>NW_026137768.1:1204890-2409780 GCF_019393585.1 Leptopilina boulardi
AGCCGCCTTTACCGCACCCAAACACCCCCCATGCACGCCTACCAACTAACCCCCGGTATTCGCTTTCGCATTTCTTCAGGGGTTGAGGTCACTTACGACTCTTAGCAGTGCTTCGGCTCTTCTTTGTCTTATGCCCAGCCTGGATTTCTGTTTTAGTCTCGTCAAAAATTACAAATTTTTTTTTTTAATTTCTACGTAAATAGATAAATAAATCGTTTTAAAATAAAATCAAATAATAAATATGTCAACGTCAATTTGTAAAATAAATAAATAATCTTATATTCCTTGTCTAGTGGAGTCTAAATCAGTCTTCTTTATATTTAGTAGCCTTTCGGAGTAGGTGGATATCATATACCACGTTTTCACATCTAATAACATTTTTAAAAATTTAATTTTTTTCTTTCCTGGTTCCATCATGTGCAGTGGAAAAAAGTGTGATTTACGTCGTCTTTTTCAGAGTCTCCGTATATACATGCTGGTGATTCTACTTTTTTTATTTTATGTAAAAAGGCTGTGAAATAGCCATGGCTAGACAGTAGTTGGGTTTAATAATAATTTACCTTTCCGCTTTATCTATTTAGCCACGTTTTAATATTTGGTATCAATCTAAAGGTCCATCTGCCTTTGCTTTCTTTGTTCCATCTGTCTTGCCCCTAAACGTTGAACAGAGTCCATTCCCTTTCTGTACTGCTCCTTCAGTAAGGAGTTTGCTGTTAATTCACTCCCATAGAGTAGGATGGAATTTGTCACTGAGAGCAGAAGTCGTCTTTTTGTTGATCGCGGTCCTCCAATGTTTGCAAAAAGTCTGCTAAGATCTGCAGTTGCTTTTAGCGCTTTTGCTAATACCTCTTTGATGTAGGGAGAGGGAAATACGCAGGGTTGCCAGATTGCTAAGATGTTTTCCCCCCCGATCAAAACTGATTCTCCACTAAAAAAAAAATTTCCCCATAAATTTTTAAAAATTCGGTTATACTAGAAATACTATATAAAAATTTAATAAAATAATTAATATTTTTAAAAAATTTATGTTTTAAGTCTATTATGTACTTTAATTGTATTTAAAATTATGAAAAGCGTAACTTTACAATAGGTCTATTTCACAAGCCGTAGGATGTTGTGCACATTGGTGGACAAAAGTTCTGCAGACAGTACCGCGAAATTTTAAAAATATATTTATATTCATGACATTCACATTAACATATTTCTTTAAGATTTGTATATAAAGAACAATAGATATCGATTCACACACGTATTTTATTAAAATTAGCCTTTTTTAAACATACGTTTAATTTTTTTTATTAAACGATAACATATTTGCACCAGTTTCAACTCTGAATAATTAAAAAACTCTTTGTTAAAAGAATATATTATTTGATTAATTATAATATTAATAATTTTAATAGCTATTAAGTCTAATATAATTACTAATAACAATTATCATTAATAACTTAAATTTTTAAACTAATTTTTATAATAAATAATAATACAGTACAATTTCGGTAAGTGTCGGGTTTGATAAGTGTTGGATCTCGATATGTGTCTGATTTTTTCCACGCCTATAATCTTGGCAAGTGTCGGGTGCCTTTCTCCTACTTTTTGCGTGCGCATCAAAAACCAGCGCCGTATAAAAACGTTTTCAAATATGTACAAATTTTTTAAGCAATAAAACTCGGGTTAAAATTGTAATCCTTCAACAAAGGACCTTGGAGTCTATTGTTCAAGGAGGGATTGCAATATAATTTCCAAACTTAACTGAAATTTTCTACAAACTATTATGTTTTTTTTTGCTGTTTTACACGGATATCGTGAGAGACGTTTTGCTGTTCTAACATACCTTTAAAACTATTGTTAAAGTACTTTAAAAATGTCTTCTTATAGGTTATCAGGTAGTGGTACTGAAGTGGAACTCAAGCCAAGTCCAATTCAGTACCATTCCAGTACCACTCTTTCGGTAGGGTATATGCACTACAGATGGTTTTGTTGTTGATATGCTTGGGCCACATTTAGCAAACCAAAATGATGTATCAATTTTAGAAGACGTAATGAAGGATCAAAACGGTTTGCGTAAAATCTTGGAAGAAGGCGATATTTTTGTTCTCGACCGTGGTTTCCACGACGTTAAAGCTACATTGGGTGCAGATAATTTTAGAGTTCTAATGCTAGCTTTAATAGGTAAAAGAAAGCAGTTATCCACAGAAGAATCCAATGATTCGCGTTTTGTCACAAAAATTCGCTGGGCTGTTGAATCAGTGCATGGCATTATTAAACAAAAATATCGACTTTTGGATCATAAAATTGATAATAAATTGATACCAAAAATCGCGAGTTATTTAAAAATTGCAGCATTTCTGAACAACACGTTTGGGAAAAGGTTCCAGTCTGATGTTGGTATTTGTGATGAAGTTTAGGGCTACATAAATCAAATTCTTCATACCCACTAATTCCAATCAGCCGTTTTCAAGCCTACATAAATCGAATTCTTCAGTCCCATTCATTCCAATCAGCTTACGAGAATCATCTTTAGTTCAGTCTTTTTATGCTATAAAGTATGTACATAGAAAAGAATATTCAAAAAAATAGTCAAAAAACTTTTTGAAGTGTACCTTGCAAAAATTACCATAAATTTTTTTGTTAATATTACCTTTATTTACAACATAACCTCAAATATAACCCAATTTTATTTCTAGTCCAGTAGTTCAAGAGTAAAATGTGTTTTTTGAAAACTTTAATTTTTTTCGCCCCTAAGTACCTCTTCAAAAATTTTTTAAAAAATATATGTCAAATGGGGTATTTAGACGAACACTTTTAAAAAAAATTTCGAGGTGTACCTCGAAAAAAAATTTTAAAAAAATTTTTTTAAAATTTCGAAATTTGTTTTTTTGAGTATTTTTGGAAAAAAATGTTGATATATTTTTTTTAATTTCTATTACTATCCATCCATTCTCTTGTAGAATTTTTTCCCACATTTTCCTTCATATCTGACCCTTTGATGACGTGTCTCAGAAGAAAGTCATATTTTCTGGTGTGTTCTGGAATACTCCAATTGTCATTAAAAAAAGTTTTTCTTGCATCGTCGGAAATTTTTGTCTCGCATTTAAATCGACAACCAGGGCCACAAGTTCTTTTCATTGAACGAGCAAGAACAATTTTTTTTGTGAATAGTGATGTTTACTGTATACTTCAGGATTGTCAATATCGAATGAAATATCTTGTGTTTCATTAGAGTCAGAAGTTTAAATTTCTTCTTTAGAAGATAAATAAACTTCATTTAAGGCCAAATTATCGTCAGAAAAGTTCATAGTTTCCAATTCATTATCATCGTCAAAAAAAATTCATAGCTTCCAAGTTTTTATCATTATTTTCATGTTTCAAATTGCTACATTCTAAAAGATTTGATTCATTTTGTGGAATATTAAAATTGAAAAATGATTAATGAGTGTCACTGGACGAAATATTCGAAAATGGTTCACAAAAAGCATTTTTGCCAATGGTAATGATGGTTTTCATTTCAATATCAAGTAAATTTTTTGACTTTTGTAATACTTCAGTAACGATAAATTTTACATATAAAACTCATATTTTAAATTGTTCTCTATTAAAATTTTTAACTCTGTTGTGTTAATTATTATAATATTATTAAAACGTTTTTATTTTAATATATTTTTCTATTAAATTAAACTTATTCAATTTAATTATTTATTTTATTAATTTGTATTTCAGAAACATTTCATATGCAAAATAAAATTAAACTGTTAGTTTTCAATATGACAAGAAATGTTATAAAAATTTTATTTCGACCCTGACTTCACTTTTCTTTTTTAACAGGCAATTGTGAATAAGCATTTTCTTGCACTGAAAATTGAAAAAGAATTTTATTTCAGAAATTTTTAGGCAACTTCATATTGCATTTTATTTTGAGTTAGGATTATATTACATTTGACTTTAAATACGCATTTTATCAACGGAAGGCGTCGAAATAAATAAAGTTATTGCAATCCTGAAGGTACCAATTAACAGCTGACGTTATTCCGCAACCAACGAGCCCTATATGGACTATTTGGATTTTCTATAAACAATTGCCATTTTAGCCAAATGTTTATTAACAATCCACTAACCCAAAGTACTTCATATAGGGCTCGTTGGATGCGGAATTATGTCAACTTTCATTTAGTAACGTCAGAATTACGATAACTTTATTTGTTTGTAAAATATATTATTTTTTATTAACCTTAATAGTTAATTAATTAACTAAAAATTGTAAATATTATGTAAGTAAACAAAAAAAATTTTGACATATATGTTTTACAAATTTTTTTTTGCTCTTGCGATTACTGAAAAAAAATTCAAATTTTAACCCTTTTTTAAAAATTAAACATTTTTTCGAATTTTTTTCAAGTTCGGTCATTTTTATTTTTTTTATTTATTTTTTTTGTAAGCAAAAAATGTGTATTTTCACCACAAAAAAAAATATTGAGATGTCCTTTTTTGTTATTTTCGAGATATTAGTTAATTACTTAATTAATGTCAATAAAAATTTATAAATTTTAAAAACGAATAAAGGTATCGTAATTCTGACGTTACTAAATGAAAGTTGACATAATTCAGCATCCAACGAGCCCTATATGAAGTACTTTGAGTTAGTGGATTGTTAATAAACATTTGGCTAACATGGCAATTGTTTATAGAAAATCCTCTAATCCAAAATAGTATATATAGGGCTCGTTGGATGCGAAATAACGTCAGCTTGCAATTGGTACCTTTAGGATTGAAATAACTTTATTTATTTGTGAAATATTTCATTTTTTATTAACATTAATTAATTAATATCTCGAAAATAACAAAAAAGGACATCACAATATTTTTTGTGGTGAAAATACACATTTTTTGCTTTCAAAAAAAAAATAAATAAAAAAAATAAAAAGGACCGAACTTAAAAAAAACTCGAAAAAATGTTTAATTTTGAAAAAAAGGGTCAAAATTTAAATTTTTCGAAAATTTTTTTACACCATTTGAAAGAGAAGAAAAAAACCTTTCGAAAACATAGGACAAATTTTTCTTCTTCTTTCTGTTTAAATGTTACAAGTCTTCAAATATTCACTGTCTAAATTTTTCAAACAAATTCAACCCCCTTCCTCTTCGACAGTTTTTGAAAAAACCTAACAATATTTCGTGGTTAAATTACTCACCCCTAGGAGTAAACTATGTGCAAGTTACAGCCCAATCCGATCAACTTTTTTAACTTAGTTCGCTACAGAAATTTTACCCCACATGTATATATCTATAATTATGTAAAAATTATTTTTAAATAGTCGGGATGTAACAGTCCTCCTCTCTTAGTGTTTTTATCGTCCTCGATAAAAGGAAGAGAAAATTTTTACAGTTTTTGGAAGACGTGATATTGAACAAATTGTGTTTACTTGGTGCAACAAGGAAGATTGGTGCAGATGTAGGTTTCTGTAAAGTTTAAAAAGGGTAAATGAGAGGCCGATTGCAAATTGACACGTGAGATAAGAGGTAAGTTGATCCTTAAATGTGATCGAGTATTGAAACATATCAGCACAATAAATATTGTCAATTCCAAGGATGTGTGTTGATTATTCCTGCTCCCTTGATGGTGACTTAGGTCAGTATCTTTCCGGAGTTGAACGGTGATTGAACCTTAAGGAATGTGTTTTTCAATCCTCTGATAATGATGGTGGTGGGGCTTCGGGTAAATATTCATTTAGTGTTAATTTAATCTTCTGATTGACTAGTTTGTTCTTCTGCAAAGAAATGTCGGAAAACGTTCCTACCGTTGAACAGGAATTTCGTGAAGAAGCTTCGGTTGCAAATTTGACATCGCAAACAAGAGACAATAGTACGGTTTATGGTTCGCCTTTTTGTAGAAATAATCTTAATTTTTCCGCGTTAACTTCAAATAATTGGTGCCTTATTCACTGTCGCATTCTTTCTCGAAGAATTCTGGATCTTGAAGAACAGTTTGGAGTGTATCAGGTTGCTTTTTGGCCTATTGCGACTCACCAAGCTGTTAAAATTTTGTGCGGCTTGTTTGCTGAGTTTTCGGGATATTATCTATATCCGTCTAACATTTTCGTTGTTCGAGAGTATGACAGTTATAGAGGCGGAACATTGATGGAAGTAAATTTTTTGGAACTTAAACGGCAAATTTTCAATTATGAATATTTTTTTTCAAATTACGGAGATTTAATTTAGATATTGTGTAAGTCAGTGATAATTTTATATTTTTCGAGATATTAATTAATGAACTAACAAAAGTTAATAAAAAATGAAATATTTCATCAATAGTCACAAAATATTGATACAACGAACATCTTTGGTTTGGTAATCGGATATCGCACGTTTTTCATCTCAACTTCAATTTCTGCTGCGATGCCTTACATATGACTTGACACCAAAACATATAGACACAATCAGTAATAGTTTGAATCATTTCTTCTTTCATAGTAAAACTGGTAATAAAACGTTTCATTTTCTCATTAAAAAATAAAAATCAAAGTTCTTAATATTATCCCTGGCGGATTCGATTTACCTAAAATCGACCCAGCTGGGTCGAATCTAAGTCGAATTTAGGTAATTATCAAAAAAAAGCTTTAAATTGATGAAAATTTATAAAAATTAGTATTGTGAGGTTAAATGAACATTCATAGAGTTAATTTTTGTAAGAATTTTAATTATTAACGTGATAAATAATAAATAATTACTTGATATGTGCAAGTGGTAACTGTAGATTTTAACTCGTTGTCAGTTTTCATAATATTTTCAGAAATTAGTGTAAAATGTGTGAAAAAATAATTTATATTTAATAGAAATTGCAAATTTTATTAATTATTTTATTATTTATCGAGCACAGTTTAAAATAATTGCAATTTAATTTTAAAAAAAAGTTTTCTTAAAAGTGATAAGAACTCTACTATACCGACCACACACGGTAAAAGTGCGCGAATATGAATGCACATGATCTTCTGGCGGGAAAATTCAAATTGTTAATTACAACTATTTCATTATTATCTTAATTTCATTAATTAAATATATTTGATTAACCATAAAAGATAATCATTTTATAAAAATTTTCTCAGAAATGCCGAATTAATCATTTATTTATACCAATTTACTTATATTAATACTAATAATCACTATTTCTTTATTTTTAACTATCGCCCTATATTAGTTGCAGACGCCGTTAGATGGCAGCAGCATGCAGGGAGCACAAATTTCCAGCTATCCTATTACTTAAAATTAGTGATTATTAGCATTAGTATAAATAAATGATTAATTTTTTTATAACTTGTATTAAAAAACAATTTCATTAAAGAATTGTGAATATGAAATAAAAAATCTGCAACTTTTTTTTTTAAAAAAAAAGAATTTTGTTAAAAAAATGTAATTGTTAAATAAGTTTTAATGTAAATTTTTCTTATTTTTATGTCTAAAAAATTATATTTTTGTTAAAAAATTATGATGGCAAAATACAAATTTAACTAAATTTTTTGATCTTTTATTTAAGAATTTTTTAAAAAGTTATAAGTAAAAATTTAAGAAAAATATATCAGCTTAATTTTTATTATTTTAACAAAATTCTAAAGTTTTTTTTATAAATAAAGAAAAAAATTGCATATTTTCTATTTAATGAATGTTTAAAATTTGTAACTCTTTTCAAATCTTGGCGCGCGTTCCGCTGTTCCGTGTGTGGTCGGTATAATAGAGTTCTTGTCACTTTTAAGAAAACTGTTATTTTTTAATTAAATTGCAATTATTATGAAATGTGATTGTTAAATAATAAAATAATTTAATAAAATTTGCAATTTCTATTAAATATAAATTATTTTTTCACACATTTTACACTAATTTCTGAAAATATTATGAAAACTGACAACGAGTTAAAATCTACAGTTACCACTTGCACATATCAAGTAATTATTTATTATTTATCACGTTAATAATTAAAATTCTTACAAAAATTAACTCTATGAATGTTCATTTAACCTCACAATACTAATTTTTATAAATTTTCACCAATTTAAAGCTTTTTTTTGATAATTACCTAAATTCGACTTAGATTCGACTTAGATTCGACCCAGCTGGGTCGATTTTAGGTAAATCGAATCCGCCAGGGATAATAGAGGATAAATGCATTTCCCTGGATTATTTAAGCAAAAAAGTTAAACATTCAAGATATAATATTTTCAAAACTGATCAGTGTCTATTCGCAATTGTATCGACATAGACGTCAATTCAATGTCGTTCTTTAAATATTTTATCATTTCTCAATTTTTTTAAACTACTTAGTTTACATTTTTCTAAAAAACATGTTAACTATCTTTAGGTAAAGTTTATTTAATGATTGTTTATAAAATAAATTGTTTTTTTAATTTGTATCTTATATTTATAATAAAAATTTCAGTTTCTGAAGAGGACGACTGTGTCATTGAAATGTAAAGAATAGTTTTTTTATTTATTTTAATTCTGACTCGGAGTGATCGATATCATCATGTTTATTATTTAATGCTGCTGATTGATAAATTCTAAATAGTATTATAACATTAGTTATTTTATAACTTACCAAAATGCTTATCAAAATCCGCATCCAGCGAGCCTGTTACGTTCACAAAATCTTTTTCAAAATCATTATTTAAAATATCTAATAATAATGATAGTAATAATATTATCTTAGAGTGGTATAATATTATGTAAAATGCATAATATTGTATAACCTATTGTATGGTATAATTGTTATTGCATTATTATATTAAACCTAAAATTAATACGAAATTAAGAAGTGCAGTATAAACCAGTACGGCAATTAAAATTCATAAGAGGTCAAGACTGTCATCACAGTACTGCCGTCCCAACAAGAGTAGCAGTAACTACATTTTGGATAAGTCACTTATTGGTGGCAGTGGCAGTGGCAAGTAGGTGACTCATCCTAAATGCAGATACGGTTATTCTTGTTGGGGCGGCAGAGTACGTGACCATTAAAAGTCGTTCGCTTCTACAAAGAATAAGAGTAGAAGACCGACACAATGTAGCATATTTTTCGCACTCTGTAGACACATGCATATGGTGTCTTACGAGGTCATCGCTGTCAATCACCTGATCAAATAATCTGAATCGATTAAGGATCAACTAATCTTAGAATTAACGTATATTAATTATTTAATGATTAGTATTTGTTACATAATTATTTAGTTGCTAGATTGCAACCAATTAAAATTCAATTTCAATTCGGCAACACTGTCTATGATATTTTAATCTCTTTTCGTCAACAAGACTCGCTATAAGCAGCAAGACCTTGTTGACGGATACCTGACACCCTGATAAGGAGCCGTCGGCAGCTCGCGAATACTCTTGACTCGGCACCCTTCTTTCAAATATAAAATGTTATAGATTAAGTTTAAAAAAAAAAATTTTGTCTCCAGAGAGTAACCTTGTGACAGTGTTACGAAGCTGGATAGCGAAAAGTATCACTGCCGCAAGGTTGCATATGTCTTTTATCATTGGAAACATTGTAACAATGTTGTGAAGCAGCATGGCGAAAATCAACATTGTTGCAATATTAATCATCTACCTCGTTCAAGCACCACGCGAATATGCTGCAGCAATGTTACGAAGAAAATGTCGAGATGTAACATTGCGCAACATTGCGCGAATAAGACTACGTTTTACAAAGAAAGCTGTAATAATGCAAACGAATGTTAAAAGAATTATATTAAAAAAAAAATTTTAATAATAGTAAATGCATAAGATAAAAAGAAAATATATATTCAAACATAAGCATCACACTGTATTGTGGTGCATACGTATGCGTGAGCGGCCAAGGCAACACACACAAGCAAGAAACCACTGTGCATAAAAACTACAGTGCGCTCGCGGGTTTCTCGGTTACAGGACTCACACCACCATGGGACTCGCCGTGCTACGGGCACTAACACACACGCGCCACGCTTGCCTCTACTCGCTGCCTTATCTGTGCGTAAAACCTTCCTTCACCCCTCTGGAAGCCCAAGTTGTAAACACAGCACCAAAACAAAAGCACGTGCGTTCTAACAGCTGACTCGGTATTATATGCGAACGCATATTACCTTCAAACATTGATATGCCCAATTGCAGAAGACTCTCTCTTTATTACTAAATAATTGTTGCAACGTTTTCCAACAAAATAACGAAAACCCATGGATCACAGAGATGGGTTTAGCCGCAATTGGATACGCAATTTACTTGTCATCCACTATGTGGTTGTAATAATTTCAATAAATTATTGCACCATTTATAACGAAATTAAGTTATAATTTTGTTAAATAATATTATAATTTAATTTGGTCATTTTAAAATAGTTTTCAGAAATGTCTCTTATTAACAGACCATTTCCGTTCCCACGGAGCCTGCATGGGAATCAAAAAGATCAGCAAAAATGCAACTCCCACCAGGCCCAGGAATTTTCCCTTACTTCCATCTAAATTTTCGTTTCTCCCCACCTTGACACTGAAGGCAAGGACTAGAGGCAAGTCGCAAAATCTAATTAATTTGCAGTACAACTTCTTGACTCTTCCGAGCAACACCTCTCCTAGCTCTAGCCTGGCAAAGTGTTGCGAGACCTCAAGAACGCCGCGACTTAGCCCGTCTGCGCGTCGGACCCCCGTGTAGAACTTAAAAGAAAAGTATAATACGAAAGGCGGACGAAAAACCAAATAGAACTCTTCTAACCGACGAACTCCATGTGAGAGCTGTGGCGGGAAAAATTCAGTTTAGTAAGAAATATTTTACTAAATTGAATTTTGTTTATTAACCGACCAGTCTGTGCGTGTAGCGCCTGCGCCGTTTCGTTACAGTGGCCCTACATTACAGTGTTGATTTTCTTTTTTTTGTTTTTTAAAAGTACTTTAATACTTTCTACTTACCTTTTCCAAATTATACTCTTCCCTGTCTTAACACATCAAATTCAACAATTTTCAACCAACAACAATAACAAGCAGAGCGTAACTTTTAAAAGTAGGATCACGATCCCGCAAAATTCAAACAAGGTCCTTCAGACCTTGGCAGCTTGGTGCCTCCCCCAAACTAAATTTAGGGCCATCTCAAAAGCTCAATTTAAATATTAATTTAAATAAATAAATATTGGTTTGTAACAGTATTATTGTTATTATATTCCATTATACAAAATTATTGTATGTTTGTATGATTAAACGTTTGTATGATTTTATTATTAATTTCACAAAAATAGGACCTTTCACATGACTTACAGGTTTATTTATTATTATTAACAATTAATATTTTTATTAATATCTTAATTAACTGAAAATAACTGGAATATATATGGGGCATTCTATTTTAAAATTATACCCCTAGTAAACAATTGACAATATAAGACATTTTTTAAATAATTATTTCTCCCATTTAATTAAATCAAATTACTTTTGCAATGAGTGGTTTCGAAAGAGAAATTTCTAAACTTTATTATTGTAAAAATTTTTTTTAAAAAAAACGTTTAATTAGCATAAAAAATGTAGTTTGAAGGTTAAACTTATAAATATCTCAAAACACGTTGTCTCCGATTTTGACAAAATCTGTGTCAAAAGAAAGCTTAAATATTCCATTTTTTATTTCCGTAAAGTTTATAATGGACATTTTCGAGGATTTCGAGAAATTAATTAAAATTCTCAGACGTTTCAAAGGTTAAAAAGGGTTGAAATTTGCATGAATAGAGAACCTCTGTTCAAATACAGCGGCATTTGTTTTTACGACATTTTTAAACAAATAAATTTTAAAACTTCAATTTTAATCTTAATAATTTTTTTAAATTTGAAAAATTTTTAATTGCAAATAGCTAAAGATCAATATATTTAGTAAATTCTCTCTAACCTGAGTTTAATTTTTATAAATTTTTCTGAAATCAAAATACCACAATAATAGTTCATAAAAAAATTGTTTTTTTGTTAATACTATTTTGTTCATTACTATAAATTCATATTTTAAATAAATTTTTTTAAACATTTTACAATAATATTTTTTGGAAATATAAACGATTAGATATCTCGTCTTGTTAGTAATTAATTTTGTTAGAATTATTATTGTATTATAATTTATTAAAATCTCACAAATAACAATTTAACACGCAGATCGTATACAATAATAGAATATTTAAATTTTTTATAATTTTATAAAATTAGTAAAAAAATTGATCAAGTTCTCTGACGTTTTCGAGGCCTTTTTAGTATAGGAAAAGTTGTTGATTTGTGAAATTAAATTGAATAGTCACAAAATTTTGTACAAAAGTTAGTTTATTTTTTATGAGCTTTTTATAGGAGAAAATAACATTTCTATTGAAGTTTTCTTTTTTGAAGAAAATAGGAAATGTTAAAAATAAATATTTCAAATTGAATATAGTAATATAAAAACAAATCTAAGTTTATATTGTTATGTATATAAATAATGAAAGCACATGACGTTCATAATTAGCTGTATTATTTGTCACATAAATCGAATTTCCTTAGAAACTTTCAAGTAAAACTAGTTATAAAACATTTTTTCCACATCAAATAAATTAGTTCAATTAATAAATATTATTAATTAATAAAATAATTTTTTTTCATAGTGTAAAAAAAATCAAGTTCTCTGCCGTTTTCGAGGTCTTTTATGTGAAGGAAAAGTTGTTGATTTCGAAGATGTTGAGTACTTTTTCAAAGAAATTTGTTGTTGAGAAATAGGAATGAATGCATGATACTGATGTGTTCCCGGTATTGTGACTGCGTTTTCAAATCTATGTTGAAGATTTTTTTTTACAATTAAATAATTTTCCTTTGAAACGAATCTAATTTCCATTCCTGAAAAATGACTTTTAGCCCACGTGAAAAGTGCTTTAGGGGATAGAATTTGTTCTCCTGACGGCTGTTGTAAGCTTGCGCGTGCAGCTTGTCGTTTGAAAGTCCCACCCAGACCATCGCAGGGTCCTTTTCCATGCCCCGTAACATGAAAATGCCACTCTGCTTCCAATCCAAAATCGTCATAATGAAATTTCAAATTCGAAAAGTTATTTTTATTCTTGAATTGTTGAGGAGCTCCATCGGTAAAGTAAATAAGTTTAATTACATGAAAATTTTTTTTAAGAAATGAAATTATTTCTTGTTGACATTGATAAACGGACACGGAATCATGGATTAAATTATCTGAAATAATAACCATAGACTTATTCATTATTTCATTCTCTTTTTTATAATAAATCATCACTGTCAATAATGAAGCTTGCTTATTATTCCAATAAAATGCCTGTGCACTGTTTTGAGCAATAAATGCATAATTTTCAGCGTAATCTAGTTGGATGAGAAATTCGTTAGGTGATAAATTATTTTTTAATTCGTTTAAAGAAGACGATTGCTTTCGTCCTAAGAAATCATGAGTTTTCAGGTTTATTAGTTTTTCGGAAAAATCTTGAATGAAACAATTTGTTTTCATGATTTCTGTTTTCAGCGTTGTACGGTCGGTATTTTGCCACACTTCAAATTTGATTTCTTTTATTTTATTTGTATTAAAAAGTAATGTCAGCAAATTCTTTATTTCATCCTTACCAGGACATTTATGGCATTCATTTAAATAACATTCAGGCGTAGGATTCTGACAGATAATTACATTTATACAATCCGTGTAATTATTTAATGGCTTTTCAGTATCATAAGTCAATTTTTTTAAATTAGATCCTTCAATCATTAATTTTAAGTTTTCGTGGTAAACACAAACACAAACCACATGTGTTCCACTAGATCCTGCACTCACACAATATTTAGGTCTTAATTGACAAAATTTAGAAATGCTTATTTTGACGCCTTCATTCTCCTCTTTAAATATTTCGTATAATTTAAATAAATTAGCCAATAATAAACGTTTCTGATGAGTAACTCGTGAACCATTATCTTCTTTTATAGAAAGACAATCTTTCTTTCCCGGAAGCATTTTGCTGTTTCCGTCAGATTCATAAAATTTTTTTACGAGATTGGTTACTTCTTCTGGCAAACGAGGACCTTTTTTTGGACTGGGTGTGGATAAAATTCCATGATTTCTCGCCAAATTTTTTGCCTTTTTAGCCAAAAAGTAGCTAACGTTAAACTCTTTAGCTATTTCTTTATTCCCCAAGATTCAGGCGCGAGAGTTAAAAGTGTAATTTTCTCTTTCGTAGTACTTGCATTTTTCAATTTTTCTTTTGTTTGATTAAAAATTTCCTCCTTCCCATTACACACATCTACAAGAGAATTAATTATTTTCTTTATTTTTCTTTAATAAATATTAAAAAAATAAAATAATAAATAAAAAATAATATTAACATATATACTATTAATAATAATATATTAATTTTATTATTATTAATTATTTTTAATTATTATTAATACTATTAATGATATCTTATTATTAATTTATTAATTATTAAATATTATTAATATTAAATTAAATATATTAATAAAATATTAAGTATCTTTAAATCGACAAAATAAATTTTTTTCTAAAATAATATTTTAATACTACTCAGTAATATTTTTTGTTTGATTTTTGTTAATTTTATTTATTTAAATTACTTTTAATATTTTCTAGTCCTGAAGATTCATCAGGAAGTTTATCAATTCCAATTTCGTTTGAAAAATGCGATGCCTCTTTACGACAAGAGTGACAAATTTTTAACCCTTTGTTGGTAATATCGGGAAATTTTTTCTTTATTTTTTCTGAAATATTTCTTAAGCCTTTTCCTTTTCCATGGTTTTCTTTTTTAAAAGGATTCACACAAACACTGTATTTAAAATTATCCATTTGTTTACAATATTTTTTTTCTCTAATGTCAAGTGATGTAATAATGTAAGGTTAATGGAAATTAAATTTAAAAAACAAAATCTGCTCTTAAAGAAATGGTTCTCCATTCATACAAATTTCAATCCTTTTTAACCTCCGAAACGTCTGAGAATTTTAATTAATTTCTGGAAATTCTCGAAAATGTCCATTATAAACTTTACGGAAATAAAAAATAGAATATTTAAGCTTTCTTTTGACATAGATTTTGTCAAAATCGGAGACAACGTGTTTTGAGATATTTACAAGTTTAACCTTCAAACTAAATTTTTTATACTATTTAAATGTTTTTTTGAAAAATTTTTTTTACAATAATAAAGTTTAGAAATTTCTCTTTCGAAACCACTCATTGCAAAAGTAATTTGATTTAATTAAATGGGAGAAATAATTATTTAAAAAATGTCTTATATTGTCAATTGTTTACTAGGGGTATAATTTTAAAATAGAATGCCCCATATAAGTCAGGTAATAAGATCATTTTTCCATGAATTGTCTGGAGGAGAAGAACCAGTGCATTTCCCCACTTTTTACCAAGAAACAACAATGACTCCTCCCCATCAGATGAATTCTTATTGGTCATTATAAAGCCATTTAATTCAGATTGGGTAACAGTGACGATATATATTATTTAATATATTTGAGGAAATGTAGATAAACCGTCAATTCTTTTTTTGTTTGGAAGATCATCTAATTCTGAGTCAAAAAAAGAATATTAAGTATTTAAATAATTTTAGTTATTAATTATTAATTAAACACCCATTTATCAGAAATAGGGCTTGTTGGATGCGGATTTTGATAAGCATTCGAATAGTGTTTTTAAAATAACTCTAATTTTATTTGTTCGTAAAATATTTAATTTTTTATTAAGTTTTGTTAGTTAATTAATTAATATCTCGAAAAAAAAATAATGCCATCTCAAAAATTTAACTATCGATTTATTATGACTTAAACAATAATCATGATTTTTTTCGCGCTTTTAAATGAGGGAGAACATGTTTAAAAGTATTAAACAAATTTTATTTTTTAAACAAATTTTTTAAAAATTAATATTTTTTTAAACAAACAATTTTTTTTATAAAAGTTTAAGGTTTTCTGCGTAAAAACCATTAAAAACCATATCACTACAATTTACCGAATTTTGAGAAAAATCCAAGACATGACCCCGTATTCTCATATGAAATGCCTCATATATAAAAATCTTTTTTTTAATTTTATTATTATTAATAATTTTTTTTAACCAAAAATTTACCACGTACAAATACAAGAGAAGGAATTATGTCTACAGGGATCCGGAAATGAAGATGACGGCATAATGGTTACTTCTAACAATCTTTAAAAATTCTTGAAGATAAAACTAAAGGTAATACTCGCATTAATGGCAATTTTTACTTCCGAGAAAGATCAGCTACGAACAACGAAAATATTAGACGGATCTAGATGATATCCCGAAAACTCAGCAAACAAGCCGCACAAAGTTTCAACAGCTTGGTGAGTCGCAATAGGCCAAAAAGCAACCTGATACACTCCAAACTGTTCTTCAAGATCCACAATTCTTCGAGAAAGAATGCGACAGTGAATCAGGCACCAATTATTTGAAGTTAACGCGGAAAAATTAAGATTATTTCTACAAAAAGGCGAACCATAAACCGTACTATTGTCTCTTGTTTGTGATGTCAAATTTGCAACCGAAGCTTCTTCACGGACTTCCTGTTCAACGGTAGGAACGTTTTCCGACTTTTCTTTGCAGAAGAACAAACTAGTCACTCAGAAGATTAAATTAACACTGAATGAATACTTACCCGAAGCCCCACCACCATCATTATCAGAGGATTGAAAAACAAATTCCTAAAGGTTCAATCACCGTTCAACTCCGGAAAGATACTGACCTAAGTCACCATCAAGGGAGCAGGAATAATCAACACACATCCTTGGAATTGACAATATTTATTGTGCTGATATGTTTCAATACTCGATCACATTTAAGGATCAACTTACCTCTTATCTCACGTGTCAATTTGCAATCGGCCTCTCATTTACCCTTTTTAAACTTTACAGAAACCTACATCTGCACCAATCTTCCTTGTTGCACCAAGTAAACACAATTTGTTCAATATCACGTCTTCCAAAAACTGTAAAAATTTTCTGTGTTTTTTAAAGAGGACGATAAAAACACTAAGAGGGAAGGACTGTTTCATCCCGACTATTTAAAAATAATTTTTACATAATTATAGATATACATATATATTATAACGAAATTATTAAATTAATTAAATGTTGTTAATTAATAACCCCTTTTTAAGTTACAAAAAGATAACCCAACGTGAAAATTGTTAGACGCCAGCCAATTTTTGAATGGAATTGGCAAACCAGAAAAATCTTACTTACCCACGACGAAACTCGGCTCACAATTTCCTTTTGGTCTGTCCTCTCAGCTGATGTCGGGAAGACGCCGATAAGGGAAAGATGGCCAAACACAAAAAAATATACGCTATTTTTTCTATATACTTTATTATATCAATGAATCGAGCTCTATCTCGACTCTTCTTCCCAACTCACTCTTCTCTACACTTTTTACTCTCTACACACTGTGTCACACGACACTTTTCTTAAACAAAAAACACAACTACCAAATCTCTCGACACACGCTCTAAGACAATCTCATCGATTCTTTTTATTGATTGCCTTCGTCTCCGCCTCGTTCCGTAGCTGTCCGCCGTGATTGCGCCACCTCCCGGACTCCTGCGTTGTCTCGGCTTCAAACTCCAAACGCGCGAAACTCAACCCGAGTTGAAAATTGCCTTGTGACGAATTACTTCGTCACAATATATACATAATATATAAATAATATACATAATAATTAGACTAAAGGATAACTATTATTATAATATAATTAATACATAGTATTTAAAATTAATTATCATAACAACCTGCTGCAAGTTATAGTACACCCATTCCATGGGTTTTTGAATTGTGAGTCCGCAGATGGTGGGCAAAGGACATTTAAATTAACTGGATCATTTACTAAATATAGCCAGCCTCCGATAGAATCAAGTTTGGTCCACTGGTATGTTTTACCGCATTCGAGTTAAATATTACATTTTCTTATTGCTTCTATCGTTGGATTTAACAGCAACTGGATTTAGCAATGAGGTCTTCCATAAAACTCATATACAGCCATTCCACTTGAACATAGAGAATAATCTGAAATTTTTCTACACATAGACAACACTTTTCTTTTTATTGGAATATAGGTTCTTAAAGCATCGTCAACAGCAATGTATGCAAATTCAGATTTAATAGATATTCGTCCGGTCTGATTTCCAAGTATTTTTGTAAGTTCCACAGCAACCAAATTTTCATTAAAAATGGCCCTGCTGTGGAAGTTAGGTTTTGAGATTAAAACTTCAGCTCCATATCTACCCTCCCATTTTGTCACAAGTTTAATGTCTACGTGTTTACGCACGTTCTCCATTATATTCGTACACTTTAACATGGCAGTTGAATTCACTCCACACATTTTGCGTATGTACATAATCATTATCTAAAATATTAGAATTATTCAAAGTGCTATAAAATTTTTCTTTTGGCGGTAATTGAGTTTCGTCGAGTTTTTCCTTCGAGTCAATGTACTCATAGGGGAAAACTTCTTTTCGCGTTAACAATTGAAATTTGTCTTCGCTGTAGTTAAAAAAACCGAATTAGCAATTTTATATTCATTGAGATAGGACGCTAACTTGTCCAATGATGATGCCATGAATTTAAAGGAATCAATGAATCGAAATTTGATTAAACTATTTTTAATATTTTTTGTAAAGCTGATATACTTTTCTTTGTTTATATGAAGTAGATCAAGTCTACCTTTAAGCTCAATAGCAATAGCTTTAATAATGAAATGCGCGTCATAACCACTAAGGTTATGAAAAACAACAGGTATGGTCGGTGATTCATGGTAATTAACATTGCAATTTTGATGTCCGGAACCTCGGTACATCCGTGTTAGATGGTTGTGGTCTCTTACTTTTACTTCCCCTTGCACGATTTTCTTTTGACAAATATGACAAGTATTATCATTTTTAAAATTAATTAATTCTTGTGGGGCAAATGTTTGCATGGATTTAAAATTCTTTAAAATGAGCTCTGCTTTATCAGTTAAATTTTTTAACTCTTTTGAAAACCATTTAGCAGAATCTTCTTCATCTTTTAGGGATGCTTTATATGTGGACAATGAGTCATCAAAGCTACACTTTAAATAATATCCAATACTAAGCGTTTTATGATTTTGCAGAACCTCAGTATTGCATGCTTCATGTAATGCCTCCGCATGAATCAAAAGACTCTCACAATCAGCATAAATGATAAAAGGCACATGCTCCTTATTTTGATAATTCTTAAACTCAACAGTATTTTTACCTGTTTGCGGTAATCTGATCCTTGTATCATTTAATTTTCTGCATGTTTCCTTGTGTTCTGTAAGCTGCAATTCGTCTCTAAAATAATGAGGACAACGATCACAAATAAACTTTTAATTTTTCTTCATGGACAGCTGTGATCCAACCAATTTGGACAGATCTTTTATCTAGACATAGTGGTAGTTAAAAGATATGATTGGTAGATCATCTTTCTCTTCTGCGCTGAGACTTTCATCAATGTAATGATCTTCAATGCGTAAAAGATTAATATGATCTACTCTCTTTAGTGATGTAAGATATAGAGGATATACACTGAAATTTTCTTTCTTTTTCGACAAACCATAGACATTAACTGAAATGTTAATGTTTTGAGACTCAAATTTTGAAATATCTTTGAGTGCAACAGGAAACTCAATTCCTAAAAAATTAAGTTTACCTTCAAAAGGCTTATACGTTGAAACTCGTTCCGCGTTCTTTTCAACTTGATGTAAAGCAGATAAAATTGCTCATTTAAAGCATTGGTTATCACTATTTTGAATATTAACACAAGCATGCTTTTTATTAATAGAAGATGGTAAATTGATGTAGGAACTTGCGCGCATAGGGTTAAATTTGTTGATGTTAACCTTTTACCTATGAATTGAATCAAGTTTCCAGATAGAGTCCTTCTCCTGGAATTCTTCAATTCTTTTCAAAGTTATTTGTTTAACATTAACATTGTACCAGTCATCTAACGGGGTTGTTAATAAAATTTCATCCGTTTTCGCCATAAAAGTTTTTTAGTCAGATTGTTCTTCTTTACCATTAATTAAATCTTTTTTAAATTTTGCACCCAACACAGTATACACTTTTAAAGGACCATACTTGTTCAAAGCTTTTTCAATATTTAATTTAAATAAAGCGTAGGCATCATCAAAGAACTCGTTAATATCCTTGTAATCTTAATTTATAATAGCACTGGTTTGCAAACGATTATCGAATGCTTTATCAAAATCCACCCATTTCATTCTAGCATTAGTCACTTGCACACCCGCACCGCGTTTTATTAAAGCATCAAAATGACAAAGCAAGTATTCTAATTTTTAATCTAAATTCAAACATCTAGATCTTTTGGAAGTAGTTAAATCTGTTCTTCGCAAAAAATTTCTAAATATATTTTTTTACCTTTGATACTTATTTTGCCTTTCGAATGCGGTAATGAGCTTCTCATCAATCGCCATTGACATTGTAATAATGAGCTTCAGCTTCGTGGATTTATTGAAGTTTTCAGATTGCTGACAAATTTCAATAATTTCATCAATCTCGATTCGTTCTCGAGACTTTTTCACCACCTTACATTTAGGCATCTTGAAAGATAAATCTAAAAAAATACGAAAAATAGAAAAGAAACCCACCACTCCCTGAAAAGAAAAAAAACTAAAATGAAAACCAAAATACCCACCACCTGAAAAGCAAAAAAAACCTAAAACTTAAACCAAAATACTCTCTACCGAAAAAATCTAAAACTACATCTAAAATATCGATGCGGTGAGAGACGGTACTCTGCATATGAACCCGGCTCGGGAAGCGGGATAGATGCAGCCATCCCTCACGATGTTTTTTTCCATACAGATTGAGATAAATACATATTCTATTATATACAATAAAATATAAAAACGTAAGTTAACTTTAAATTAGGTTAAAACAAGTTGTAAATTCAGATGTTCATTACATGAACATTGTGCTTCCTCTTTAGGATCAGCAAAAAAATTTGCTTCCTCGTGGAGAAAGCATTAACATTGAAATAAACATACAAAAATAATATAATAATATAAACATTTAAGTACCTATACATTTGAGTTAAATTTAAAGAATTAATGGAAGTTAAAAAATCAAAAATTCATATTTTAACCGAAATTTCTAAATATTCATGAAAAATACTATATAATTTATAATTATTTACAATTATATCCATTCGTTTTAATGCAAGGAACACAATTATTTTATATTTAAACTTAAATTTAAATAAATACAAAATTTTTCAGCTAAAATGTTTATTTTCTATTTTTTAACTTTCATTAATTTATTAAATTTACTTCAAATGTAAATTGTAAATATATCAATCAATTCGTTTTCATGTAAGAAATATAATTATTTCATCTATAAACTTAAATTTAAATAATCACAAAATTTTATAGCCAAAATGTTAACTTTTGATTTTTTAACTTTCATTAATTCTTTAAATTTAAATTAAAACTATACTTTATATATACCGATCGATTTGTTTTGACGTAAGAAATACGATTTTATTATATATAACCTTAAATTTTTCTATTTAAAAATTTTTTCGATTAAAAAAAATTTTTGAAAAAAGACGATCAAATTTTTTTTTTGGGTATTTTTTAAAATCCTTTGGTCAGATTTGAGATATTAATATGATAAATAAGCCTACCAAATTTTATCTAAATCGATTAAAACCTGTTAAAGTTATCTTCTAAACAAAAAAGGGATCCACACACACATATACATACACACATACATACATCCGGTTAATTGATCAGGATCTCATATAACATGTTTCTATATAGAGAAAATTTTGTTTCCGACACTTTAAAAATTTTTATAAACGAAAGAACTACAAAGCTTCCTCTAGGAGGAAGCAAAATAATTTGCGTCATCTATAGGAGGCAACCGGTACTAACTCAGTCGGTAATGAAGAACACTTAGCAACTTTAAAATAAATTTTAAAAAATTTAAATTTCCCTCCAAGCGGGTTTAAATTGGCCGGTGGCGCCATCTAGAGGTGGCAGCCGGTACTAGCGTGGTTGGTAAAGTATAACACCCAGACATTTGAAAATTTTTTTAAATTCAAATTTCCCGTCAAGCGGGAATGAATTGGCCGGTGGCGCCACCGGTATCGGTGTTTTTGTCGGTAAAGAAGATTCCTATATTGCCGACCTCTGTCGGTACGTGAGTCAGAACCCGCCTTGTAACACTACTTTCTATTCTTTATGAATGCTTACACATATGTATGTACACACACTCATACATATAATGTATACATATGTGTGATGCCTAGTTGTCATATTTTCTATCCTAAATTTTATAATAATGAAAATGAAAAATTGTTATATCTCTCGATGTAACAATTGTAACGCGCACTTGTCCGATTTTATTTATTATTAATTTTATATGTTATATACTTAATTTATAATTTATTTATTTACAGAGGTTACTAGTATGCAATCCAGTACTTCGGATTTCAGCAGAAGAAGCCATGCTACACTCTTATTTTAATGACTTAAGTCCTACAATTAAGAATGATAGATACTAATATTTGCAATAATAAAAATTCAGTATTATTTCTTGGTAAGAATTTTGTATTAAATAAAAACATATTTTTTGTTCTGTTTGTTTATCAATATAATAAAATCTTAATAAATATATTAGAATCCAAGTTTGTCAATTTATTCTAGGTTTAAATTGCAGTTCATGTACATATTACCTGAAGTTTCTCGCAGGCGAATGTGGAATACTGAATTAACATTCCGTCTGTTTCTTTTTTACTTTCTATACAAAACTACGCCAATAATATACACTACCGTCGGAAGTTGACGGTACGATTAACGTGCGAGGAGTGGAAATTCATCACTTTTTGCCGCCTCGCTGCTGGCTTGTAGAAAAACATGCTCGAACATTTTTTAACAAATTTCAGGAACTACAAAACATTTTTTAAGTTTCAAAAAAGAAAATTAAAGCTGAGATCTTAAAGATTAGGTTGTAAAATTGTCGAATTTTTCCATACATTATTCTAGATTATGACGGAAGTCAATACCATTAGTATGAAAGTGCGAAAATTGCATAATTTTTCTTGAAATCTTTTCGGTGTTATAAATACCAAAAAAAAGAAAAAAATTTCTTGATATACACTCAGAAGCAGAATTTCATCAGCTTTTCAACCATCTAAGTTAAAAACCTCTAACTTTTTTCTAACTTAAAATATCTTGCTTTAAAGTCCGCACCGAATTTCCACTCCTCGCATGTTAATCGTACCGACAATTTACGACGGTAGTGTATGATATCAGAGTTTTGTGATTTTTTTACGTTATAACGAGATTCGAGTACATATTAGATCTCAACAGTAGTTGTTTAAGACTCAAATTCAATTTTGTTTTACCACACAAAAAGACAAATTATTTCATAATTTAATAAAAGATTGTTTAAACTTTAACGTACAATTAACCCCTCTTAATTGTTACAAAAGAAAACCCAACGTGATAATTGTTAGACGCCAGCCAATTTTTAAATGGAATTGGCAAACCAGAAAAATCACGAAATAACCCCAAAACTCAAAATCAATCAAATTAAATCTCAGAGGAGATTCTGTCGAGAACGAAAGTCGCAAAAAGGGACACGACCCTTGAGACACGACACAACAAAATTGGACTTACCCACGTCGACAAATTCACAAAAAGACACTCTGATGATCCTTCCAAACTCCTTGAATCCAACAAGTCGACCAAAACCCCGCTGTTGTGATGACTCGAAAAGGACAGGAATCTCTTTGGGATCTGCTCCAAATAAAAGAAAACACCCACACTCACTTTTTACTATTTCCTTTATTTAATCTACACACTGTGTCACACGACACTTTTCTCAAAAAAACAACGACCAAAATCTCTCGACACACGCTATAGACTCTACACGCTCTCAGTGTATCTCTCCCATTGATTTCCACTTCGATCGCCTTCGTCTCCGTCTCGTTCCATAAGTGGCCGCCGTGATGGCGCCACCTCCCGGACTCCTGCGTTGTCTCTGCTCCAAATCCCCAAACGCGCGAAACCCAACCCCAGTCAAAAATTGCCTTGTGACGAATTACTTCGTCACAATATCTAATTTTAATAATTACCTCTTCTAATAATGCCTAACTATGTTGATATTAATTTAATAAAAGAAACCAGAACAATGGAACATTGCAAATGTTATGTGTGCTTAACCCGTGATTTTGGACGAAGCATTTTCTTGATGTATGGTCAACCCTTAAAACAGTGGCGTTTCCACTTTTTTTCGTCGTTTTCATGCAACCTAAAGTTGCTTCAGTCCTACCGTGTAAATGTACACATTTTCAACTTTCAAAAAATAAAAAAAAATTCTTAATTTAAAAAAAACGGGTCAAATTTTGAAGTTTTTGAAAAAAAATTTGCACTATTCGAAAAAGCCGGCAAAAACCTTTCGAAAACATTTAGGTTAAAGATTTTTTCATCTTTCTGTTTAAAAGTTATAACTCTTCAAAATTTCACAGGATGTGTATACTGTGAGAGAGAAAGAGAGAGAGCCTTTGTTAAAGAGGATTAACTCTGAGGACACAGGTAATAATTTCTCTCTCCCTTCATCACGTAAAAAAGATACAGAGAAAATCTAAAACTAAAGAGATAAATCGACCATAGTGAAAAAATACACGTGGAGTTTCGGTGATAATTTTAAATTTTAATCTCGATTTTAATCAAAGTATTGATTACTCGTGTAGTTGAATCATTTCTGGAATTTCGCCTCCGGTTTTATATATGTGGCACTCCATGTGAAGTAATCGAGGTCGAAATTTGAAATGTTTGAGATCAGGTTAAAAGTTTACACAATTTGTAGTCTTATTAGACACAAATGCGAAATATGATTAATTTATTTAAACAAATGTAAAAACCCAGTAAAAAAAAAGAATTGGGAGTAAGCGATAAGATTTAGTGGTAACTTAAGCTGAATTCGGTTTGGCGAAAAAACCGAATTGGAATGTTACGGTGAATTATTTTTTTCTTACCGTAATTTCTTTTTTCTTAAACATTTGAATTGACGTTTGTTTATTCGAGTTTGCATTATAAATGAATAAAAAAAATGCTTCGAAGTCTAAAAAAGCCGATTTGGAATATGAAATATATAATTAAAAAAAAATAAATGAAAGCGAAGTGAGACAGATTCACCGACGATTTTATCAAGTGAGTAGTGTTCATATGATAAATTTACCATATGAGTAGTACTCACATGGTAAAATTGTCGGTAAATCTTTCACTTTTCACTTTTATTTCTTTTTAAAAAATTATATATTTCTTATTCCAAATCGGCTTTTTTAGACTTCGAAACATTTATTCTTATTCATTTATAATGCAAACTCGAATAAACAAACGTCAATTCAAATGTTTAAGAGAAAAGAATTCACGGTAAGAAAAAAATAATTCACCGTAACGTTCCAATTCGGTTTTTTCGCCAAACCGCATTCAGCTTAAGTTACTACCAATTCTTTTTGCTTACTCCTAATTCTTTTTTTTTACTGGGAACTAGAGGAGGGCAAAGTTTGGACTTTTTGTCTCGCATGGTATATTTAAAAAATTTATAATTCCTATATAACAAAATGAAAAAAATGTTTGCAATATATGAATTTTGTAGATTTTTTTAGGCACTTTTTAATGATGATAACAATTTTAAAAAATAAAAAAATTTGACCTTGCAAAATGCAAATAAAAAAAATTGCATTTTTCTATAAAATAGACATTTCGAATTTTTTTTATTTATTTTTTTTCATAAAGCTCAAGTTTTTCCCTAAAAAAATATATAGGTCAAAAAGTAAAACAAGCAGATTTACTTGTCAAATTAAGCATTTACTTCTGCAGTCCGCCATCCATGTGCGTCGTAAAGCTGTAGTATGCTTACATTAAGTATTATGTATTACATAGTTCTTTAAAACTTTATTAATGATAATTTTTTAACGCTCTGCATTTATAAAAAATTTACAATCTTGCGTCTTAACAATTTTTAAACATTCAAAATTTTAATTTTTTCTATATTCATTTAGAACTTAACTTATTTCGAAAGTTAAACAACAAGCGTAATGCAGACATTAAAATAATGACGGTCTCAACCCTGTAAAATGCAGAGAGCGTTAAAAAATTATTATTAATAAAGTTTTAAAGAACTATGTAATACATAATACTTAATGTAAGTATACTACAGCTTTACGACGCGCATAGATAGCGTACTGCAGAAGTAAATGCTTAATTTGACAAGTAAAATCTGCTTGTCCTACTTTTTGACCTATACATATTTTTAGGAAAAAACTTGAGCTTTATGAAAAAAATAAAAAATATCCATTTTATAGAAAAATTCAATTTTATTTTTATTTTTCAAGGTCAACATTTTTTTATTTTTTAAAATTGTTTTCATTATTAAAAAGTGCGTAAAAAGAGCTACAAAATTCATATATTGCAAACATTTTTTCGTTTTATTTTATAGGTAATATAATTTTTTTAAATATACCATGCCACACAAAAAATCCAAACTTTGACCCGTTCTAGTTTTTACATTTGTTTAAATAAATTAATAATATTTGGTATTTGTATGATATATGACTTAAGTCAAGTCTTACAAATAGAAACAAGAAAAATTTCATTTCGAAAATACAACTTTAATTTAAACATTAACAATTTATTATGAATAGTGTTTGTGTAATTTGTGTAAATATATATTTAATTCCTTTAAAAAGAACAGTTCCAATAAAGGCAACTATTTAAAGTGTGACGGGTTTTCTTTTATTAATTTTAATTTAATTAATAAATATCGGATATTAATAAATTATCCGTAGATAATTTATTATTCGTTCATTTATTAATTAATAATGAATTAATATATTTTTTTGTTCGTTTATTAAATAAATAATGAACACAAGTTATTCGTAAATAGTTATTATTATTTATTTATAAAATTGAGTGTTAATGGCACGTTCGAACACCGTAGTGTTAGATACGTGTTACTTTACAAAAGTGAAAATTTACACTAATGGTTCTGGGCCTTGGCAGAAGTAAGGTCCCTTAGGATGTCTTTACGGTGCGTGGGAGGGATTGTCCAGAGGATGGTGAGTGGGGGAAGAAAAGGTAGAATTGACGTGGATTTCGTTACACCCCCCAACTTAGATTGACGTTAGTCCCTAAGGTCGAAACCTTATAGATTGAGGTTTGATTTTTAGATGTTCATCTAGTGGTGTTGGTGCCGTAGGGGCACTTGTATACTGTACATTTGGTGTATTGTTTACATTTGTTTTGACGCAGAATAAATTAATTCATAGGTTCGTAGGAAGTAATTTAGCAAATAGTTTACAAACTCCCGATTTATAAAGTGAGTAAATTGTTAAAATGACTAATGATGTATATCCTAAATATTGTAATATATCTGTGCTTTTTTCCACCCATGTTTTGGTTCTACGAATATTTTTTATACTTTGAATCGAAGCTTCCATCGTGTCTATACTACGTTTTAGAGAATTAAATTTTTCTCTATGTAATGATTCTTGTATTACGGGTAGTTGAGAGCTTAATAAATTTAAGTCGCTTTGACTAATTGCAAAAGAGATATTTTTTTTGAACTTGATATCGGAGTTATGTTCGATTGATTTACGTAATTTTAATATTGATTTTGGAGTGTGTAATATACAATCGGAATTACTGTGAATTAGACTAGGTTCCTTAATGGATGTAATTTCATTTTTTTTGTTACAAACAACGTTCAATTCTATTTCATTTTCTGGTATTATAATAAATTGGTTTAGATCTTGAAGAGGTATAAATGCTACCTCTGCTATTTTAAAAACAGAAAATTCGCAGTATTTATCGGAAATGGATTTGTATCTATGTTTAACAATAATAGTTTCACAGTTTTCTACTTCGCTGATAAGAAAAGTTGGTTGTACACTTTTACAAATGAAAGTGTCTTCTAATATTTTACAATTTCGCATTGTCTGTGTGTCAGAGGGGACATAAAAAGTTTTTTCTGGATTAATGAGTAGGATTTCGTGTGATGGGATTGGTGCAATGAATCCTGTTCCATGACGAATAGGTATTGGAATTAAGTGTAAAGTTTGGAGGACTGGTTCTTCTAATTCTGGTACTTTAAGAATGTATATTAACTGTTTGTGTGTAATGCTTACAGTTATGTCGGATATGTCAATAATATGTTGATAATTTTGTGGTATCAATTTAATTGGATATTTGGTGTTAGTTTCTTCTTCGATGAGTTGTAATTCTCGAATTAACATATTTGGTGTAAGAATTTGAGGATGTACAATACCATGTTTCCCATCGTTTATAGCATTTATTATTCAATTAATGTCTTCGCTGTATTCACTGACTGCTATTGTACAGACAGTAAGCATATTGGCAATTATAGTGTTTTTTGCGTTAGTGTTTGACGAATTTACTAGTTTATTAAGTTGATTAATCAAGGATCCTGATTCTTGGTTAAGAAGCTGTAGATCGTGAGAAGCTGTGTTTAATAGAGTTTTAATTATCCTAGTTTGATTCCCTATTGTCTCTGTAATTAATTTCTGATCTGAATATACTTTGTCGAATTCTTGATTAATAATCTCCATATCATTCTCATCGAGAGTACCGAAAAGTGTCTTAGACATGGATCCTATGATATTTAAAATTCCTTTCTTTGTACGAGAAAATCCTAATATTTGACGAAGTGTAACCTGAAGATCTGCCATTCTGAGTATGCGATTGTTAAGTACATTAATTTCGAATTCTTCGGCACATTCGTGGCATAATGCGAATGCCTTTGTATAGGCATCCTGAATTTGAATTAATCTACTCTCAATACTGCTAGTATCCACTCCTATAATTAATTTCCACGTTCGATGGTAAAGGCTTGTAGTGCCCAAGTTCTCTGCGAATATTGGTGTATTCGTAATAGGTTTAAATATGATGTTGGAATATACAATGGTGAAGAAAAAAGTAGTCGTAAACAGTAGTTTCTGCATTTTTATTGCCTATAACGGAATGAAATTTTATATTAGTCATATTGTCATTGTTAAGAAGTATTTCGTAATTATTATTAGATAATGATCTTACAATAGTTGCAGGGCCTTTCCAATCGGGACTAAGCTTGTTTTCTTTATTATTTGTTACCATTACAAGATCTCCAATGTCGAACAATTTTTGCGGTAGAATTATTTTCGCGTCTTGTATTCTTTTATACTTTTCCTTAGATTTTTGAATTTTCTCTCGAGCTTTACCGATGTACCTTTCGTGTCTTTCTTGCCAAAGTTTCACTAGGTCAGGATATTTTAAGCTAGGGGTAGTTGCTAGAACGGAGGGTATGTTTGCATTTCGACCGAAAGTTAGATGAAAGGGGCTAAATCCAGTTCCTTCGTGTACCACTGTATTGTAAGCCATTGATATGAATTTAAGTTTTTTTGTCCCATTCTGTGTGTGAATCTGTCATAGCTGTTCTAATTAAATCCTTAACCGTACCATGTGCTCTTTCTAAGCTACTATTACTGTGTGGGTGAAAAATTGTAGTTTTAATGTGTTGGATTCGGAACAAATTTTCAAAATTTTGCATTAATTCGGACACTAAATTTTGTCCCTGGTCTGTCAAAATATGTTTCGGTGATCCAAAAATGTAAATATAATGTTCAAAAAGTTTTTCTATTATTGTTTCAGAATGAACATCCTTTAAAGGGATGAGTATACGATATTTTGTCAACATGACTTGCATCGAAAGTATGTATTCGTTGGATTCCGAGGTAACGGGTAAAGGTCCGAAAATGTCCATTGCCATTTTATCATTTGGTTCGACAGGGGTATCGGGTATTATTGCTTCGGATATTCTTTTAATTCTTGTTAACTTTTGGGTCTGACACGTATGACATTTTTTAATGTAATCTATTATTTCATTTTCCATATTTTTCCAAGTCCCTAATTCGCGTGCTCTCTGAATCGATTTATTTTCCCCAAAGTGTTGAGTCATTACAGATCCATGACTTTCTTCGATAATCTGTTGTTTTTCGTCCTTTGATAATTCGGTAGTTGAATTAAAACAGGTGTGTATTTTAATTTGAGGGTATTTAAAGCTAACAAAAGATATTAAAATTTTTAACTTTACTCTTTCTGTTGACGTAATAGTGGGATCATTAAAATGCATTCTTAGTATAGTGAGTTTTTTTGAGATTGTCCATCTTGCAGTGTTATCAATTATTCGCCGCCATTCTTTCTCGTTATAAGGGGGTAAATCTTTAATGTTAGGATCATTAGTGAAACGTTTTCGAAATTGTCTACATAATTTCCCACTGGCATTCGGTTTTTCTAATTCCCTAGTTTCAGTTCGGTTGTAATTTTAATCCAGTTTGTCGTAATCTTTCAAAAAGAATCACTAAATTTTTGTTATGTTCTTCTATTGTTGAACCGTATACGACAATGTCATCCAAATACACCATGCAAATTTTATTAATGAGACCATTTAAAGCGGTATTAATCATTCTCTGGAATGTGGCAGGAGAATTTTTTAATCCGAAGGGCATTCTTTCAAACTCAAAATGACCATCGGGTGTTCAAAAAGCTGTAAATTTTTTGGAGTTTTCCTCCATAGGTACTTGGTGAAAACCTGAGCTGAGATCGAAAGCTGAGAAGAATTTAGCGTTCCCTAAGTTATAAATAATGTCGTCTATGAGAGGTATTGGATACGAATCCTGATCTGTGATTTCATTGATTTTTCTAAAATCTATCACTACACGCCATTTCTTTTTGCCAGATGCATCTGTTTTCTTAGGAACTATCCAAACTGGTGACTTATATGGTGAGTTAGAGTGACGTAAAATACCTGCGCCAAACATGTCTCCTACTTGAGTAGATACTTCTTTTTCATGACATTTTGGTGGTTGATAAGAGCGTGTATTAATTATCTTGTATTCTTTGAGTGTGATTTTGTGGCGAGCGAGGTGTGTACCAGGTAAATGCCTGGTAAACGGAATATATCGTGATAAGAATGGATGATTTTTAATAGATTTTCTTTAAAATCTGCCTCTACATGTTTGACTCGTGTATTATCGTTAAGTAATTTAATTCTTTCTGATAATTTATTAGCGGAAATGTATATAGTTCCTGGTTCTGGAACATCGGAAGTGATATATCGATATTTTATATCGTTTAGGTTAAGGTGTTTTGATGATGATGAGTTGTTACTAACGGGAACTGTAATATCTTGACTTTGAATGGTATAAATTGAATCTGGTATAAAAGGATTATCAAAAATTCCTACCGTGCCTTTAGGTTTTGTAACAGGGATACGAATTAATTGAATGCGATTTGGGGGTATTAAAATCCCATCCTCGATTAACTCATGCTCTTGATCGTTTAGTCGTAAGTGTGTATTGGATAATCTGTAAAGATATTGTTGTAAAAATGATAATCCTAAAATTCCATCTTCAGGTAAAGGGAAACTATCAGGTACTATGTATATAATGTGATTTTTGTTGAGGTAATTTATTTCGGTCTTATATTTGGCGGTTTGTATATCATTGCCCATTTGGAATTTCGTGTCACATATTTCCTTAGGGAAATTCTTCGGAAAATGTGATTCTTTAATCAAATTTATGGAAGATCCTGTATCCACGAGGAATCGCACGTCTCGTTCGAATCCAACGGGTTGCACGGCGACTGATAGCAATCTTCCGGATATACAACTGATTCGATCGACGCGCTCTCTATCGCCTCTGTGTTTTCTACGTCTTTGTTGTTTATCTCTTGTTCCGAAAATATTTCTGTAGTGTAATGGATTCCTTGCGGGGTCGCTTTTGGTTTTGTGTCGCGTGAAAATTTGAATTTTGCTTCTGATGCCAGCATTAATTATCAGTATGACCTGGTTTTTTACATACGTTACAGATCATTCCAAATCGTTGTGCTAGAGGTAAATTATGGTTTGGTGGATCAGAATGATTTCCTTTATGACTAATATTTTGTTGCGGAGGTGGTCTTCGGTTCGTGTTTTCATTTCTTTGAGAATTTATTTGAAAATGTGATTTTGTCGTAGCAAGAACCCTAATTTTTAATTTCTCGCGATACCATGTTTCGGCCTCTAAAGCTTCCTGTTGGGCACTGATAATTGTAACAGGTTTTAAAGGTCAAACTTGGCTTCCTATTTCGTCCCGAAGGTTCATTATATATCTTTTTACGGCCGTTTGTTTTTCAATTTGGAGGGCAATTTTTCTAGCCATTGACCTTGAATGCTTCGCTTGAATAGCATATTTTAATTCATTAAAAACTTGTTGGTATTTTTGGTTATATACTTGTACGGAATCATTATTTTGCCTGCAATTTTCTAATTTATTCCTACAGAATTCAACAGAAGTTTCTGAATTAAGGTTACTTTTTAAGGCGTCGAAAAGTTCGTCGAAACTATTTGAGGGACAATGTCGAATAGCGCGCTTGGCGTTGCCTAAGATTTTTTCTGTTTTTACAAAATCTAACAAAAGACCGGGCTGTGAGCATTTAGAAACAGCGCGTTTAACATTCGAGATAAAATCTTGAACTCCCACATCGTCCTGTCCGTTCAAAATTTCTATTGTCCGTATTATATCGTTTGCTGAAAACGTCCCCGAGTTAACAGCTCGCTGCGATAGAAACTGTTCTCCGTTACCGCTAGCGGCACCGACCGTTGTGAGGATAAGTCATTTTCATGTTTTTTTGGAAAATTCTTCCTCGTCAATCTATAGGGATTTTATATTTCCTGACTATTCTTTTATCTACCAAGTCACTGTCTTCGTCTTCTGTGACTTGAAGCAAATCGTGTTTTCGAGCAAGGAATTTTATTTCCTTCGCTCTTTTCTTGTTCTCGTCGTTAAGTAATTTTGGGTTTTCTTCGATTAAAGTTAATTTTTTAAAAATAAGCTCTAAGGTGTTGTTCGTCTCGTCAGTAATTTTGTCGGTAAGCTTGGGTTTAATTGGATCTGAAGGAAGTGGTGGTTTATTGATTGAGGAATTACTTTGAGTATCCTCAACAAAACCCGTTAAATGTCTTAAATATAAATTCAACGCCAGATTGTTCAGTAAAAATACTCAAAGCGTGTGTTATTTTTCGGTATTGTGTGTTTATGTGTTTTCTTTTCAGCAAAATTATATTATTTAGAATCCTCACTTGTACAATCCGTCTACATGGAGTACATACAAGGTTAATTCGGATTAGGTTTTATTATTTATTAACGATAGAAATGCTCTAAAACGCGGTGAGATTACCAACGATTTTTTTTCTCACCAAATTCCTAATAAACTTCTCTTCTGGTTGTAGCTTCGTTTAAGTCACCTTGACAGTCTTCTTCTTCTGGGATTTACCGTACTGATTTACGTTCCCGAGGTCTTATCGTCTAGATCGACGAGCCGTTTGGAATATTCTTTTAAATTATAGGTTTACGTAAAATAGAGCCTACTTCAATTCAGCCACTAGTTTTACCCAAATTTAAAAGAATATTTGTATATATATTGTTCTTGAGTTTTTTCAAGAATAAAACACTTCCGTCACTATTCACTTTAATTTTACAGTAAGTTGACTGCAGATTCGTATTAGGATACGGTTTCAAGGTTTTGTAGCAACTTTCTGTAAAAAGACAAACTCAACACGTATCCTGTCAGGATCGCCAATTTTGTGACGGGTTTTCTTTTATTAATTTTAATTTAATTAATAAATATCGGATATTAATAAATTATCCGTAGATAATTTATTATTCGTTCATTTATTAATTAATAATGAATTAATATATTTTTTTGTTCCTTTATTAAATAAATAATGAACACAAGTTATTCGTAAATAGTTATTATTATTTATTTATAAAATTGAGTGTTAATGGCACGTTCGAACACCGTAGTGTTAGATACGTGTTACTTTACAAAAGTCAAAATTTACACTAATGGTTCTGGGCCTTGGCAGAAGTAAGGTCCCTTAGGATATATTAGGGTGCGTGGGAGAAATGGTCCAGAGGATGGCGAGTGGGGGAAGAAAAAGTAGACTTGACGTGGATTTCGTTACAAAAGAGACTCACCAGAATTATAATCGGAACAGAAAAGTATCGTATTACTTTTATACTCGTGTTTGTCACTCGATGCTTGAAATGCGAGGTCTTCCCTATTAAAAATCCCCACATAGGATCCTATATATGATTCCATATAGGTTCCTTTGTAAAAACCGTTATGAAACCCTAGGTCCACATAGGAATCTACATAGAATTCCATGTAAAATCATATATGAAATTCGGACACGATTTGGTGTATGATTTCATGTAGGAATTTATGATGTTGTTTCTACATTGAAATCTATGTGAATTCCTACATTATTTCCTATAACTTTTCTGTCATATTATTTTTTGTCAATTTCCTTCATAATCAACTCAATCAAATCTTATAAAAACATTTTATAAAATTCCAAAGATTTCCGAATATGAAACCTTACATACAAGTTTTAATATAGGAAACCATATGGGATTTCATATGCATTCTTACATATGATTTCACATCGATTTGAACATAGGAAATCACATGGGATTTCATGTGGTAAATTTCAGTTGACTGCTTTATGCAGAAGGCAGTTCACAAAAATTAAAAATTATTTAATTAAAAGTTAAATAATATTACTGCAATTTATCTGAAAAGAAAAAAATTTGTGCTTTGCAATACACCTTCTGAGTTAAAGTCTCAGCTTATAAAGTATTCAACAATGATCTCAAATGTGAGAAAAAAATTATCACCTATTCGTTCTTCTTTGAGTTTCATTTCGCTTAATCGTTCGGATTCTTTTCAATTTTGTTCAAAAAAATTTCCTGTTTTTATAATTTGACATATATCCCTTTTCCACAACATTTTTTCGTTTTCTACTAAAACGCATAAATAATTTCGAGGTCCTAAAATTTCTGCAATTTTCGCTTTTGTCCATCCCGGTTTGTTCGGCGTTCTGTAATCGCGTACAAAAACAATTTCATTTTCGTCAAATTTTAGATTTCGATTACCTTTGTAATTTTCGATTTGCATTTCTCGATTAATCTTACTTTCTCGCACTCTCCTGGCAGACTGTGTAAACCGAGAAGTTGACTGAGCTCTGTCAAGTTTCGGTCCGTTTGGGTTTGAGGCAATATATTGCAAAAAATAATTGAAATATTGTTAAACTTGCTATTAGGAAGTAATAATTAATGTTTTCTGAGTCGATTTATGCAATATTATTAGATAATTAAGCTCTTATTATTGAATAATTAACTTTTTTAAAGAGTAATTTGTTTACCTGGCATGGTATACTCTATTCTGTGATTGAAAAAAAGGAAAATGACAGAAAATTAACTTTTTTCCTATTGAATTAATATTGATATTAATTATTTTTGTTATTTATACAATAAACTAGTACTAAATAATTAAATATATAATACATAAAAAAATTTTGTTGTAACCATAATACATGCATATTACCGACGTAATACACGCGTTGATCAGCAGATGGCGCTCAAAAACAGTTTGTGAATTTTTTTCTGTCATTTTGCGGTTTAAAAAAATTCAAGGATTCCCTAAATATTTTTAGGAAATTTCAATACCTACATAATATTTTATAAAATAATTTTTTTGGGACTACAAAAATAATTTTGTTTAAATAACAAAATTTATATTTTTTAAAAAATTCAACTAATAAAAATATTTTATTAAAATTTTTTTATTATTATTATTATGGAGTAAAATATGCAAAAATAAAAAAAAATGTTAGACAAAAGTTAATAAGTCGTATTAAAATACATTTTTTTGTATCTTTTGCACTTTTTAAAAAATTTTCATATTTTACACAATAAACGAAAAAAACCATAATTTTTTGGACTTTCTTTTATGGTTTTCACCATCAAAATCAAATTTTCGGGTATTGTCACTATGATTTTCGTAATCAGTGCATCAAAATACGACTTTTCGGCAAATTTTTTCGCGAATGAAATGGGATCATCCCAACTTTTAAGATCTTTCCACAATTTACGCAACCACACGGCTTCTTTTGCAGCAGTAGCCACTGCTACATATTCCGCTTCTGTTGTTCTGTTTTTGGACCTTCTCGTCTCGACGTCCCCAGAAAAATCTGAATCGGAAAATCCAGTAAGAAAAAAATCGTTCTCACTCGCTCGATACAAAATTCGAAAGTTAACAGAACCAGTGAGAAAAAAAATTATCACCATCCGGCGGCGTAAGAGTGGAATTATGATTTACATTTATATTTCTTATGTCGGAATCCATGTGAGAACATATTAGGATCTTGTGTAAGATACTACATACGATTTTACGCTCCGCGTCGTCAGTGTGTATTGCTTCGTCGACACCCGAACCGTTGCAATACACACATCTCGCTTCTGCTTCTATTTTAAATCGATAAAAATACTGTCCGAAACAACCATGACCTGACAACGCTTGTGTAAGATAGTAGCCAACTTCACCGTGTTTCCTATCTAATCATGTGGTGAGGAGGGGAATCAGGCGGTAGGTCCACCTACCTTTAGACTCCCCATCTCATCTCTCCTGCCATTTCTGAACGAGTCTACTTCTGGACTCTCTGCGTATTATCGCTTTGAGTCTATCGCTATGCTCTGAAGTACCCGCCAGATCTTTGTTAAGATGGAAGATCTTCTTCCTTTCCATCGCCAATAGATCCATTGGCGGTAATCCAGCGAGTACCAGAACAGCGCAAGTAGACACCGTTCTGAAGGCTGACACAATTCTCCGTGCCGGGTCTCTCTGGACCGCGAGGAGCCGGTCAGAGATGCTGTAGAACTTTAGGGCCGAAGCCCAAACAGGGGCAGCATAAAGCTGCTTTGATTGAACCACAGTCGCCACTAGTCTACGTTTCTTTTCCCTGGGGCCACCGATATTGGGCATCATCCTCGAAAGGTTTACCATGCATTCGGTGGCTTGGAGTGACGAGATGTTAATATGTTGGCCGAAACTCAAAGGTTTGTCCAACGTCACTCCCAGGTACTTCAGTTTTGTCCCCCATGAAACTACAGATCCTCCAATTTCCAACCGCGGGAATAGGAAGTCTCTCCAGTCTGTGACGAGCAGAGCCTCGGTTTTCTCGACAGCCTTCTATGTGAATTCCTACATTATTTCTTATAATTTTTCTGCCATATTATTTTTGTCAATTTTCTTCATAATCAACTCACATCAAATCTTATAAAAACATCATATAAAATTCCAAAGATTTCCTAATATGAAATCTTACATACAAGTTTTAATATAGGAAACCATATGGGACTTCATGTGCATTCTTACATATGATTTCACATCGATTTGAACATAGGAAATCACATGGGATTTTATGCGGTAAATTTCAGTTGACTGCTTTATGAAGAAGGCAGTTAACAAAAATTAAAAATTATTTAATTAAAAGTTAAATAATATTACTGCAATTTATCTGAAAAGAAAAAAATTTGTGCTTTGCAATACACCTTCTGAGTTAAAGTCTTAGCTTGTATAGTATTCAAGAATGATCTCAACTGTGAGAAAAAAAATTATCACCATCTGGCGGCGTAAGAGTGGAATTATGATTTACATTTATATTTCCTATGCAGGAATCCATGTGAGAACATATGTAGGATCTTATGTAAGATACTAAATACGATTCTATATGGATTCCTACATACATGACGGTATTCCTATATGGTGAATTCTTACATGAGATCCTATGTAGGAATCCATGTGAGAACATATACAGGATCTTATGTAAGATACTACATAAGATTCTACATGGATTCCGTCATGTATGTAGGAATCTATGTCAAATCGTATATAGTATCTTACATAAGATCCTAATATGTTCTCACATGGATTCTGACATAAGAAATGTAAATGTAAATTATAATTCCACTCTTACGTCGCCAGATAGTGATAATTTTTTTTCTTATATTTGATATCATTCTTGAATACTATATAAGCTGAGACTTTAACTCAGAAGGTATTTTGCAAAGCACACATTTTTTTGCAGATAAATTGCAGTAATATTATTTAACTTTTAATTAAAAAATTTTTAATTTTTGTTAATTGCCTTCTACATAAAGCAGTCAACTGAATTTACCCCATGAATTCCCATTTGATTTCCTATGTTCAAATCGATGTGAAATCATATGTAAGAATGCACATGAAATCCCATATGGTTTCCTATATCAAAACTTGTATGTAAGATTTCATATTAGGAAATCTTTGGAATTTTATATGATGTTTTTATAAGATTTGATGTGAGTTGATTATGAAGGAAATTGACAAAAATAATATGGCAGAAAAATTATAAGAAATAATGTAGGAATTCACATAGATTTTAATGTAGAAACAACATCATAAATTCCTACATGAAATCATACACCAAATCGTGTCCGAATTTCACATATGATTTTACATGGAATCCTATGTGGATTCCTATGTTTACCTAGGGTATCATAACGGTTTTTATAAAGGAACATATATGGAATCATATATAGGATCCAATGTGGGGATTTTCAATAGGGTTCTCTTATTTATTTTCTTTATTATGAATTACTCAATGCTTTCTATTTAACTTTTATATTATTGAGACACTTGTACTTTTAATAAAAAAATCAACTATATATCTATATATATCAAACTATATAAGATCCTATGAAAAATCATATAGGAAATTGAGACATGATTTGAAGTAGGATTCGATGTAAATTCTTATAAACGTATTCTTAGGTAATAAATTATATAAATTCCTATGTGAAATCCTACAATTTTTTCTGGTCACATTTTCTCCTTCAATTTCTTATGTCAATTTCCTTCGTGTTTTCTCACTAAAAAACATACCAAAATTTATTGCACAATCCTTAACCAGAAATTTTCCTATGTCAAATCATACATCAAATCTTTTTTCGATTCTTGAATAAAAAATTATTACAAATAATCTGACATGAAATCATATTGAAAATCCTCACGTGAGATCATATATATGATTGATTTGAAAATAAGAAATCATATAGGATTTCATGTAGATTCTGAAATATTTATATTTAAGATTTCACATAGAATTATATAAAGGAACTCAGAAGGACTCTAACTCAGAAGGTGTATTGCAAAGCACAATTTCTTATCTTTTCAGATGAATTGCAGTAATATTATTTGATTTTTAATTAAATAATTTTTAATTTTTATAAACTGCCGTCTGCCAACTGAAAATTCCTATATGAAATCCTATATTGTTTCCTTTATATAATTCTATGTGAAATCTTAAATATAAATATTTCAGAATCTACATGAAATCCTATATGATTTCTTATGTTCAAATCAATCATATATATGATCTCACGTGAGGATTTTCAATATGATTTCATGTCAGATTATTTGTAATAATTTTTTATTCAAGAATCGAAAAAAGATTTGATGTATGATTTGATATAGGAAAATTTCTGGTTAAGGATTGAGCAATGAATTTTGGTATGTTTTTTAGTGAGAAAACACGAAGGAAATTGACATAAGAAATTGAAGGAAAAAATGTGACCAGAAAAAATTGTAGGATTTCACATAGGAATTTACATAATTTATTACCTAAGAATACGTTTATAAGAATTTACATCGAATCCTACTTCAAATCATGTCTCAATTTCCTATATGATTTTTCATAGAATCCTATATAGTTTCTTACATGACACATAGGATTTTATGTGGATTTTAATATATGAATTTATGTGAGATCCTATATAAGATCCTATATGAGAATTTTCAGTAGGGAAATACCTAGAAATAACTAATCGAACTGCCATTTTGACATTAATACGCGACTTTTCACCAATTCTAATGTCGAATTCGCAACCAGAAATATTGAGAAGCCCAGAGTAGTTATTTATAGGTATTTTTACTTAGTTTTCTATACTTCTGGTTAGCAATGTTAGATCCGCCATTTTGAATTTGAAAAATCTTTGACCAGTTTTACAATCAGCGATATCCAAATTCCCGAGTAGTTATTTCTGGAAATTTTTACGTACTTTTTTATACTTTTGGTTATGCATGTTAGATCCGCCATTTTGAATTTGGTTACTGTGTTGTGAGGTTTACAGTGAACGATCTCAAATCCCTTTTCTTGACAGACATTTAAAAACCTGTCATGTTGAATTTTAAAGCATTCGTACATATCCTGATACTGTAAAACTACAAAAAAATTATTTACGACGGACAATGTTTAAAAAATATCATTTTTTTGTCTGAAAGTAGCTATATCTTTTTTTTCCTTAAAGCTATTTCAATTTTTATTGCAGAATTTGAAAGAGCAGTTCTTGAAGCATTATTTTGCGCAATGCTAAAATGCTTTTAACACCAAACATCGGATTAAATATATGTTCTTTAGGAAATAATGGATTTCCGTACTTTGTGCGAAAATAGCGACCTTTAGAAATTGTTTAAAAAATTAGGAAAGTTTTTTTTACCATGTAATAGAAATTAAATGGATAAGACTTGGGAAAATTAAAAAAAAAATTTTTTGGCTACCTTAATATAGGGGAGAATGGGGCAAGGATATTTAAGGGGTAAGGATAGTTAGTTGCTGTTATGCTTAGATGGCTTGCTCAAAATTTGCGTCATTCATGGCATATTTGCGTCTTAACACCAATAGATGATAGTAAAAATTGGAAGTCAATCTGACACCATTTGCGAAGTCAGGAGTTTATTTTTGTGAAAAGTCTGTTTTGCTAAAATGTCAACGTAGTGTTTATCATATGTGACGCTCCACGAGAGAAGGGACCTATCTCCGAAATAATATTAGGCTTAGTTTTCATGTACGGTGCACGGAAAACTGAGCCTAATGTTATTTCGGGGATAGGTCCCTTCTCTCGTGGAACGTCACATATTGTTTTTTATATTAGTGCTTCCGCATATTTATTTTCGTAAGTGCTTTCCGGAGTGGAATTTCCTGCTGAACACGAATATCGTATTTGTTAGGGTTCCGTACTCGGTTCGGAACCCTATTAATATCGGTTTTTTTGAAATCGTGTACCCCCCCCCTAGCGGCCACACAAATTTATCTGGAGGGCTGACAATTAGTACACATATGTATTTTCGCGTGTAGATTACAAAAAAAATATAGCGAGCATGATTGGAGTTGATTATCATAGCGTTGTCAAGGAAAAACCATGAATTTTTACGATAAATACCTAAAAATGAGTATGTACCCCCCCCTAGCGGCCACATCTTTTGACATAAAGAGCTTAAATTTGGTACACTTACGTATTTTTACGTGAAAATTACAGGAAAATTATAGCGAACTTGATTCGGATTAATTTACATAGCGTTGTCAAGGAAAAATCAAAAATTTCGAAAAAAATGATTTATTCTCCCTAGCGCACACAATATTCAACCCAGACAGTTCATATTTAGTATACAAATGTATTTTTACGGGAAAAATACAGGGGAAAAAAGCGGTCACGATTAGAGTTGATGATTAACTTTTTATCAAGTTTTTCAAGAAAAAATGACAATTTTAGGAAAAAAATGTATTTTTCCACCAAAAACGAACAAAATTTTATTTAAAGGAAATTAAATTTACATATTTTAACGTATTTTTACGTGTAGATTACAAAAAAAATATAGCGAGCATGATTGGAGTTGATTATCATAGCGTTGTCAAGGAAAAACCATGAATTTTTACGATAAATACCTAAAAATGAGTATGTACCCCCCCCCTAGCGGCCACATCTTTTGACATAAAGAGCTCAAATTTGGTACACTTACGTATTTTTACGTGAAAATTACAGGAAAATTATAGCGAACTTGATTCGGATTAATTTACATAGCGTTGTCAAGGAAAAATCAAAAAGTTGATCTAAAGTGATTCAAATTTATATATTTTGACGTATTTTTACGTGTAGATTACAAAAAAAATATAGCGAGGATGATTGGAGTTGATTTTTCTGGGTCTGTCAAGAAAAAACTGATAATTTTAGAAAAAATCATGAATTTTCTCCCAATAACGGAACAAATTTTTTCTAAAGGGCTTCAAATTTTCTATTTTTACGTATTTTTATGTGTAGATTATAGAAATAATTTAATAAACATGATTGAGTTCATTTCTTCAGTCGTTACAACTCTAAAATAAAAAAAATCGGACAAGTGCGAGTTACACTCTCACTGAAATCGAGGGTTCCGTACTCGAAGCGAACTTATTTGGTATAAAAACAAATGTTTAAAAAATATGTGTTGTATGACAACTAATATAAGTGATACGAAGAGGAACAATTTTCTTGAATTTTACAAAATTGTTCCTCTTCGTATCACTTATATTAGTTGTCATACAACACATATTTTTTAAACATTTGTTTTTATACCAAATAAGTTCGCTTCGAGTACGGAACCCTAGATTTCAGTGCGAGTGTAACTCGCACTTGTCCGATTTTTTTCAAATTAATTTAGGTCGTTCCTTAAAATTTAGAAAAAACTGCAATATGGGCTCATGGGGCAAGGATAGTTAGAGCTATTACAGTTCGATTAAATTATGCTAATGCGACTGCAAATTATAAAAAACAAGGAGGGGGTCCTTTATGTTTATTTCATAAACATTATGCTTCCTCATTGTTTGAAGCAAAAAATTCGCTTCCTCGTGAAGGAAGCAATGAATTTGTCCAATTCAATTGATTGATTTAAAAAATTTCGAGTTAAAAATGTTTTAAATTAATTAAATTTTTTGAAAAATAAAGAAAATTTTAATTAATTTTGAGTGTAACATAAACTTTATATATACGAATCGATTCGTTTTAATGCAGGGAATAAAATTATTTCATATATAAACATGAATTTAAATAAACACATCATTTTTTAGCTAAAATGAGAATTTTTGATTTTTTAACTTTCATTAATTCTTTAAATTTCAATTAAATCTATACTTTATATATATCAATCGATTCATCTTGACATAAAGAAGACGATTATATTATATATTACCTTAAATTTTTCGATTTAAAAATTTTTTCAATTAAAAAAAAATTTTGGGAAAAAAGACGATAAAATTTTTTTTTTGGGGTATTTTCAAAAATCCTCTCGTCATTTTTGAGAGATTAATGTGTTAAATAAGCCTACCAAATTTTACCCAAATCCATTAAAACCTGTTAAAGATATCGTGTTCACAAAAACTATCCACACACACATACACACACACACACACACATACATACACACACACATACATACATCCGGACAATTGATCAGGATCTCATATATGTTTCTATATAGAGGAAAATTTGTTTTCACCATTTGTAAAAATTTTATAAACGAAAGGTCTACATAGCTTCCTCCACGAGGAAGCAAAAATGTTTAAAATTGATATACAAATAAAAGTAACAAAACAAAAATTTATTTTTTAATTATCATAATTTATTTAAAATTTACATTCGTGAATTACATACTATAACATAATTTTAGCCTATTTTTTTTTTATTTTTATTTATTGTTAATAATTTTGATACTGATAATTATTATAAATTTAACTATACTAGAAAAATGTTATCTACACTTTGAGGTTAATATATTTTTATTAAATTATTTTAATTTAGAAGGGAATAATTTATTAGCGCCAGAATATTTTATATAAAAATATACAGAAGTTAATTATTGATTTATTTTAAAATTTTACCGGACTAGTTCAGAAAATTGTTAGGAAAGTTTCCTAGCAAACCGCGGGGAGGGGGAGGTAAGGAGAAAAACACATTAATCACTTCACTGAGTTTAATTTGACTATAATATTTATTAATTTTAATTTTTATTATTATTAATTTATTACTTTTCTTTTTTACTAAATGAAAATTCACATAAAGTATTCGGCCTATGGCCGAATTTACAAAATTATTCCGCTTGACATGCGGTGAGCAAACATCACTTTATTTTTTTTTTCACTTATTATTTTATTTCTTTTTATTTATTGCCGTTTGGAATTGCCGTCACAGCTTCGAAATCTCCATCACCTTCCCAGTCGCTTTTTCCATCCTCACCTACAATTCAGTCTACAGGTTTTAAAGAACCGCCTTCAAAATCGATGTCACTTCCGCCTTCTTCATCTCCGATTCTCTCCTCATTCCCTGAATTATCAATCTCACCAAAAATTTCATTTAGACCGTCGTCGTCAAAGTTATCGTCTGTATTTGTTGAAGCACCGTCCTCTCGCATATTTTCTGTAGTTCCGAGTACATTATTTGTGACAAAATCATCTTATTTTTTTGTCCAAGCACCATCAACATCACATCAAATCCACTTTCTTCCACCCCTGCAATTAAAGTACCTACATCACAGAAACCTTTACAGACATCAAATTCATCCACACCAAAAAAAACATCAATTTTCATTTCTATCAGACGGACCAGTAGAATTTTACAAAATGTCGACATTTAACAATGAAAGACTCGAAAACGATTCACAAGAAAACATGAATAGACAAATTGACGAAACGCCTTTGGATAAACCACAATTAAATTCATATTTGAATTATGTTTCCCTTACAGACAAATTAATTTCAAAAAAATCACACACACCTTCGCTGACACAATCCACTTCAAGTTCATCCACTTCCATCCATCCATCAATGACAACCAAATAAACAGAAAAACGAAAACTTGCAAATAATCCTCCGAACTTTCGATACAATAAAATTGGTAAAAAACAAAAAACAAGTAAAAATAATGTCTCTGGACGAAAAAAGGGACAACTGTTCCGAACTTGGATAAATTTGCCGAAAAAAAGAAAAATAAAATTGACAAATTTGACCAAGTTCAAAATGAGGTAATTCTTTTATGTCAAGACTCACGATTGACCAACTTGGAACTACAGAAATTAGCGAGATTGGAAGCAAAAGAAATAAAGCTTTAAACAAATAATATGCGAAATAATTTATGTAACCGGGAGTATAAAAATGTTTTAAAACCATTAACTTCAAACAATGGCTATTTAAATATTTTAAAAAAAGAATGTTGTAGCTTGACACAAATGGAACAAGAGGATCTATTCACCGATATTTTACACGAGTTAGAAAAATTTCGTAATCCACAGTAATAGAAATTCAAATATTGTTTCTCAAATTTTTTTATTAACTCATTAATTGTAAAATTGTTTGAAATATTCTCCCTTTTTTACACTTTTCTCACTCGATCATCAGTATTTTTTATGAACAGCATTAAGAATTATTTTTAAAAACTAATTGACAAAACTGACTAATTAAACTAACTTAATAAAAATTCTTTAATCACGATTTGTAAAAATGAGGGTTTGTACGCCTCATTGGTTGTACATGCATGCAGCTCTAACAACACCTAAATGTTACATCCTATGTATTGTCCTAGCAACTGTCTTTTTGTACATCCATTGTTATCTATTTGTTTAATAATATCCTATTGTCTATAGGACATAATAATATTATATTATATTATATATATATATATATATATACGATCACCTTTATGTAGGAATCATATTTAATTTTATATATAAGTCGAGCCGCCTGTATGTAGGCAATTTGTATGATTAAAGAAGATCGAGAGATTTCGGCAATTGGACTTGCGTTTCGGAGAAGAGCGTGGTGGGTTCGGAGAATCGGTTGGGTTGGGGGAAATTCTTTTTTAATATTAAATTGTCGCCCTGCTAATTCTCTACCTCATTCGCTTTCTAAAAATTGATAAGGGAAATTCCGCGCCATACGCGAAGTCCGACCCGTAGACCTCAAGGTAAATTAAAGAAATTTGTGTTTTATCCCCGTTTATTTTGCTTATGGTATTTAATATTGTTCTTTTTTTTATTATAAATTTAATAGTGTGGCGCTTTTATTATAAATTTATGGGCGGAAAATAATCGAATCAGGGCAGCATTTGGGATCCAACAGAGAATTACCGGGGCGATTGGTCAAAAGTAAAAATAAGAAAAATATGGACAAAAGGAAAGGTTTTTGCTCCTATTCATAAACTACCAAATAAAGGAGGAAATTACGAGACCTCACGAGTGAATTGTTGGAATAAACTACACCGTTCTCTGGACCCACGCTACTGCTGATGTTTCCCGCCAAGAAAGCATGAGTATTCATATTAATTAATTCAGTTGTAATGCATCTTTTTATTCTTTTTGTTCTTTCTGTTTACATTGTTTTTCTGTCATAAATTATTTTTATTGAATTTCTTTTTGACGAATATATGAATGTGTGTGAATGTTTGATTTTAACGCAGACAAGAAAAAGTTGTATTTGTAAATTGTTTTATTGACTCGAGTCATCAGTGAAAATTTTATTTAATATATTGCATTATCGCTTTTATAATTGTTTTTCCTTTTCCTTGTATTCATTAATTAATTGTACGATTTTCTTGTAATTTATTATTGTGATTTATTTTGATAATTTATTTTTCTTATTTATTCGTTAAGATTTATTATTGTGATTTTATTTTGATAATTTATTTTTGTGATTTTACTATTAAAATTTATTAGATGTGTTTTAATAATTAATTGTTACATTTAGATACTTACTGTATTTTTAGATTTTCATTGTTATTTCCCACATTTTTCATGATGTTTTTTGTTTTTTTTTTTGAATTTTTTTTGAAAAATAACCACATTTGGTAAAAAATGCTTACAACATAAAATGTGTTTTTTGAGACCTACAACTTTTATATGAAACATTTTTTGAAATTTTGCGTTTTTTACGAAATAATCGGAAAACCATGATTTTATTGTGTTTTTTTATGGTTTTCACCATGATAATCAATTTACCGTTAATTTTCACTATCATTTTCGTAATTAAAGTAATTTTCGCATAAAAATAATTGTTTTTACCATGATAATCACATTTGCGCCAATTTTTACTGTCATTTTCGTAATCAGGGCACAAAAATACGTTAGTATACCAAGTTTCATTAAGATCAGAGGTGAGACGCTTTCGGAACTATATCCAAATGTTTTATATTTCAATCGTTTTATAGTAATCGAAAAAACTGATGTAGAACAAATCATAATTCCCAAAGACTGTTTAGTGAATACTAAATTAAATTAATTCTTTGATACAACTCATTATATTCGTTAGAATAAATAATTTATTTATGAAAAGTATTAAAGATTTCTTAAAAATATAAAATTGAAAGATAATAATAAATTTAGTATAATAATTTAAGAAATAATGTAAATACACATGAATGAACTGAAATAAGTAAACAATAATAAATACAATTTCAACCGAGCGAGCGTTAGCGAGAGAGGATATGACGTTAGTTATATATTAAGATACTTAATATTTATATTTATTGTATATATACTATATATCTTGCAGTAAGCTTACTAGAAGATTGCTGCAATGTTAAAAAAGTTGTCCGAGAAAGTTTGGTGCAAACTTGCAGCAAAGTTACTGGCCATAAGTGAGACATTAGAAGCTTGTGGCAATCATGCACGACAAGCTGGAACAGCAAAATATGTGAATATTGCCACCAGCTTGTCGAAAAATTACGTGCTTTTTAGGAAGTAAGCTTACATGAGCTCAAAATGAAAAGAAATTTATTTAAATGTTATAACTTTCAATATTTTGTTCTTTTTTAGATATGTTATCAACATAAAGGAGATGTCTGCTATGATAAAGGATGAAATGACTAAACCAATAGATAAAGTAGTATGGAATATAGAACACTTACTTAAATTTCCAAAAGCTCCGTATTTTTCTTATCGAGCAAAAAATATAACTTGGTTAGAATACTATGGCACTATTATAATTATTATTTTCATTACTTTGTCATTATTAACTGTTACATCGTTTGTTAGTGTGAAAATATGCAGACATTTTTTTCAAAAAAGTTATTGAAGAACATGATTAAAAACAAAGTTTTGTAAATCAAATACATATTATGGTACTTTTAATAAGTTGTACTTCATAAATCAATTAACAAATTTTATTTAATCTTTTAATTAAAACGATTAAATATATACTTAAAAATAAAATTATAACATTGCACTAAAAAATTAAAGAAATCTATTTTATTCAATTATGCATTACCTGTTTATTACATAAAAATTGATTTTCTCAATTTTAAAAATATGTTAAAAGAACCTTTTTTACGGTATCCACTCATTTTCCCAAAAACATTTACCCGAAAGACATTTTCACGAAAGTCAAAAATCCCGAAGACTTTTTTTACGAAAAGTATTGTTCCCGAATGGAAAAAAATTTTTTTTTGTGTTTTATCTTACCGAAATTTTTGTTAGGAATTATAGGTATATATACTCTAATGAAATTGCCCTCAGCCGTGTTTGAAATGCAATCCACTTTTTCTTCGGTTGAGCTTTGACTCTTCTTCCTAAACAGAGCTCTGTAATAATAATTTCAAAGTCCGCTTGTTCTTTCTGAAATTCCCCTGGCGGATTGGGAAAACCGAGTTGTAACCGAATTGGGTTACGATTCGGTTACGTTTCGGTTCATTGTGAAATATTATCGTTAATCGACGAAATATGTAGTAAATAACTATTAGGAATGGTTAATATACATTTAGAGAGCTTATTTATGCAATAATAATAATAATTAAACAAATAACAAAAATAATTTTAAATAATAATTATTATAATAATAATTAAACAAATAACAAAAATAATTTTAAATAATAATTATTATAATAATAATAATTAAACAAATAACAAAAATAAACATTTTTTTTCTTAATAAAATTTTTTTTTCATCAATAAAATGAGAAAGATTAATTTTGAAAAAAACTTTTTTCCAAAAAAATTTTTTATTAAAATAATTTTTTTCCTCAATGAAATGAGTAAGATTAATTTTGACACAAAAAAAACTTTTTCTCATTAAAAAAATTTTTGTTCGGTATAAAAATTTTTTTTTATATTTGTACAAATCAAAAAAGTTGTTTTAATAAATTGATCTATTTTTTTAAAACTTATATATTCACTTACACATTTGACACTCAAGGGCTAAATTTTAGAAATTCATTCACAATGTGGGGATCGTAGTATGATTAGCTAGAGTTCTAGACGTTTCTCTCTCGCGTAGAGCAAGAAGAAGCGACAGCGACTTTTCTCTCACACAGCGAGTGAGAAAGAAATTGTACCGGCTTCGCAGATATGTTCAGTTGCGTCTGGAACCACGCTTATTGTGTCACGCATATTCATTATGCCTTTAATAAACTTAATTTAAATGAGTGTAATTTTATTTATTAATAACCTTTTATATCGAACACATAACTGTGGTGATTCCCTTCTGAATAACTCTTTTTGATTCTAACAATTTTAAATCTTTATTTACTGAGAATCCCACATTGGTGACCCCGACGTGATACACGTGCGGAAAGGTATCACGGAATATCTTTGACATCGTGAGTGAAAAAAGTGTAAAGAGTCCGCAAAAGGTTGTGCAAAAAAATATGACGAGGATTTCAACAATATTATTTCCAAAGAAGCCTGATCAACTTCACAGGAAAATTAATCCTACGTTGGACCACGTGTCGGGAAGAAGCCACGCCATTGCACGCAGTGGAGACGGCATCACATTTCCTTCTTCTTTACCTTTTTCCCTCTTTTCCGAGAATTATTCTTCTTTTCTATCTAATTCAAAATTTTTCCAAAGTTTTAATTAAAAATTTTGTTTGGCACTCATAACCTCAAAATTTCACAGCTGGTTCCAGCCAACAGGACGCTTAAAATTTTAATAATTAAGGAGGACCATTTTTTTCACTGGACTTCATAGAAGCCATATTATTTTCTCGACATAGTCGGAATATTAACAGTTCCTGGATTGTGCATTGGACACATTCCTCCGAAAAGCTGGGAATTTTATTGTAAACGCTATGGAAAACGGCGCATGGGCAGTTTACTCTGAGCCCATGCAACAGGTGCGTAACGCATTCATATCCTGTTTGTTTTGCAGTAACGGTTTTCCTCCCATTAATATAATAAAATTTTTCCATGCTTGTTCCTGTGGCAAAATCCTGAGGTTCATGAACGAGTTAAAAGGCGCCAAAGGCTCGTATTCATGCAGTTTGTTTGGCAGGGAAAGTCCAAGCGCACACGATATACTCCACAAGAACTAAGAACACCGGATCTTCTCCAAGGTTTTTCTTTTCGTTTAATTGTCGGGCCCATTTTAAAATTTTTTGTAAGTATTGCGAAATAGTGGTTCCCGACCTTCTCCGGTACGACAATATTTTTTTTATAGCACAATTTTAAACCCATATTACAATTATTTAATAGCTTTATTTTTTTATATATAAAAATTAAATTTTTTTTCGCTCTCAGGCACAAATTTTTACATTTTATGTAATATTTATTTATTTAAAATTTTTTTTTGTCAATCTTTTTCTTTTTTTTTAAAATAAAATATTTTTTTTTGCTATTGTGCTCCCTTGTGTCACTTATTCTGATAGGAACTTTTTATTTTATTTCTTTTATAACAGCGTCCATGTACTTGATCGTTTATTTATTAATTTTATGTGTATTGACGTCTTATGTGATTGTTTAATTTGCGTTATGCATTGCTCGTTTGCGTTAAATAATCCAATTATTTTAAATAACCAAGTAATATTTTTTACTTTTTCTTTTGCGAAAAATTCGGATCCTTTCGGAAGATTTTTACCAAAATAATTTCCAAAAGAATTTCAAAGTCAAGTCAATACTATAAATTTTTTTTTTTGCTCTTTAAAATGTTTACATTTTTAAATATCGCCGTACAGGGATTCCGGTAATTGACAAGAATAAATAAAAACTTCCGACTATGTTATTTATACTGCGAATTATTCGTAGGATAAATACATTCGGAAAGTGCAGATAATGTATAAATTTAATCCTTGTTCAAAATTTGCCATGGAATTTTCTGCAACACATATTTGTACTGTTATCAGTTACATTGTTATCTTACAATTTCTAAAACTCGAACTTCACTTATGAAGTATGTAATAAATTACCTTGAAGCATTGCTTCTTCATCACATTGTGATGAATGGACAATTTTTCTTTCAACATTTTCGTCGGCTTAATTCCGACAATTTCTCTGTAGCAAAGGTCCATTATTGTTTTTAACAAAATTCCTGGAATTTTCAGGCAAATATCGAGTTTTTAGCGTTTCTTACGCCTCTCCATCCACATGTTCCAAAATATTAAAGGTCAGTGGAAAACCTGGAGATCATACACTTTGAAATACATTCACTATTACCGATGAATTTTCACTTATTTGTAAAAGTTGGAACAATATTAAAAGCACTCAAATGCCAACATTCTGGCTTATTTTAAATAATTAAGTTCACTCCGGAAAATTTTTAAACCGTAATGAGTGGTAAATTCCAGAAATATTAACCCGTTTTTTATTAATAATAATTTAATTCAAACAAGTGGGCGTGTAATGCACGGGCAAATTTTCTTCGACTTACAGGGACAATTCTGTCCAACAACTTCGCAAAAATAATTTATTTTAAAATCTAAACCAGTGCTACGCATTTAGTAAAAAATTTAACATTTAAGATTTTATTTTTTTTTTTTAAATCTGATTTTTATAATTAAAATTAATCCTATACCACTTAATAAACAAAAAGACTGATATGACTGCGATATTTCTATTAGAAACATAAGCGATATCTCTTTTAATTACAATTAATGATTTTCAAAAATTGCGAAGTAAAAACATTTTATTATTTATTATAATTATGACTTACCATGGTATCATATAGTTGATCAACGTCGTAATTTAATACTTTTATATTTATTGTTGTTATGTTTATTGTTGTTGTATTTGTTGTTATATTTACATTTTTTTTATATAAAATCAACTACGTTCTCACAATGTCAAATTTTAAATTTTTTTTCCTATAATTTAACACTTATTTTTTGTTATAATTTTTAAATTTGTATTCCTCAAAAATTTAAAATATATCGTTATCACTTAGGGGGGAGTACTGTGGGGATCGTAGTATGATTAGCTAGAGTTCTAGACGTTTCTCTCTCGCGTAGAGCAAGAAGAAGCGACAGCGACTTTTCTCTCACACAGCGAGTGAGAAAGAAATTGTACCGGCTTCGCAGATATGTTCAGTTGCGTCTGGAACCACGCTTATTGTGTCACGCATATTCATTATGCCTTTAATAAACTTAATTTAAATGAGTGTAATTTTATTTATTAATAACCTTTTATATCGAACACATAACTGTGGTGATTCCCTTCTGAATAACTCTTTTTGATTCTAACAATTTTAAATCTTTATTTACTGAGAATCCCACAACAAAGTCATCCTTAACGCCATCTAGGGTTTAACGCGCGTATCACAGCTGCCGCTGATGGTAATATACATATATTTGTTGATTCAACAACTGTTTGCACTGTACACTTAAAACACTTATTATTAATTAATTATATCTTAATTTATTATTATTATTGCATAAATAAGCTCTCTAAATGTATTTTAACCATTCCTAATAGTTATTTACTACATATTTCGTCGATTAACGATAATATTTCACAATGAACCGAAACGTAACCGAATCGTAACCCAATTCGGTTACAACTCGGTTTTCGCAATCCGCCAGGGTAATAACAGTACTGGCTATTTCAGGATATTCCTGTGACATCATAGGGAAATCAATAAGATTCCGGTGGGTTAATCATTTTTAGAATATCCTAAATACCATAAGGCTATCGAAACTGCCGCAAGAAAATAGATTTCTAGAGGATATCCCAGGGACATCCTTAAATATCTGCTGTCGTAAGGGAACAGCTGTGTAATCAGCATCATCTCTCTGTTCTTCTGCAAGAGGTCGATATGCAATCCAAAGCTGATGTAATGTTTGGTTTCGAAATCGAGAACCTACTTTCACCCTTATTAGACCTGGCATTGCCTTTGGATCTCGAGGATTTAGAACTTTGAGTTGCATTTCTTCAGCATTTTCTCGCTGCATCTTGTCTTGCATGTATGAAGGTGCTAATCTTACCTGATACACCTTAAAAGTCAAGTCTCGCAAATATTCCAAAGTCAACTGAGGAAAGTCAGGCAGTAATGCTGCATTTAGTGCAACCCACCGACGTGCATTTCTAGTATGCAGCATTTCCACTTCAACTAGTTCCTGGATAATGTGAACTTTTTGTGCTTTTATTAGCATGCGCTGTGCCAACTCTGTATCTGCTCCGTCCGTATTTATTGTCGGACGAAAACGATTAATGATAACACCGTCAATTCGATAAAAGTCGCCGAGGTTATGGATATGTGGGTCTAAAATAATGTTTGCTAAAAACTTTTAAATGACCATTACTCATTTCCACAATCCATCGGCACTTTGTTACTAACCGCGATTCATTTGCCTGGATTTTTGTAAGCTGTCGCTGTGGTGGCTGCAGCAGTGCAGGCATTCTCCAGAGAATCCCACGGTTCCTTAATATCTCCACCGAATCACGGTAGCCTCTGTCTACGATCAAAATTGAGCCTCCCTGAAACCATTCACTCGTACGGTCATTATCTCTCTGAAACTTATTCCGAAGAATGGAAGCATCGTTGTTTTTGCTATCGCAGAAATAAGGACCTTGAATGGCTAAGATGTAACCATCTGGTGCTACAATTAACACCGGTTTCAATAAGTGACAGCTCTTATGGAGGCAAAATGACTGACGTAAAGCACGACTGTTTCTGTTTCTATTCACGTGACTGTACGTGCCATCAACACAAGCCATCACTCTTGGCACTTGGGGATTAGGATTGTACAGTACATTTGAAAATTTTGTCACGTGATCTGCTACATATTGCTCTGGTGTAATTGCATAAAAACCAATGTTTTGAGGGACAAAGCTCTGCATCAACGATTTTCTAACGGTATCAACAGCCAAAATTGTTGCTTGTCTGCTTGAATATTCAAAGATAACCTTTAGAAAATCGTCGGCAAACCCATGCTTCATTTTGCACAAGAACATCATTAAGTCACGTTTTTCGATGTATCTAAAACCAGAGTCATTGCGAGGTACTGGTCTACAAAATTCGTACAATTCATTAAATTGAACTTTTGTTCCAAAAATAAAATAAAATTTAGCTGCCAACATCTGCCTATTTGAGTTTTTTTAATTGTTTTTCCATAAAGTTGCAAATTTTTACATTAAAATGATACAAATCGTATTGAAATAGTGTGAAATTAGCTACATCTTTTAACATTCATTTTTATGCTTCATTTTATTCACTTCACACCAGTATATAATGGCTACTGATTGACATAACTGTCAAATTTCCCCTTGCATTATGTACCAAAATAATAATCATCTTCCAAGCCAACAAAAAAATATAAGTCTAACTCGGTTGGAAATTTTTGACATTACTAAAAATGTCCGAAGCGACTGTTGGAAAAATCAAATTCATGTTTTGGAGGAGACATGTTCACAAAAAATTGGAACACCCTTCCAAATTTCGGAAAGTAAACCCGTGGAATTAAAAATTCTTTTTTCAAAATTAAACTCAAAGTGGCAAAAAAACGGACTAACATATACTGAATTTACTAAGAAAAATAAAGATTGGCTTGATGTTAGCATAAATTTTCAAGTAAGTAAATAATAAATAAATAATATGAAAATAAAAGAGAAATAACATTTTTGTAATTAAATATCCTTTAAATTTTTGCGATTCTCACAATAATCAGTTATACTAACTGTGAAACAGTGACATAGATTAGAGTAAATTTATTACTTTCTAGAACTCAAGCGAAATTCTTGAATGCGAAACAGAATCAACAAATAGAGAGTTGTTAGCAAAATCATCACAACTTCGCGGTCGGCATTCTGTCTCATTCTCTGATAGTAGTGATAGGAGCAAGCGAAGAAAGACTGAGAGTTTACGGTCATCGTATGGCATCGAAGAGTTAGTGTATGCAGCGCAAATGAGTTTACGCACTTCTAGCGCCCCGCAAGCATCACATATCTTAAAAGATATGTCTTCGTCTCCATGGAAGGCTTCCAGTTATAAAGTAGCTTATGATGAGTCTTTGAAAGAGCCTTTGACGAAATTTCTGCAGATCATGCACTAAATTTAATTCTTTCTGGTAAAATGTCCAAAGAAACCTATCAAATGACCAGATCGTTGACTAATGAGAATCGTCGCATCTCTGTCTATCCTTCCTACAAAAAAGTACTAGCAGCTAAAGCTCTCTGCTATCCACCTTCGTCAGCTATGATGATAACTGAGACTAGCGCTGAAGTTCAATTGAAAAATTTACTTGACCATACTGTCAGCCGATTATTAATATCACAAGAAAAGGTAATTGAAACATTAGCGCTGCTCCCAGATCATTTGCATAAAATGAAATTGTTTTTAAAATGGGGCTGCGATGGTTTATCTGGTCAACAATATAAGCAAAAATTTAGGGACGAGAGCAGTTCAGATGCAAACGTATTTTTTACCTCTGTTGTTCTTTTGAGATTGACAACAAAAAATCATAATAATGAGGAAATAATAGTTTGGAATAATTTAAGACCCTCGTCCACGCGTCTTTGTAGGCCCATTAGACTGCAATTTCTAAAAGAAACCGTTGTATCTACTCTCGCAGAAAAAGAGTATATTGAAAATCAGATTAAAAATCTTGTTCCATTTGATTTAACTGTATCGTCGCGCAATATTCGAGTTGATTACGAACTAGCTTTTACAATTGTAGACGGTAAAGTCAAAAACTCTGTTACTGTAACTGCGTCTGCCATGCGATGTTATATTTGCAAAGCTACATCGAAAGATTTTAATAACTTAAATTTGATGCTCCAAATGAAAGTAGAAGTAAGCTATCTTCACTTTGGCATAAGCTCACTACATGCTTGGCTCAGATTTATGGAGTGGCTTTTACATCTTGCTTACAAAAATTTCCAAGAAGGAGATAATAAAAAGTGTCAGGCGCGTTCGGCAGATATGAAACAAAATTGTAGCGACCGAAAAAAAGAAATCCAAGATAAATTTTGGAAAGAGCTTGGATTGCGTATAGATATTCCCAAAGCAGGAGCTGGAACCACCAACGATGGTAACACGGCTCGACGGTTTTTTCAAAATGTTCCATTGACTGATAAAATTTTGCAAATTGATGAAGAATTAATTGAAAATTGTATAGTCGTATTACAAACAATTTCGAGTGGGTTCGATATAGATGTAGAAAAATTTCGTAATTATTGTTTTAAAATTGCTGAACGATATACACTTTTGTACAGTTGGTATCCTATACCTACTGAAGTTCATATTGTTTTAGTGCACGGCTATGCTATTATTAAAGTAGCTGCTTTACCAATTGGGCAATTATCCGAAGATGCTCAGGAATCAAGAAAGAAAGATATCAAAAAGGCACGTGAAAATTTTGCCAGAAAATCTTCACGTGTTCAAACAATGGAAGATGTTGTCAAAAGACTCCTGGCGTCTTCGGATCCACTAATATCGAGTTTGCAAAAAGTGCGACCCAAAATAAGTGAATTTTTCAGTCCGAAAGTTTTGGAATTACTAGTTTCGTCCTGTGCGTGTACGCCTAACATTAATGATATCACAGAAAATGACTCTGAATTGTCTGAAAATGAGGCATAGTTTCAATCAGATTAAGGGGTTACATGGGTCAAAACTGTCAAAAAAAGTATGTTTTAAAAAAAATGATTTTCTTCATATAGTAAATCATTTTTTTCTTTTAACATTTTGGTTTCTTAAAATACACTATAATATAAATAATTCTTAAACCTTTTGAAAAAAAATATTCAAAAACAGGGCCGTAGCAATAGTTTCTTTGAGGCCCCTTCTGAAAAAATTGATTTTGCGGTGGTCACGATATTTTTGGACTGCTTCATTCAAAACCAAAATATTTTCTGTTAGTGGGTGAGTATGGCTCGTGGTTCAACGAAGGGTTTTTGAAAAGAATTAAATTTGAATTTTTGGCAGCGTTTTATATCAAAATGTACACACGGTGGGCTTGAACAAATTTAAAAAAAAGTCTTGCGAAATGGGATTTATCTGTGGATTCCAACACTAAAGATCTCCCTGAGTATTTTCTAAGAAAAATTAAAATAATCCATCGGGCCGTTTTTAAAAAAATTAACTTTTAGTATTTCGATCATAAACTCTGTATACAAGCACCTTAGAAAAACGTACTAAATCAAATTTCATTGAGAAATCCAATTTCCATAAGTACTCTATAGTATTTTGGATCGCAGAATCTGAATTTGACATTAGATTTAAGAAATTTATAAATGGCGGATCCAATATGGCGTCAAAAAGTATAAAAATTTTCTAGATTCTCTTGAAACTCAATACTCGGGGGTTTTCAGGGTCGCTGAATCTGAATCTAATGTTAGTTTTTGAAAATTAAAACTGTCGGATCGAGTATGTCGAACAAAATTTTTAAAATGGTCTAGATTCGCTTGAAACTCATTACTCGGAGGTTTTTAGGATCGCTGAATTTGAATGCGAATGTCAATTTTTGAAACAATTAATTTTTATTAGGATGGAAAATAGACAAATAAGATTATATAAATAATGACATCAGTTACAATTAAAATTAACATTTATTTAAAGATTATAAAATTATAATAATAAATCAAACCGATTTAATTTAAAAATATGTCAACAATGAAGACCATTAAATTCACATACAGCTCGTAACAAATGCTTCTTGTAATCAACATGTGTTGCATGGACCTTGTGTTTATTCCAAATCGTTTTAAATTCAGATTGTACTGATTCAAATGCTTGTTCGCTAAATACACCTAGTCCTACTTGATGTTTTTCGCAAAATTTCTTGATGTGTACAAAAATACAGTGAACCTTTGGCGTTATCGAAATTCCCAAATCCAAATAACTACTTTTAATATTATTTATATGTTTTGTGAATTCAGGATCTAAAATTTTACTAAAACAAGCTTTGACGACAAGTTTGAAATGACTAAAAACTTGCACAAATTTCATACATCCCAAAGGGCAAATACTGCGCAAAATATCCAATTTGTCTAATAATTTTTTACACGAATTTCCATTAAAGCTTGCACCACTATGCGTAACATCTCGTGTAACATTACACTTTTTGGTCCAGGATATTATTGTTTCCTCGAATTCACTTGACATATGATTAATTAAACCATTTACTACTCCCAATAATAAATGAAGTTCAGGTGGGGGCATCATATCAAGAATAGTTTTATCTTGATCAGCCATAATTATTGGTAAGGCAATGCAACACATGTAATTTTTAGCTAAGTCTTTTTTTTCCCCAGCACTGACCCATTTATCATAATTCTCAGTTATATTTCCAACTGTTCTTAATGTAGAAGATCCATCGAGTATCCAAGTACCAAGTACATGGATAAGACCTAGCAGAAGACATAATACCTGACATAATATTAGCTAATTTTATATCAGCCGTAATGGTTCCATTCACGGCATCGATACCTATGTCAGTCCATAACTGCTTGACGTTTTCATAGTTCTCTTGGACTTTCTCAGCTAAACCCAGTATTATTAATTTTTTAACACAGGAATCTTGAAAATATTTTGAAGCAGCACCGTCTTGATACTTTTGTCGATGTTTTCCATCTGAATCCATTTCCATTTCTAGAAAATGAATTGACATGCAGATTTTTAAAGAGCCTCCTCCACCGTCGATGCCAAATTTCAAACGGACATTAGATACTTCACGTATAGTTATATACTATATAGTTGATATAGTTTATCAAACCATTTAAATTTGTGCAGTACACTACCGCTTGATTGAAATATGAATTTTTACCACCTTTCGTAATTTTAAATATGCATTGCTTCACCTCAAAAAATTTATCCAAACAGTGAGATTTATCGGAAAGTCTTTCTTTTAAATTAGATTCAATAATATTCCTTTTATTCGTTGCAACGCGAATCATAGATGCAATTCCAATTGTTTGATTTTGAGTAAGGCTAAATCTTGTTTGTATTTTTTTCATATCACTTGTTGTAATTACTGGTGGTTCTTTCAAATTTTCTTTATTCGAAGGTTTCACAATAAACTTTATAGGTTTACCATGGTGTTGAGTAAATGATAGTTCTGCCTCATTCGCATTGGAGATTACTTCTTTTAGAGATAAAATATATTTATACCACGTAATAAAAATTAAAACAATAAATTAATTTTTAATAAGAAAATAAATGCTTTAAAATTTAAGGGGACTTTCTGGTTTAGAATTTCAAAAAAATCGATTTTTTTTTTTGCTTAAAAATGTTCCATAGTATCATAGAATTACTGTCCCAAAACGTTTTTTAAAAAATATGTACAAAAACAAAAGTTATAACAATATTTATGACGGTATGTATTTCAACAACAATCTACAGTTATCTTATTTACATATTTGGTGTTCCTCTTTTATTGATATTAGCTAGAAACATGTTACTCGAGGGTTTTTGGGGTCGCTGATTACGAATTTGATGTCAGTTTTTGAAAATACAAAATGGCGGATCCAATATGGCGGACGAAAAAATAAAAATTCAACCGGATTTGCTTAAAACTTGTTACTCGGGGGTTTTTGGGGTCGCTGATTACGAATTTGATGTCAGTTTTTGAAAATACAAAATGGCGGATCCAATATGGCGGACGAAAAAATAAAAATTCAACCGGATTTGCTTAAAACTTGTTACTCGGGGGTTTTTGGGGTCGCTGATTACGAATTTGATGGCAGTTTTTGAAAATACAAAATGGCGGATCTAATATGGCGGACAAAGATTAAGAAATTAATTAAATTTAGTTGAAAATGGTAACTTGTGGCCTTTTGAGATTGCTAGTTATGAATATAGGCACAAAACATTAACGTTCTAGGAACGTTTTAAATACATATACACTGAAAAAAAATGCTATAGAATCTAAAGATATGCTATTGCGGGCTGCCAAAAGCAGATATTGTTGAATGAATAGCATATGTTCAAAATTTTAAAGCATTGCGTTTGAATCAAATACTTCATTATCAATTTTGAAAGTAATACTGTCGAATTGTTCATATATGCTATTAGTTTAACATTATCTTCAAAAACCCCCGAGTAACAAGTTTTAAGCAAATTCGGTTGATTTTTTATTTTTTCGTCCGCCATATTGGATCCGCCATTTTGAATTTTCAAAAACGGACATCAAATTCGTAATCAGCGACCCCAAAAACCCCCGAGTAGCAAGTTTTAAGCAAATCCGGTTGAATTTTTATTTTTTCGTCCGCCATATTGGATCCGCCATTTTGAATTTTCCAAAACGGACATCAAATTTGTAATCAGCGACCCTAAAAACAGCGGGATTTATTTTTGAAATCCCAAAAATTTTTCGATTCTTTATTTAAAAAACTGGGGCCTAAACCTCTAAAAACTCATATTTCTATCCCCTGTGTTTTTATATGGAGGTAAATTGACCCAAAAACACGGCGTTTTTGCGAGTTTTTGAGAAAAATGTACATAAAAAATAAAAAAACCTTTAAAAAAAACGTTTTTGAGGTTTAGGCCCCAGAATAAATCCTCATGAAGAGATTCCCGTTTGGAACTTGAATTTATGTATTACAGGTTGCCCGGAAACTAACGTACCAAAAAAAAGGTATCTTTTGGAAGACGCCACCTACAGCTATGAATTTGAACTAAAGACACTCAAACATATTTTTTAAATTTTCTCTACGCAATGTGCTACAATGTCCAAAAATAGTTTTTACAATTTCTTTAATACTGTTCTTACAATAAAAGTTTTAAAACCTTCCTTTTTTGTCAATTCTAAACCAGAAAGTCCCCTTAAATACCTTTAGACTTATTATTACTCATTACGGCTAATACGTTGCAACCAGTTCGATTTTCCGAAAAATTATCTGGTTTTTTTCTTGCCAATAGGCACATGGAACATTCACATAGCAATTGATTCTTGGACCTAGTATTAATGTTCTGGCACTTGAAAAATGATTCTTTTCGGACTTCTAATAATTTAAGTTGAGTCATCTGTGACTTATATAACTTATTTAAGCAGGAGCTACAAATTCCATTTGGTAACCACTGATTATCGGCTTTATACTTGAAAATTGGGTTTACTAACGATTCCATTTTTCCATTGGAAGTTATTTTTATTATTTTATTAACACCAGTATAACCTTTTTTTCTACAACAAAACAAGCAGATCTTACATCGATTTTCATCGTGCGTTGCAGCACGTGCTTTAAACATAGCAAAATGTAAAAATGTTAACAAGACGTTCTAGTAATAAACATTCTTTACATGGCAACGATTTATGGTTATTTTAAACAAGTGAGAATCTAGCGCAACATTCACTTAAACTTAAACCCCAAAAACCCCTAAGTAATGAGTTTCAAGCGAATCTAGATCATTTAAAAAATTTTGTTCGCCATATTGGATCCGCCATTTATAAATTTCTTAAATCTAATGTCAAATTCAGATTCTGCGATCCAAAATACTATAGAGTACTTATGGAAATTGAAATGAAATTTGATTTAGTACGTTTTTCTAAGGTGCTTGTATACAGAGTTTATGATCGAAATACTAAAAGTTAATTTTTTTAAAAACGGCCTGATGGATTATTTTAATTTTTGTTAGAAAATACTCAGGCAGATCTTTAGTGTTGGAATCCACAGATAAATCCCATTTCGCAAGACTTTTTTTTAAAAGTTGTTCAAGCCCACCGTGTACAACTTTTAGGACCATTTAGACCGTGAAAAATCTGTTCTAATCAACAGAAAACAAAACCCTTCGTTCAATCACGAGCCATACTCACCCACTAACAGAAAATATTTTGGTTGTTGATTTTGAATGAAGCAGTCCAAAAATATCGTGACCACCGCAAAATCAATTTTTTCGGAAGGGGCCTCAAAGGAACTGTTGCTACGGCCCTGTTTTTGAATATTTTTTTTCAAAAATTTGACGAATTATTTATATTATAGTGTATTTTAAGAAACCAAAGTGTTCAAAGAAAAAAATGATTTATTATATGAAAATTTTTTTTTTTCAAAACATACATTTTCTTACAGTTTTGACCCATGTAACCCCTTAAATTTAAAAAACAGCATTTTACTTATGTAAATTGAGTATAAGGAATAATTTATATGATAATAAACTGATTGTTATTATTCATTTCAAAAACATTTTCTCATCATATTATTAAAACATTATTTAATTTTACAACTAAAATTAGAATTTTTATAAATCTAACGTTAGATTTTTAATAAGCGACCCATAAAACCCCCGAGTAACGATTTTCGGACGAATTCGATAAATTTTATCAAAATTTTCCGCCATATTGGATCAGCCATTTTGAATTTTAAAAAATTGATGTCATATTCGTAATCAGCGACCCTAAAAACCCCCGAGTACCGATTTTCAGACAACTTCGATAAATTTTATCAAAAATTTTCGCCATATTGGATCAACCATTTTGAATTTTCATAATCTGACGTCAGATTTGTAATCAGCGACCCCGAAAACCCCCGAGTAACGACTTTCAAGCGCATTAATTCAGAATTGGAATTTTGGCCAGCTTTTTATCTATTTGGAACCACTGTGCACTTATAGAATGAAAATCAGTAAATCTTCTTTTAATCACAATTAAATTACGTAACTGCTGCAGAATAATTTGCAATTCCTGACCATCTAGGACGTAAGGTCTGATAACAAATTGCAAACCATTTTGCAGTGCTCGGAATACAAATCCATTTTCATCGATGTGTTGATCGCAAATTCTGACGTCATCAGGTACAAAAATATTAACATTTACAAAAATGTTAACACGGCTTACAATTTAAAGTCTGCGAAGATTAATATCGGAATTATAAAACACATAAGTACGATAGTGAGTCAGAGTCAAAACATTAAGTTTAGTGCATCGAGGATCTCGTTGAATTTCTTCTATTTCTAAGTGAATAGACTGATTGCAATTAATGCACAGTCTAGTGAGATCCGTTACAGCTTCAGGTGGTCTGTTGCGTGCATCACGCCTGCGCATTGCAGTATCTCGTTTAGCCTCATTGTTTTTACTATCAATTCGAGCCATTTGATTTGCTCTAAACGAACTATTACAAACATAACATAGAATCCGGTTTTAGAACGCCATTTCTTAATTTATTACTTAAAAACAGATAAATTGATCGTCATATGTAAAGGCAAATAATTTTACACTGCCTCTGATGCAGAAAAAAAGGGAGCAGACATCAAAGTGAAAGAAATATTACCTCATAGGTAAGTTTGTTATTATTTCAAAAGTACAAATTATTGTACTGTTTACTAGGTTGAACAATAAGAGCGGTAAGTATTGAAGTATAAGAAGTGTTAATTGACAAGTAAACTTAAATGTGCATGAAAAAGAAAATGATTTCCTTTTTTTTAGGTTCAGCAACAAGGGTGGCGTCTTTTTGACGTATGGAAAGTCAAAAATGACGGGTGAGCTTGTTTGTGAATTAAATAGAAAGTAGTTTTCTTTTTTTCAGGTTCAGCGACAAGGGTGGCTTCTTTTAACGTATGGAAAGTTAAAACTAACAGGTGAGCTTCTTTGTTAATTAAAGGGAAAATAGTTTACTTTTTTCAGGTTCAGCGACAAGGGTGACGTCTTTTGACGTATGGAAAGTGTAAAATGACAGGTAAGCTTGTTTGTGAATTAAATAGAAAGTAGTTTTCTTTTTTTCAGGTTCAGCGACAAGGGTGGCTTCTTTTGACGTATGGAAATTGAAAACTGTCAGGTGAGCTTGTTTGTTAATTAAACGGAAAATATTTTCCTTTTTTCAAGTTCAGCGACAAGGATGGCATCTTTTGACGTATGGAAAGTGGAATCTGACAGGTAAGCTTAAATATGAATTTTAAATAAAATATTTTTTTTCAGGTTCAACGACAAGTGTGATTATTAGTGACGTGTAAGAAATGTAAACTGCCAGGTAAGCTCGTTCGTGAATTAATTAAAAATTATTTTCTTTTTTTTCATTCTCAGCGACAACGGCGGAGAACTTTGAAATAAAAGAAAGGTTTATTTTATAGGTAATGGACCATTCATTAACTACATTACCTGTTTTAGAGGTTTGGGAGTTAAATAGACAAATAATTTTCTTCTCTTCCAGATACAACTTGAAGGGAAACTCGTATCAAATATATTGACAGCTAACATACAGATAAATTCTTTGAAGTTTTTAAAAACCTAACAATTGAACCGTCGGCTATTAAAAGGGCTTAGGTGAGGTTTTCATTTACCCCTGCACTGAGAGAACTTTTGCGGGGCCAACAAAAGTCGCGCGTAAGCCCTTTTGGTCGCCAGCAGTTCATTTTATTATTATTTTGTTGCAGTAAAAACGTCCACGTGCATCGAAGGGAAGAAAATGGTACTGCACAGTGTTTGTAATTCAAAATGATCTAATAATTTTACATTGTCTTAGATGCAGTAGCAACGGTGTCGTAAAGACACACTTGCACAGGCGCAGTTGTGCAATTGAATATTTATATTAATTAATTATATTATAATATTATATTATATATGACATTTGCTCATGCTTCCAGTGAGAGAAATATAAAATTGGATTTCTGTGCATGTGGAAACATTATGCTAGTCTATTACTCATGCGTAATTATTGAATTGCACCAAAAATTGCACTTAGGTTGTGATTATATTGTTTGCACAGCATCACATACGATATACGTCATCAATATAATAAGCATTTAATACAATGTAATGTAGTATAATATTATACAATTTCATTCTATTTTATTGTATTCTATAGTGTTAAATTATTTATTAAGAATGTTCAGAAAGTTTACCCACAACGCAAAATGAATCTAAAATATAATACTTTCTCAGTGGCGAGAATTTAAATTCCTATTTAGTTGAGTTTCATACTAGAAGACATCAAAAGAAATATCTTAATGATTATTTAATGCATAAGGAAATCTTATAAACAACACACCTTAAACCATACTTATGTTGAGTCGTTTTAATGTTTGTAACAAACCTGTAAGGTGAGTCTACAATGAGGATGTAATCGGTACATGTTTTATGGATCTATTCTGAACAGGCTCTTAAATAAGTGACATCAGCACGTTAACGTTTGAACGTACCGTTCACGTCCTCATTCTGGATTCAGCTTACGAAACAGCATGACACGTTATAGAAACATTTTATATTGAATCAAGAAGGATAAAAAAAGCCTCGTTATACTGTTGCAAAATACCTGATAAAAGATAAAAAATATTATACCCAGCTGCGAACTATTGTACAAACCGAAACCGAATTTTTAATCACAGAAGCTTAAACAGTCGTCAAGTAACCAGTTTTAGGTAAATAAAAATTATTTTTAAAAATTCTTCCACCATATTAGATCCACCATTTTGAATTTTAAAAAACTGTCGTCGAATTCGTAAACAACGACCCCGAAAACCCCCGAGTAACGAGGTTAAAGTGAATTCACTGCATTTTAAAAAATTCGTCGGCCATATTGGATCCGCCACTTTGAATTTTCAAAAACTGTTGTCGAATTCGTAATCAGCGACCCCGAATACCCCCGAGTAACGAGATTCAAGTGAATTCATTGCATTTTAAAAAATTTATCGGCCATATTGGATCCGTCATTTTGAATTTTTAAAAACTATAGTCGAATTCGTAATCAGCGTCCCTGAAAACCCCAGACTGACGAGTTTTAAAAAAGTTTATTTAGTTCTTTTGGTTTTACTCGTTTATGAATTTTTTTCATTTTTAAAATTATTTTTTGAACTTAATCCTCAATTATTAAAAAATCTTTCAATTTTTTGGAATTTTGACATTTACATTTTTTATTCAGGAGGTCAAAAACTACAAAATTACAAAGTTGCAGAAAATTTCACCGGACTCCAAATTCCCATGTAAATGGTGCGGGGTTCTTTGGAAAACTTTACTTTAGAATAAATATAACATGTTCAAACAAATAAACAAGGACCGTTGCCAGGCAACAAGGAAAAGACTTGTGAATAACATTTGAATTTTGTAAAAAATATAATTCGTGAAAAAAGTCATTCGGGATTTTATTTTCGTAAAAAAAGTCTTTGGGAAATGGTATTCGGGAATTTTGACTTTCGTGAAATTTACCCTTCGTGAAAATGTTTTTCGGGGAAATGACCCGGAATCCTTTTTTACGTTAAAATAGTGTTACAATCAGCTGATCATAACTTTTGAATTATATTCCTTCTTAATAAAAATAACAATTGTTAATATTTTATAAGACAAGTACAGGGCACTATATTAATTTAAATGTTTTAGTTAAAAATTAATCTTTTTGATTCTTAACAAAAAGATTTAAAGTAAAATAAAAAAAATTAAAAATATTTTTTAAAATAATTTATTTATAAATTAACGTTTATTTTTTATATTTAAATAGGTGTGCAATCAGATTTTGTACAAAATATTGTGACACAAAAAAATGTAAAATGAAAAACGCAATTGACCATCTCATCAAGATTTACCCAAGAACAAAATTTATGACCTAGTATGCTTTTATATCGATTACAACACAGGTTTACAAATTTCAAATTTTTTTTGTCACTCGAATAAAACATTTTTTTTTATTAATATGTGTCTTTCGAGTAAGAAAATCATATTTAAAATTTTTTTCCCTCGTGCAATTTTTTTGTAACAGCAAATTATGCATTTTCGAGGTGTGACGTCACTTAAAGTCACCGGTAGAGAAAGCAGTTAATCCAATTGTAAAAAATAAATCACCATTTAAAAGATTATTAAATTACCTTTCAAACCCCCAAGTACTCATTTTGGTGAGCTTTGCTTAACTTAGTTTTATACAAAACTGATATAGATCGAAATCACTTAAAAATATACTAAAACTGAAAAAGTACTTTGTTCAATAAATGTAGTGTAGAATTGTCATTTTTCATCCGATCGCGGTCTATAAAGGCTTAAAAGTTTCGTAATTAAATATATTATTAATAACAAATTTAAAACTTGCCTTTTTTGATTGTTTGACTTTGAAGAAATTAGCGAAAGTTGACGAAGGTCTAAAAATCATTAAAATTTGATTCAAATTTGAACTTTGATCGACTGTAACTCTGACAATTTTGAATGTATTTTTTTGTTTGACCAATGGTTTGAAAGGTAATTTAATAATCTTTTAAATGGAGATTTATTTTTTACAATTGGATTAACTGCTTTCTCTACCGGTGACTTTAAGTGACGTCACACCTCGAAAATGCATAATTTGCTGTTACAAAAAAATTGCACGAGGAAAAAAAATTTTAAATATGATTTTCTTACTCGACAGACACATATTAATAAAAAAAAAATGTTTTGTTCGAGTGACAATTTCACTGTAAACCTGTGCAATTTAGACACTAACTACTTTTAAGTTCTTTTTCATTTGATTCCTTATTATTGGACTCCGATTCCTGGGCACATATATCTTTGACATCTACTGGGTGTAATAAAATTGGTTGCATTGGTCCCCCATCGCTTGTTACTTCTAATCCAATTGTGGCTCCAAGTTTTTGAGAAGCATGTTTAAACTGATCTGATAACATTACCTAAAAACAGTAAAATGTTGTTATTTCATATTTGCTTATAACTTGTGACAAATAATATAAATATTATATAAAGTTGAAAACAGTTCCCGAGTTCTGTTAAAAATGTTAAAGGTGTTTTTTTATTCTTCAGTTTCCAGATAGCGCTACAATAAGGTAAAACATGGTTAAGTTAATTTAAATAATTATATTTCACTTGCTTGTTTGAACATATAACTTGTAGTACCGTAATTTATTACCAAGTGATGCCACAGGTTTGGAGATATATCAACCAAAATTCCACTCCTTTCTGTCTATCTTTTAGCTCTCTGCTTTCGCGATGTTTATTCTTTGCTTGGCGCAAACAGACCCTACACGTTATCATGATCTCTCCACAAGAACAAAGACAACTTTACCAAGACGAATTGGGAAGATTAAAATTTTAAAAATATCATGAAGCTCTTTTTTTTAAGGGTACAAAACGGTAAAAAAAATTTGAGCCAAATCGAAGAAGTCAAAATCAACGATATATTAGTTTGGCATGGAACCTTTCATATACACGGAAAGACTTTGTGCATCACTTTGTGTTAAACTCGCCACGAGATTTTAGTAAACTTTTTACCAAACTCGGAAAAAAAGGAAAGATATTAATAATTCGTAGTCTGACTATTAAAATCAGAAAAAAGTTACTGATGTACAATAATTGATTATTGAGAATTTTAAAATTTAATAGTCAGTCGATCAAAAAATAAAATCTGAAGTTTCACTAAAAAAACATATACATAGCTTTTAATAGCGTGACTACTAAAGTTGCCATCTGAAACTCCATATATACGTATATATATCGACAATTGATAAGTAATGTAGAAATCCAATTTACCTATGAACGAGAGATCACATCTTAACCTAAAATCGTCTAAAATACAGATAGGGTAAACGCTCGCTTTAACCGACGCAACGCAAATACAATTCATATCAACGATATCATGAGGGCAGTTTATTTTTCTTATATACTAATCTCACCATTTCATTTCCACTTACGAGAAAATTTTTATTATGTTTAAACTTATTTCAAGTGCAATGAAAAAATTTCAAAAAAATAAATTATTTAATATTATTAATAAGGTCAATTTTAGGAAATGTCCGAATTAATTTTTTATGCAAACAGGATTATTAAAAGTGTTCGTTGTGTAGACATTTTTCTATCTATGCCGGAACTATTCAACTGCTGACGCTATACACGGACAAGCTTCGCTTGTTTGTATGCGTGCTGTTTTCATCGTGAGACTACTAAATTGTAAACACGACGCAATGAAAATGTCGTTCTTACAAATATAAAGAATATACTTAACGAATATTTCTTAGCGTGACTACTAAATTTTGATAAAAAAGAAAACATTTTTTGTTGAAAACATTTATATAAAATGATAGTTTTCCATTTTTTCCAAGTTTGGTCGCGAGTTTACTAAAATCTCTTGGCAAGTTTGACAGAAAGTGATGCACAAAGTCTTTCCGTGTACAATGCAGTGATGCTTGAAACACCATAGAACAAACTATACAATAGAGTATACGGTTTTTGCCCTACTGAAAATTCTCATGGAGGATCTTATATAGGATCTCACATAAATTCATATATCCCTACTGAAAATCCCTGTATAAGATCTTGTACAATTTCCTGTACAGGATCAGCAACTGAACTTGTACTAGTTCTGACCAGTTCCTGTACAGGAAAATGCATACGAATTTGGAACAAGTTCATGTGTGAGATCTTGTACAAGATCTGGTGCAAGATCTTGTACAAGAAAGATACTTGTACAAGAAAATGTACATGATCTTGTAAAATTTCATGTATAAGTACTTGTACATGAACACGTTCATGTTCTTGCACATGTATAGTTGTAAAATTTTTTTTTTTAATAAAATTTGAGATTTTGATAATTTTTAACCACTAAGATTCGTAACTCATGCATGCTAAAAACTATTGCGCAGCTGTAAAGGTTAAAGTAAACTATTGCGCAGCCTTTGAAGTTTTTAATTTTTAGTAAAGAAAAACATGAATTAACTTGTGCAAGAACATGGATGTGTTCATGTACAAGTACTTATACATGAAATTGTACATGAACATTTTCTTGTACAAGCATCTTTCTTGTACAAGATCTTGCACCAGATCTTGTACAAGATCTCACACATGAACTTGTTCCAAATTCGTATGCATTTTCCTGTACAGGAACTGGTCAGAACTTGTACAAGTTCAGTTGCTGATCCTGTACAGGAAATTGTACAAGATCTTGTACAGGAAATTGTACAAGATCTTGTACAGGGATTTTCAGTAGGGATTAAAATACACATAACATCCTATGTGTTATGTAAGAAACTATATAGGATCTTATGAAAAATCATATAGAAAATTGAGACATGATTTCAAGTGGGATTCGATGTAAATTCTTATAAATGTATTCTTAGGTAATAAATTATGTGAAATCCTACAATTTTTTCTCGTCAGATTTTTTCCTTCAATTTTCTTCGTGGCTTCTCATAAAAAACCTATCAAAATTCATTGCTCAATCCTTAACCAGAAATTTTCCTATATCAAATCATACATAAAAACTTTTTTTGATTCTTGAATAAAAAATTATTACAAAAAATCTGACATGAAATCTTATTTCTATTGAAAATTCTCATTTATATATGATTGACTTGAACATAAGAATTCATGTAGGATTTCATGTAGATTCTGAAATATCTGTCTAAGATTTCACATGGAATTATATAAAGGAAACAATATAGGATTTCATATGGAAAATTCGAATTGACAGAAGGCAGTTTATAAAAATTATTTAATTTAAAATCAAATAATTTTACTGCAATTCATCTGAAAAGAAAAAAATTTGTGCTTTGCAATAGACCTTCTCAGTTAAAGTCTCAGCTTTTACAGTACTTAAGACTTATCTCAACTGTGAGAAAAAAAATTATGACCATCTGGCGGCGTAAGAATGGAACTTGGTATCTTATCTGAACTACATAAGATTTTACATGGATTTTTATATATATTTCTTTATGGTGAATTCTTACATGGGATCCTACCCAGCAAACACGTTCTATAAATGTTATATAACAGTGAGAACACAGTTTTAAAGAACACTTGTTACAAGCTGGTTATGAATCTGTTATATAACCTCATTGTAACAGAATTCTAGAACATTGTTACAAGGGAGTTACCGATTTATTCTATATTATGCTAACTTCACATTCCTGTAACAATGTAATGTAACATTTCTGTAACACAATCATCACAAATGATCTGTAACTGACGTTCCAACGTAGTTCTAGAACTGTGTCTGAAAAATGTTATGTAGCTGTTCTAAAATTTTGTTGCAGATTAGTTCTGGATGACATTTGTACCTAAAAATGGGAACATTTCTGCAACAGTATGTTACATAAAATTTTTATAACACTACAGCCACAAATTTTTTATAACTAATGTTCCATCGCATATCTAGAACTATATCGGAACAATAATATGTAACTGTTCTAAAATTTTGATGAAGTTCAGTTCTGGAATATATTTGTACCTGAGATTAAGAATTTTGAAGTGTTCATAAGTACCTTAACTATTTTCTATGGAATTAATAAATAAATAGTTCATTTTACTTAAGTATATAGTTAAATTTAAAAAACTCTAAAATTTTTATATATCACATAGTCTTATTGTTTTTTTTATATAAGCAATACAGTTTTTAAATCCTCCTCAGTCGCAAGTTATCAAATGAATTTTGTATTTATATTCCCATGTTAGGGTAGCCTAATGGTTAGCGTATTAGCCTGTGGAGCGATATTGCTATAGAACAGTTAAAATTTGTCACTGTTCTAACTATGTTTATTTTAGACTTTCCTTTTTCTATTACATCAAGTTTTAATATTTTTATTAAGAATAAAAATATTTTGCATGTATTTTTAGGTAATAATCATGCGATAATAGTTATGTACCATTTTATAGTTGTTACAAAACAGTTCTAGAACTGTTACAAATACATTTGTAACCATATTCTAGATGTGTTACAGAATCTTACATATCCGCTGGGTACGACATTTTGCGTAACCAGTGACTCACAGGATCATAACCAGTTACAGAACATGTTTTCAAAAAATTTGTAACAGTTCTATAGCTGACCTGTAACAGTGTTTGCTGGGTATATAGGAATCCATATGAGAACATAATGTAGTATCCCAATCAGCAGGAAAACTTGCAGCAAACTGGCAAGAAGCTTGCCGTGCAAACATGTAGCAAGTTTGGTGCAAGCAACAAAATGTCCTCTTGTGGCAATCTTGCAGGGCAACGTTGGCGCAAGCTTGCTGCAAGTTTGCAAAACCTAATGCGATGCGCAGTTGTAAACGGAAGCTCCTACGGCTGCGCAATAAATTTTTTGACCTCCAAAGCAGGGTGCCCTTTACGTTTATTTAGTAACAAATTGATTCAAAAAAAATTTTTTTTTAGTATTATACAAGCTTTTTGCAAGTTTGCTTAACTACCTTGACACAAGAGGACGTTTCGTTTCTTGCACCAAACTTGCTACATGTTTGCAATGCAATCTTGCACATCTTGCACGACAAACTTCCTGCAAGTTTGCTGCAAGTTTTCGTGCTGATTGGGATATTACAATTTGAGTATGTTCTCCGCTAGATAATTTAATTTTCTTTACAGAATCTTATTCTACTCATAATTATAAATTATCAAAAAAAAATTTATGGCAATTGGCTGAATCCATTTCAAAACGTACAGGCCGACGACCTTCAGGTTGTAGATTTTTCTGTCGATGAAATATGTTATTCTACATGAAAAATAAAGAGACACGTATTTTTTATTTTTCATAAAAATTATGTTTAACGAAGTTATGCTCATTTGAAGTTTGAGTTGTAAAACTCGAAAGAACAATGAAAAAAAATTGTTTCGCCTGTAATTTTTTTTCTAATGAATGCAATCAAATTATTTTTCTTGGATCTTGTAGGGGGTATATTCCTCTTTAAAATCCTATTTGAAATTTGAAAAAAGATTCAAAATTAAAAAAACAGGAGATGATTTTCTAAAAATCATTAAAGTCAATTTTCTCAAAAACCCCACTTTTTTTTCTCTCAAATTTTTACCATAAATTCTTACCAATTTGAAAAACCAATCCTAGGAGTTTTAAGCGGGCTAAACAATCCTGGTAATAAGGAGAAATTTTTTTCGAAATATTTTTTTTTACGAAATTTGAAATGGTTGACGTGCAGTTTCAAGAACAAATGAACTAACTGAAGTGAGTCATTTTATAACCAACAATTATTGGTTGGAGTAAATGTAATTTGACAAATAGAACACTCGAATCTAATCTAAGTATTTATGTATTTGATTTCATGTAATAATAATTTGCAGCGTTTCAGGATTTAATTTAAGTGAGTTTTAGTTACATTTTCCTTTTTATAATTTGAAAAAATATTTTTTTAATATTTGAATTATTATAAAATAAACTATCTTGAATTTTTACTTAATCATTTTTTTTTAAAATGAAATTTGCAAATATTAATTTCCAAATTGAAAATTAAAACTTTAAGTTTTTTAAAAAATTTTTGAATAATAATTTGAATTGAAAAATATTTCAAGAGTATATTACTGAAAGAATCACAATATTTATAAAAAATATTTTTTCTTTTTTCACTTTTTTATTAATTATATATATATATTTATTATCATTGGTCTTAACGATACTTAAAATGTCAAATTATAAATTTTTTGATGTTTAGAACCTGTTTGAAAAAAGTGATTTTATGGTTATTTTCTATACATACATTATTGTTGGTTATAAAATGATTAATTTCAGTTAGTTCATTTGTTCTTGAAACTGCACGTCAGCCATTTCAAATTTCGTAAAAAAAAATATTTCGAAAAAAATTTCTCCTTACTACCAGGATTGTTTAGCTAAACGCTTGAAACTCTTAGGATTGGTTCTTCATATTGGTAAGAATTTATAGTAAAAATTTGAGAGAGAAAAAAGTGGGGTTTTTGAGAAAATTGACTTTAATGATTTTTAGAAAATCATCTCCTGTTTTTTTAATTTTGAATCTTTTTTCAAATTTCAAATAGGATTTTAAAGAGGAATATACCCCCTACAAGATCCAAGAAAAATAATTTGATTGCATTCATTAGAAAAAAAATTACAGGCGAAACAATTTTTTTTCATTGTTCTTTCGAGTTTTACAACTCAAACTTCAAATGACCATAACTTCGTTAAACATAATTTTTATGAAAAATAAAAAATACGTGTCTCTTTATTTTTCATGTAGAATAACATATTTCATCGACAGAAAAATCTACAACCTGAAGGTGGTCGGCCTGTACGTTTTGAAATGGATTCAGCCGCTTTTTTTATTTTTAATAACACAATATATCGATTATTGTTACGCGCTGTAAGAAGAATATAGCGCGCTACACTGTAGGTGCTCGCGCTTGTGTAGAATTATTTAAAAAAATTATTCATTCAAAATTTATTTAATTGTGTAGAATTTCCTGGTAGTCGATTTTAGAGCGTAGAGTTCAAAATTAAAATTAAGTGAAGTTTGCGGATGCCAAAATCAACACAAACTTTGATATTTTTTTGCGGGGAACGGTTATGACTTGTGATATAATTTCTTTTCTTAAATAAAGGTACATCCTTGAACTTTTAAAACATATATTTCATTTTCAAAAAATTTCAAAATAGCGACCAATATGGCGCACCTAGGGATATATAATCGAAAAAAATATTCGGTTATCGACTTTTCGAATAGTCGAACACAGTGTAGTCGAATGGCAGTCGATAATCGTCATAAATATTCGGTTTTCGACTATAATAATCGACTTTTGGCAAAAATTTTAAAACAAATTTACTTAAGTTTTTGATGAGAGAAAAACAAATTAAAATAAATTGTTATTAATTTCTTACTTTATTTCAACATGTTTAAAATTCAACATTTGGGTTTTTTAACTGAATTAAACTTAAATCAGTCTTCCTTTAAAACAGCCTTCATCTGCGACTTAAGTCTTAAGAGACAATATAAAACTTTAATATATATAATTATTATATTTTAATATGACATTACACATTTTACATTTCACTTTTGTACCATTTTCTATTTTCGTAAACTGTTTCCAAGCCGCACTAGGAGCCATTTTTCTTCTCACATGCACCTTTCCACCCACCTTCCCAGTGTGCACGTTATGTAACTGTTCTAGAACAAAAATTGTAACTTGTTCTCGAACAAATGTTACAATTTTGTTATAGAACAGTTCTGGAACTGTGTTCTAGACCTGTTCTGCAACAGTTATTCTGCCTCTGTTCTATAAGGAATATTTAACATTTGTTCTAGAACATTTGTGCTTCATTAGTTCTAGAATTTTTAAGTAACGTTGTTACTGCAGCGTTCTAGAACAGTGTTACAAAAATGTAACATAATCTATCACTGTATTTTAGATTTGTTCTCTATCTGTTCTGAAACAAATATGTAACGAACAGATGTTTTATAAATGTGGTACTACTAGAGTGGCTCAAGACAGTTAAAAATAGAAATCTATAAAAATATTTAAAAAATCATTTCCGTGAAATATTCCCTTAATATCACTGGGAGAATACTCCTAATATCACTGAGATATCATCATGAAGTGGACATTTTGATCTCCATTATATATCACACCCCCACAGCAGCCAATCTTTACTAAAAATTTTGTAAAGATTTCCTTGAAATCTTGGGAATATTTAATTGCAAAGTTTAATGAAAATTGCATAAAGATTTAAATGTCCCACCAAAATAAATATTTGGCGTAAAAGTTGACTAAAAATTTAAATGAAATTTTCAGGAAATGTTCGTCGTGAAAATTGAGTAAAAATTTAAATGAAATTTTCAGGAAATGTTCGTTGTGAAAATTGACTGAACATTTAAATTAAATATTCATTAAAAATTTATAGCGAAAGTTGAGTGAAAATGTAATTTAAATATTCAGTCAATTTTTATGACGAACATTTCCTGAAAATTTAAATTAAATTTTCAGGAAATGTTGGACGGAAATATCTGTAAAAAATACAAAAATAATATTTAAGAAGTATTAATAATATTAATAATAATAATAATAATATTAATAATAATAATAGATAGATCTTTATTATTATTATCAATAAAAAAAATTTACTATCTGGGAATAAAAATAAAATAAATAATATACAAACATTGTTGCTCTGATTTGATGCTTTGTTTCACATTGAATCAAGCACTGCATGCTTGTTGAGCAAGAACTTTTGAAAACAAATTGTGGGGTGCTGGGGATTGAACCTACGTTCGCCGCGCGCTAGCTAAAGACCCTAACCACTACACTACAGATATCTGGCTGAGAAAAAAAAATCTTCCACAGGCTCTACAACTTGCTGATAGAAAAGTAATCTTACTTATCGACCTAAAAGGCCGGGCTCATTTAAAAAGGTTTTCACGGAGATATTTGAATATTCTAAATATTCACATTGCATACTGTAAAATCATGACTGAAGGTCATGTGAAAAGGTTATTATAAAATTAATTATTTTTTTAAATATTATCTATTAATTAAAAATTCACAAAATTGCGAAAATTAATTTAAAATTTTTTTATTTATTAGTAAACAATTATATTAGTATTGTTAAAGACAAGAAAAAGCGTTTTTAAACATAATTAAGAAAATAATTTCAATATATTAAAATAAGAATAGTTCCGCTTGAACCTTCTTCGAGTAAAGTCGTGTTTACGGCAAGCTCTTGCTTGAGTATTTTATCTGTTCAATAGTACGGATTACAAATCAGTATAAATCTGTGTTTTTCTGTTTTTGTGTAAATCACAGTGTTATTAATTTTATGCAACGGGTGAGATAAGCTCAATTTTGTTACTGTTTCTGGGATCGCTCCAACTTCTGTGCTGTGTCGATTTTTCCAAAGCAGCCTATTCTGCGCCCGGTACATCTTCTGAAGTGCTAAAAAACTTAATTTTGAAAAAATTCGATCTGAAATACTAAACAATTGCAGAAACTCGGCGCAGTTCTGGAGGGCGATTAATGCTTTTAAATCGCGCACAAGCCATCGCTCGAATGTGGATTTGGAATCGTGGCATAACTATCTGTTGAGATCTTTCCCCCCTATTGACGGAAATATTGTATTGGAACCGCCTCTTGTACCACGATTGGTCCCTGAGCTCGACAATACTATTACGACAGACGAAATATGGTTTGCACTGTCCAAATGTAAAGATGGAAAGGCTCCTGGCCCGGACGACATTAATTATAACTTCCTTAAGAATTTACCGCAAAATTGGCTCTTTTATATGAATTTGTTTTTTAATAAGATTTTGACAACTGAAAAAATCCCAAAGGGTTGGGGTGAATCCATAACATCTATGTTTTTCAAGAAAGGTGACTCCACGATACCTGACAACTACAGACCACCTAAGGACTCCGGGATCAGTAGTTTTTGTAGCATTTATAGACTTTAAGGGAGCCTCTCCATCGGTCGTCCATGATCTGCTGTGGAGTAAACTATATAAAATGGGACTTAGTACAAAATTTATCAACATTGTTAGGGACTTATATAAAAAATCGTCTACCAGCATTAGAGTAGGCCAGGATTACACTGAAAGCGTAAATGTGACTCGTGGTTTACTGCAAGGAGAAGTCCTTAGTCCATATTTGTTCCTCCTATTTATCGCGGATATGGAAAGTTTTTTTATAGATAGGGGTTGTAGGGGCATTGCTATCGAAAGTTCTTTGGAAATAAATATGCAAGGGTTCGCGGATAATTATGCTTTGCTGGCGGACACCCCAAGCGAGTTAAATAAAAAACTAAATGCATTATATGAATACTGTGATTTGAATAAACTCATTGTGAATACGGACAAAACTAAGATCGTAATATTTTCTAAATCAGGGAATTCTAAAGCAAAAAAACTTAAATCATTTAAATTTGGAGAGAGTTATATCGAGGTAGTAAGAGAGTACGAGTATCTGGGCGTTCCTTTTCAAAATTCCTGCTCTATCGCTTCGGCAGCGAAAAAATTTATTAGCTCTGCGAATACCACGGTGGAATCGACGTGGAAAATGATTTTTGCGTCTAAAATGAACTCTTGGGCTTCGTGCGGGAGACTGTTTCGAAGCCTGTCGGTTAGTGTTCTCCTCTATGCTTGCCAGACATGGTCCTTAAATTTCCTCGACAGTATTGAGAGGGCACAACTAACTTTTATTACAAGATTATTAAACTTGCCGAATTGCACCCCAAACTACGCCGTCAGGCTCGAGACAGGGTCCCTGCCCCTGGCTCACGAGGTTTTCAAACTCACACTGTCTTGGCTAAACAAACTTTCACGGATGAATTGTTCAAGGTATCCAAGACGGTGTGCGGAAAGATTGATCTCGTTGGCTAGAACTAACCCATCTAACAACAAAATCAATTCGTTTAATCAATTAAGGATCTCCTTTTTCGAGCCTTGTGGTCTGCCTAATGTAATTAATGAAATCAATTTCGACTCTTTTTGTTGCAATGATAAAAAAGCTCTGAATAATTATGCGAACTACCTCAGGGAACAAGATTTGATTTCTTTAGCGAACTCTAAAAGTTTAGTGGCTTATACCCACCTCGACCACCGCTCGGATTCGCGGAGTTATCTAAGTCTAAATACGCGCATGCACTATAAAAAAGTTTTTGCTCAAATTAGATTAATGAATTGCCATGTTTCCAGATTGATTTTCGATAAGAATAAATACATATTTCACCCAGATAAAATGTCCTCTTCTTGCTGCCTCGAGAGTGAAAATCTACTTCACATTCTAATTCAGTGTCCTGCTTGTGAGCATCTGCTCCTGCGTGCGTTTGAGAGAGAGACAAACAAACCCTTCTCCGCTGACGACTGGTATGATGTAATGTCTTCAAACAATATTTCAACTATAAAGAAATTTGTAAATGTGATTGTCAAAATTTTGTTAGAACGAATGAATTTGTAATGTTGATGTGTCTTAGTAATCTGTACTTCTTATTTACTTTGTCTTTAATTATCAGCCAAAACAAGCGAAACCCACTTGTATGTACGTATTATGTAATATAAACAAGTTAATAAATAAATAAAATAAATATTAAAATAAGAAATGAAAGTGAACACAAAAATTCTATTTTTTAAACATTTAAATCAAAATTATTATTCAAAAATTATTTATTATAATTAAAAATGTATTAATTAATGAAAAATTAATTTTTAAATATTTTATTTTTTGTGATTTCGCAGAAAATTACAAATTTATTATTCAAAATGCGGCACCTGGTTTCCACTGGAATAACAATCAATCAACAATATTTCCAGTTGTGATTTATTATAGAGAAAGTAACGAATTATTACACAGAAGTCTTGTCATTATTTCTGATTGTAACCCCCATGATTCAAACGCAGTTCACGTTTTTTTAAAAATTATAACATGTTATATTAAAACTTTGAATCCAGATGTTAACAAAATTTAATATTTTTCGAATGGAGCCCCGCAACAATTTAAAAATTTCAAAAATTTTGTTAATCTTTATTATCATGAAGAGGATTTTAAAATATATGCTGAATGGCACTTTTTTGCGAGTTATCATGGCAAAGGGCCTTGCGATGGTGTCGGAAGTACCGTAAAACGAGCAGCAGCACGGGCAAGTCTTCAGTTGCCATTTGATAAAAAAATTTTAACTTCACAGGAACTATATGAATGGGCTAAAAATTCGAGTAGTTTCCAAAATATTGATTTTAAATTTTCCTCAATCGAAGATTACAAAAGAGCAACCGAAGTTCTTAATCTTCGATATACAAAGGCAAAAACTATTCAGGGTACACAACAATTTCATTGTGCGAAGGATCTTTAACTATGCGGATATTTTCCAGATCAACTGAGAATTATTCTTGTAAAATATTTAAACGTAAAAAAATTGGATAAAAAAAAAAGATTAAAATTTTAGTTCCAAATACAAGTTTATTATTATAATTACCTCCATTTATAAGTTTTTATTATTTAACTCTTATACTGAAACATTAGAAATCATATTTGAGTAAAAAGCAAATGTTTAAAAATTTTGAAAAATTCGAAAAAAATATTAAAAATTGTTTTTCCACGACCGGACTAGGCTTAAAATTTGTGTTATAAGAAGTAGTTTTTTTGAAAAAAATCAAAATATACAAACACTTTTAAAAATAAGATTTTTATCTTAAAATTACAAAAAATAAGGTTAATAATTTTTTTTTAATTTTTTGCATGAAAGTTTTGAAAAGTTCATTTAAAAACACACAATTTGAAAAAAAAAGAATTAAAATTGGTGCATTTGTCAAAAAGTTATGAGCTTTCAAAAAAAAAATTTTTTTTTTCAAAATTTTTGAAAAATTTATATCTCGAAAACGGCTTTATAAAAAAATTTGAAAAAAATCAGGAAGGTCTTTTTCAATGAGTAAAAAAAGGTAAAAAAATTTGAGCGAAATCAAAAATGTCCAAGTCGATGATATGTTGGAATGGCGTGGACCGCCCCATATTCACCTGCAATGTGAATATTCAGAATATTCAAATACCTCCGTGAAAACCTTTTTAAATGAGCCCGCCCTTTTAGGTCGATAAGTAAGATTACTTTTCTATCAGTAAGTTGTAGAGCCTGTGGAAGATTTTTTTTTCTCAGCCAGATATCTGTAGTGTAGTGGTTAGGGTCTTTAGCTAGCGCGCGGCGAACGTAGTTTCAATCCCCAGCACCCCACAATTTGTTTTCAAAAGTTCTTGCTCAACAAGCATGCAGTGCTTGATTCAATGTGAAACAAAGCATCAAATCAGAGCAACAATGTTTGTATATTATTTATTTTATTTTTATTCCCAGATAGTAAATTTTTTTTATTGATAATAATAATAAAGATCTATCTATCTATCTATCTATCTATCTATCTATTATTATTATTATTATTATTATTATTAATATTATTATTATTAATAATAATAATAATAATATTAATACTTCTTAAACATGAAAATTTAATTTAAATTTTCAGGAAATGTTCGTCACAAAAATTGACTGAATATTTAAATTACATTTTCACTCAACTTTCGCAATAAATTTTTAATGAATATTTAATTTAAACGTTCAGTCAATGTTCGCGACGAACATTTCCTGAAAATTTCATTTAAATTATTACTCAATTTTTGCGACGAACATTTCCTGAAAATTTCATTTAAATTTTTAGTCAACTTTTACGCCAAATATTTATTTTGGTGGGACATTTAAATCTTTATGCAATTTTCATTAAACTTTGCAATTAAATATTCCCAAGATTTCAAGGAAATCTTTACGAAATTTTTAGAAAAGATTGGCTGCTGTGGGGGCAGGAATATTTCAAAAAATATTTTAATGATATTTATGTGACGTACCGTGCTATTTATGCATGCCCACACAGCACATAAAATTTCCTGAATTTGTCCTGAATATTTCATTGAAAGATTCGAAATATTTCAATGAAAGGTCGATGAAATTTTGATGCAACAATGAAATGTCCGCCTATAAGAAATATTGCAGTTCCGATTGTACGAAAAATTTCAGCGAAATGTTGAGGAAATGTGAGGATGAAAAATTACTGACATATTATTTTTTAATATTTGCAAAATAAGAAAATGAAATATGTTACCAATTTTTAAGTAAAATATTTTGAAAAGATTATTCATTAAAATTCTAGAAATATCGAAATGAAATATTTCTAAATTGTTAAAAATACATATTTAGGCAATATCATCCGGATATATTTGTGAAAAATAAAAAAAATGTATTTCAGAAATAAATTGCGGTAGTGATTGTGAAAATATGTGACAAAATTTGTGCATTTAGTGAAATAGTGACAATTTATTTATTATAAAGAAATTATTACACGTAAGATGCAACAAGCGAAACATGATTAATATATATGAACAGTAAGTATAAAAATAGAATACTTAAAATAAATAAGATCCGCTCAGGTACGCAAGGATATACTATAAAAGTCAATTTGTTACAAATTTTACTTGACTGGACTTTCAATATTCGTAACTTTTTAATTGAATTCTTAATTTACTGCATAATTATAATTGAACAAAAAATTTTTTTCGCAGAATTGTCATTTGATAACATTTCTATTTTTCAGAGTATTCAAATGTTTAAAATTTAATTTGTCTAAAATTGCAAATGACAAAAAGTACATATGAACCGATCGCCGGAAAGACGGCATACGTCGATTTAAGACATTTTGAGATATGTTAAATTTAAGATTCACTTGTAAGTTATAATTTAAGGCATTATTATCGAAAAATTTTTTCTTTTACAAAGGTTTACTATCGGTCAACTAATTTTGTCACATATTTTCACAATCACTACCGCAATTTATTTCTGAAATTCATTTTTTTTTATTTTTCACAAATATATCCGGATGATATTGCCTAAATATGTATTTTTAACAATTTAGAAATATTTCATTTCGATATTTCTAGAATTTTAATGAATAATCTTTTCAAAATATTTCACTTAAAAATTTGTAACATATTTCATTTTCTTATTTTGCAAATATTAAAAAATAATATGTCAGTAATTTTTCATCCTCACATTTCCTCAACATTTCGCTGAAATTTTTCGTACAATCGGAACTGCAATATTTCTTATAGGCGGACATTTCATTGTTGCATCAAAATTTCATCGACCTTTCATTGAAATATTTCGAATCTTTCAATGAAATATTCAGGACAAATTCAGGAAATTTTATGTGCTGTGTGGGTGGTTACTTTTTTTAAGTCAGGGATACAAAAAAAGTTCTGTAATTCTAGAATAGAATTGTTGTCACAGAATTGTTTTAGAATTAAAATTTTTAAAAATTTATTTTGTTATCAAATTGTTACATATTTGTTCCAGAACAATGATCTAGAACATTGTTCTAGAATTGTTACAGATCCTGTTACTGTTTTCTGCCCCTAGGGGGACGACATTTTTACTGACCTGTTCCTCACCAGTTCTAGAACTTGTTCTTTTTTATTATAGAACAGTTACAGAACTGTTCTGTAACTATGTGCACACTGGGTTTTTGAAAAAGAGCAACAAAGCGAAAAAACGAAAACTAACTGAACAACGAGGTGTGATTCGCGTGTATCTTACACCTAACCTCCAAACTAAGGGCACAAACACAATAAACGGCGAAACTCGGACACAGTTTCAGAATAGGTGCAAAAACCAAGTACAAGTTCAAGTGCAAATCCCATGAGTGCGAAAGAGATAGGTAGTCTATATCTATCTCTCTTGCACTCATAAAATTTGCATTTGGACTTGCACTTGGCTTTTGCACCTATTCTGGAACTGCCTTACGGCCTTAAAAGTGTGAATAAGGGTATACATTCACAGCTTTTTTCGGAAATCTACTCTCATCTTTTTTTGTTACATGATGTAGGTAGAAGTCTGTCTTACTCTTACATTTTCATACGCGTATTTTCCGATTAAAATGTAAGAATAAGACAGACTTATGCCTATATCACTGTATCCACAACTGTGTTAGCTATATTTCGTAGAAAATCTGTATAAAATAAATTTCGAATATTTTCGGCTATTCGAAAACATAATTCGGTTTTTCGAAATAATCGAAATCTTGTATTCGACTACAAAAGTGTCGACTATTCGAGGCTAATATTCGATTTTAGGAGTTTGATTTTATTTTTCAAGCGGTACAGACGTGTTTAGGTTAGATCCACTTTCTAATACTGTATATTGAAATGAAACGTGGAAACATTATGTTTTTAACTATTAAAATTTTATATAATGTCTTCAAACGAAGATATAATGAAGCTTTTGTTGGATATAAATGTGGATGTTAAAATTAACAAACAATCTATATCCAATGTAGCTTCGGACATTGCATCTTTAAAAGAAGAAAACGGAAAATTATTTTCGAGTTTGGAACAGTGAAAAAATAATTATAAAAATTTAACTAAGGAAAATCAACACCTTAAGAAAAGATTATTTCAAGCGGAATCTGCGATCCAATATCTCCAGTAAAAAGGCAGAGCGAAGAACCTCATCATGTTTGGGGTAGAAGAATGTGAAAACGAAGATCTGCAGAATAAAGTGCAATCCATTTTTATGTCAACTGAGGTAAATATCAAGAAGGAGGATATCAACTCTGTCTAAAGGATTGGTTTTAAACAAGGCAAAAGACCTCTTTTGATAGTTTTTAATGAAGTGAATTCCAAATCCTTGATTTTTAAAAATTTATCAAAATTTAGTGAATTGAAAATTTTCGTTTCTATCGATCTTTCAAAGGAGCAGCGAATTGAAAATAAAGAGACTCGTTCGAAACTCTTTATTTATAAACAAAAGCTAGACAGCTTGGGTATAAATGCTCTGGTCAATCAAAAAAGCGGTACCAATATCTGACAACCTGTTCAAGCCTTAACACCCCGGATCATCCTTTGAAACTCCAGAGGAACTAAAAATATAGTGGACCTTTTAGTGAATTCTAATCGAAATGATATATGTGTATAACGGAAACTTGGGGGACATCCCCACCAATTTTACCTATCTCCAACCCAAATTACCAGGCGGAGACAATATTTTCACCAGCGCAGAAGAAAGAGAGAAGAGGCAGACCTAAAGGTGGACTTCTGATTTTATTTAGTGTCAAATTATGTGAGGTAAAAATTTATTTAAAAATGACTCTACTGTTTTAATTTTAGTACATCTTAGGAATAGAAATATTAGATTTATTATAGGTCTGATATATTTTAACCCTTGTATTCCTATTTTGGATAATCTTGAAATGTTGAATGAAATCGTAGTTAGTTTAAAGTCAAAAAATTAAGGATTATCCTATTTTCATCGGGGGGGGGATACGAATTGCAGAGTAGGGGAATTAAATCAATTAGATAAAGATATAAATTTACTTAACACTAATCTCTATAACTGTAGATCAAGTGTAGACAAGGAAATAAATAACAGAGGTATTAAAATAATTGGAAATTTCGAAAGCATGGGTATGATTATGTTGAATGGAAGAGTACTGGGAGATGTTCCGGCGATGGTACATACATTTTTTTATGAATTCTATTGGTGTCAAATCAACAATAAATCTGGTTTGGTCCAGTTTATTTAGTACTTATTTGATTGATAATATGAAGGTAATGAACATTATTATCGAATCGGATCATTTCCCCGTCCCTCTTTCATTGAATATCTGTTACACCGTAAACCCTCCAAATGCAAAACTCAAATGGCGAAATAAGCTTAAAGATGATTTCAGTGACGCTATGTCAATAAATTTATTGCCAGGAATAGTATGTGATGATTTATATTTACAGTCTGATAAATTAATAAGTACAATTAAGAAGGTTGCCAAAAAGCTAGGTATGGTTTCGAGGCAAAGTAATAAAGTAAATCTATCAAAACCTTGGTTCGATAATATTTGCAAAGAAAGTACAAAGTCACAAAAAATGAAATTAAAAGAATGTAGAAAGCAAAATTCTCCACCAGATTTAACTAACAATTTTATTAAAAGTAAAAAAACATATTAGTCTTTTAAAATTAAAAAAAATTATATAATGATCATCAAATTGAAATCTTAGCCTCGGTAAAGGATAATAAATAAACTCAATAAAGCTCCAGGGCCGGACGAGATAACCTATGAATTTTTAAAGAATCTGCCTGAGAGTGGAATTGATTATATAAAGGACTTGTTTAATACAGTAATGATTAAAGAAAAAATACCACAAGCTTGGGCAAATATGGATACTATTATGATTTCTAAAAAAGGTGACAAACCTATTCATTCAAATGATAGACCAATTGCTCTGTTGAATTGTGTACTTAAACTTTTCACGCAGGTTCTTTCGAAACGACTGGTTCAATGGATTGATGCAAACAATTTAAATCCAGAATCTCAGTCTGGCTTTAGAGAAAATCGTGGTTGTATTGATAACTTATTTATTTTAAACGCGATGATTCAGAATAGATTAAATTTGGAAAAAGGAAAATTATTTGTCTTATTTATAGACTTTAAGGGTGCATTCTTATCTCTATCCCATGAATTAATTAAGAAAAAACTTTATACAATTGGAACCGGTATTAAATTTATTAAAATTCTGATGAGTTTATATTCGATGGCAAGTGTGGCAGTAAAGAGAAGAGAGGCTAGGTCGGGAAAAGTAAAGGTTACTCAAGGCATTATGCAAGGGGAAACATTGAGCCCAATTATATTTAACTTTTATATAGCAAAACTGGAAAACTATTTAATTGATAAGGGGATAAGGGGTGTTTCAATAAACCACCAAAAAGAAATTTTACTTGAGTCTTATGCAGATGATATAGCCATTATAGCTGATAATATTGTCGAGATGAGGAAAATAATTAAAATTCTGGAAATCTACTCTAAAGAAAACTGCTTAACGATTAATGAAGAGAAAACAAAAAGTTGTGGTTTTCCAGAAGGGTGGCCGCGGACATACAAAAAAATATCCCCCACTAATATATGGGAAAGAGGAAATTAAAATAGTTAACACGTATACTTATTTGGGAATTCTTTTTGCGGAATGTCCTCTTTTTGCTACTGCAACACAACAAGCAATAAGCAAATCTAAAATGACGATAGGTACGACTATTTCTTTGATTAACAAACTTAATCTGGGATCTTGGCGACCGATAGATAATTTTTTTGATAGCATCATTGCAAGTACATTATTGTATGGTGCTGTAATTTGGTGTTTGCGAAATCTGGATGACATTGAAATATTAAATATTTAGCTGACTCTAGGAATAATTGTGATGTAAGATATAACTGGGCTTCACAAGTAAAAAAAATATTTTTTAGTAGTATGGAAGATGATGAAATCTAGAACAACTTAAGGGGACTTTCTGGTTTAGAATTGACAAAAAAAGAAGATTTTAAAACTTTTATTGTAAGAACAGTATTAAAGAAATTGTAAAAACTATTTTTGCAAATTGTAGCACATTGCGTAGAGAAAATTTAAAAAATATGTTTGAGTGTATTTAGTTCAATTTCATAGTTGTAGGTGGCGTCTTCCAAAAGATACCTTTTTTTTGGTACGTTAGATTCCGGGCAACCTGTAATACATAAATTCAAGTTCCAAACGGGAATCTCTTCATAAGGATTTATTCTTGTGCCTAAACCTCAAAAACGATTTTTTTTAAAGGTTTTTTTATTTTTTATGTACATTTTTCTCAAAAACTCGCAAAAACGCCGTGTTTTTGGGTCAATTTACCTCCATATAAAAACACAGGGGGTAGAAATATGAGTTTTTAGAGGTTTAGGCCCCAGTTTTTTAAATAAAGAATCGAAAAATTTTTGGGATTTCAAAATCGGTTCGGTAGATTTCGAGAAAAGCTCTGTACCAGTTTGAAAAATGAGTTTTCGAGAAAAACGCGTTCAAAGTTTTCATAAGCAAATCCGGTTGAATTTTTATTTTTTCGTCCGCCATATTGGATCCGCCATTTTGTATTTTCAAAAACTGACATCAAATTCGTAATCAGCGACCCCAAAAACCCTCGAGTAACATGTTTCAAGCTAATATCAATAAAAGAGGAACACCAAATATGTAAATAAGATTACTGTAGATTGTTGTTGAAATACATACCGTCATAAATATAGTTACAACTTTTGTTTTTGTACATATTTTTTAAAAAACGTTTTGGGACAGTAATTCTATAATACTATGGAACATTCTTAAGCAAAAAAAAAAATCGATTTTTTTGAAATTCTAAACCAGAAAGTCCCCTTAAATAAAGATTTATTGAAAATATCCAAGATTGAAAAAATATGAATCTTTTTTATTTAATGAAGATGTACTAAAACTCCCGAAATCGTCATCCCTTAAACTTTATTCAAGAGTCTACAACCGTACCTGCAGGAGAGATTGCCATTGAAGACGATGAAAGTTTTTGCTCAGATTAGATTGTTAAATGCGTTTAATTCAAGAATTATTACTAAGAATAAATGTTATATATTTTTCGAAAACCAAAAATGTAAATGTGAGGAACAAAAGCCGATTTCCGACGAGTATCACCTTTTTATTAAATGTAAAGCCTTAATCGATCTTAGAAAAAAGTATTTTGTATTAACCGTGTAACGTTTGTAATTGAAAGAATCAATATTTAGCTCGCCGAGCCAGGGTTCGTTTTGATTCATTACACACAAAAAAATAATAACAACGGGTTAATTACAAACTGAAACAAATTATTTATTTACACGATATATATATACAGGTGACAAAGATTAACAAGTAAATCGCGGAAGTCGGTTTCGAGTAACAATTTGTCGGCGTCTATCCGAAATATGTTGAGCCGCGGAATCGAAAATCGGCATCAATCTGGAACATCGCTTTTTTGAACCGCGCATTAACAAAATCGGCTTCAACTCGCTGTGATGAGCCCTAAATCTGTTACTATACTGCCTAAAAATTCGCGATATACTGGTGAACCACGAGTTAAAACATATGACAAAATGTCGGCCACTTTTAAAACACTGCGTTTTTTGTCGTGTTTTTTCATGTTTGACCTCTTGTAAAACAATTATGAATTATTATAAAATGTGAAAAAGTAAGGGCTCAAAATTTCTGAAATGAGCCACTAATTTTTCGATGGCGAAATTTTTGTATGTTTTATTAATAATTTTATAGTATTTTCGAATTAAAATATGATCCTAAAGTTGTTTGGCAAAATTTTAATTTTTTTAAAAGTTATTGATTAAACAATTTTTAAGCATCCAATTAGTAAAAATGTGAAATGTAAAAATGTGAGTAATATACAATAATCATGCTTTCAAACAAAAAAAATTGTTTGAATTTTGTCCATAATTTGTTTAAAATAGCAACAATTATTATAAACAAATGAAAATAAAATAAACTTTTGCGCCTAATTTCGTATTTTTTCTTGTCAATTATGATTCCCTATTTTATCACGAGTATTTAAAAAAAATAAAAGTCAGTATATTGCATTAGGTCAAAAGTTATTAATATATGTTTGTGATCGCGCTCCGCCAACTACGTCAACGCCGCCACAGTGGGACGAAAAACACGACCGTGGACAAATTAACATAGAGCCTACAAATTTCAACCGATTTTGACGTTCTTAGTCTTGTTTTAAAGATCATAAAATTCTGCATAACGTCTTTGATTTTATTTAAAAAAAGTATTTCAATTGTTTATTTAATGTTAAAGTTAAAAACAATTTTTTTCCTCCTTAAAAGTAGCGAAACATTTTAGAAAAGGCGATTATTCCCCATTTTTTTGTATTTAAGATGCAAAAGTAATTATCAGTTTAATAGTTATTATGAATTAATTATTTGTAATTGTTTAAACAATTTTTATGAACAATTTTGTTGATTTAAGTTCCTAATTACGAAATTGATGACACATTGAGCGAAATGTGCAATATTATTAGTCAAGGTAAACAACTATTACTTACTTTATTTAATTCTTACACATAGCATTGTTTAAACAACCCTTAATTAACAAATACACAGTACCGCTGTTTTTACATGTTTCAGATCTGATTTTTTTTAAGTTTCTTTAAATATAATGTATTCTTATAATGGTTTAAATGTTATAAATCTTCAAAAATTCACTGATTACAATTTTCAAAAAAATTCAACACTCTCTCCCTTCTAAAGTTTTCAATAAAACCTAACATTACTTCGTACTTAAACTGCGGTTTTTAAAAACTTTATTAACTACCAGAATATATTTCTAGGTGAATACGTTAAAATTTTTCGCCCTTGTTGACCTAATGCAATATACTGACTTTTATTTTTTTTAAATACTCGTGATAAAATAGGGAAACATAATTAACAAGAAAAAATACGAAATTAGGCGCAGAAGTTTATTTTATTTTCATTTGTTTATAATAATTGTTGCTATTTTAAACAAATTATGGACAAAATTCAACCAATTTTTTTTTGTTTGAAAGCATGATTATTGTATATTACTCATACCAAATTGGAACAGGAACCTGTGTAGGAACATTAGTTACTTAAGGTTCCTTTGTCTGAAAGTTTAAAACAAATTTTTAAATAAAAATTCGTGTACATGAACCTCTACAGGATCCCATGCAGGAACCTTTGATCCTGAATGTTAACAATTTTACTTGTTGCGCAGTAAGTTTCTGTGGCTTTAACATCTGCGCAAAGAATTTTTTTTAAATAAATTTTTTTTATTTTACTTAAAAAAACCACCTTAGATCCTACATAGGATCCTCTTATGGTTCATATAAATGTTCCTTAGCATGAAAAGAAAGTGAAATATTTTCATTTAGAGAATCATGCGAGTGTTCCTGTATAGGAACCTTAGCATAAAATTATTTTTATACAATTTCATGTACAGGAATCTGCAAAGGAACCTTAGTAACTAATGTTCCTGCACAGAATATTGTACTAATATCCTGCAACGGATCCTGGCGGATTCTGCGTAGGATTCTTAACAGGATTCCTCAGAGAACCTTTAAGTTACCTATTTAGGAACCTCTAGGGATCCTTTAAGGATCCTGTACAGGAATTTTTAGCTGGGCCCCCAGAAAATGGGCCCATTTTCTACCCAAGTAGAAATATCCGTAGCTCGCCGTAATTAAACACCGGCATGGTACTGATCCAATACTAGCTGTCGGTATTGACTTTCAGTACTGGCAGTGTACTGACTAATACACCGAATCAGTACTATGTCGGAGGTAAAAAAATATTAAAACCAGTACTGGCAGTACACTGTCATTCACACCGAATCAGTACTATGTCGGTGATAAAAAACATTAAATGAAAAAGTCTTTAAATTATTCCAATAGGTAGAAAACGATGATTTTTTATTTAAAAAAATGTATATTAATTTCTTTCGAATACTTTCCCTCAAAATTTTGGATGTAATTGTAATGTATTATTATATACCTATATAAAATATATTTATGTTTTTTTAGTTATTTTAGTACTCATTGAAATATGTGCATTAAGTTATTTATCATGCATACAATAACAATAAGTTGAGAATTTTTTTCTAATAGTTTTAAAAATAAAGAAAATGTAATTTTTTCACTGTAATTTTTAAATATATTTAATAATTAAATATTAAATTTAAAAAAATTTTTACCATTCATATTTTACAGTCGTCTTTTATTAACTTATTTTTAATTATGTAATTCATCAATCATTTTTGTCTGTTTTAATATTATTTATGGTAAAAATAATTTATTAAAAATATTTAACTGAAATTGATATCCAGTTTTATTTCATTAAATCTTTGTAAAAATTGAAAAAATTTTGTGAGTTTAAAAAATTTAAGAATAAATTCATTTTATTTTCGTGATCAATAGATAATACAAACTTTGAAATCAAAACTTTTGTATTAGGTGAACTACTTCAAGTCAGCACTTCAAGCCAGCGCGGCTGTGCGGTATGCGTATCTGACTTGCGTTCTAAGGGTTTAGGGTTCGATCCCCCATGCGTGCGAGATTTTTCGTTCTTAGTTTTAAGTGTTATAAGTACAATATTTGTTCATGTGTAATATCAATTATTAAATAATTATTAAATTAAGTATAAGTGCAAAGTAAAAAAAATTAAATATTATGAATTTAAAAAAATAAAAAAATTTACAACACAAATTATTTTTTGTAAAATAATTTATTAAAAATAAAATAATTTAATTAATATAAATGATAATTATTATTTTAATTATTTCTTGTTAATAATATTTTATATATTCTAAATAACATTAACTATCTATTATTGGCTTCACATTACCTGTTCGTGGTAAAAATGGGAGTAATAAGCTAATAAGGATGAAATTTGCATTGGAAAGCGTGTTTTAGCATTTTGTAAAAAAGTGAGATTTTAAGTCCGGATGAGTACTTTGCCAGTATTATGCCGGTATTATTCTAGTACTACGTTAGTACTGGTGAGCGGGACAAAATCAGTACTGGACAGCGTTACCAGCCAGGGTTGGTCCACTACTGGCCCAGTACGGCAGTCAGTACTATTATACTGACTGGCAGTGTTGGGTCAGTACTATGCCAGTGGCACATTTCTACTTGGGTACATTTTCAAAATAGTCATAGAATAATTAATACATCGAATGTTTATGCAAATTTTTTTTGTACGTTGAAAGTTATTAATAACAGCTAATTTTTATACAATACACATTATGATCACTTTGAAAAAATTATTGGACACGAAAAATGCTTCCAAAGATGACGGGTACCACTTAAAAAGTTAGTTCTTAACGAGAAAAGAGTATGCCAATAGTTGAAATTTGTCATATTAATTGCCAAAATAAAAAAATTAAGGTGGAGCACGTCTACAGCATGAGGTGGTACCGAAGATGGACGATAGAGGCTCGTACGAAGGGAGCAAACTGTACAAGATCACGCGAATGTACATGTATACGATCTTGAACAAGAAAATGTACATGATCTTATACAAGATTTTTCAACTGGGAACATACTCAAATTTCAATTTGTTTATAAAATTTTTTAATTATATAAACAAATTACATGATGTTTGAAAATTATTTTTAGATATTTCAAGAACATTAATTTATAAAGAAGTGTTTCAATTTTCATCGAATAATATCGACTAGTTTTTATGTAATTCATTTTTTTCAAAAACGGTGCAAAAATGTTAAATTGTTTATAACTTTTGATAAAATAATTTTTTTTCCAAAATATTTATAGAAGTTATTTCTACTATTATTTACTACTAAATTAAAAAAAATAGATGAAATATAATTTATTGATGATTCGTTGATACACTTCAGAAAGCTTTGCCCAAGTATCAATCTAAATCATAAAATTGATGTATTTTAACAAAAAAAATCATTTTTACATCAAAATTATTATAGTAAACGTTTGTCATAGTGTGGTGAAGTTGAATTTAAAAAGAAGGCGTCTTGCTGTAGAAACGATTCCACCATTTCGAATAACCGGAAACATAAAAATCTTAAAAGTACAAATGTGTGGCCAGTCTTTGAAATAGGAGTTTTACTTAAAGCCACCATGCGCGTAAAAAACGAAACGTCCAATTTTGAAATTTTTTTTAAAGAGCTTATCAAAAGCTTTCAAATTTTCGTATTCAGTACTTTATTATATATTCCAAAATGTACAAAAAAAATATTAAAAAAAATTTTTATAATAAAATGAGAGCATTCTCTTCTATAGATGACCTTTTTGAGGTCCGAAACAGGCGAACTGGCTGTACCAGCTAAAGATGAACATAGAATAAAAATCCAAACATTTTTCTTTATTGTTACTTTATAGAGTGATAACAAAATTTTGGCTTACTTCGATAACTAATTTTTCTTTAACTATTTGGCTTTTGTTTCCGGTATACCGTTAAGTTGATACCCGTTTGTAAAGTATGAATGTTTTTTTAGAGAAATTCAAGCTATTGTTATCTAAACAACAAATAATATGAATTTTTTTACTTTTTAGTTTAAAAAATATATCTAATGACTTAACTAAAAATTGTTTTAAGATTTTTTTTAGAAACATATTTCTCAAGTTTATTATACATAAAGCAAATTTTCTTAGGTGTTATAATGAGTGTACTACATGGTTGACAGAACACTAGGTGTAGAGTAAGGAACATGAGCAGGATGTTGTTACAAACCAGTATAATTTTGAAAGAGACCAGTGTTAGCAACAGTAAACTACAGAATACATGTCCTTTTCAAAAATTTGAATTATCGATTTAGTATCTCCAGCTTCATAATACTCTCAGTAGATGTGAGTTTCTATTTATTAAAAGACTAAATTTTATATATGTTGAGCACATTAAACTTTTTTAAAATAGTTTTACAATTAATATTAAAAAATATAATACAATATAATTATTTTGAGTTGATACTTATAATTACTGTTGTGTAATTAACAGACAATATTTATTTCATCTTGTTTTTAAAATGAAAATTAAAGAGAATTTTTTAATAAATAGTGAAATATAAGATCTTGTGAAATAGTTTGAATAATAATGAGTGTATATTTATAGTAATTGTTCTTTTTTGTACATTTTAAATAATTTTTTTCTTGTAACATCTTAAATAGCATAATGTATTTCAAGAATATTTGTTTAATATTTTGTTTCGTAAATTATTTTACTTTTTCAGACAAATTAAAGTTGATTTAAAAAAATCAAAGCTTTTACTATAAACTCCGATATTTTAATAAAAATCAATTTTTTAAAAACGTCGATCCATTACGAGTGAATGTGTGGTTTTACTTTCCGACGGCTCACTTATAGGGACATACTCTGATAAGTGATATATTTTACTCAAGTAAACGGTTACTTGATTTTTATCAAAAAAATATTTAATTGAATCAATTAATTTTCATTTGAATTAAATAAACGCTATTTAATTAAATTATTTTTTTAATTTGATCAAATACAGTTTTAATTGGCTTCTTCTTTAAATATAATATTAAACTTAAAAACTTTAAACTTTTTTAAACTACATAATTGCATATTCCAACTTACATAATTCCCATATGGGAATTTTCAACAGGAAATTTTTATGTTATAGCAGTTTTTAATTCAAAACAATTAATAAATCATCTATTCTTTTTAATTTTCTTATTAATCCATTATAACTAAATTAATTTATTTTAAGTTTGTTGACCGTAGTATAAAAAATCTATTGATGGTTGGTTTAACTATGGGCCACTGAAGGGCCGACTTTCCTTTCAAAGAATTAAAATCATATGTGAAAATTTAAATTATAATAATTTACTATTAATTATTATTAACTAGTATAAAATTAATAAATATTAACAAATAGTTTCATTTTAATTTATCTCTATTAGTTAATAATAATAAGAAAATTAAGACATAATACAAATAATTTTATTACAAATAAAAAATTACATGTACATATTGCAATTAAAAGATTAAAAAGAATTTTAATGTTTCTTTCGTCCACCTTTTTGGGGCTCCAACTTGACTGCAAGAACTATTCAATTCTGTCAATATTTGAACCACTTTTGAACCAACGGTCGACCCAACTGTTAAGCGTTTACATGGGTCAAAAAGAACAAAAAATGTAAGTCATTTTATAATTTTTTTTCATATCCCAGATAACCAAGCGTACTAATCGTTATTTACGAGTGCGGAGTACCGGTATTATACTAGTTTCATACCAGTACAAAATAATTATGTACAATTATGTACGTACGTACTAGTACGGTTCTACACTAAGAAAAACGATTGGTTGGGATTGCCATTTCGTTAGTAAGAGTATTTTAGCTAATTTATATTAGTTACTGTTACCATTTAGTTAGTCAGTCTAACCATTTCGTTAGTAAGGTAACTAATTAAATAGTAATTCCAATAAACTAATTAGTTAAACCAACTAATAATATAGTTCTGCAAAGAAAATAGTAAAAGAGTATAGTGGTTCATACTTAACCTTCAGTCATGGTTACTAAACAATATAGCGTGACTTTTTCGATTAACAAAACAAACTGTCAGATGCACTAAACGGCCGTTTAGTTATCACGATTACTCAATTGTTAAGTAACGTGCACGGAATAAACTGTCATCTCTACAACTTTGTTTATAATTTATTTAAATATATATTAACGATTAACCTCTTACAATTCAATAAAAATATTGCGTTTGTATTGTTAATAATATTTTCAAATTTTATATTCAGTATTTTTCCAAGATTTTGTTATATGATTATCATGGTGCAATTCGTCAAAAAGAATTTTATAAAAAATACGTATTGGTGGGTTTCAAATATTAAATTAATATAAAAAAGTATTTTTATATAATACTTTAGTTGAATGAAAAGTTTACACGATTCATTTTCATGGTGTCTAGAAAATATATTTATTATCTTCAAATAAAAAGTAAAGAATAAATGTTTACCCTATTGAAAATCCCCACATGGAAAACCACATGGGATCCTATGTCAAAAACTATGTAAAACCCCACTTCCATATAGGAAACTATATGGTTTCCCATATAAATCCCCATGAGAAATTGAGACAGGATTTAAAATAGGAAAAAATTCAAAACGTTTTCCCATGTCAAATACAATGTTAAATACCAAATGAAATCCTTTATCATTTTTGTGAAAAATTTTCCCATGTCAATTCTCATGTCAAACCCCATGTCATTCCCCAAGTGAAATCCTTTATCATTTTTTTGAAAAAGTTTCCCATTTCAAACCCCATCTCAATCCCCAAGTGAAATTATTTATCAGTTTTTTGAAATATTTTTCAAAAAAATGATAAAGGATTTCACTTGGGGATTGACACGGAATTTGACATGGGAAAATTTAAAAAAAATGAAAAAAATTCACTTGAGGATTGATATGGGAAAATTATACTAAATAATTGAAAAAGGATTTTACATGGGATTTGACATGTTAAATTTCAATATAGATGTAGATCATCATTATAGTTCCATAGTTACGCCACGAGATGGTGAAAATTTTTTCTCTCACAGTTGAGATCAGTCTGGAATACAATAAAAGCTGAGACTCTATATCTCAGAAGTAAAGCAAACTTTTCTTTATTTTTAGATGAGTTGCAGTAATAATATTTGATATTTAATTAAATAATTACTATTTTTTGTAAACTGCCGCCTGCATAAAGCAGCCAACTGAAAATTCCCGAATAAAATCCTATATTGTTTCCTATATGTAAATCCATGCAAAATCTTAAGTTGAAATTTCAGAATCTACATGAAATCTTATATGATTTCCTATGTTTAAATACATGTGTTTTATCATGTGTAAGAATGCACATGAAATTGTGTTCCATTTCTCATGTGGATTCCCATATGGTTTCCCATGTGGATTCCCATGTGGGAATTTTCAATAAGGCGAAAGAGGATTTGACATGAGAAAATTTTTCAAAAAAATGATAAAGGATTTCACTTGGGAAATGATATGGGGTTTGACGTGGGAAAATTTTTTCAAAAAAATGATAAAGGATTTCACTTGGTATTTGACATGAGATTTGACATGGGAAAACGTTTTGAATTTTTTCCTATGTCAAATCCTGTCTCAATTTCCCATGGGGATATATATGGGAAACCATATGGTTTCCTATATGGAAGTGGGGTTTTACATATAGTTTTTGACATAGGATCCCATGTGGTTTCCCATGTGTGAATTTTCAATAGGGTATAATCGTGACAATATCGTAAAAAATATTATAACACAAATAAGTATAGAAAGTTTTGAAAAATATTGAGGCTACTTAACCTTAATTTTTTTTCATTTTATTTTTTAAATATACAATATAATTGATTTTAATATTTTTTTTAAAATTAATCTAATAATTTGATTTAAAAAAAACCCGAGCAGTAAAGTAAATTATATTTTAATGTCTTGTTCAAAAATATATGGATTAATATATAAAATATACCGATTGCAAGGTTGACAATCATTGGTATAGTTCACTTAACTAAGTAGACATTCATCTTCACTACTTTGTTTAGTACAATCAACACGAAAAAACTGAACGCTGTATAGTAACCTATACTGAATATTCATTTCTCATAACTCAATTTTTCTTACTAAACGCGTAATAGTCGAATGCACTTTAACTCTTCTCTCCGTGGTAACTAATAAATTATCAGCAGTATAGTTTACTAACTAAAAATGGTCATCTCAAAAATGGTAACCCCAACCAATCTTTTCTCTCAGTGTAGTATAATAAAAGTATGTCGTACTGTTAGAATTATAAAATGTGAGTACTCGATAAAAGTATAATACTAGTATAATACCTGTACGTCGTACTTCTGAAATAGGAAGCATAACATACTCGTACTATAAGTATAATACTGGTACGTCGTACTGGGACTCTTTGCTGGTAGTGCTAACCCAACCTCATTTTCATAACAGTTATTGCCAAATATGAAACCGTTACTAAAACGGTGCAATAAATGTTGGTGAAAATAGTGGTTTATGATGCATTACAAAAGTTTTAACGTTTGTAATTTGTGCGTCTTCACTTATCTGGAATATGGATGAGAATTTCTGAAGTGGCCCCCGATTTGACAAGGGTCGGAATTTTTTTATTGAAACTTCACAAAAATATAGTTCCAATATATTTAAAAAGATCCCCTAAATTTTGTTGAAAAATATCCATTTGTTTTCTTTTTATAAACAATTGAAATTTTATGTATACTAGCGCCTCCGACGGCTGCAAGCGGCCGTCTTCGTTGCTTCTGTTCCTTTTTGAATTTCCATTTTATTAATTTCATTTTAAAATATGATTTGATTTCTTCTTGTTTTTTTATCCTATATCGATTCAAAATGTAAAGAAAAAATTTATGAATATGAAATAAGAGAGAGTGATTTACGCTATAATCTCTCTTGCACTATAATCATTTTCTGCTTTTTTTATTTGTAAATTATATTCATCTTTATGGTACTACGTCCTAATTTGCTTATAATTGATTATAGTCTGTTGATAAAATACTTTATTAATGGATTTTATTTAAGGTTTTTATTTTATAAACTTTTTAGATAAATAATTTAAATTTCTGATAAATTGTTAATTATAATGTGAAGTTAGTGAAAAGAAATTTTCCAGTCTTTTAAAATAGTCACTGAAATGGTAATTTAGAAAATTACATTCTGTAAATCATGAATTTAAAAAAAACCATCAAAAAATTTCTTCAAAAACAATATTTTTCACTACCTACAGTTGTAATTATGTTTATTTTTCTTTATTAGAAATTATTTATTAATAACAAAGGAAAATAATATATTATAATATTTAAGTGTTATTAAGTTGAATGACATATTTTAAAATTATCGCGCGCTAGATATTTTCACCAATCAAGTGGCTTTAACTCAATAGGTTATGTTCATTTCTACAACGTAACAGCTGTTCTAATCTAAAAGCATAATAAAAAACTTAAAGGAGATCCGAAATTAATTTTTCACTTTGTGTTATTAATTTTTTTTAAATTAAACATTTTCAATATTTGTGTTTTATGACAAATAAGATTTATATATAATTTAAATATTAGCGCTCATTTTTGACGAAATCAAGTGCAGCTCCCCTGTATATTTCTAATCTTGAAATATGTTTCTCCCTTCTATTTACATTTTTCATTCTCAATGCTCATTTCTTATTTCGATAGTTTTTCGAGTTCGATTTTTTTCTATTCGACCTTTTATCGCAATATTTTTTTAGTAAGAAACATTTTTTAAAATTCCATAACTTTGACAAAAATTGACCAAATTTTATTTTCTTTTTTTTAAATTACTCATGAAATTCCAAACTTTTTGAAAATAATTTTTACAATTCTGAAACTTTTTATTTGTTATAAAAAAATACTTTCTTGTATAAACAAATTAAAAAATAAACGTGTTCTGGATGAGTATATTTAATTTTATAAACATAGACTTGAAGAGAATTTATTAAAGATTGAAATAAAAAAAATTATAACTTGGAATATTTTAATAACAATGAATTTCTTTTGAAAGCGCGCCCGCACCCTGTGTAACTCGTCTGAACACGTTATGCGACTTTGTTACGCCTTTGCTGTGAGTTCACTGTTTTAAAAAATTCCACGCTTTAGAATAAGGGTTACAAATTCAATGTTTATATATTCGTGTATTATTTATAATCACTAACAATAATATATTCATTTATTTTTTATTTATAAGGTACTAAATAAATGTAACTCGATAGATGTTTAGATCGCTAAGTATTATTTTATTAATTTTTGTTCGAATTCTTACAAAAACAATAAAAGAGGATGTTTCTCCTTAAACGGAACAGTTGCAGTAACTTTGCGGCAAGCTTGCCGCACAATATTGCCAACCTTGAATGGTAAGCTAACCGAAAGATTGCAGTGTAATGTTACTATACAAGATTATTCACAATAAGATTATCGCAAGATTATTCAGTACGCTTGCACGGTAAGGTTGTAGCAAGGTTGCCAAATAACCTTGCTTTAAACCTAAAAAAATTTTGTTTTAAAAAATCTTTCGTCTAATTTATATAATCAAACTAGCAAAATATGCGCGCTACAGCGCGCTTACTTTATGAATGAGAAAGAAGAGCAGTATATTGGGATCTGTAGTACTTGTATGAAAGCGAGCTGCTGCTTTCTTATTGGGCAGCTTGATTTTATACGAGTCATAGCAACTTCTTAATTTGTTAGACATTTTACCTTGTAATGTAATGATGTTAGTAACGTCGATCTTTGGAGCAAAATCAAACATACTCATTGGTATTGGGGTAAGATTAACATTTATGTATACTAGAGTAAAAAAATCGGACAAGTTCGAGTTACACTCACATTAAAACCGAGGGTTCCGTACCCCTAAACCTAAAATTTGTGGCGTTGAAAGTGTGATAGCCGATGGAAAAATTCCAATTTTGCTTAATTTTTCCAGTAAATGTTGAAGGTAAAATGATCATTTTTCCTGGTCTAACATTCTCTTCTTTTGATTTATTATTAATAAAATCCATTAGTCCACAATATAATTCTGCTCCAAGCTTTTTTTGTTGTAAACGAATATATTTTAAACGCTCGCCCTCTACTTTCGACCAGACATCAACTACATATTGCTGAGTTAATTTCCCTAATGCTAAACATGGATTAAATGCTCCTCTATAAGAAAGACGAACCATGTAATATTGTAAGACAGTAATATTGCCAATGCCTTGAGTTTGTTTTATGTTTACAGTCCATCCCTGATCACCTGAAGGAAACATTAAAGGATAAGTCATAGGGTCAACATTCGCACTGAGGCTGGAAATTGGAATACTTTTGGAATCTTTAAGATGTATACATATATCGCGTTCAATAGGAGATTCACCATCTTCGCTAACAAATACAATTGCTACTTTATTACAAGATGGAACATTAAACTTGTTTTGATCTAATAACCTGTTGCGTTTAATCCACATTTAAATATTTCTTACAGAATTATTTGATGATTTAGCTTGTTCTTCTTCTTTAATCTCAAAATCTCGCATCATTTTAAAAGCTTTAGCATGTGGATTAATCTCTCTAAGTAAAATATCAATTTCCGATAATAATTTCATCAAACATTTATTATTATATTCGTTATTTAATCTTTCTTTTACAGCTGCATTTGAATCAATTGTATAAAATTGACCATATTTACGACTATCGTCATCATTTGGATGAAGAGAGTATGTACAATGATATACTTGTCCATGAATGCAAAAAAGATACGGACCTTTTCCTTTTGGAACTTCTAATTTAGCTCCCATGCTAGCAAATGAACTGTTATACGAACGAATATTTTCTCTGTAATTTTTACCCATAGAGGTAGAGTCACATAATAAACTGGTTAAATACTCAGGATAAGAAGTTAAGTCATTTAACTTCACTTTTCCTTTGTGACAACAGCTATTAAAATTATTATCTGAGGTCCTTTCACCCAAATAATTTTTAGAAATATTTTTTTCATCAAATTCACCTAAAGATATAATTGCAGTTCATAATATTTCTAAAAACAATTTCTTATTCTTACATTCTAAATTCCCTTGTTGGCGCTCTTTTTTTCAACCTCTGTTTCTGTCAAAATTTTTACATTTTTAGTCATTAAATCATTTTCTAGACGCTACTTTTTTTCGATTTCTGTTTCTAAACACAATTATTTATTCTTACATTCTAAATTCCTTTATTGGCGCTCATTTTTTCCACTTTCTGTTATAATTTTATCATATTTTCGCTTTAAATCGTTTTCTAGGCGCTTCTTTTTTCAATTTCTGTTTCTAATAATTTTTTTTTACATAGAAAATTTCTGTTTTGATGCACTTTCTTTTCTATTTATGTTTCTTGTCGATTACGTTTTCTCTGCATATCCTTTTCTTGTCTTTCTATTTTTTGTTCTATTGTTTCCTGAAACCTAGCCTTTTTTTTCTTTCTTTATCTTGTAATGATCTGACTTTTATTGCCAAAGGATTTGCTCGCGAGATGGAGTCCGGGTACCTATTTTGACTAGTTACTTTAAATCTCGGTAGATGGCGTGAAGCGCCATCTATGTTTCGATTAACTTCGGAATTATTTCTTACTATGATGTAAAGAAGAGGTGTAGTCATTGACGAGTCTTTATTTAAACCTTTGAAAGAGAATATATTATTTAAATAAACGAATAATAAAATATACAAAAATGAATTATTACATAAAATAATATAAGAACAAAAGAATCTATACAATGCAAATAAAATACGAAACTCTAGAAAACATAACGATAAAAGAACTAGCTATTCTAGAGGAGCGTTCGCTGAGCTCCGATCGCGCTCGTCAGTATTCCAGAATAAAGCGGATTTAAACATATTTACCACGTTTGCGAAGATGTTGATCAGGTTAATTGGAATAATTAAATCAAGAATTTGCAAATACAAAAAGCTTTTCATATCGAAAACTAATTGTGATAATCTTTGCAATAGTTGTGCAAATTCATTAATTTGCTTATCATTTAACATTTCTCCATCAGTATCTATAATGCTAAAATCTAGAGCACTTAAGCAACTTTTTCTTTCTGAATTTGACATTGTTTTTTTATGAAAATAACTTGCATAAAAAATCTTTTCTTAAACCCTGGCGGATTGTGTGGACTGTGTTTGGACCGAGTTCAGTCCCAACTCGGTCCAGTTCGGTCCGAGGCCAAATATCATAATAAATTAATGAAATATGATGAAATAAATGATTGAAATTGATAAATAAGTATTTAAAAAGTTAATTTATGGAAACATTTATATCATATTCTTATTCCTTGAAATTTCACGATTACGAGCATATGTTGTTGGAATTAAAAATGTCAATATTTAAAAATTTTATAATTTTCTTGAAAAACTTATTAAGGGCCATAAATAGAAAATGTCATTAGGCCCAAGAACGCCGCTCAGGACCCCCTCGGTGCATGCGTCCCTCGAGCTCCGAGTTTATGGCCCGTCCGGTAGAGTAAGGGTATACAACTTCCCCATAAGGACGCAATCAATGATTGCCCGAAACAACATGAAACGTACCTTGGCTCCTCACTAAACCAATAGCAAATTCTTACTGTCGAACTGTAACGCCTTTTTTTTCTATCTAAGAAGAGTCATATAAAACTATCCTTCACAGCTGATCGAGCCCGAACAGAATGAACGAATGAAAGAATTCTAAGATTATTATCTTGATTATTATAGTAATTTATAAAATAAAATTGTATAAATTAGAGGAAACATTTTTAAAAAAATTTTTTAGGTTAAAAATAAGCTTATTTGGCAATCTTGCTACAAGCTCACCGTGCGAGCTTACTGATTGTGAGTAATCTTGCGATAATCTTATTGTGCAATCTTGCAGTAACCTTACACTGCAATCTATCGGTAGGCTTACCATGCAAGCTTGAGTCAGGTGGGACATTAGAAGCTTACTTGCTTTCTGGGAGGAGAGGGGGTATAAAATGCGGACTATGTAATTAAAAATCAATTGCACTAGGTGCCGGTCAAACAAAAAGCGTTTTCAAAAATTCTCTCTCTTTCCTAGAGTTTTACTTAAATTATCATAAAACTTTGGGAAAATACTCTTGATATGTTATACTATCAAAAAAAGTCATTTTTGTTACTCATGTAACCCCTTAACAGTTATTATGTGGATAATTTCTAATTAAAAAGTGGTGTTTTATCAATCGGCAACCACAGTTGAATCGACCTTCAGTCCAATTGTGACTCATGGTTACCGACCATTAAAAAATGGGGTTCTTATTCATCGTGTTATTTAGTGAACACGAACACGGCATTACATTGTTGGGAAAAATTTTTAAATATTTAGAAAAACTTTTATCTTTGTAAAATTTAAGTGGACAACGCTCAATCAACCTTTATGAGGAATTCACACTTCAACCTAAGAAGAAAAAGCGGAACGAATTTCCGTGTGGCGACTACGTGTTTTTTGGAGTGGGGACTATTGAAAGAGTTAGGAAAAGCGCTCTTAGGTCGAAATGTGAATTCCCCATTATAAAGCTATGTCTACATTGTAAAGACAACACAAGACGCTTGAAATTACATGGCTTTTTGGTTTTGCGTCCTGTGTTCTCTTTAAAATGTAGACACGGCTAAAAGCTAAAGTCCATTGACTCTTTTATTCTTGGGTACGAGTATGTGCGTCACACCAACTTAAGGAACAACGACGCGCGAACGATAACAATTCTTTGCAATATAACTATTTTTATTATGTTGTAGATGACCTTTCAAGTTTTAATGGATATTAGTGGAAAATTAAATAAAAAGAACTTTGGCGTTGAAAGATATCATAGTGGACCAAGTGGCTATTCTGATTCAAGACATTCGGCTTATAGGTATAGTTATTGATGTTTATTTATGGCTAATTATGTAAATTGTAATCGTTTTCAAACTTACACGTACTTTTAGTAACATTTAATTGTATTTTACAGAAAATTAAATTAAATTTATTTTCGAAATATTTTCAACGGTCATTTTTGTAAATAAACAAAACATTTAACTCTATTAACATTTTGTAAAATTCAATTGTTTTTCACTGCAAATTTAAAAAATTTCAATTTGTCAATGCTTATGTACAATTTCTGGTTAATGAAGGTTAATAATGTAATGAAATAATTTCAACAATATTTAAGATCACATTACATTAGGAAATTAAAATTTCTAAATTATTCTTGAACAATCAATGCGTGTGCAACATTTTTTAAAAATAAATTAATTAGTCAAGCGATTATGTAACTTAAAGCGTTAAAAGATATCTTTTTTCAGAACATCAAAGGCTGGTGGTAAAGGTTATGGAGCCGCTCTAAGTGCCTTAGCACTGCTTGCTTTTTTATTTCTTCTCAATATAATGCAGGTATAAATACATATTATGCAGAACAATGAAGTTTTGTTTGGTTAAGTTAAAGTTAAATAAACAAATGCAGAGATTGTACAAGGGATTTTAATCCCTAAACAGTGAACCTTGATAACTTAATAATGACCAAATACTATGAAAATAAATTTTGAATTATATTGTTCAAACGACATTTCTTTTTGAATATGTTGAATTTTTCAGTTCTTACAATTATTTACGCGAATTTTCTTCTAATTATATCAACGCCTCCAGTTCATTAAATGCTAACATAAATGTCAAAGCAAGATAATTCTGATTGAAAAACCATTGTAATACAATGATATCCAAAAAATTGTGCAATATAATTTTTTTCAATATACAAATTTTGAACATTGTAAATAGTAACTGCAATAACAGAATATTATTAAATTCAAATGATTCAAAATTTATATTTACACATAAAAAATGGTTGGCTAATATATTTAATTATTATTTAATAAATAGAATGGGTTATCTAAATTTGAATCGAAATTTATTTAATGAAATTATTAACTAACCTTAATTTACAATGATAAATATATTTCAATTTTTAGCAATCGTTACAAGATACCAATTCAACAACAACAACTACTACCGCAATGACTGTTATTTTACGAGATCAAGAGCAGGCAACAATCATTGAGGAGAAATAATAATAATAAATATATATAAATAATAAATATAAAAGAAGATTAATACAATAAACGTATAAACTCAAAAATATTTATTAAAGATTGACCAACATTTATAAGTAGCAGGCGACTATTCAATAAAACAGTAATTTTAAATTGGTAAATGTAATTTTCAACTTTGATTGATAGTGTATACTCTTCCAAATGTATTTTTTTATTCTTTTCATTTTATAAACGTTCAAATGACATATTTTTGTAATTTTGCAACCAAACAATTAAGTCATGACAATCCACGTCAAAAACCAATTAAAATTAGTTATCCATTCTTTGCAACGATTACAGTCAACTTCATTCGATAATGTCGCTGATTACGAATCTGAAATCCGTTTTTGAAAATTCAAAATGGAGGATTCAATATGTCCCACAAATTTTAAATAATTTATCAGATTCGTTTTAAACTCGTTACATTAGGCTTTTCGGGGTCACTAATTACGAATCTTAAATCCGTTTATAAAAATTCAAAATGGCGGATCCAATATGGCCAGCAAAGAGTCTCCAGGATAAAGATAGGTAAAATGCCCTAATGTCTGAATTTTTGAATTGACCCGGTACATGGGTATTTTAGGATACTAAAATAAGGTAACTAGGGTCGATATCCGAAAAACCCTCCTGCCCCCCCTATGGTGGTCGAAAATATTTTTTTTCTGATTTATGAGTTGATGAAAAATTCTGAAAAAATTCATGAAGCTAGTGTTTGAGATGTACTACAATCCATACAGTTGTTGAGTTACCATATATGTATATTACCATCAGCGGGAGCTGTGATACGCGCTTTAAACAATAGATGGACATAACAATGTGACCTATTTGTTATGTAGCTGATACATAACGTGTTTGCTGGGGAGTTCGATGAACAACAAAGTGAATCCATAATCCTCTTTGAAGACAATCAAAGCTAAGTTGAAAAATTAATTTCTCGAAAAAAGTGAAACTTGGGAAAATTGTTGTCCTACCTGATAGTAAAATATCCCCAAAAAAATTTTGACTTTTTTGAAATTTTTGGGGAGATAGAGGGGGTCAATTTTATCAGTTTTCCTTGACACCGCCTACTATTTGAATTTTTGCTGTCTATAAATGCAATAAAAAATTTTTGAAGGATTTTTCATGCTCTTTCCAATGGTAAATTTTGTTTTTAAAAATTTCTGAATTTTTACCTTGATTTTTTATAATTAAACATAAATTTGCTTTTTTCACTCAAATCGGTCCGTTTTTTTTAAATAAATAATTGCATACAAAAGCTGAGGTTTTTTCCGATCTGTATATAAATTTTCAGAGTGGTAATTTTTTTTGTTTTCGAGATATTAAATGTCAAAGATTTTATGTCGGCGCGCGCGGCGAGGCGGTCGACTCATACCGCGCCGCGGTAGCTATTTACACTGACGCGCGCGGACATAAAATTTTTGATATTTAATATCAAAAAACAAAAAAAATCGGCATTCTGAAAATTTATATACAGAACGGAAAAAACCTCAGCTTTCATTTGCAATTATTTATTTTAAAAAACGGATCGATTTTAGTGAAAATAGCAAATTTATGTTTAATTATAAAAAATCAAGGTAAAAATTCAGAAATTTTTAAAAACAAAATTTACCATTGGAAAGAGCATGAAAAATCCTTCAAACATTTTTTATTGCATTTATAGACAGCAAAAATTCAAATAGTAGGCAGTGTCAGAGACAACTGATAAAATTAACCCCCTTTTTATTTCCCCCAAAATTTCAAAAAAGTCAAAAAAATGTTTTGGGATATTTTACTATCAGGTAGGACAAAAATTTCCCCAAGTTTCACTTTTTTCGAGAGATCAATTTTTCAACTTATGACATTACACGTAAAATGCCTCATATACAAAGAAGAAATGTCTCTAAACATTGTCAATTCTATGATTTAAAGGATCACACGTGAGAAACTTTGTAGGAATCTTCAATAGGGGAGCCTTTGTTGAGTGAGTGAGTCGGTATCCACCCATTTTCCCGAAAATATTTACTCGAAAGACATTTTCACGAAGAGTAAATTTCACGAAAGTCAAAAATCACGAATACCATTTCCCGAAGACTTTTTTCACGAAAAGTTTTGTTCCCGAATGTAAAAAAAAAATTTTGTGCTTTATCTTACCGAAATTCTTGTTAGGAATTACAGGTTAACATTGTGAGCCATTTTACGTAACTAATCCAAATCCCGTTGTTCATTTTTGTATTCATTATACTCTAATGAAATTGCCCTTAAGGTATCCGGACAAAAAGTCCAAAAAAAAATCCAGAGTAAATGAAATCCAAAATCAAAAAAAAAATTTTTATTAACTTTGGAATTTTTTTATTGGATTTTTTGTCCTGGTCAAAAAATCCACAAAAAAAATAAAAATATTAAAATCCAAAATAAAAATTGGAAACAATTATGTTGAATGAAATTGATGTGATTGTCTTTTTTTTGTTTATAAAGTTATGTAATTTCAAAATCTCTCGTAACACTTAGTCCTTTCACATTCAACGTCAGTAACAAAATTATTAAGTATTATTAATAACAAAATTATTATTATTATACAATTTTCAAAATTATCAAATACAATATGGAAACATTAGAAATTATAACAAAAGGTAGAAACGTTTATGGACATTATCAAGGCTTCTTGTATGTAGGATCTGATAGCAAAGGTGCTGTGAAATATTGGAAATACAAAAATAATAAAAGTTGTTCAGCACGCTTGACCACTATAAATACAGGCGGAAAACTGTTGATTAGAAAGGGTGGTTCAGCCGAGTCTCATATCGGTCATGGACCTAACCCCGATGAGGTTGAAACTCTGCGCGTTATGTTAAGAATAAAGGTAAATTCATGCTAAATATAAAATAAAATAGAAATGTATAAAAAAATATTTGAATAGAAGAATTTTTTTGTTTATTTTGAAAAAAAATTTTACGTGCAGCGAGCAGCACAGACTTATCCTGAACGTCCACCTTCTGCAGTAGTGCAGGAAGTGCAAAATGTCACAGAAGCTGTGCAATCACAGTTGCCCGACTTGCCTAGTATACATAAGACGGTTCGACGAGAACGCCTGCGATTAATGCCTGCTAACCCTACAAGCATCGAAAATCTGGAAGATTTGCCTGATACTTTGGTCGGTGAAAATTTTTTAATTTATGACTCACATAGTGATGAAGAGTACAATTTGACCTGTGGGAGAATTTTAGTATTTGCAACGCGAGAAAATTTGAAAAATCTTTTTTTAAGTCGGACATTTGGTACCTGGATGGCACTTTTCAAACGGTTCCTTCCATTTTCTTTCAGCTGTTTACAGTAATGGGATCTGTTAATCAAATTAAGAAGGGTATAGAACGAAAAATAGCTTTTCCTTTCGTTTACGCCCTTTCAGAAAGCAAGAAGCAGGAAGCATATGCAAAAGTTTTGGAAGTCATATTGTTATATGCTGAAAGCATTGGGATTACTGTGAAACATCCTGCAACCATTATGTCTGATTTCGAATTAGGAATTATCAATGCTATAAAAATTCATTTTACCGCTGATATTATCAAATTGTGTTTATTTCACCTGAGTCAAAATATTTTCCGTCAGATTCAGGGAGAGGGTCTGCAACGACAATATGCTGATGAGAACGACTCCAGCATTCGAGAAGCTGCTCGCAGCATGTGCGCGTTAGCTTTTGTCTCTCCAGAAGATGTTGTATATACAAGGCACAAAGCTAGTATAAATGCCAACGTCAAACTATACTACTACTACTACTACTAGAAGATGTTGTCAATATATTTGATATATTTTACAATGAGATTCCCGAAGAGTTCACTTTAATTGCTAATTACTTCGAAGTTAATTATATTTGCGGTATACGTGCTATCGGAAGAAGAAAGGCAGTAAAGGTACGTTACGATCCATCTCTAACAATGCGTCGGAAGGGTGGCACAATCGCTTACAAATTTTAGTTGGACGAAGTCATCCAAGCCTATATCACTTTCTAAAAGACTTGCAAAAGGAACAAGCCGATGTTGAATACATGTTACGGGAACTTAACTTGGGAAAGGCAATCAAAAACTTACCGCGACGAAGGCAAAAGCGTTTGGAGGATCAAATTTTTGGAATTGTAGGAACTTGCCGAGAATACGCTGAGGAGGAAAATGAAGTTTTTTTTTCAAAAACATTTACAACATCGCACTTATTTGGACTTTGCCGTGAACAATCAAGGTCATCATTTAAGTAATATTCTTTTTAATTGTCTTGAATGATCTAACATATACTTCGTGACATCCGGAAAACTGGATAAAATATCACTTTTAGAATAAGTCTTAGGAAGAATTGTTAACAATTGAACTTTCTTTGATTTAGATGTACAATTAATCTGAAATTTTATTTTCATTTCTTTAATTCATCATCCCTAACAGTGATACAGGAAGAGCTTACGAAATTTTGTTTGCAATAACTGTTGTAAAAGAATCGTCAGTTTCGTTCATAAGGGTTGTTTGTATTTTGAAAAATATGTGAAATATCGAATTAAAATTTAACATACTTCATAGAACGAATTACTGAAATAATTCAGTTTTCAACAGACTTAGTTTTGAGGGTAATTTTTATTCCGAAAGATTGGATTTTTTCAATAATAATGTCACGGCTTTTGTCACATCTTTACGTAATTTACTTTATAATGTTAATTGAAATTTTTTGTTGTATTCTTTTTTCTTACCGATTTACCTCTTAACTTGATTGATGATTAACTTTGATGTTTAACATTTAACATTTGGCGATATAGTTTTAGTTTATACATATGTAACTCTTAAAGGGTCTTAATTGTTACCCGTATATGTCATGAATAAATAAATAAATACTTGTTTTGCATCCTATTTACTATTTGTTAACAAAAAAAGAAAGAATTCTGGGAATTCAACTTTAATTTCAAATAAAATCCCTCTTATTTAACAATACTTTGCTGTTAATTTCTAAAAATACGACCGACTCTGGCGGATCTCGAAATCGGAATGTACGCTGCATTCGTTGTACATTCGTTACACATTGGTTAAACATTTAGTTGGAGTGAAAATTGTGTAGAAACTGTGGAAAAGTGTAATTGAATTGAATAATAAAAGTATTTAGTGATAGATTTGTGCTGTATTTGTGATAAATTAACGTGTTATTATTAAATAAATAAAGTTTAAAGTGTAAAATGTTCGCGTAAGTGAGTTTGACAGGCTAGGGAATTTTCTAGTGACATCCAAATTGATAGTCGATAAAGAAGTTGAGCCGCCAACTTTGCACGGTAGGTGGCAGCATTTATACTTTTTCCTTTTTAAAAATTCTCTTTTTCAATTGTAAATAGAAAAATTAATTAATTAATAAGTTATATAGTTTCTATGTTGTCATTTTTTTTCACAATTGAATTTTTGAAGATTATTTAATGAGATAAATAAAACTTGTATAATCGATGCAAATTGTTGTTTTTTAATTAAATTCAATTAAATTCATTTAATCATAATTTTAATAAAGAAAACTTTTTTTATCTTTCTTTATTTTATTATAATTTATTTTTAATATAAATGTAATTAAAAGAAAAGATTTATTTAAAAGTATTTTAAAAATAACAATTTGCATCGATTATACAAGTTTAATTTATCTCATTAAACAATCTTCAAAAATTCAATTGTTAAAAAAATGACAACATAGAATCTATATAACTTATTAATTAATTAATTTTTCTATTTACAATTGAAAAAGAGAATTTTTAAAAAGGAGAAAGTATGAATGCTGCCACCTACCGTGCAAAGTCGGTGGCTCAACTTCTTTATCGACTATCAATTTGGATGTCACTAGAAAATTCCCTAGCCTGTCAAACTCACTCACGCGAACATTTTACACTTTAAACTTTATTTATTTAATAATAACACGTTAATTTATCACAAATACAGCACAAATCTATCACTAAATACTTTTATTATTCAATTCAATTACACTTTTCCACAGTTTCCACTCAGTTTCTACACAATTTTCACTCCAACTAAATGTTTAACCAATGTGTAACGAATGTACAACGAATTCAGTGTACATTCCGACTTCGAGATCCGCCAGGGGAGTGATAAATGATCTTTACTTATTAATATTAATCATACCTGCACAACATTGATGCACATAGACGTCAAAGCTAAACCAAAGACGAGATAAACGATGGAACACATCATGTATATTGGATGCTGAAAAAAATATATTGTTATTTTAAAAAAAAATTACGTTGGGAAATGTGGGGAATCTAAGCAACTCAAGTTTACCTAAATATTGAGATATAAAATTTTATCACTTATAAATGATTTGGCTTGTATGTTACAAATTCAAAATTTTTCACAGACATATGATTTTGTAGGGTATTATTTTTACCATTAGTTCTTGCAAAAACATTGTATTTGATTGTTAAACATTAATATTAATTGTTAAAGTTAATGTAAACGGTTAAATAAGTTGAATGTATAGCTTACCGTGGGTACATAATCTCCAAAGCCAATAGTGCTCATAGAAATAAAGACAAAATAAAAACTTTCAAAAAAACTCCAATTATCTTCCCAAAAATGGTAAAGTGTTGCTCCAATAAAGATATAACCTAATAATATTGAAATGGCAACTGATATCGGCAAATTAAATTCATCGTCAATAGCAAATGTAGATATTGTTGGTGTAACTGGTGTATCAGGAACAGATGCAGACTCATGATGACATGTTAAATTTTCATTTAAATCTTGAAAAGATTGGGCTACGGAACATTGTTTTTGCGTCGTTTCAATTTCTGCATTCATGTTTGATGGTCTTCGAAATGTAGCCAGATCGTAAACTAATTGTACACCTTTCATGACTTCCTGAAATTTTAGAAAGCAAAATATTGAAGTTAACTTATGCATTTAACATTAGAAAAATAATTTTAAGAAATGATAAACAAATGTGAGCTGCTTGTGCAATTTATACATTTATTATCGATATTACGTACTTGGACAGGTGCAGTTTTTCTAACTTTGCGACAACTCCCAGTGTAATACAATCTTCGTATAAACGCCCAAAGAAATTTTATACCTCGTGTAAACAGTTTTCCAAAATCTGCTAAAATAATTAAAAACATTGGAATTCCGAAAATAGCGTAAACTATAGTAACAGCCCTTCCAGTTGTTGTAGTTGGCGCAATATGACCATAACCTGAGAACCATAAAGTTTCTTTTATGAAAAAAACAAAATTGAGTTTTAAATATAAATTTTTCTACAAATATCACACCAGCTTGACAAAGTGTTACATTTAAACAATTGTACACTAAGTATTATTAGTAATTAACTAATTGAATAAAATTTATTTTCAATAAAAATTAAATATCTCATTTAATGTCAATAATTTGATTAATATAATAAAATTATGAAATTAAATTAATTTAAAATTATTCAAATTTTATATATAATTTATGAAGATACTATTATTAAAAAAAAATTATATAGTCTTTTTTCCAAAAAGTTCTTTTAATCAAAAACATTTTTAAATAGCAAAATTTAAGGGGATGTATAATAAAATCGTCTTTCTTACGTCAAGACGAATCGATTGGTATATATGATGTATTCCACGCCAAAGTGTAAGTCCATCTGCAATTGCATCTCCGATTGAAAGTTTTTTTTTTTTTAATTTTGCATATTTTACCCAATAAACGAAAAAAACCAAAAATTTTGGGACTTTTTTATGGTTTTCACCATAAAAATCAAATTTTTGGGTATTGTCATTATGATTTTCGTAATCAGCGCATCAAAATACATAAAACTACGTAGTATAAAAAGAACCAAAAATATTTTTAAAAAATTCAATATTCAAGAATTTTTGAAAAATTCCGAAAATATTGTAAAAATCGTTTGTCCATTATAGGGCTAGGCTTAAAAGTTTCGTAAAAAGAAGTAGTTTTTTTTTAATTTTGAAAAAAATCGATCAGTATACGTCAAATGAGAAAAATGACTTTTTATCATTAAAACTCAAAAATTTGATAGTAATATCGTTTTAAAAAAATTTCGTTTTTTTTGAAAAGTACGTTTAAAAACACACATTTTGAAAAAAAAGACTTTTAAAATTGATGCATTTTTAAGGAAGTTATGAGCAGTCAAAAATTAAAAGTCATAAAAATTCTCCAATTTTCAAAATTCCATAACTCGAAAACGGCTTGCTAAAAAAATTTTAAAAAAAATGAATGGAAGCTAGTCTCAATTAGTACTAAAAGAAAAAAAATCGGAGATGCAATTGCAGATGAACTTACACTTTGACGTGGAATACATCATATAAAGTATAAATTTGATTTAAAATTAAAAAATTAATGAAAGTTAAAAATTTCACTTTTTAGCCAAAAAAATGTTGTGTTTGTTTAAATTCAAGTTTAAACATAAAATAATTGTATTCCTTGCATTGGAACAAATCGATTGGTATATTTTTCTTTCAATGTTAATGCTTGCTTCACGAGGAAGCAAATTCTGTTGCTGATCGTAAAGAGGAAGCAAAATGTTCATGAAATGAACATAAAGGACGCTCTACTTGTATTTTTATTATTATAGCAATGTAAAATAACACAGTGAATCAAACAATAAATTATAATAATTGCTTTTTTCATATTTAAAAAAAATATTTTATGATATTTTATAATAAAATATTTTTTTATAAAAAAAATCGGACAAGTGCGACTTACACTCACACTGAAATCGAAGGTTCCGTACACGAAGCGAACTTATTTGGTATAAAAACAAATGTTTAAAAAATATAAGTTTTGTATGTAAAATAATATAAGTGATACAAAAAAGAAACAATTTTTTAAAAAAATTTAAGAAAATTGTTCCTCTTCGTATCACTTATTAGATTATTTGACATACTAAACTTATATTTTTTAAACATTTGTTTTTAAACCAAATAAGTTCGCTTCGTGTACGGAACCCTCGATTTTAGATTTTATTTTCAATTAAAATAAACATTTTTTTTAAAAAAATGTGAAAAGCATATCGAATTAAAAAAGGAAGAATAGGAGGAAGAGAAAAATTTTTAAAAAAATTAAATAGAACAGAGAAACGAATAAAAAACTTATGGGAAAAGTCCACTTTTTCCAAAAAATTATCTTTTTCGAAAAAAAATTAATAAAAACAACTTCTTATCATATTTGTTAATTTATTTTTATAATCTACACATAAAAATTCGTTATTGGCAGAAAATTCATGATTTTTTCTAAAATTATCAGTTTTTTCTTGACAGCGCTAGGGTGTCGATTATGTAATTCGATTTGATTCTGAAGTCAAATTCAAATTTATTTCGACGTCAAAGACAAATTTAATTCGAGAAATTAATTTTTTAATTTGATTTTGACGGTAATATTTCACCAAGTTCATATTTATTTTGCTAGAAATTAATATATTTATTTACACTTCAATGGGCCTAAAGCCCTTTCGTACACTCCAAATCTGAATCAGTGAAAATTTCACTGAATTGAAATCAGTGGCTCAGTTTTCTTTAATTCACCATTGAAATTTCACTGATTCAGATTTAGAGTGTACGAAGTTCTTAACAAAAGATAATAACTATAACCAATATAACAAAAAATGACAAAAATAAATTAATTATTTTATTATAGTTATTTAAGTTAAATCAATAATTGCCATCTTTAAGCTTATAACAAACTTGCTTAAAGGTGTAATAAAAAAATCTAAATCTTTATCAAGTGTGTTTGCATCTCTACAAATTCTATTCAATGGGGAGTTTTCTCCGTAAAAAATTATGAGAATATTCCACGGTGATATTAAGAGAATATCGGTGATATGACCTGCTGCTCGGGTAGTTGAAAAAATTTTCTCACCTATTGTTGTAATCACAGTTAAGGAATAAACCATAGAATTTAAAAATGTCCAACTCTTTTTTCCACTGTATGAATAAATTCCAGCTTCATGAGCGGCGTGAAGTTGATCCTCAAATTCCATGAGCTTTCGCCGAGCCATACTCTTCCAGTCATCTTCCTTTAAGTTATAACTGTACTTCCATAAGTCATCCAAAAATTCTCTTTTAACTCTTTTCACTCCGCATTTGTAAAAATTTTCAAAAGTACTTTCAGTAAATCTAAATAATAATGCTCCTAATCCACAGTAGACAAAAATTAATATCAATTCTGCCAAACATTTATTTCGCAGTAAACGTATTTTTCTAACTTCTTCCGGTTGCTCATTCATATATTTTTTAACATTTAAACTGAGATAATTAATGCTTTTGAAATAATTAAAAATATTTAATTTAAAAAATATTCTTTTTAAATCAAATAGCTTAATTTTTACAGCTAATTTTTTTAAAAATGAAAACGTTGAATTGTCGTTAATTTGTTTATTTTTCCGTTCTAAATAAATTCTGGAACGTTTTTCTTTTTGTGCTTTATCGAAATCATCAATTAAACTTTCTTCATTCAATAGAATAATTTGCTTCCGGTATTTAAATTTGTTTTCTTCTTTAAATATCTTGTCTGACAATGGCAAAATATAATCACAATTCGTATTAGAATTGTCAGGGTATAAAAAATCTTTGTTTATTTTACAATAATTTCGACGATGTCGAACAGTTTCCTTTTTTCTGTTGATTAATTTCTGTTTGTCTTCATTTAATAACTTTGAATTTTTGTTTTTAGAAAAATTGCTACTTTTATTAGAACCATTATTTTTATTATTATGACAATCAACATCACTAGTTTCTACATAATCAGTTAATTGTTGGAAATCGTATGGTTGTGGACATACAGGTTCATTAAACTGTTTTTCACTAATCGAATTAATTTCAGTTTTATTTAAACTTACATTTTTTGCCTTGATTATATTTTTTTCTTCAGTACATTCAATAGGTTTATCTATTTTTCCATCTAATACATTGCATCTTTCTTTAAAACATTCAACTTCCGTGTCTGAAAATTCCATCACTGTATTGTTTTTGATATTTGTAAATGTAAATATTTTTTAATTTATAAATTTTTGTTTTGTTTTTAATTTTATTGTTTATTTTGAAACTTTTTTATTTATACACTTCTTCTTTTATATGATTATTAAAATTTATGAATTATACACTTCTTAACATGATTGTACGAACCAAAACAGAGTAAGATTAAAAATAACTTCAAGTTCTGGTGATCCTAAGGAGATATAAATAAACTTAAGTTTTCTCCTACTACAACGAAATGTAATTAAATAAGAATACAAAATTAAAAGTTTATAACCTTTCTAATATGAAATATAATATTTTATGATAAGAATTATTTTTATTTCTTTAAGGGGTAACATCACCCAAACATTTTCAAAAAATTGAATTTTTTTGCTTAAATGGTCCCTTAGAGTATTAGAAATAATATCCTATTAGTTTGAAGTCGAAAAAATACTTGAACTATTTTTAAAAAATAATTTTCGGACGAAAGACACATTGCATTGTAAACAAATTTAACATATTCGTAATGAGCAACCCCAAAAACTCCCGAGTAACAAGTTTTAAGCAAAACAGCGACCCCAAAAAACCCCTATCAACATTTTTTATGTAAATCCGTTAAATTTTTAATTTTGTAATCCGCCATATTGCATCCGCCATTTTGAATATTTAAAAACTCACATCGGATTTTGGGGTGGTAATAGATTTCATTACTATTTTTTAAGAATGCCTAAAATAAAAATAATAAAGTTTAATATATTTAGAAACAAAAATTATAATAGTTTTTGCGAAATTCATAATTGTATTATGAAAACTCCAAATATTAAATTCTAATACGCCCTGTAACAAGTATTAGAATAAAATATTTCATTTTCTGTATTTAGAATTCCGTTAACTGGTATAATCATTTTACATTTTGATATAGTCGATAAGAAAGTGGATTGGTGTTAAATCCTTATATTTACATATAATACTAATAGAAACTTTTTCTTTTAAAAAATGATAGAAAAATATCAAAAATCACCAAAGTTTGACGAAGTTAAGCGAGTGAGTCCGACCGGGTTTGACCGATCACTAACGAGTAGTCACGAAAAAAAAATGTATTTTCCTTGAAAAAGGACATGTTTTCGGAAATTCGCTTTTTCTCAAAACACCGTTTTTTGATCTGGCGGACATCCTAAGAATCATAAATTTTTATTAATATTTAACCATTTTTATAAACAATAATTTAAGTTGAAAAAATAATGTCAAAAATGAAAAAAGTCCGCCATTTTGTTTTTTTTTCATCGAAAATAGTTGATCGTAGTTCCGACGATAGCGACAAGCTTACTTTTCAAGAAAATATCAAAAATTACATTTTTCGATGATCTGAATTAGAGATATCTTGTCCGCTAATCACAAATAGGGATATTTTCATGTGGCCATGAAAGCAAGATAATTCATAATAAATAAGGAATAAATTTTTTTTAATAGTTTAAAACCCTTTCTTTGAGGTATAAAAAGTTTGAAGTAAATAACATAAATTTTGTAAAAAAAATGTTTAAGAAAAGTCACTGAGATGTGATACTAAGCCCTTAAAGAGTTTTCTTAAATATAAATATTTTAGACAAAGTTTCATTTTTCGAAATAACTTTTGAAAAAATTTCTTCATAAACGAATTTTTACTACATTTTTAAGTACCGAATTTCTATTTCATATAATTACTTTTTACCTAACTTTTTATTTAAAAAATTTTAATTTAACTGAATATTAATTGAGCACTCTCTAAATCCGAATTAGTAAAAATGTTTACTAATTGAAATTAGTGACTCACTTTTTGCTTTAGAATTAGTTAAATTTTACTAATTGTTAGTAAAAGTTACTAATAGTTAGTAAAATTTTACTAATTTAGAAGCAAAAAGTGAGTCACTAATTCAAATTAGTAAACATTTTTACTAATTCAGATTTAGAGAGAAGAACTTTCATTCAATAGAATTTTAAATGGTTTAAAATTTTCAAATGATATATTTTCAAATTCATTGTATCTTTATTTGCACGAATTTTTGTTCGATAGAATTCTTAAAACGTCCGAAATTATAATTGTTCGAACCAAAAACGGAATGAAAGATTTTGGTGCGATCAAGAAAAATGAGGGAGTGGAAATTGGAAAAAGAAGAAGTGGAAATGGAAATTGAGAAAAGTGGATGTGGAAATGGAGGTGGTAGAGAAAATTAGAAAAAGTTGTAGTGGAAAAAAGTGTGAGGGGGAAATTTTGAATAGAAAAAACTTTTATTGATCGTTTAACAAAATTGTTTTTGTTCAACTTAATGTAAATAAATAATTATTATCATTAATCTTACCTATTGTAGTATAAATTGTTCCGCAATAAAATACAGCATTCCAAAAAGTCCATACTTTCTCCTTCTTATCCATTAAACCACTTTTATAAAATTGGAATAATTTCTCTTCGTAATTGGTTAGTAGGTTACTAGCTTTTCCTTTCCATATTGATGGATCTTTAAGAGAAGAATCATCCTCATTCAAGTCTTTAATGGCTGATAAAGTTTCATTCCTATGAAATGATTATTTTTAAATTAATCACACACTACAATATTATGTATGACATTCTGCGATATTTTATATTGTTAGGAGTATATATACATACACGGATAGAAAAAGTTTGCTGTGGCAGCGAACTATTTGCTGTCACAGCAAATTACGTTAGCTATATATATATATATATAGGGACAGCGAACAAATTTGCTGTGTGGTCAAAAAAATTTGCTGTGACAGTAAATTTAAAAAAATTAAAACTGATATTGTTTATCACAGCAAACTTCTTCGTTGTCATATCAAAAAATTTAGCTGTGGTTACTAATTTTGATAGATCCGATAGCAAACATCAGTTATCATTTGACAGCAATTCCTCTTTTTGCGTGTAACTTACATCAGTATTACAATTAAAATATTTCTTAAATTCTATTAAGGAAAGAGGATGATAGTTGTTGTTCACCTATACTAAAGGGTAACACCACGCGTCAGAGGTTGAAAAGCAGACCTGACTTTCATAACTTATTTTGTAAATATAAAACTAGAAATATGAATTTTATAGGGTTTATTTATGAGCCTTTAAATTGAGATTAATGGGTTATACCTGTTTAGAGGCTTAAAAAAAGGGTGTTTTTCAAGATTTTTTGTAAGTACAGTTTTAAATTATTGTTCGCAACTAATATACCATTTAATTTTCATATACTACATAAGATTATCTAGTGAAGTAGACTCGATCATAACTTTAGAATTTTTTTTGTAGAATTGCGAAATTACAAAAAAATAGCATTTTTCACCTAAAAAAGTCGACTTTAATTGTTCATAAAAAAATCCTCTTCATAAATTTTAAAAATCTTGTGTTCATTACTATATAATTTAACTGAGAAGTTACAGTAAAATTTTTTGGTCAATTGAACGAAAGCTCTTCATGTTCTACTACTCGGCGATTTGTAAAATATGGTTTAGAGAAAAAGTCGTTTGAACTTGCTATGTCAAACACTTTTATTCCCACTCCCACCCAAGCAACGTGGTAAAAGATTATCCGAACTAAGTTTTTTAAGGTAAAAGTCAACATTTAATTATAATTCTGCTTTTTTACGCTTCGGAAATGCTCAAGAAAAGATAATTTTATGAACATTTTCAAGTTGTTTTCATGCAAGGACGTTATTGATTATTCATCCAGGAATGTTATAGTGTATTTTAAGCCAATAAAAAAATTCCAAACAGGTATAATCCCATAAAATAAAAGTCGAATCGAAATTACTAAAAATGGTCGGATTTTTATTAAAAAATTCAAAATAGTGAATCATCTGTTGAATTTTTCAAAATTTATCAGATTCTTTTGAAACTGTGCACTCAGTAGTTTTGTAAGTTTCTAATTACGAATTTGACATCGCCCAAGTAGCACGAAATATTGCTTGAATGACAAGGTGATATCAAGCGAGAATATTCTTGTGACATTCAGGCGATATCATAATGTCCGCTTCATGGGGACATTCCACGGTGATATTCCTGTGACATTCGAGTGATATTCGTATGATACCGCGGGAATATTCCTGTTATTTATAAAATTTTAAAATGTTGTTTGTTTTGATTGTTTTGAATATTTAAATAAAAAAATAAATAAATGGAAAAAAAATAGAAAAAAATTTTTTTTTAGAATTTTTTAAATTATCTCATCAATATCACTAGAATATTCCCTCAATATCAGAGGAACATTCCTTCAATATCACAGGAATATTCCGCTCAATATCACAGGGATATCCCCTCAATATTTCATGAATTTCACAGGAATATTCCCTCGGTATCATACGAATATCACGCGAATGTCACAAGAATATCACCGTGGAATGTCGCCACGAAGCGGACATTATGATATCGCCTAAATGTCAGAGGAATATTCCCACTTGATATCACCGTGACATTCAACCAATATTCCGTGGTACTTGGGCCGAACTAGAACCTCTTCTTAATATGATTTTATATTTATATTCACCTAAATTGTCGCATATCCGAGCGGTACTTGCTTTCTTGTGTTCCTTCCACTGTGACAAAAATCATTGCTCCGGCAATACTGTACAAAAGTACAATAACAAATAGAAATATGTGTGTAAACCATCTTTTACTCCAGGAACTAACCTGTAGGAAAAATTTTATCAATAAAATATTTGCATAAATTTTTATTATCAATGCCAATACCCCAATCTCACCCTTGATTTTCGGATGAACTTTGAGCGGAATTCGGAAAAAAAATTTTTCATACCTTTTCATAGAGCCAAAATGCGCTTCTTTCTCCAACACTTAAGCCGGTTTTCGTAAAATCCTTTATTCCACGGATTTGTGTGAATACAAAGCCATTGTTCTCTTTATTATAAATTACACTTGCTTCACTAACAACAGGGGTCATAATAATTGGAGATTGTCCATATGGAGTTGAAACGTAACCAACAGGCGTTTGCTGTATTTCTCCACATTGTCCCCTCAAAGGGAGAACAATTTTTGGTTTGATTGGTAATGTACGTGTTTGCTTAGAATATGACATTATGTATACAATGATCCTAATTTAATGTGTTGAAAAAATACAATTTTTCAATTTAGAGCTATCGTTTTATTGTAATTTTTAACCCCTAATTTGTGTTTTATTTTGAAGCAAAATTGTATTTTCATGTATATGATTCTCGCAATGTCATTTCTTCTTTTCTTCACTCATCCTTTATACTAAAAAGTATAATAAACTTAAAAGAAATAAATATATTTTTAGGGACATAAATAAATGCTATCTTTTCAACCTATGTTGTTGAATTTTCTTTTAATTATTGATATTCTATAAAGAAATATTCTTACAGCTAGGGATCTTAATAATTATTGATTCCCAAGAATGGTTTTTTTTCGAAAAGATATATTGATTTACTACATAGATAAAATCTTTTAAGAAATTGACAAGAATCCTATGTCATAGGTCTTATATAGTGGGGTTATGTTTATTATTCTCTTTTGAATTAAAATTTTGTAGTTTAAGTTTTGAAGAAACTGTCAACGCTATTTTATTTTGGACATCATTTGGAACAAATTTCACTAAAAATATATAAATTTTTAACCCTAAATAGCAAAAATCGCTACATAAAGACTAACGCTATTTATAATCACAATATACTGAAGTTATCTAGAACATTTTAAATATTTATTTCATTAAATTATAATTTATAAAATATTACAATATTTTAATATAGATATTTTATACGGGCGTCCATAGATATCCGGAGGACATGCTAAAGATATCCTAATTGTCGAATACGGCTAGAACATGCATACCCTAGTGGAAAAACCCACATAGGATTACACATGAAAACCTATGTTGGATTCCACGTGGAAATCCATGAAGGTTCCTATATAAAAGCACACCGGAATTTCGGACAGGATTTGATGTAAGAAACCATATGGAATCCCTTATGGGTTCCCATGTGTAATTCCATGTAAAATTACCCATGGAATTCCATATACACTGTGAAAAAGGAGTTGAATTTATAACTTTTGATTCCGGAAACAGGTCATATTTTATGTCTAATGAACATTTTTTCAGAAGTAATTTACCGTCTGAAGTAGGTATGAAGGCATGATATTGAAGAAAAAGTATGTTTACAATGTTCTGCCACAAAAGACATTTTGATTCCTGAATCGCTATTTCAGTGGGCCAAAAAAAATTGTAAAGAAACAGAAATTTTTTTAAGTAAAAAAGACGATCAAAAATTGTATTTTAAAAACATAGAAAAAAGATTCGAAAACGCAGTTACGATAAATGGTACACTTCAATATCATGCCTTCATACCTACGTCAGACGATAAACTACTTCTGAAAAAATATTCATTAGATATAAAATATGACCTGCTTCCGGAATCAAAGGTTATAAAGAAAAAAGTTCCAAAAAGCAGTCAAAATAAAGGTTCAAAATCAAAAATACACAAACGAATAAGAAAATAGCAAAGGGTAAAAAAACGATAAATAAAAAAAAAGATTAAAAAAAACCCTATTGTCAAAAACACCGGTGAATGTTCATTGAAATTAATTTAAATTAATTGTGAAGGATTATTATTTTCACAAGAAAAATAAACTGCAGTATTTAAGGTGACCTTTAATTATCTTTAGCAATATTTTATTTTCTACTTCTATTTATTGTTGTAAAAACGTTACAGCAAATAAAACATGTTTAAAAAATTTATTTAATAAAAAATGTATAAAAATAAAAAAAATTACAAAAATTACAAAATTAAAAAAAGAACTATAATGCAGGCATTATATCACTTACTTAGTATGAAATTTTATTTCAAAATTTATCATTTTAATTTGTCAATTTATATGTTTGACGACTTTTTATATTAAGGGGGAGTGACACCTTAGACCCAAAAAAATTGATTTTTTTTGCTTAAACGATACTTTATAATGTGTAGAATGGAAATTATATCATGAGAAGTGATTTAGAAAATATTTAATGTGAAATAAATCGAAATCTGCAGAAAGTGTCCAAGAGCGCTTCGAGTGCTTGTCAAAACATTAAACGCGTTTTTTTTCGAAATGACGTTTTTCAAAATGGTGAGCAGTCTAGCTCGAACAGTTTTGATCGGATTGACTTCGGACAAAGTTTTTTTTATCGTCATTTACTAAAACTTTACAGTACGTAGCTGATTTTTTTTATTTGTTTGTTTTTTATTGGCAATAGATTTTTTGAAAAAATTTCGCCCTAAAAATCGACTTTTTTTTCAAACAGCTGCCAAATCCACAAAAATTAATATTTTTAAAATAGACCCTAAATACTCTTTAGCTAAATCTATGACAGATTCAGAAAAAATTTGAATTTTTGTTTTATATTAAACGGTCTAACCAGAATCTTGCCCACCGATTTGCCCTGCAAAGAAAGGAGATCAACTTCAGCGCCCTCTATAAGCAACAAATTGAAACTTTTTTAATTATAAATATATTTTCGTAAACTTAAAAGGTTAACAAATAAAGTCCTCGAAACCAAATTTTGTTTACTTTATTCCTGTGTCTTAAAAAAATTCATGAAAAACAGGTTCAAAATAGACCTCAAAGGTGTCACTCCCACTTAATGTTTAACCTTTAGACTGCCGGCAAAATAAAAATTGAATTTAATCGTCTGATTTGTCTTTGATCATTTACAACTTTATTTTATTATTTGAATAATCTGTTAAAAAATGTAAAATTTACTTTTGAGGAATACAAACAATTAGACAAATTAAGTGCAATATACTAAATAGTAAAGTTAAGTACATATATTTATTAAAGTTGTAAGTGAGTTGTATATTACGATTACTACATTTATGTAGGTTATAAACAAAGTTGTGCATCTGATAGTTCATTTTGTTTTGTAAAATTGAGGCAACACTACCTGTCAATATTGAGACAATATTGTCAAGCAATGTTGTTCTCTTTGGATTATTTATAAAAAAATATTAATTTTCTTTCATATCGCCTGAGTAATATAAATACGAAAAAATAGTAATTTAAAAATCTGGTTTTATAATTTTCTAAATTTTATTACTTTTTGTTTGACAGAATTTGTTAAAATCGAGTAAAAGTAGAAAGTTATGAACTTTTTTAATAGTGGATTTCAATTTTGCTGCACTGTCACCAATTTATTTTAAGATACATGTTATTTTTGTAAGCCTAAGGTGCAGAGCAGAAGCGAAACAATGTTTCTCATCAGGGAAAATTTTTTTAGCAACTGCAAGAGTTGTAAAAGTGTATTTAAATAGAGCTCCAGAAATGTAATTAAATAAATAATATCTTAAAATAAAATAAATAATATCCATAAATATTTACAAATAATTATTAAAATTATTGTCAGAATTATCTACTTACAAATTTTTGTAAAAACATATATACATATATATTAAGTTTTGAAACAAATTCAGATACTTGCAGGGCAATGTTATTATTTATTTAGAGTTTTTATTTAACGTGGTTCTTTACAATGTACACTTCAAACAAATTTAATGCGGCTGCGTTGCTGGTTTAATATTAACTGAGCCACATGCTTCTAACATGACGTTCTAAAAAATTCCATTTTTTAAGTTTACAGAAACGGACAGATTAAATTGTCATCATTGAAATTTTTTTTAAAGATTATATAAGAAAAAAATAACATTTTTTAATTAAAATCTAGATATTGTAAATTTTTGAACATTTTCATCTACTTCTTGGGCCTTTTCCCACCAATTTTATCCTTTTTTAAAAAATATCATAAAAAGGGAAAGGAATTGTTAAATAACAAAGTTGTTTCAATTTTTTCAAAAATACAAAAGAATTAAGAAGATATTTGTTTTAGTGGGTTTCATACATCTTCGGTGAACAGGCGGATCCCTTCGAAATATAAATTATCCTGAAGTTAAAAATTTTGTTTTCTGCTACAAAAATATTGAAAGTTACTGATAATCAGTTCACTATATTAACTTTCGCCGGACTGGAGGTTTGAAGTGAACATTTGGAGGGATAAAGAGTTTATATTTGAGAGTTAGCTATTGAAAAATAATCTAAATAATAAAATACACTATTCTCAGATAGTTAAGCCATTTCTATTGGAGGAAAGATTCAGTCTATTCGATTGAGAAATAAATACGTTCGCGGATCACTTTCTGCGCAATATTTAACCCTCTAAATATAGTAAAACAGAATATACAAGCAGATTTCATTTCTCTATTCAAAAATCATTCTAGAAGGACTATTAAACTCTCTGTAATAATAAAAGGAATCATACACTTTTTGAACCTCTGAATTTTAATCTACAGTTTTCTCAGTGCAGGGTAGGTTAAATGTTTTCTTTATAAAATAAAAAAAATTGTCGAGGTTCGGGGATCAAAGAACCCTACCACCATGTATTTTAAGCCGCTGAACACGAATTCGAAGTCTATTTTCTTCCTGGGGGACTGGATTTCTTCCTAACCTCAAAAAACGTGTGAAATTTTTAGTGATATAAATTTTTTTACGAAAATTGTTGGAATTATATGAAACTTGTTATCTAGGGATTTTTGAGATCGCTGATTGCGAATCTGAAGTAAGATTTTTAAAATTCAAAATGGCGGATCCAACATGGCGGTCGAATTTGTAAAAATTTAATAAATTCTATTAAAACTTGTTACACCGAGATTTTCGAGGTCGCTGAGTGCGAATCTAAAGTCAGATTTTTAAAATTCAAAATGGCTGATCCAATATGGCGGTTAAATATTTTGAAAATTGGTAATTTTTAAAAAAATTTTCTTAAAGATTAGTATATTTTCATGAAACTTTTTTTGTTGTAGCTTCATACTCTACATTAGTCAAGTCACCAACCAACGTAAAGCTGTGGTCATTGGATGACGATGCCTTCGGGCACACACGGAAAAAAATAGTTCGTGAAACTTTCGTAAACTAGTTGTTTACTTTAGGACGGGCCCAAAGTTTGGAAATCTTTCATTAACATTTTCCAAGATTTCATGAACTTTTTTTTGTGCGCGTGCGCAGACATTGATTGTTATGAAGAGAGTGATGAACGTTCGTGAAATCTTGGAAAAAGTTAATGAAAGATTTCCAAACTTTGGGACCGTCCAAAAGTAAAAAACTAGTTTACGAAAGTTTCGCGAACTATTTTTTTCCGTGCACTTTCTCACCCTTAGCAGCCGATTCTGGGATTCTGTATCCCTGTCTCGTAATTTTGCTTATGAGTTTGCTAAGACGGCATCTAAGCCGTTATCCAGGGAGTTAGCCGGATATCGGACAAACTCAGTTGCCCTCCGTGACCACGTGGAGGTGTCCTGGACGCAGACACAAATAAGAAGTTATTTTACTACTATAGACTAAAGGTCTATTCGTAGCAGGTAGTTTCTTTTAAATAGCACCCCGCATACAATATACTAACCTCCAAGTAACAAATTTTATGAAAATATACCAATCTGTAAGAAAATTTATTAAAAAATCACCAATTTTCAAAATATTTAACCGCCATATTGGATAGGACATTTTGAATTTTGCAAATCGAACTTCAGATTCATAATCAGCGACCTCAAAAACCTCCGGGTAACAAGTTTTAATAGAATTTACTAAATTTTTAAAAATTTGTCCGCCATATTGGACTCGCCATTTTGAATTTTGAAAATCTGACTTCAAATTTGTAATCAGCGACCTCGAAAACCCCCGAATAATAAGTTTCATATAAATCCAACAATTTTTGTAAAAACATTTATACCACTAAAAATTTTACGTTTTTTGAGGTTAGGAAGAAATCTAGACACCCAGGAAGAAAACATACTTCAAATTCGTGTTTAGCGGTTCAAAATACATGGGGGTAGGGAGCTCTGATCCCCAAACCACGACACATTTTTTATTTTGAAAATATTTTCAAGACTGGAACTTTATTTTCCGGGGGTAACTACCCCTATAGTACTAGTAGGGGGATACCCCTACTAAATTTTTTTTCATATTATTCAATTATTTCCATTCTACAATATAGTAGTTTTTAAAAAAAATTGATAGAAAACTTTTTAAGAAATTAAATTAAATGTATCACTGTTGCATGTTAAGGATAGGAATCCTATGTTAATTGTTCCTACTTTGAACCCGAATATCTCAATTTCTACCATGGATAGAGGTACTGAGTTTTTTACCACTTATAAAGTACACAAAAATAAATACTTTTGCAAAGTTTAAGAAAAATTCACAGAAAATTTTGAAAATTGGTGATTTTTTAATAAATTTTCTTACAGATTGGTTTATTTTCATAAAATTTGTTACTATTATTATAAATTGTTTAAACAAATAATTGTTGCTATTTATTAACTTTTTTGTAATGCACGTAGAAAGATGCAATTTTTTTCAGAATTTTGTAACTTAACAAGCATAGTATAATAACATTGAGGTTTTATATAAATTTACTATTTAAGGTGGTTTAGTCAATTTTCGCGTCGAAAATTTCTGGAAAATTTAATTTAAATCTTCCGTCAAGTTTTACGCCAAACATTTATTCATTTTGGACATTTAAATCTTTATACAATTTTCTCTAAACTTTGCAATTAAAGTTTCCGAAGTTTGCAAATAAATCTTTAGGAAATTTTCGGTGCTGTGGGGGATGTTTTATTTTTTGGAGGGTATTTTAAAAAAAGGCTCTAACACAGTTTGTAATTTAATTCAACATGTAATTGAAAAAGAATTGGAGCGAAACCATTTTCAAAATTTTTTTTTATATTCTTACGCGGCCGGTGGTCAAAATAGGAATTATTTGACCGTTTTGTTTTTGTCTTGGTTATCTGTTAAATACCAGACCGAAATCGTTCATTTGTACCCTGTGCGTGGACACACTTATAGTGTATGTGATAGAAATTTTTGTATATACGGCAAAAAGAAAAAAAACGAGAAAAAATTTAAACAATTGACGAGTATGTAGATTTAATTCAAACTTCGAGAAATCCGCCTTTTATTATGATTGATGTTTCCAAAAAGAATGTTGTAGATAACGAAAAGCACGTCGATAAAACCAAAGAATTAAGCCAAATTAAAATCAGCAATGTTGTAAAAATTTCATATTATGGTAATGGTACTGTTGATGTCTATTATTCCTACAGTGAAAAACCAGTTAATTTCTCGATAATAAAAAGCTCTAATTTTTTCGATTCCTTAGAAACAACTAGCCCCGGTTTGGCTGAAAGTGTCGGAATTAGTAAAGAAAAAATAGTAGATGTCGAGAAATTATTACCTTATTTAAGTAAAAAGGGTCGTAGTTTTTATAAAAAAATATTTCAAAAAACAATGATTAAACGGTGGAAAAAAGAAAAAGAATTAAAAAATGTAACAAAAAAATATGCGCTGCGCAACACTTTTAAACGTAGAAGTTTATAAAATATTTTTTGTAATTTAAAAATTTACATTCAGTGTTTTTGGTTTTAATATTTACATTAAATATTATAAAAAATTAGAGCAAATAAGTTGTTTGTAATTTAAGAATTTACATTAAATATTTGTGGTTTTAATATTTACATTAAATATTATAAAACAATTGAAGCAAATAAGTTTAAAAATATGTACAGGTACTGTAATACATTTAATTGTTATATATTTTTCAAACCTTCGAACTTGTTATCTGTTTAAAAACTTTTTGTATATAAATTAATTTTATAAACGACTGTAGAGTATAATTTAAATCTAATATAATATGTACCTAATTTCTAACAACAATTTTTTAAATTATTTTTTCAAACATCCCAAAAGCAATGCTAAATGCTTCCTGAAACACGTTGTAGACAGCGCAGGGCGCTAGTAGTGGGGCGGACAATACTTTTACCTGAGTTCGAGCGTTCGTCCCCTTATTGCATGGAGGCCCTCAATTAACATAGGATTCCTATCCTTAACCTGCAACAGTGATACATTTAATTTAATTTCTTAAAAAGTTTTCTATCAATTTTTTTTAAAAACTAGTATATTGTAGAATAGAAATAATTGAATAATATGAAAAAAAAATTAGTAGGGGTATCCCCCTACTAGTACTAGGGGTAGTTACTCCCGAAAAATAAAGTTCCAGTCTTGAAAATATTTTCAAAATGAAAAGAAAGTTTTTCTGCTATTTTATAGATAATTTTTGCAAAAGACAAATTTTTTGTTGATAAAGTCTTTTATTTGAAATAATATTTTCAGGGGTTGTTTTCCCCTATCTAACCCCCGAACAAATTTTTAAATTTGTAAATATTTTAAAACTCTTATATCTAAATATTTTGCACAGAAAAATGAAATATAAAGCAAGGAATTAAAAAATTTTGGGCGTGGTGTGGATACGATGGACAAGATGTTATCCCAATTCAGCACAAAAAGAGCAACATTACGCTGCCCTTGGCATTGTGTTTTAATCTTTTGGATACGACAGCCATCGCGGCGTTAATTATTTTCAAAGAAAATAATTCGATCACGTCTGTGAAGCATTCACAAAGAAAAAAGTTTCTTGAAAGTTTAGGTGAAGAACTTTGTCGCCCTTTGATTTTGACGAGATCAAAAAACCCTAACATTACGAAACATTTCCACATCAGATCAGCAATTTAATGCTTTTAGGTACGTATTTTACGATATTATGCCTATATATTTTTTATTATATTTATTACAGGTTAAGCAGAGCTCGCTGAGTAATAGAAAATGCCTTTGGCATATTAGTGGCCATGTGGAGGATTTTTCATACCCGAATCATAGCTAATCTAGCTGTAATCAAATTAATTGTTTTGGCAACCGTGTGCTTGCACAATTTTATTCTACGAGAAGAAAAAAATTTGCTGCAAGATTTTCAAAATTACTGCCCTAAGAATTTGGCTGATCAAGTTGGAAATCTCGACAGCAGTGCCTTACAACCTTTGGACATCCCTCAGACTCAAAAAGCTAAAAACACCCATGCCAAAACTATTAGAAACTATTTCAAAGATTACTTCATGGGACCAGGAAGAGTCTCATGGCAAGATCATTCCGTTTTGAAGACATTTGAGGTATTGGGATCCGCAGCACTGCGATGCGCCGCTTAGTGACAAATTAATAAAGCTTCGTTAGCAGGTAAAATTTGACAGCCAGAACGAGATTATTTTCAATTTGCAAAAACAAAAATGGAATTTTATCCGTGAAAAACGAAAAGCAAAGAGTTTTGCTGCGTTTTTTTTCTATTGAATTGCTCGATTTATCATTGTTATTATCATCTGAATTCGGAGAAAAAGGTTCATGTCGACCACACCTACGAAGCCAAAAAAGAAATCATGAATTTTTAATATATCTTTTATACACATGAATTATTAACTAAAAATTAATCATTTTAATAATTATAAAAACTGAGACTTCGTAAAACCCTACCGAAAGAGTGGTACTGGAATGGTACTGAATTGGACTTGGCTTGAGTTCCACTTCAGTACCACTACCTGGTAACCCATAAGAAGACATTTTTAAAGTACTTTAACAATAGTTTTAAAGGTATATAAGATCAACAAACCGTCTCTAACGATATACGTGTAAAACAGCAAAAAAAACATAATAGTTTGTAGAAAATTTCTGTTAAGTTTGGAAATTATATTGCAATCCCTCCTTGAACAATAGACCCCTAGGTCCTTTGTTGAAGGATTAAAATTTTAACCCGAGTTTTATTGCTTAAAAAATTTATAATTTTAATAACTCAACTTTAAAAAATATATATTGAGATTCGTTAATATTTCCAGATTATGAATATCTAAAATTTATCAAAAAATAATTACATTTAAAAAAGTTATAATATATCTCGTATACCTTAAGTTTGACAAAAAAATGGACATCATTTTTGAATTTAGCTGCCAAAGGACATATCATATGCATAATAATGTATGAAAATAATATAAATCTAGGAATAACAAATAAAATATTGAAATAAATATAAAGTATTAGTTTAAACATATTGAAAAAGCTAGTCGCTTTTCACTTTTATGAGGGTATTAACGGTAACTCGATCCTTTTCGCAGGTAAATTTCCCAGTTCCATTTCAGTACCAAAATGCACCAAATTAGTACTGAGCCCTCAGTTCCAATTTTCCAGTACCAATTCAGCACCACCCTTCCGGCAGGGAAATAGAAAGACGTGTTATGTATATGTATACAAATATGTCGGTCAGAGTAAATAATTGTAATAATACACAAGCAGATTATAAAATTTGATTAATAATAAACGAAAATTCGTAGATCACATAATAAATTCTGTATGAAGTAAAAATTATTTGTAAAAAAGAATTAATTAAATTGTCTTCCTCTGCTTCCTTCTCGCAAAACAGAAGATGTTCCGCATGTAATTATTTTTCATCTTCCAGAAAATTTCTGGTTGATGGAGTTGCATTTGCAAATGCACACACGTCACTTATATTTAATATCATAGCGATTTTTTTCAATTTGACGTTTTAATACTATTTTCTCATTATTTCAATATCACGCACCGCAATGTTTACAATTATACTACCTGCTAACGGAAGCCATATTGAAACGTCACAATGACTGTGACGTCACGATACGTCACGTTTTCAGATCCCAATAGTGTGTACGACGGCGTAAATAAGAAAAAGAAATAAATGTTGGAAAGGGATTTAACTATCAACATTGTTATTTATTTATCGTACATTAAATAAGGCTCACCAAATCACATTCATATAACATGTAATTTTAAATTAACAAAAAATGTAGTCGGCTTTTTACTGAGTTTTTATCAATAGTATCACAATTTTGTGCTTAAAATGTAGTTAAATATTAAAATAATTTACTTAATTGTTATATTAAAAATATTATTCATTTGACGGGAATATTAAATGCAGCTAGTCAGTCTTCGTTTTAAACTTTACGTAATTAAACATAAATACCAGAATATATGAATATTAAAATTAAGTTAGCAAACATATTTAAAACAAAAAAATAATTTTCTTAGATTTTATATTACGAATATTATTCATTTGACGGAAATATTAAATGCAGCTAGTCAGTCTTAGTTTCAAACAATGTACGAAAAAACAATTGTTTAAATAAAAAGTTATACTTAATGATCTTAGGAATCCCTATTTAAACAAATCCTGAAATAAACAAACATTAAAATTAAGTTAAACTTATGCATTGCAAAAGAGATCAATTTCTAAAATATTTCTCTATCGGAATATTGCATTTTAAAGTATTTTCAAAATTTGTATTTGTACGTCCATTTTTTGATAATCATTGTCTATCTTCTCAATTTCTTTCCCCACATATGGTCCGAATTGTTCGCAACTACTGTATTCCATTTTTTTGGACTGATTATAGTTTCAATGCACTTTATAATTTCATCATCGATTGACAAAGGCTTTTTTCTCGTACCTGCAAATATATTAAAGAACTCATAAGTTTTCATCAACATGATGCTAAAACTGGCATCCTGTTATTGACATCAGGTTACTTTTATTTTTTTCAATTTAATTTAATTTTTAAATGGTTTGTTTATTTCTACTTTGTTTCTACCTAAAACAGTTAGAAAAACTAGTACATTTTTGTAGTACTAATTTTTTAACTTTATTTTATTTAATCTCTGACAGATTTTAGTTTAAGTTTTCACTTCAATGTATTTCGGAAGTAATTTTGCAGGTGTGTGTCTTTATAATATTAATTTAGGAAATAGAAATTAACTATACTGCTATACTTGATACTTGTGAGCTTCCCCTTGCGTTGACTCCCAAGTCCTTGTGAACATTATTATTTTCCTCGGACAGTTTGGAAGGTAGAATATTGCTTATTGTTCTGAAATGAAAATAATAGAAAGCGAAAGTTTAAAAAGGTTTTTTTGTTTTCTAGCTCGATGTTTATAAGATTAACATAATAGAAAATAAAAGTTTAAAAAAGTTTTTTGTTTTCTTACTCGTTGTTTCCTACAAAAAAAGCAAAAATGGTACGCAATGTCATAAACTTTCTCTAAAACTTTAAGACTCAAGAAAGGAGAGGAAGAATTTATTTATAAAGTGTATGAACAATTATTTTTTGATAAACTAAACGTTAGAAGACTTCTTTTTTAAATTTAGGACGTTTAAAAAATTAGAAATTTACTTACGATGCAGGTTCAATCACATCGTTTAGAAAAGAAAGAGCTTCATCAAACATCCAATATTTTTGGGTGCGTTGGGCAGACCCACTTGGCACATGGGCTTTACGCTTTAAAGACACTTCTTTTAAGGATGCGAATTTCTTTACAGTAAAGTCTTTACTACAACCTGTAAAACATTTATCTCATTAAAATAAACTGTACTTTACAGAAATAATTAAATATAATTAAAAATTTTTACCGGGGAAACTTAATAGAATTTAATTCCATGCCTTAACTTTAGCTATAGGACTTCTTTCTTGAATAGCAATTCTGTGATTCCAGAGAATTGGTGAGTTTTTAACCAACTCTAGAAGTACTAGATAATTCTCTGAAGACTTTTTAGCATTTCCATCTTTATCTACAACAATATAAAGTTATTAATATTTATATGCTGCCTTATGGTCGACTTCTCCGCACTTAAAGCACGCAGTCGACCTGTCAGCAGCCCTGCAACCTCTTCCTAGGTGTCCGTAGCCCAGGTACCTGTGGCACCGAACAACCATGAGCCTTCTCCGTATGGGGCAAGACATAAAGCCCACCTTTATGCGTCCCCAGTCTACCAGCCTACTGGCGTCCTCCTGGTTAGTGACTACAACAGCAAGTTTTAAACCCCGCTTGTTGGGTCCCTAGACCGTCACCTTTCGTGTGACAGCTGGTGTTTTCAGGGTTGCTCCCAGAGCTTCCTGCACTTTGGCTTCCTGGGTGAGGCAGTCCAGGTCGCGGATCTCCAGTGTGACCCTTTGATCCGCCGTCTGCTCGTTCGACTCGTCTCCGGGTCAACCTCCCTTCAGAGCTTCCCCAAGACGTCGGCGTACGTCCTACCCTCTGCGACCTTTACGATAATTGTCGATCCTCTTGTCGCCGTCTGCTTCCTTTCGGCTTGATATGGTTTCAACGACGTCTTGCTTCCAGATTAAATCTCCTGGGTCACTGCTTTTTTCTTCTTCTTAAGCTCCTTAGCAACCTCGGTACTGCTAGAGCTTCTCGTCCTTTTCTGACTTTGCAGGACAACGTTTTTGAGGACGTTCGCCTGGAACCTAACTCGTCTTTTTCTGCGATCTTAACGCGCCTCCTCAGAAAACACCAATCTTTCGTAGAAGCGTTCGTCCTCCTTCTTTGCCTCTTCATGCTTGCCTTTGACCTTCAGCACTATAAGTGCAAGGTTCTTCAGGCAGTCCTTTATCGTCATGTCGACGTTTTTCTGCACCTGGCATGACTTGAGCATTCTCCTCACTTCTATCTCGATCATGTCAAGGCATTCTGCCTCCTCTAGTCGCAGCTGGACGCACTTGTCACGGTCCCTATTACTGCTCTCCATGTCCTCTGCAGAGGCGTTGCTAAAAACGCTGCCGCAACTACCCACACTTGGAGTACTTCCTCTCCTCGATTTTCCTCCATCAATTCGTTCCACAACAATTCGTGGTACACTTAAAGCGGTTTTGCCCTGCTGCATCCACGGGCCACCGGCCATCTCCCCTACGCCAGGCGCTTGACGATCGGAACCGGTGAGGGACAGGTTACCCCGCAGGTCGTTTTCCATTGTTTTTTCACTGCTCATCATGTTTAACGAATCTGCTGGTTTTGGTTGGCCCCGGTAACAACGGTACCCTCTATATCTAGAGGGCGTTCCCTGATCCACCACCTAGGGAGGCGCCCAATGGGGGACCAGAAACCCCGCACGGGATGCTCAACTTTATACAAAAACCAACTGACTTGACATTCTCATCCCACACAGCATCGATAATTCGGATAGAAAGATAGTAAATAAGTCGAAATTTGAATAAAATCTAAACATACTGAGTTCCATGTTTTCGTTGTTGACAATTTCCATTGAACAATCACCATCAGCAATTTTAGGTTTAATATTCAATTATCTTTTCATCGATCAGAAATCTGCTGCCTCATACTATAATAAAAAAGTATTGATAATTAATGGGAACATTTTTTTTTAATAAAAAAATCAGGATAGATAAATATAGTTCCCCCAACAGATTCATGATGCTTATTTTTAGTTTTTTTATCATTTCTAAGGAGAGCTGTGCTTACTACAAGTAAATTATTGTCAAGTTTTTAAAATGGAAAATTGCAAAAAACAATAATCTATCCCTAGAAGGGTTAGACTATTCAGATTAGGTTGGAATATGAGGTTGAATTTAAATTATATACAAACATCTTCATCTAGATATTCAAGGTGCATTTAATTCATCAATGAATCAATTTGTTCACTGGTACCAGCATATTCATTGTACGTGAACAAATCTGTAATATCAATTTCAGAGAAGCATGGATGATGTTCTGCCTCCTCTGTCTGAAACTGGATATCGCAAACAACGCATGTTATCAGTAGCACACGATCCTGTGAAACAAAATTTATTTAAGTTTGATAAAATTATGTGTATTCATTTGAGAATATTTTATTTGACAAAATTCAACTACATTATATTGCTGATATATAGAAAGTTTTAAAAAATTAAAAATCTAACCTTTTGCTTTTTATGCCTATTTTTAAAAAATAAAACATACCATAACAATTTAAAATCTACTAAAACCTTCAAATGTTAATAATAACGTATAACTTACACTTTTGATACTAAGAGAATTAATTAAATATAAAGTGTATACATTACCTCAATCTCTGAATTTTCCATTTTCTTCCAAAAGTATAATTATTAATATTCATAAAATTGTTTGTTTTGATACTTACGTATAAACAATGTGCCGCATTACATTTTCTACAAACATCGACCTGATCTCAACAGCGACAGCATTTTATTTTATTTTTCGCAATATTGTCACTTTCTTTTTAAAAACTTCGATCGAGTTTATTATGTCGACTTTAGTAATCGATTAATCAGAGCGAAAAGTCGAATTTAAATTTTTTATCATATAAGAATATATTTATGAATGAAATTAACAAATTTATAAAGTATTTATCACTTTATTTGGAAAGTATATTTAAGAAGAATCTTCGATATGAAATAGAATTACATATATATTTTTTAAGAAATATCCTGCTACTAAACAGATTTAAGAGTTCTATAATTTTTTATCTACACTTTTTAGAAAAAGAAGCATATCTAAATGCTTAGGAGATAATCGAGTTCTAATTTGACTCGCAATGAGTCCTGCGTGAGAGAAATGACTTTCGCCTGACACTGAAGTTTCTAAAATTGGCAAAAACTCTAAAGCAACTTTGGGAACATTAGGGTTCTCCCCTTTTAATGTTTCCCATACTTTAAAAAGGATTAGAATTTTTTTGTCGAGAAACTGGAGACCTATTGACACATTGTCTTAGCTTGATTGGGATACCGCCTGGGACATCTTGATCTGCTTCTAAATTGTTAATAATAACTTCATCGAATTTCTACCAAAAATCATCCTCGGAAGGTTCTTGATTTTTTTTATTTAAATTTATTTGTGGTATAACTCGATTTTTTTCTATTTCTGCTACTACAAGTTTCGCTTAAATGTTATAATTTTGTCATAAAAATAATTATTTACTAAAATTATGAAATAAATTAAAAATTGAAAACTTACCAATAGAAGAAAAGGAGTAAGAATATCTTAATGGATTTTGAAAGGCAGGTTTTTTAAAATGAGGGTATAGAATTGTAGCAGCTGCAAAGTTCTGTACATGTTCGATTTTACAAAATCTATTATCGATTTCTATAAGAATTTTTTCTTTTAGTTTTTACCAATTTCAGATAAAGCTAAATGTTTTCTGTTTTCTTTTTAAGATTGAGTATCAAGGGTTTTGCTCAATGTAACATTTTTTTCAGAAGAAAGTTCTTTTGTCACCTGTTCCAGTGGCTTCTAATTCATCAAAAGAAAGCATTGTAGGTAGTCTACGCCGTATACTTCTTTCTCTCTGAAGCTGGAAGATAATTTTGCTGACATATTCTGCCAAAATAATAAAACGCTCAAGCATGTCGTAAAATGAATTCCAACGAGTTCTAACTTCTTGAATTAATTTTAAACTTTGGTTTTCTGATTTTTCATTTTCTTGTGCCTGTATTTTTATAAGCTCATCAGTTGCAACGGAACTGCTACGAAAAAATCTTACAATTTTTTTTACTTTTATAATCAATTCTTTTAAATTAATTTTAATTTTTTTTTAAATTTTTCTCCCCCCTTTCAAACGAATCTATAATATCGGCTAGTTCATCTTCATGTAAGTCAAGAATAGAGCTTTCTTCTACTTCAGAAGGGGCTTTATAATTATAAATTCTAATAACAGCTTATCCTATTCTGTTGATGAGATGAGCAAGACACAATACATGCTTATAAGCATCAAATTCTTTTTCAATTATTCCTTCGATATTACTTCTACCATCACTTACAATCACAACAATTTTCTCGTCATTTATTTTCCATTCATTACAAATTTCTCCTAAGGCACATCTGAAGTTAGGTATAGTTTTCGGATCAGTTATAAGTTTCGTTTCAATTTCAATAGACATCAGAGTTGTTTGATCTCAGTAGTGAGCTGTTAATCGAAGATAACTTCACAACATAGGTTGCAGAACTTGTAGAAAACCTTCTCATTCAAATGTCCTCAAAGGCATACCATCTTTAGCAATCATATAAATTAAACTGTCTGTCACAACTACTTCTCGATGACCGCCACCTAAAAAAGTAAATTCCAAAGTTGATTTATTGTATGATTTAAAATATATTAAAGCAGCAAATAGAGAAATGAAGAGCTTTATATGTTATTTAATTATTTAATTTTTTTTACTTTTACTTATTTTGCTCGGAGTTATTGATTTCCATCTCTTCAAACCAAATGATTAGCCAGAGTTGTAATGCTTTGGTTATATGCCAACTGTTTTTCACACACATTATATTTAACTTTTTTATTTGTTATCTTATCAAAGTAAGACCGAACCGCACTTGGTGCCATATCGATGTTATGTGAAACTAAATATTAATTTCATAAATAAGTAATCTATTTCTTTTTTTATCAAAAAGGCACAAGATGGAAAGTTAAAATCGAACGATAAATTAAAAAGAAAATAACCATTGAGAATGTAGAATACAAATAGAAGGGCCAACTCATGTGCACAATTGCTAAAGGTGAACGCACAGTCAAAATCACAAAACACGTAACAGTACACTTTTTGTCCTCTTTTAATGCAAGTTTTGCAATGATAACACATGTGTTAGAAAAGGACAAAAAAGTTTAGACATATTTGGTCACAAGTGTACAGTAGAGAGTCCCAAATTTGACCCTTTTTTAATAACCATTATCCATTCTAAAAAAACATTTCGATAAAAGGTCGAATAGAAAAAGCTAAAACACAAAAAACTATCGAAATAAAAAATGAGCATTGAGAATAAAAAATGTAAACAGAAGGGCGAAACATATTTCAAAATGAGAAATGTACAGGTGGAGCTGCAGTTGATTTTGTCAAAAATTATCGCTAATATTTAAATTACATATCAATTTTATTTGTCATAAAACACAAAAATTGAAAATGTTTAAATTGTATTATACAAAAAAATTAATAAGTACAACACTATTTTACACAAAGCGGAAATTAGTATCGGATCACCTTTAAGTTTTTTATCAATAAGATCTAATAATAATTTGTCTAATAAGACAAATTTCCCCTGTCGTGTTCCCCATCTCTAAAACTTTAGATATATATTGGTTCATGCGCAGTTACGTCATGCGGTGCATATGGCTGACAATGTAAACAGAAAAATAACCTGCCTAAAAACGTGCAAGAAACCTTGATCTGTGATTAAAGTGTTGGGTATGGACAAAACGAAAGAAAGAAATTTATGATTACTTTCTGTAATTTCTACTATTTTTTATATTCATCTCTTTATTTCTTCTAACATAATTTCGAATAAACTTCTGCATCTTATGCAGTTTTCTGCGTCCCCTTCCTGACTTTTAATTGGATTGGCGCAATTGAAGCAATTGAAGTGCCTGGAGTAGTCAAAAATTGCTTCATTTGGGGCCATTTTATGCCAGTACCACAGTTTATAAGGATTTGGTGGAATGGCAAATGGTCCCAATTCTGTACCCCCAGATCCACTTGGTTCCTTTTCATTTAAATAATTTAAATGATTTTTCATTATAAATGCACACTTGCTGAAAACGCGTTTATCTCCCGGAAATCTTGAGAAAAACGGTATCTCCATGTGGACGTAGGATTGAAAACGTCTCCAAAATGCACTGGACCCTTTTGCACGTAATGTTAAGTTTTTGGCCCTTTCCAACTCCATTGCATTTTCCAAATTATCGGGAATCTAACATACATACATATATATATATAGTATTTTCAGTATGAAATAAGAATATTTTTCATTACCTGGGATTGGGTCAACGTCGGTAGAGTGGAAATCTACTTCAAAATCGGACCAATTCAAATCGTAATCAACTTCACTGCTTTCGTTTTCGATGTTTACTGGCTCACTGCTCGATGGCTTTGGATGGATATTTATTTTCGAAGATTTTTGAACCACCCCTCGTCTGCGGAACTTTCTGATGAAGAGATTTCCATTTTTCAGATTTAACACTTTTTATTTTAGATTTAAAATAGAATGGAAACGGTATCACCAGATCACAATTGCACGTTTTTCGAAAGATTTTAAAGTTTTGAAAAGTTTATGTCATAAAGTAGACGCTGTTGGCAGCGTTGCTATGCTACAGAGCCGCGAAAGGCTTTCAGCCAATCAGAGAGCGCGTGAGCTCGAGCAAGCCACAAAAGTCGCTGTTCCCGGAACAAAAACGAGACGGGAAGATCGTATTTTCGGATAAGGGATACAGAAAATTAATGTTTACAATGATTCAGAACAACGAAAAATGCGTTTTTAATAAAAATATATTTACACTTTTTTTGAAAATTCACCTGGGATGATTCATGATAATAATCATGAAGCATATAATTAATTAAATTTTATAAATTGCATTTAATTGTAAAATATAATTTAATATCTTAATTTTAACTAAATGATGTTAAGCACTTTTCTGAGTTAGGTCTTTTGCAAGTTTAAATGACATCAAGAAGTTAACATTCGTTTTCACGTAGCGTGCGTAGTGTAGTTGGTAAAGCGTTAGACTCATAATCCGTAGGTCGTAGGTTCGATTCCTCCCATGCGTTAGATTTATTTATTTCTCAGGTTTGCGTTTAATGATTAATTCTATGTATGAATTAGTTTATTTATTTATATTTATATTATATTTATATTTATTTAAGTAAGAATTTAATTTAGAAATGGAAGAATTAGTAAATAAATATGTTGTTTATTCAATTCAAATTTTGAATTATTTGAATCAAAAAATTCTTACATTTTATGCAAATAAATTATGTATTTGGATCAAATAAAATAATAATTGCCGCAATTAAAGAGGTTTTAGTTTCAATTAAAACAATTACTTATGACAAATAATCGAATATTTAATTCAAGAAAATTTTTAGTTGTTTCAAGAAAAATATTTTATTAATGCAAATAAATATTTATTTGAATCAAAAAACATGCAGTATTGAATGAAATAATTTTCATAATTGATTAAAATAATTATTTATTAGCTTTGAATATTCCATTTATTTGATTTGAATACTTTGTATTTGATTCAAATAACTATTTATTTGAAACGATAAAATAAAATACTTAGGTTTAGTAAATGTGTATTTGGTTCAAGTACATATTTATTGGATAATAGACAAGTAAATGATGTATTTAAATAAATTAAATAAATTTAAATAAAATAATTTTTTTTTTCAGTGTATGTTTTTATACAGGGAATTTCATAGGAAATTTATAAGGAACTGACATTGGATATTGGCATGGGGAATTGACATAAGATAATGTGAAAGAAAAAAAATCGGTTTAAGGGTACGGAACCCTCGGTTTTAATGCGAGTGTAACTCGCACTTGTCCGATTTTTTTTCTTTCACATTATCTTATGTCAATTCCCCATGCCAATATCCAATGTCAGTTCCTTATAAATTTCCTATGAAATTCCCTGTATAAAAACATACACTGAAAAAAAAAATTATTTTATTTAAATTTATTTAATTTATTTAAATACATCATTTACTTGTCTATTATCCAATAAATATGTACTTGAACCAAATACACATTTACTAAACCTAAGTATTTTATTTTATCGTTTCAAATAAATAGTTATTTGAATCAAATACAAAGTATTCAAATCAAATAAATGGAATATTCAAAGCTAATAAATAATTATTTTAATCAATTATGAAAATTATTTCATTCAATACTGCATGTTTTTTGATTCAAATAAATATTTATTTGCATTAATAAAATATTTTTCTTGAAACAACTAAAAATTTTCTTGAATTAAATATTCGATTATTTGTCATAAGTAATTGTTTTAATTGAAACTAAAACCTCTTTAATTGCGGCAATTATTATTTTATTTGATCCAAATACATAATTTATTTGCATAAAATGTAAGAATTTTTTGATTCAAATAATTCAAAATTTGAATTGAATAAACAACATATTTATTTACTAATTCTTCCATTTCTAAATTAAATTCTTACTTAAATAAATATAAATATAATATAAATATAAATAAATAAACTAATTCATACATAGAATTAATCATTAAACGCAAACCTGAGAAATAAATAAATCTAACGCATGGGAGGAATCGAACCTACGACCTACGGATTATGAGTCTAACGCTTTACCAACTACACTACGCACGCTACGTGAAAACGAATGTTAACTTCTTGATGTCATTTAAACTTGCAAAAGACCTAACTCAGAAAAGTGCTTAACATCATTTAGTTAAAATTAAGATATTAAATTATATTTTACAATTAAATGCAATTTATAAAATTTAATTAATTATATGCTTCATGATTATTATCATGAATCATCCCAGGTGAATTTTCAAAAAAAGTGTAAATATATTTTTATTAAAAACGCATTTTTCGTTGTTCTGAATCATTGTAAACATTAATTTTCTGTATCCCTTATCCGAAAATACGATCTTCCCGTCTCGTTTTTGTTCCGGGAACAGCGACTTTTGTGGCTTGCTCGAGCTCACGCGCTCTCTGATTGGCTGAAAGCCTTTCGCGGCTCTGTAGCATAGCAACGCTGCCAACAGCGTCTACTTTATGACATAAACTTTTCAAAACTTTAAAATCTTTCGAAAAACGTGCAATTGTGATCTGGTGATACCGTTTCCATTCTATTTTAAATCTAAAATAAAAAGTGTTAAATCTGAAAAATGGAAATCTCTTCATCAGAAAGTTCCGCAGACGAGGGGTGGTTCAAAAATCTTCGAAAATAAATATCCATCCAAAGCCATCGAGCAGTGAGCCAGTAAACATCGAAAACGAAAGCAGTGAAGTTGATTACGATTTGAATTGGTCCGATTTTGAAGTAGATTTCCACTCTACCGACGTTGACCCAATCCCAGGTAATGAAAAATATTCTTATTTCATACTGAAAATACTATATATATATATGTATGTATGTTAGATTCCCGATAATTTGGAAAATGCAATGGAGTTGGAAAGGGCCAAAAACTTAACATTACGTGCAAAAGGGTCCAGTGCATTTTGGAGACGTTTTCAATCCTACGTCCACATGGAGATACCGTTTTTCTCAAGATTTCCGGGAGATAAACGCGTTTTCAGCAAGTGTGCATTTATAATGAAAAATCATTTAAATTATTTAAATGAAAAGGAACCAAGTGGATCTGGGGGTACAGAATTGGGACCATTTGCCATTCCACCAAATCCTTATAAACTGTGGTACTGGCATAAAATGGCCCCAAATGAAGCAATTTTTGACTACTCCAGGCACTTCAATTGCTTCAATTGCGCCAATCCAATTAAAAGTCAGGAAGGGGACGCAGAAAACTGCATAAGATGCAGAAGTTTATTCGAAATTATGTTAGAAGAAATAAAGAGATGAATATAAAAAATAGTAGAAATTACAGAAAGTAATCATAAATTTCTTTCTTTCGTTTTGTCCATACCCAACACTTTAATCACAGATCAAGGTTTCTTGCACGTTTTTAGGCAGGTTATTTTTCTGTTTACATTGTCAGCCATATGCACCGCATGACGTAACTGCGCATGAACCAATATATATCTAAAGTTTTAGAGATGGGGAACACGACAGGGGAAATTTGTCTTATTAGACAAATTATTATTAGATCTTATTGATAAAAAACTTAAAGGTGATCCGATACTAATTTCCGCTTTGTGTAAAATAGTGTTGTACTTATTAATTTTTTTGTATAATACAATTTAAACATTTTCAATTTTTGTGTTTTATGACAAATAAAATTGATATGTAATTTAAATATTAGCGATAATTTTTGACAAAATCAACTGCAGCTCCACCTGTACATTTCTCATTTTGAAATATGTTTCGCCCTTCTGTTTACATTTTTTATTCTCAATGCTCATTTTTTATTTCGATAGTTTTTTGTGTTTTAGCTTTTTCTATTCGACCTTTTATCGAAATGTTTTTTTAGAATGGATAATGGTTATTAAAAAAGGGTCAAATTTGGGACTCTCTACTGTACACTTGTGACCAAATTATAAAGTAACTTTTAAAAAAAAAATTAAAGTGGTCACTTCAAAAAATCACCCCAAAAAAAATTTTTGAAAATTTCAAAATTAATTTTTTTTGACTTTTTTTCAAAAAAAAATTTTGAGATTTTTTTTTTAGAATTGTCTTAGCGACATGTATAACATATTCAAAGCTCATTAAAATCGGTTCAGTAGTTTTCGAGAAAAATGGATTTCTTTATTTTCCTTTCCCCCACCATAACTCCCCCAAAAATTCGAATTATGGGTTCATACTTGCAGAATTTTATATTCATAGTAGTAGCAATATATGGTGTCAATTTGAACAGAATACCTGCAACGGCACTTTTTGTATCCTTAACCCCCTATACCCTTTGAGGGGTTTAAAGTTTGAAGGCCTAGATAGAAAACATAGACATATTCATAGACATAAGCATAGAACATAATCTACGCATAAATTTGAAAATAATGTGAGCGCATAGATTTGAAAATAAATTAATAAAACTAAAAAATAATAAAAATATCAAAAAATAAAAAATGTCAAAAGATAATAAAAATAGTAAATGGTAAAAAATAGAAAATGGCAAATTATAAAGAATGGCAAAACACTACAAAAAAATATAGCAAGCACAATTGGAGTTGAAAAAAAATCAAGAATTTGCCCCAAAAAAAGGAAGAAAATTTTATCTTTCTAGGTCAAAAATTGTAAAACTTAAGGAAAAAGTCCACTTTTTAAAAAAATTGTATGTTTTGAAAAAACTCAATTAAAAAATTTTTTTGGTGAAAAATCATGATTTTTATCGAAAATTATCAGTTTTTCCTTGAAAACGCTATAATAATCAACTTCAATCGTTCTCGCTATATTTTTTTTGTAATCTACACGCAAAATTACGTAAAAGTGTATACACTGCGACCTGAGTTTAGCGGCAGGTTTGGTGGGTCGTTCGCTAAACTCAGTAATGAGATTTCCCGAAATCGGCGTCAGCAATCAGGGCCGTACGAACTACTTGAAATACGAAATCCTTAAACTCTTTTTTTGAAAATTCTTCATCTTATAATACATAATATTTTTATTGCAATAATTATTATAATTATATTTTAATTTTTAGATTTTATTATAATTATAAACAGTAATAAGTAATACTTAAAATTACTTTTAATAAAAATTCAAATAATTGTACTGACATCAGACAAGAAAGGGGAAAAACTCACCATTTGCCTTATAAATTTTAAATTTATTTGAAATTAAATAATATAAATTTCATCAAATATAACATTGAGAGCAAATATTAAAATTAAGATTTTCATAAAGTAAATTTATAAATTTGCTGGGAGTGAAAACAAAAATAAAATTTGTATACATGTATATAAATAAGCTTTTATAATTTAACAAATTTTTTATTTAAAATTAAAGATTAAAGAACCTTGTACCTCCCAGACAAACGTCTCAGCTTGGTACTCATTTTCAACTAGAAGGAACCGCGTTGCCTTACTTCTACGCTCCTGCTCGAGTCGGAGCATCTTACGCTTACCGCTTAATTACCATCCTATTGTTGCCGTTTCCGAGATTTCGCTAAACTCGGGTCGCAGTGTATATTTGAAACTCTTTAGATAAAATTTTCTTCGGTTTTTGAGGAAAATTCATGATTTTAAACGAAAATTATCAGTTTTTCCTTGAAAACGCTATGATAATCAACCCGAATCGTTCTCGCTATATTTTTTCTATAATCTACACGTAAAAATACGTAAAAAAGTATAAATTTGGATCTCTTAGGATAAAATTTTCTTCTTTTTTTATTCGAAAAATCCATGATTTTTTCTAAAAATATGAGTTTTCCTTAAAAACAATATGATCATCAACTCCAATCGTGCTCGCTATATTTTTCCTGTAATCTACACGCAAAAATACGTAAGTATACCAAATATGAACTGTCTTGGTCAAATAGTGTGTGCGCTAGGTGGATTAAACGCTTTTTTTCAAAATTTTTGATTTTTCCTTGACAACGCTATGTAAATTGATCCGAATCATGTTCGCTATATTTTTCCTGTAATTTTCACGTAAAAATACATAAGTGTACCAAATTTGAGCTCTCTATGTAAAAAGATGTGGCAACCAGAGGGGGGGTACATAGTCATTTTCAGGGATTTTTCGTAAAAATTCATGGTTTTTCCTTGACAACGCTATGATAATCAATTCCTATGAGATTCGCTATATTTTTCCTGTAATCTACACGCCAAAATACATATGTATACCAAATTTCAGCCCTCTAGATAAATTCGTGTGGCCGCTAGGGGGGGGGGGGTACATGCCTTGCTTAACTAGTCTCATTAATAGGGTTCCCCCTTCGGGTCCGGAACCCTAAAAAGATGAAATAACATAGGAATTCACATGATTTTTCAAATGGAAGTATATATGATAACTCCTATGTCATTTCCTATATTAAAACCTGTTTACTTTATATTGAATCCTATAAAAATTCGAGGATTTTATATAGTTTTTTTCTGGGAAATTTTATCGGATCCTGTATAGGTTCCTATATGGGGTTTTTCAATAGGGATAAGCACTTTTAAGGTGGCTGTAATCCCCTCCTCGTTTTGAAACTTGTTACTCGGAAGTTTATGGGGTCGCTGATTAGTAATCTGTCATCAATTTTAAAAAATTCAAAAAGGCGGATCCAATATGGCGACTGAAAAATTATAAAATAATCAGATTCTTCTGAAGAATGTTACATAGGAGTTTTCGGGGTCGCTGATTACGAATATGTAGTCAGATTTTCAAAATTCACAAAATTCAAAATGGCAAATCAGATATGGCGAACCGTACAATAGGAATCATAGAGTTGCTATTAATTTTATCCAAAAAACCATTATCTTATGTAAGTCTTACGTTCAAAAATTTGTATCTCCTAAACTTTTGAGAATACCACTTCGACCTTATAGATTTTTGTAATACAAAAAGGCAAGTCAGATTCCTAATCAGTGACCCCATAAACCCCCGAGCAACAAGTTTCAAGATAATATGGGCGATTTTTAGAAATCATTTTCGCCATTTTGGATCCGCTATTCTGAATTTTGAAAAATTGACACCAGAATCGTAATCAGCCACCTCAATAACTCCCAAGTTACAAGTTTCAACAGGATCTGTGCGATTTTTAGAAATCATGTCAGACATTTTGAATTTTTGAAAACTGACACCAGATTTGTTATTAGCGACCCAAAAAACTTCCGAGCAACAAGTTTCAAGCGGATCTGAGCATATAACAATTAAAATACCCCAGGTGCGAATTTAGGCTGTCCGCCAAAGTTTGATGGTTGGCCAAAGTTTGATTGGTAAAACTTGTATAAATGTAATTTAAACGACTTAATATTATTCTGCGTCTTGGTTGGCCCAACGGTTTGCAAAACAAAAAAAATTCGCACCTGGTCAATTTTAACCACTTTTTACCTTTTTTAAACCCTTTTTTAACAATGTATCTTCAAAACAAAGGTTATGCTCAACTCTAAACGTTTATGGAATTATTGTCCCTCAATATTAAGCACTTTGGGCTATGTTTAAATGCGAAATTAAAGGGTCCAAAAATTGGATAAAAAATATTAGATTTTAGCGTCACTCTTTGTCTATGAAGTATAGAAGAAAATAACACGGATACCAGATACCTATATATCTTAAGATTAAAGTTGAAAAATGGTAAAAAAAATACAGAATAGCAGATCAAGGACATAATAAGTGAATTGATATTTATCTCTTCATAAATATATTGATAACTATTTTTCATGTTTGAATATTTCTGTGGTGTGATATATAAATTAATAAGATACCTTTGTATCCCAAATTTGATCTCATTAAACACTACATAAACAATGTATTAACGTATTTAAATTTAGTTATACAGTTATCCAATGATATATCTGCACTTTATCTGATTTCAGAGTTTGATATAACAGATAAGCCACTTGCAACAAAATGATTTAGTAGTCAAGTTAGTTTAAAGCAATTCACGTTTTTTATACAACGTTCATTCCATATCTTGCGATTTATGTGATGGATATAAGAATAGACGAATTTGAGTAATTATTCAAACCCTTAATCTTATTATTATTATATTATTATTTTTATTATTATAATTATTATTATTAATAATATTAGTATTATTATTACATATAAAACGTGTGGTTTATTACTTACATAATTTATCAATAAAATTTCATTTTTGTTAAACGTACTGAATTTTTTTCAAATCACTTTATTTTTGTTATAAATGGTTAAAGTAATTTATACATACTATAAAATTATTAAAACATTTAATTGTGTCACATATTCAAAAAAAATATTCAGATTTTTCTCTAAAGCGCTTCTTTTAGAATTACTCTAATTTTTTAAAAGAATAAAACAAATATTATTTAATAAATTCTCAATGTTTAAGGAGGATACACCAGTTGAAAAGCGAAAAAAGTCATTTTTCAAGAATTTTTTTCTAATGAACCACTACATTTTTTTTAAATTACTATTTATGTCGCTGTTAGTTTTTAAAAATTGAAAATGGCGGATCCAATATGGTGGACATTTTGAATTTTTTTTTATAATTCAGCATACATTGTTGTGTGCACGAAGAGTACGCTCAGTGGGCGCGTGACTTTTACATTGTACCTCGTTTTTCGATATAATACCAAAGTTTCCAACCCAAATAATAGATTCCATAGCATTTCTACATATAACTAGTAAATGAATCTGCAGTTTTTAGAAAATCGATTTTTTTTAAAAAAGATGTGGTACTAACCCCTTAATTATTAATTCTTATATTTTTTATAATACATAACAAAGTTAATAAAAATTAATTTTTATCAAAAGCAAAACAATAACCTTTTTCAATAACCTTACCACAAACTTGCTACAGTTACTCTGTAAGCTTATGTACTGATTGGGATGTGGGTAACCTTAATAAATTTAAAAAAATTAAAAGTTATTTACAATTATTATTATTAAAAAAATAATTATTAAGAATGAAATTAAATAAAAATGTAAAGGTTGTTATTTCTCTTTTAACTTATTCTGTGATTGTTATTTGTACCTGATAGTGCCCTCACAGCAACAGATATTTCAGAATATCCTGCGGAAGTCCTATAAGTATCCTGAAATTAGGATATCCCTAGAATGTTTTTACCCTATTGAAAATTCCTGTATAAGATCTTGTATAAGAAAATGTACATGGTTAGTTTAGCAGCTGAACTTGTACCAGTTCTGGTGCGGAAAATGGACATTTTCTTGCACCAAAATTTGAAACAAGTTCTTGTATCAGAACTTGTACCAGATCTTGAACAAGATCTTAAATCTATCTTTTATTTAATTTATTTAATATTTGTATACAAGAAAATGTATGTGTTCTTGAACATATTCTTGTGCAGGGTCATGTACACTTTCTTGCACCAGATTTGGTACATCTTCTTAAAAATATTCATTTATTAATAAAAATTAAAAACTTTAAAGGCTGCGCAGTAGTTTTCTTAGGACTTTTCAGCTGCGCAATAATTTTTAATATGCATAAATTATTTAAATCTCATTGGGTCAGAATTTCTCAAACGGATCACCTAAAATTCAGAAATTTTTTTTTAATCAAAAATCATTTCTTTTGACTCCTTACATGGTAAAAATAAGTCCCTGAAATTTTTAGGTCAAAAAAAATTTTTTTGTTAAAGTTATAAACAATTGAAATTTTTTGCAGTCTTATTTTAAAAATTTTTTTTCTCGAGTTCCTGTTCACCAATTAAAAAAAAGGGGGTTTTCTCGTCTTAAAATGTAGTTTCTAAATATAATTTTTATTTTGAAAAAATTTCATATTTAATAGATTTTTATATTATTTATTTATAAAATGTTATTAAAAAATAGTGTTCTTGACGTCCTACAGAAAATTAAAATTTTTTTTTGAATTCCCCACACAATTTTGTGTAAGAAACCGTTGAGAAAAAAAATGAGACTAAAAAAAAATTTCTGAATTTTAGGTGATCCGTTTAAGAAATTCTGACCCCATTTTTTTCAAATGTACTTGTACAAGAACATAAATGGTTTCATGTGTGAGTACTTGAACATGAACCTGCACAAGAATATGTACAAGAACATATGTACATTTTCTTGTACAGATATGTTTTCTTGTACAAAATCTTGTAAAGATCTGATACAAGAACTTGTTCCAAATTCTGGTGCAAAAAATGTACATTTTCGCACCAGAATTGATACAAGTTCAGCTGCTGAACATGTACATTTTCTTGTACCAGATCTTCCCAGGAATTAAAAACCTATTCAATATTTTTAATCGGTCAGAAGCTGCATTGAACTCGCATTCTTAAAAGGAAATCTCCAATTGACTCCGGTTCCAATCCTTCACATTTTTCAATTTTTTTTCCTCATTACTTGTAAGTTGAGAGATGGTTATATGTATCTTTTTAATTTTAAAAGCATTAAGCAAATCTAACACTTCAGCTACACTAAAAAAAAGTAGAATTTTGATCCCAAAATCGGTATAAAAATTAACTGCAACAAATTTTATCCTAGTTGGGAGCGCCACCGTCTATGTGAATTAGCATTGGTTAATATTAGCTGCAACAAAATTTATCCAGCGTTTTTTCTGTGAGCGTAAAATTTATTTACAAAGTTCGTTTATTAAAAATTATTAAATTTTGTTTGAAATATGACTACATAACCTAAAATTTTTCGATCCGATTCAAAATTTTCGAAACAGATACATTAAATTTGTTATTAATAAGAAATTACTCATTCAAATGAACTCCTATTCTATTCAAAATCTTATATCCCGATTGAAAACGTTAGTAATGAAACCGCGTATTCTTAAAATTTCTGATTCACTATAGACGGTGCATTTAATAAGCTTTTTTTCCGGGGTAGTACAGGGATTTTCAATAAGGTAGGTCATCCTAGGGATATCCATACAATATATTTAGGTCATGCTAGGAATATCCTAATTTTCCCGGACAAAATTATATCCCTAAAACGTCCGTTGGATATCCTGAATATTCTAATGCTGTATGGAAATATAAGAATTTGAAAACAAAAGAGGACTTAATATTTTTTTAAAAATGAATTTACTCTTGAGCCGTGAAGTGAATGGTCCAATTGGACCATTCAATGAATTGCCTCTTAAGAGGCAATTCATTTTGAATTAACCACCAAATTTAGATGTTGTCATATTTTAACATAAATAAAAATTCATATATTAGAATGTGATTCGGTGTCAATATTGTCACAATTAATAATAATGGAACGATTTGAAGGCCATTGCTGGACAAGTATAAGGTTTCCGGTTATTAATGGCAATAATTAAGAGTATGAAACAAATGTAAGTATGGAGTAAATAACATTCAATGATTACTATAGATAGTAATTAAAAGAGAAAGAGAGAGACATGTCTCTAGATGATTAATTAAGTTGACCCAGTAACCGAGATACTTAATCAAAGGAAACGCTTACGAGGTCGCTGATATTTAATTTAAAAGTAATTCGGACATACTTACAGGATGTCGACCTTCTTGAAGGTTTCTATCCGCTCTAAATGCGATAGAAATAAAAACGTGTGTCTCTTATTTTGGAGAAATGAAACCATTCAAAATTTAAACAAATGTAAGTAATTAAGAAAAAGAATTTTAACTTTTTAATAGCTCTAAATTTCAATGTTTTTTCACAAAAAAAATTTGTTTACTCTTTAATTTCTTACTATATAAAAATTTTGTTGATGATAATTTAAATTTAATAATAATTTTATAATTAAACATTATTGACATCCCAAAAACGTATATTATTTTTTAAACTATAAAACTCAGGTAAAAAAATTATCAGACTGTTCTAAACAGATTTTTTATTTAAATTTTTCAAGTTATAATTAAATTATTTGTTTAATTGTTATTGAATTTAAAGATTAAGAATACCACTTTTTAAATGTTTAATGATTTTGTTAATAATAATTCGATAGGATTAAAACTTTTTGAAAATGTGCTCCTTGCGATACTGAATAGATCCACAAAATTTCAAACCCGATAGTATGAATAATTTATAAATTATTTCGTTTATTAATTAAAAACATATTTTTTAATCCAAATTCCCCTTTTGCTTATCGAGCGCTTTTAACCCTTAACTAGCACAATTTCGCGTTCGGACATAAATGGCACAACGGGTCTGCTGTACCCGACGTATTCAAACGTGTATTGAATATTTTTGCACAAAAATTTAATCTGAGGTAGCTTATGATGTGCTTTTTAGAATGTAATTAGTTTTATAGAGATTAATTTATTTTAAGTTAGTTAAAAAATTGTGAAATATAAAAACAAAAAATTGCGTGTTATTACTTGAAAATTCATGAGTTATTTTAATTTTAATATTATAACTTAAACATTTAATGCTATACTCTTGATGTATTATTCTTTAAGGAAAAAATTACCAAAACAGTAGGATTTGCAAAACAGGTATTTATTTTACAGAATAAAATATGACTTTTTAGGTTAAAATTTATAATTATTAATGTTTGAATCTAATCGATAAAGAAAAAACTACGTTTTTTAGTTATAAACAATTGCAATTACTCTGCTATTTCCTACTCTATCCAATTTGGCACTAAAAACCATTGAATTTCTTTTTTTTTTTGCAAAACTTTAAAAAACATTGTAGCTTAAAGTGGAAGGGGAGATAATTTTCTTCAAGAAATTCCTGACACTATAATTATTAACATTTTTTATTCAAATTTTAGTACTTAAAATTTAATTTATGTACTATAAGATTTAGAATTGTAAATAATGTAAAGAATTTTTTTTCCTATTTATAATTAAGGTCAAAGGGAGTTCATTATTTGTCCTTGCTTCCGACGACAAAGTTGGCAACTCGGTAGCGCGTGGTAGTCGTCCGTTCAAATTTACAAAATTTGTTAAAATCCGTTAATTATTATACCGATTTTAAACTTTCTTTCTTTGATTTCTTGTAATTTATTATCCTTATTTCAAAAATGGTTTTAGATTTTAAATAAAATTTCTTTTTTTGTAAATTTTTTCACAGTATGAAAAAAGTTACACAGTGCGACACGAATTATTATTAAATTATTTTTAAAAATAAAATCACATTAAAACACTTAAAATTATATATGTAAATAAAAAAGTTAAACAATGAATGAATTAATAACAAAAAAAAGTTTAAAAAATGGTTTTTTAACCATCGTTTGCGGATCAATGTTATAAAGTACATGTGATGATTTTTTTTTGATAAAAAACATACTATCGACATAACAAAACTAAGTCAATGCTTGTTAAATGTTACTTTTGTGTTAACGCTGAAAAAAAATGCATTTCCCAACCCACCCGCAGTTCCAACCCACATGACAATACCTTATATTTTTATCTTTCTCGAATTATAATAACTTTAACAAAGATTAATGTTTTTTTAGACAAGTTTAGCGCATTTTTTTTAGGAAGGAGAGTACTTTTGAAATATATAAAAAGATTGTGTCCAACAATTTCTATTATTTTATGTTCTATTTTTCTATCCATTAATTTATGGTTTATACATTAACTACGGACCAATATAAATTGATAACATTAAAATTATATGCTTTAAATAATTCTATAATAATAATTTCTCACATTTTTTATTCAGTTTAAGAGACATTCTATTTCTACTCGTTCCACCTTTTAAAGACGATCGCTAGCAGAGCGTTTTTTCAGTTAATTTTTTTATAGCAAAAGTAAATAATATATATAATGTTACACACTATTTAGAAAGAGAATTTAAAGACCTTTCGATTGGCCTTAACATTTTCTTTAATTTCTCACAATTTCATAAAGAAATCTTGATTTGAAATATAAAACTCATGATATCTCAAAACACCCCCCCTTCAATTTTATTTTAATATATATGAAAATAAACCCTAATAACACAAGATATCTTGGGATATGTTGATAATATCCCGCAGATATCCTAGGGATGTCCTATGGATATCAAAAGGATCTCTTAAGGATATCAAAAAAATCGGCGGTTTGGATATCCTTTGGATATCCCATATATATCTGAGGATATCCACAGTATATCTTCTGTATATCTCTATAGACTTTCATAAATGTCCTCCAGATATCCCATAGATATCGTCAGGATATCCCACAGATATTTTCAGGATATTCTAAGTATATCTTCTGGATGTCAAGAAGATATTCTCAGGATACTGTTTTTAAAGTCATTATGAGACTACGTGTGAGAATATTCTGTGAATTAAATTTTATATAAATAAAATAAAATGCAACTTGTTTTTCGAGAAAGTTGTTTAATTTGATAAATTATTAACTAATTTTTTTCCCATTCGTGATTCATTCCTTTATTCATATGCTTAATATTGTCAAAAAATAAATTGGCTTTAAACAATATAAATTCTTCCCCGCAAATAACGAATAACTGTTAATATTAATTATACATTAAGTGCATGAGTTTATTTAAAAACTTTGAAAAATGCGTTTCAAATCTTCATTTAAAATAAATTAGAAGCTCATAAGATTTTTGTTTTTATTATATTAATATTCATTGTATTAGCTTCACAATTTTAACCTTTAAAAATATCTGTTGAGATATTAAATATCCCGTGAATATCCTAAGAATATCCCACGGACATCCTGAAGATATCACATGGATATCCTGCGATATAATATCCAATAGATATTTTGTGGATGTCTTAGGGATAGCCTATGGATGTCCCACAGACCGGCGGTTTGGATATCCTTGGGATATCCTATGGATATCCCAAGATATCCTGGGGACCATTCTAGGATATCGACCATTGATATGGATATCCTTTTGTTATGAGGGAAGCTTAGTTTTTCTAGTTTCAAATTCCGTTTTGTTTATCATGGACATTTATGAGGATTTTTGGATAAAAGTGATTCAAAATATGTGTTTTTGAAAACTTTGACACGAAGTATGAAGGTGGAATGAGTTTAAAATATAATGCCTCTTAAACGCTTTTTTACTGTTAAAAATAATAAAAATTCTAAACTTACTGACAAAAGTCGTTCATTTTAATTAATAATTTCAATATTTTTTAAGTTATTTAAATTTAAATATTTTAAATTTAACACAGAAAATGCAAAAATTATTCAGTGAATAGTTCATTTATTCGATTTAACAGCCCACACAGCACATAATATTTTCAAAATATTTTTGAAATATTTCACTGAAATTTTGAAATATTGCTGCAAACAGGAAAATGTCCGCTTATGAGGAAATATTGATGGTCAACTTGAGAAAATATTTCACTGAAATATTCCTGCAATATTACAAATAATAACTTCTGAAATATTCAGGAAATATTTTACAAAATGTCCAAAATTTTTTGACACATGAAATCAATAGGTATTTTCTGAAATTTTTAACACCCTTAGGATTCTAGAAAACTAAAAACTACTGCGCAGTTGTACAGGCCATAGTAACTGAGATCGACCAGTGCGCATCATTTAAGTTGAAAATTTCCTGAATATTTCAGTGAAATATTTTCTCAAGTTGACCATCAATATTTCCTCATAAGCGGACATTTTCCTGTTTGCAGCAATATTTCAAGGACTTTGCACTGAAATATTCCAAAATTTCAGTGAAATATTTCAAAAATATTTTGGAAATATTATGTGCTGTGTGGGAGTCAATTTCATTCATTTTTAACACTATTTCCACTCATGATGAGAGTGTGTGACAAATTCGTCGCTCATTCATAGTTTGCGATCCGCCAGGACGAACAAAAACAGATTGGAAAAATAAAAAAAGAATTCACCTATATCTGTAATGTACAACTATATTTGGTAATAATAACAATAATATAATTATAACAATACACATAATTATTAATAAAAATAATTATTATAATAAAAATTCTAATTTGAAAACTATTATCACCTTAATATTAAAATACTTATGCTATTAAAAATTGTCTTATGAGTTTTGCTTCCTTTTTGGCGATATTTAATTTTAGTCACAAAGGTTAATTCTAGGATTGGAAGTTAATAGACCAATTTCACATCGCTCCATTCTTATATAATATTTTTGTAAATCATATTATTACTATAATATATTCATCAAATTATATTAATTGACTCTATTAATTAATGATTATAATGTAAAATAATATAAATATATTATTAATAATTATTTAATAGATAAATTTTTGAAAAATCGCTCGGATTACGTGAATACTACATAAATATAGTTTGATGCGCTGATCACAAAAATGATAGAGAAAATTGTCGCACGTGTCGTTAACGTGATAAAATCTATAAAAAAAAATGTTTCAAATAAAAGTTGTATCTCACATTATATAATACAAATTTTATGTCTTATTTGTTTCATAGAAGACATATTTTTCAAGAAAAATTGTAACTAAAAATATAAATTTACTAAATATACAAGTGCGAACCACAATAGAACTAGTGCAGCAACAAATTGACACGCGGCCAGGTAGCTTAAGCACCACTTGCTTTGTAGAATGCAAAACATTGCTAGGATTTGGATAGGACCTTTTGGATACGAAATAGTACATATTTCCGTACATCAACCTGTTTTTATTGTAAGTTTGCAATTTTATCAAAAAAATATAAATCATATGAAAAAAAATTAAAATGTGTACCTAATTTAATTAATCTACAACTTTTGTTTATCGAAGTGTTATTTCTTAAGTTGGTTAGATTATTTTCAAAACGAATAAAAATATTAATAAAACTTCTGGGCATAAGATTGACTATTTTGTAACGGCTACAGTACTTTATTATGAGAAGAGCAATAATTCCTAATCAGTACATAAACTTGCAACATACTTTCGGCAAGCTTATGGTAAATAAAATATGTCCTATTGGTGCAAACTATCACGTAAATATTAAAAAAAAAATTTTAAGTGTATATTAAAAAACAATTATCATAAAAATATAAAATTAATTTTTGAGAATTAATTAATTAAAATTTTTAAAATACTATTTATTATTATTTTTTCTTGTCTTAAATCATATATTTAGATTTAAGATTTTAATTTGAAAAACTATGTTACATTTATCATACACGAAGTTTAATTTTATTAATTAACTAATATGTTAAAAAATAAATATTAATAAATGAATAAATAAATTACCAGTATCCTATTATTTAAAAAATTCATAATTTTGTTAGTACATTTAAATTTCAATGAATTTTGATTATAATTTATTATGTTTTATCGAGAATCACTAGAATAATTAAAAAATTCAAATTTTAATTAAATAAAAATAAAGTTACCTATTAAAAATTTAAATCAATTAAAAATGTAATTATTTCAAATTTTAATCAATTAAAAAATTAATTAATTAAAATTATAAACAATAAAAAATTCAATTACTGTAAATTTTAATTAATCTGAAAATTTAATTAAACCAAATTTTTCAACAATAAAAAGTTATTAAATTTATTTAAAATATTTATTAATTAAAAATTTAATTATTCTAAATTTTAAGAAATTTAAAACCTAATTATTTAAATTTTTAATTATTTTAAATTGTAATTAATTTCAATTTTAATTATTAAAAAAAATTCGCTTTGTAAAACTTGAATTGAATAAAATCATTTACCTTTCAGTCACCTATTTTGCAAAAATTATTTACTTTTTTTCTTTCTTTTTAAGAAAAAATAATGTGATTCCTGTTATTTAAAAAGAAATTAGAATGTAACCAGAATGTAATTAATATAATTAATTAATTAAATTATATTAATTTTTTAATAGATGTTATTAATCAAAATAAATAAATATTCAAAATTTTTATTTTTCCTAGCAGTAATTTAAATCAGCATTGTTTTGCTGAGGTTATATGAAGCGAGCAAATAGCGTAGTGGTTAGCGTATTATCTTCGGTGCGTTATGTTAAGATAAGTTTGGTTTCGAATCCCCCTGCGAAGGTTAGAGATTTCCCTCATAACAAAAGGATATCCATATAGGATATCCATATCAATGGTCGATATCCTAGAATGGTCCCCAGGATATCTTGGGATATCCATAGGATATCCAAACCGCCGGTCTGTGGGACATCAACAGGACATCCATAGGATATCCACAGAATATCCCTAAGATATCCACAAAATATCTATTGGATATTATATCACAGGATATCCTCAGGATGTCCGTGGGATATTATTAGGATATTCACGGGATATTTAATATCTCAACATATATTTTTAAAGGTTAAAATTGTTAAGCTAATATAATGAATAATAATATAATAAAAACAAAAATCTTTTGAGCTTCTAATTTATTTTAAATGAAGATTTCCCAGTCGAAAATCGTAAGTTTCCCTGAAGGGTTCACATGGCCTTCAGGTAACTGTTATGAAGGTTTCAAAAGCTTCATGGCAACTATTTATACATTAGACCTAAAATTCTGTGATATTTGCTTTCTGACTTCTTAACGGGAAGCTTTTTCTACAGCTTGTTGAATATCTGTGGACAGCTTCTAGCAAAAGGTCTACCAGTTTGCTTGGTGAATGCTTTCCTAATGCCTGGTTTAATGTGTAAGAAAGCAATTCTATTTGCTTTTCACAAGTTGCAAATTAATATGTAATTTAATTACCTTTTTTACACTTCCTGAAAACTAGAATAATTTCATTAAATTAAACTAAATCGAAAAATCATAAAAATTCTATAGTAATTTGTAAATCCGTTTTATACGCAATTAATAATTATTATTTATATATTATACAAAAATTATTTTTCAAAGAAAACGTTTATTTTTAAACACTTAAATTATATACGAAACAAATTATATAAACCCATACAGCACATAAAATTTCCTGAATTTGTCTTGAATATTTCATTGAAAGATTCGAAATATTTCAATGAAAGGTCCATGAAATTTTGATGCAACAATAAAATGTCCGCCTATAAGAAACGTCTTCATAAATTTATGCTTTTAAAAATAAAAAATCAGTTTAAAAGTATTCTACATGAAACATTAAATTATTAATCAATATTAATTGTGTAATTTCACTATAGAAAATTAATTGACAACTAACTTTTAATTGAAAGAAGATAATAATTAATTTAAAAAAAAGTATTTAATATCACTAATAGATATTTTATAAAACAATTGTACCCTTTTAAAAAGACTGTGGAAATACCGAGTCTGACGTAAATAATTTTTCTTTAATTCTTCAATATTTAAATATAATAATCTAATACATAGCGTAGGATTTTCGACTTTGAAACGCATTTTTCAAAGTTTTTAAATAAACTCATGCACTTAATGTATAATTAATATTAATAGTTATTCGTTATTTGTGGGGAAAAATTTATATTGTTTAAAGCCAATTTATTTTTTGACAATATTAAGCATATGAATAAAGGAATGAATCACGAATGGGAAAAAAATTAGTTAATAATTTATCAAATTAAACAACTTTCTCGAAAAACAAGTTGCACTTTATTTTATTTATATAAAATTTAATTCACAGAATATTCTCACACGTAGTCTCATAATGACTTTAAAAACAGTATCCTGAGAATATCTTCTTGACATCCAGAAGATATACTTAGAATATCCTGAAAATATCTGTGGGATATCCTGACGATATCTATGGGATATCTGGAGGACATTTATGAAAGTCTATAGAGATATCCAGAAGATATCCTGTGGATATCCTCAAATATCCATGGGATATCCAAACCGCCGATTTTTTGGATATCCTTAAGAGATTCTTTTGATATCCATAGGACATCCCTAGGATATCTGCGGGATATTATCAATATATCCCAAGATATCTTGTGTTATTAGGGACGAATAAGCGGACATTTTCATAGAATTGTTATGGGAATGTTACATGCATGTTACTCGTGCTCACTGGGATAATACTTATAATGTAGTCATGTGGTGGAAAACTGAAGCACACCTCATAACGAAACCTAATGATCTTGAAGCTTTTGAAACTACTTCGGAGATATGGTCATTAAAAGAAAAATCATTGCACAAAAGCAATCCCAAGTCTCGTACTCGATTCACTTTGGAGAGGCTCTCCCGACCGACAGTGTAACAGTATATCAAAGTTTTTTGCTTAGAAAAGGAAATAACATATACATCTTATATCGTTAATAAAAAAACTTTTTAAAAAATTTAAATATCAAAATATTCTTTTAGTTTAACGCCGTTTGCTAGTCGGTTGAATGCTAGTATGTACCCAGATGGGTGGTATGCAGAAGAACGCCTGTGCGTAGCCGGTTGCTAGGCGGTAGAAGACCCTTACCGAGCTGGTTGCTCAGATTGCACCTGAGCACATCTTTTTTCGGAATAATACTAGCTCGCGGCGCGTTGACAGCCGCAGAGGGTCTGAACGGAGAAAACTGGAGTGTTAAGCGGAGATTACGGTGATTTTGAGTTTTTTTTCAAAGATTTTTTTTTTATAAAAAAAATATTTATTAGTTACAATTTTTTTTATGATAAAATATTCATTTTAAAGAGTCGAAACAAATTTGTTTTTTTTAAATCTATAAAAAAATGGCTTCCGAAAGTGGTACATTTTAAAAGACTGTCACACTTTTTCTCTGGAATAGTTAATCTAAAATGAAAAAACCAAATTTTTTTTTAATCTGTACTATTTTGGCTATTGTGTAAACTAGAATGTGAAATACTTAAAAAAAAAGATTGTCAGACTTTTTTCATTTTTCGACAACAATTTTGCAATTTAAAAAGTTTATAACTTTTAAAAATATTAATGGATGTTAAAAATCCTAGTTTACACGAAAATTACACATGTAAGGAACATACTGTCCAAATTTTTAAGTTAATTAGTTAAATAGTTTTAATATAAGAGTGTGACAAAGTTTAAAATATGCAGTTTTGAGAAAAACGTGTTTCCAGTTTTTTAACTAGAAATTAAACTCGAATTAAACAAAAAATTTATTCTTACTTAACTTATTCTTAACTTATTCATCTGAAAATAGTTAGTCGGCAGTTTCTGGGTCGCTGATTACAAATTTGATGTTACTTTTTCAAAATTCAAATTGTCGGAACCAATATGGCGGATATATTTTTTAAGTTTGACGGTTTTGCTTGAAACTCGTTATTCAGGGGGTTTCAGGGTCACTAATTATAAATCTGATATTAATAAATTGTATTGATTTTTAATTTTCCTGTCCTCCATATTGTACCTGACATTTTAAATTTTGAAAAACTTACATCAGATTCGAAATCAGCAACCCCGAAAACCCCCGAGTAAAGATTTTCAAGCGAATTCAAATGATTATTTAAAAATTTGTCCGCTATATTCGATCCGCCATTTTTAATTTTGATAAACGGACACCGGATTCTTCATCAGCGACCCCAAAAACCCTCCAGTAACTATATTTTTTTGATTTTGCTTCCTTATGAGGAAGCTTTGCATTCGTGACGATTTTCAATTTTTCAAAAGAAGGTTATAAGACTCATTTTCATATAGAATTAATATATTTGAAGTTCTGAGCAAATGTCCAGATTTATGTGTGTGTATATGTATGTCACAAAATATTGTGTAAAAATTATCTCAGAAACGTTTTGACGGATTGTCCTGAAATTTTGTATACTTAATGCAGGAATTAATACCTGAAATCTGACACAAGGATTTCCGAATATATTGACAAGATTTTTTTTTACAATTTTTTCAAAATTGGAAAATTTATTTTTTTCAAAAAATTTTTTTTATTCTAAATTTAATTTTGTTTGTTAAATGAACTTATTTCTTGCATTAAAACGAATCGATTAACGAATCGATTAATTATATAAAGTTCATATTTTAGTGAAATCTATAGATTAAATCATTTTTTTAAAAAAATCGTTTTTTACATTTTTTGAAATAACATTTTCTTATATAGAAATTTTAATTAATTCTTGTCAAAATTGTATTCTTGGCATGAAAACGAATCGATTGATGTATATAAACTTCATATTTTACCAATATTTATAAAATTGATCGCTATTTTAGTTGTACCATTTCCCAAGTGCGAAAACCAACATAGGCCAATATTGGCCCAGCATTGTCAAATCAGGCACCAGTAATGTGACGGAGTTCGGCCTAATTATGTCAAATTAGAGTAACTGAGAATCGGTGCCAATATTGGCCCAATAATGTCACGAATTGATCGCCAGTACTGGTCCAGTAACGTTTGCCGTACCTCGGAAGACATTACTGGGCCAATGTTGGGCCGTATTGGTAGTCTTGGCATTTCGCACATGGGTTCTTTTAATTTTGAATATAAGTGAATCATGATGCATGGTTCCCGGGAAGGGTCTTTAGTAAAAAATATCGGGCTCATCTGATTTTTTTCTTCTAAATGGTAGTTCGAGATGCCATGATGTCAGTCCAATAGTTTTTAAAATCGCAAACAAATGCCCTACCCCTTAAAATAGCATAAAACCAGAAAAAAATGAAAAAATCAGGTTTTTTATATGAAAAAAAATTAATAAATTTTACTTTATATTTTTTTTTTTTGCATATAAAAACAGAGTTTTTCATAATTTCACTGATTGTATGTTGTTTTGAGAGGTGGGCATTTGTTTAAGACGTTAATAATTATATAATTAGACTTTTGTGTATCTCGAACTACTATTTACAAAAAAAATTGGAAGTATTTATCAAGATATAAGTACCATGTATTTTTTTCCTACGAAAAACCTGATTTTTTTCTGATTTTATGTTGTTTTAAGGGGTGGGGCATTTGTTTTCGATTTTAAAAACTATTGGACTGACATCCTGGCATCTCGAACTACTATTTCCAGGAAAAAAATTGAAAGTATTTATCAATATATAAGCATGATGTATTTTTTTTCACGAAAAACCTGATTTTTTCTGATTTTATGTTGTTTTAAGGGGTGGGGCATTTGTTTGCGATTTTAAAAACTATTGGATTGACATCCTGGCATCTCGAACTACCATTTAAAAGAAAAAAATCTGATGAGCCCGACATTTTTTACTAAAGACCCTTTCCGGGAACGGTGGATGAGGAAGCTAAATGGTAATGAAATGAACACCTTGTTTAATCATTTTTAAGTGATTTCAGTACTCATGGATACAAATTTTTTTTTGTCAAAAAAACATCACTTCAGAAAATTGATCTTAAAATTTTTCCTTGAAGCTGGAAAAAAATATCAATATACAGGGTGATTCAGAATAAGTGTCCCCCACTATATGTACGGAAAGTTTGTTGGATTGTGGAAAAAACGTACAATTTACTTTTTTGATTGACCCAATAGATTTTAAATGGGATGAAATTAAAAATTTAACTTTTTGGTCCAATGAGAGAGCCGCCATTTCGCGGCCGGATGTGTTGACGATTAAAAAAATAATAGCTGAAAAAAAATTTCATAACTTCTCCTGAAGCCAACTTCGCATGCGAAAGTTTGTATGTAATGTCAAAACAAACTCGCGTGTCAGTTTGAAATGTAAACAACACATTTAATAACCTAATTAAATGTGTAGTTTTTTGAAAAATTATTCTGTGCCTAAATTAAAAAAAAATCTTTTACGGATATTTATGAAGTGTGAAAAATTGATCAACAAAAAAAGTAAGTACAAAATTATTAATATGATTTAAAGAAAAAAAAATTTAAAGATAAATAGGGTTAACTTGTTTACATTTTTTTCCTTTTAAAAATATTTGTTGATATTAAATTATTTTCGTAATTTTTTTTTTTAAAGTAATAAATGAACTAATATTTTTTAATTAAGAATTGATTCTGGAATCAATCTCTGAATTGATTTCAAATCAATTTATTTTCCATTAAAAAATTTTTCTTAATTATTATTATCTGTAAAAAAAATTTATTTCAAAAAAAAAAAAAAATTAATGGGTAAAAAATTCAATAAAAAAAATTTTTGCAGGTTTTTCGATCATTAAAAAAAACGAAAAAAAATAATTTTTTTCCCTCTTTTTCATGAAATTTCAATTTTTGAAAAAAACGACCGTCATAACCTGCCATCTGGTGTCTGTTTTCATTAAACAACACAAATTATATTATCTTTTTTTAAAGAAAGTTTGACAATATTTTAATTTTTTCAGGAAATCTAATAAATTCTTTCATTTTATTCAATTAACAGAAATTGATTCTGGAATCAACCTTGGGGTTGATTTCAGAATCAATTTTTTTTTTGGAACGAAAAATTTTTCGTTCCTTAAATATAATCTACTTGAAGATAACCAATACAAGGTCTAATGGACAAGTGGATAGTGCACTCAACTGCTAACCCGAAAATCGTGGGTTCGATTCCTCGTCGCTTCAAATTTTTTTTTTTCTAAAATTCGTATCTGTAGAAAAATGTCTTTAAAAAATAAAATTTTTCTTAGTATGATATTAAGTAGATAAATTTTTTTTATAGTTTTTGATTTTCCAAATAAACGAAAAAAACCTAAAAATTTTTTTTTTATAACAAAATGAATTTTCAATTTTTTAAAAAAACGACCATCATAACCTGCCATCTGGTGTCTGTTTTCATTAAACAACACAAATTATATTATCTTTTTTTAAAGAAAATTTGACAATATTTTAATTTTTTCAGGAAATCTAATAAATTCTTTCATTTTATTCAATTAAAAAAAATTGATTCTGGAATCAACCTTTGGGTTGATTTCAGAATCAATTTTTTTTTTGGAACGAAAAATTTTTCGTTCCTTAAATATAATCTACTTGAAGATAACCAATACAAGGTCTAATGGACAAGTGGATAGTGCACTCAACAGCTAACCCAAAAATCGTGGGTTCGATTCCTCGTTGTTTCAAATTTTTTTTTTTACGAAAATTATTATCTGTAAAAAAATGTCATTACAAAATAAAATTTTCTAAGTATGAAAATAAGTAGATAAAAAATGTGTATAGTTTTGAATTTTACAAATAAATGAAAAAAACGTAAAGATTTTTTTCTTACTTTATCATACATTTTTTATTTTTAATAAAATATACCTTCATAACCAGACTATTTTCATTTAAAAACACAAATTCTATTAATTTTTTTTAGAAAATCTAATAAATTTTCTAATTCTATAAAATTAAAAAAAAATTGATATTGGAATAAATATTTAAAATCATTTACGAATCTTTTTTTTTTAATTTTCAGTTAATCTTGACGAGAAGCTCGCAAACTTTGTCAAAAAAATTTATGTTTTTCCAATTTATCAAGATTTGATTGATTTGATTGATGAAAAAAAAATTTTTTTTCCAATTTTTCAAGATTTGAACCCTCGCGGGAAGACTGTGAACTAAGGCAAAAAAAACTTTTTTTGCGATTTTTTTGAAGATTTAAACCTTAGCGGTAAGTTTGCGAACTATAACAAAAAAATTTTTTTTTCCAATTTTTCAAAATCTGAACCCTGGCGGGAAGATTGCGAATTATGGCAAAAAAATTATTTTTTTGCGATTGTTCAAGATTTGAATCCTGCGGAAAAATTGTGAACTATGGCAAAAAAATTAATAACCCTGGCGGAAAGATTGTGAACTAGGGAAAAGAAAATTATTTTTTAGAGATATTTTAAAGATTTAAACCTTGGCGGTAAGTTTGCGATCTATTACAAAAAAACTTTATTTCCAATTTTTCAAGATTTGATCCCTGGCGAAGTATGGGAGACGAAAAAAACACTTTTTTTTTTAAATTTTTGAACTATGGGCGAACTATGGGCCAAGTATGGCGAAGTATGAGAGGCGAAAAAAACACTTTTTTTTTAATTTTTGAACTATGGGCGAACTATGGGCAAAGTATGGCGAAGTATGGGAGGCGAAAAAAACACTTTTTTTAAATTTTTGAACTATGGGCGAACCATGGGCAAAGTATGGCGAAGTATGGAAGGCGAAAAAAACACATTTTTTTAAATTTTTGAACTATGGGCGAACTATGGGCCAAGTATGGCGAAGTATGGGAGGCGAAAAAAACACATTTTTTTAAATTTTTGAACTATGGGCGAACTATGGGCCAAGTATGGCGAAGTATGGGAGGCGAAAAAAACAATTTTTTTAAATTTTTGAACTATGGGCGAACCATGGGCAAAGTATGGCGAAGTATGGGAGGCGAAAAAAACACTTATTTTTAAATTTTCGAACTATGGGCGAACTATGGGCAAAGTATGGCAAAGTATGGGAGGCGAAAAAAACACTTTTTTTAAATTTTTGAACTACGGGCGAACCATGGGCAAAGTATGGCGAAGTATGGGAGGCGAAAAAAACACTTTTTTTTAAATTTTCGAACTATGGGCGAACTATGGGCCAAGTATGGCGAAGTATGGGAGGCGAAAAAAACACTTTTTTTAAAATTTTTGAACTATGGGCGAACTATGGGCCAAGTATGGCGAAGTACGGGAGGCGAAAAAAACACTTTTTTTTAAATTTTCGAACTATGGGGGAAATATGGGCCAAGTATGGCGAAGTATGGGAGGCGAAAAAAACACTTTTTTTTAAATTTTTGAACTATGGGCGAACTATGGGCCAAGTATGGCGAAGTATGGGAGGCGAAAAAAACACTTTTTTTAAATTTTTGAACTATGGGCGAACTATGGGCCAAGTATGGCGAAGTATGGGAGGCGAAAAAAATCATTTTTTTCAAATTCTTCAAATATGGGCGAACTATGGGCCAAGGATGGCGAAGTATGGGAGGCGAAAAAAACACTTTTTTTTAAATTTTCGAACTATGGGCGAACTATGGGCAAAGTATGGCGAAGTATAGGAGGCGAAAAAAACACTTTTTTTAAATTTTTGAACTATGGGCGAACTATGGGCCAAGTATGGCGAAGTATGGGAGGCGAAAAAAACACTTTTATTTAAATTTTAGAACTATGGGCGAACTATGGGCCAAGTATGGCGAAGTATAAGAGGCGAAAAAAATACTTTTTTTTAAATTTTCGAACTATGGGCGAACTATGGGCCAAGTATGGCGAAGTATGGGAGGCGAAAAAAACACTTTTTTTTAAATTTTCGAACTATGGGCGAACTATGGGCCAAGTATGGCGAAGTATGGGAGGCGAAAAAAACACTTTTTTTTAAATTTTCGAACTATGGGCGAACTATGGGCAAAGTATGGCGAAGTATGGGAGGCGATAAAAACACTTTTTTTAAATTTTTGAACTACGGGCGAACCATGGGCAAAGTATGGCGAAGTATGGGAGGCGAAAAAAACACTTTTTTTTAAATTTTCGAACTATGGGCAAAGTATGGCGAAGTGTGGGAGGCGAAAAAAATCATTTTTTTCAAATTCTTCAAATATGGGCGAACTATGGGCAAAGTATGGCGAAGTACGGGAGGCGAAAAAAACACTTTTTTTTAATTTTTGAACTATGGGCGAACTATGGGCCAAGTATGGCGAAGTATGGGAGGCGAAAAAAAGACTTTTTTTTAAATTTTCGAACTATGGGCGAACTATGGGCCAAGTATGGCGAAGTATGGGAGGCGAAAAAAACACTTTTTTTTAAATTTTCGAACTATGTGCGAACTATGGGCCAAGTATGGCGAAGTATGGGAGGCGAAAAAAACAGTTTTTTTTAAATTTTTGAACTATGGGCGAACTATGGGCAAAGTATGGCGAAGTATGGGAGGCGAAAAAAACACTTTTTTTAAATTTTTGAACTGTGGGCGAACCATGGGCAAAGTATGGCGAAGTATGGAAGGCGAAAAAAACACTTATTTTTAAATTTTCTAACTATGGGCGAACTATGGGCAAAGTATGGCGAAGTATGGGAGGCGAAAAAAATCATTTTTTTCAAATTCTTCAAATATGGGCGAACTATGGGCCAAGTATGGCGAAGTATGGGAGGCGAAAGAAATTTTTTTTTAAATTTTCGAACTATGGGGGAACCATGGAAGGCGAAGTATGGGAGGCGAAAAAAACACTTTTTTTAAATTTTTGAACTATGGGCGAACTATGGGCCAAGTATGGCGAAGTATGGGAGGCGAAAAAAACACTTTTTTTAAATTTTTGAACTATGGGCGAACCATGGGCAAAGTATGGCGAAGTATGGGAGGCGAAAAAAACACTTATTTTTAAATTTTCGAACTATGGGCGAACTATGGGCAAAGTATGGCGAAGTATGGGAGGCGAAAAAAACACTTTTTTTAAATTTTTGAACTACGGGCGAACCATGGGCAAAGTATGGCGAAGTATGGGAGGCGAAAAGAACACTTTTTTTTAAATTTTCGAACTATGGGCGAACTATGGGCAAAGTATGGCGAAGTATGGGAGGCGAAAAAAAAGGTTTTTTTAAATTTTTGAACTATGGGCGAACCATGGGCCAAGTATGGCGAAGTATGAGAGGCGAAAAAAACACTTTTTTTTAAATTTTCGAACTATGGGCGAACTATGGGCAAAGTATGGTGAAGTATAGGAGGCGAAAAAAACACTTTTTTTAAATTTTTGAACTATGGGCGAACCATGGGCAAAGTATGGCGAAGTATGGGAGGCGAAAAAAACACTTATTTTTAAATTTTCGAACTATGGGCGAACTATGGGCAAAGTATGGCGAAGTATGGGAGGCGAAAAAAACACTTTTTTTAAATTTTTGAACTACGGGCGAACCATGGGCAAAGTATGGCGAAGTATGGGAGGCGAAAAAAACACTTTTTTTTAAATTTTCGAACTATGGGCGAACTATGGGCAAAGTATGGCGAAGTATGGGAGGCGAAAAAAAAGGTTTTTTTAAATTTTTGAACTATGGGCGAACCATGGGCCAAGTATGGCGAAGTATGAGAGGCGAAAAAAACACTTTTTTTTAAATTTTCGAACTATGGGCGAACTATGGGCAAAGTATGGTGAAGTATAGGAGGCGAAAAAAACACTTTTTTTAAATTTTTGAACTATGGGCGAACCATGGGCAAAGTATGGCGAAGTATGGGAGGCGAAAAAAACACTTATTTTTAAATTTTCGAACTATGGGCGAACTATGGGCAAAGTATGGCGAAGTATGGGAGGCGAAAAAAACACTTTTTTTAAATTTTTGAACTACGGGCGAACCATGGGCAAAGTATGGCGAAGTATGGGAGGCGAAAAGAACACTTTTTTTTAAATTTTCGAACTATGGGCGAACTATGGGCAAAGTATGGCGAAGTATGGGAGGCGAAAAAAAAGGTTTTTTTAAATTTTTGAAATATGGGCGAACCATGGGCAAAGTATGGCGAAGTATGGGAGGCAAAAAAAACACTTTTTTTTAAATTTTCGAAATATGGGCGAACTATGGGCCAAGTATGGCGAAGTATGGGAGGCGAAAAAAACACTTTTTAAAATTTTTGAACTATGGGCGAACTATGGGCCAAGTATGGCGAAGTATGGGAGGCGAAAAAAACACTTTTTTTTAAATTTTTGAACTATGGGCGAACTATGGGCCAAGTATGGCGAAGTACGGGAGGCGAAAAAAACTTTTTTTTAAATTTTCGAACTATGGGCGAACTATGGGCCAAGTATGGCGAAGTATGGGAGGCGAAAAAAACACTTTTTTTTAAATTTTCGAACTATGGGCGAACTATGGGCAAAGTATGGCGAAGTATGGGAGGCGAAAAAAACACTTTTTTTTAAATTTTCGAACTATGGGCAAAGTATGGCGAAGTGTGGGAGGCGAAAAAAATCATTTTTTTCAAATTCTTCAAATATGGGCGAACTATGGGCAAAGTATGGCGAAGTACGGGAGGCGAAAAAAACACTTTTTTTTAAATTTTTGAACTATGGGCGAACTATGGGCCAAGTATGGCGAAGTATGGGAGGCGAAAAAAAGACTTTTTTTTAAATTTTCGAACTATGGGCGAACTATGGGCCAAGTATGGCGAAGTATGGGAGGCGAAAAAAACACTTTTTTTTAAATTTTCGAACTATGGGCGAACTATGGGCAAAGTATGGCGAAGTATGGGAGGCGATAAAAACACTTTTTTTAAATTTTTGAACTACGGGCGAACCATGGGCAAAGTATGGCGAAGTATGGGAGGCGAAAAAAACACTTTTTTTTAAATTTTTGAACTATGGGCGAACTATGGGCAAAGTATGGCGAAGTATGGGAGGCGAAAAAAACACTTTTTTTAAATTTTTGAACTATGGGCGAACCATGGGCAAAGTATGGCGAAGTATGGGAGGCGAAAAAAACACTTTTTTTTAAAATTTTCAAACTATGGGCGAACTATGGGCAAAGTATGGCGAAGTATGGGAGGCGAAAAAAACACTTTTTTTAAATTTTTGAACTATGGGCGAACCATGGGCAAAGTATGGCGAAGTATGGGAGGCGATAAAAACACTTTTTTTAAATTTTTGAACTACGGGCGAACCATGGGCAAAGTATGGCGAAGTATGGGAGGCGAAAAAAACACTTTTTTTTCAAATTCTTCAAATATGGGCGAACTATGGGCCAAGTATGGCGACGTATGGGAGGCGAAAAAAACACTTTTTTTTTAAATTTTCGAACTATGGGCGAACTATGGGCAAAGTATGGCGAAGTATGGGAGGCGAAAAAAACACTTTTTTTTAAATTTTCGAACTATGGGCAAAGTATGGCGAAGTGTGGCGAAGTATGGGAGGCGAAAAAAACACTTTTTTTTAAATTTTCGAACTATGGGCGAACTATGGGCAAAGTATGGCGAAGTATGGGAGGCGATAAAAACACTTTTTTTAAATTTTTGAACTACGGGCGAACCATGGGCAAAGTATGGCGAAGTATGGGAGGCGAAAAAAACACTTTTTTTTAAATTTTCGAACTATGGGCGAACTATGGGCAAAGTATGGCGAAGTATGGGAGGCGAAAAAAACACTTTTTTTTAAATTTTTGAACTATGGGCGAACTATGGGCAAAGTATGGCGAAGTATGGGAGGCGAAAAAAACACTTTTTTTAAATTTTTGAACTATGGGCGAACCATGGGCAAAGTATGGCGAAGTATGGGAGGCGAAAAAAACACTTATTTTTAAATTTTCGAACTATGGGCGAACTATGGGCAAAGTATGGCGAAGTATGGGAGGCGAAAAAAATCATTTTTTTCAAATTCTTCAAATATGGGCGAACTATGGGCCAAGTATGGCGAAGTATGGGGGGCGAAAGAAAATTTTTTTTAAATTTTCGAACTATGGGGGAACCATGGAAGGCGAAGTATGGGAGGCGAAAAAAACACTTTTTTTAAATTTTTGAACTATGGGCGAACTATGGGCCAAGTATGGCGAAGTATGGGAGGCGAAAAAAACACTTTTTAAAATTTTTGAACTATGGGCGAACTATGGGCCAAGTATGGCGAAGTATGGGAGGCGAAAAAAACACTTTTTTTTAAATTTTCGAACTATGGGCGAACTATGGGCAAAGTATGGCGAAGTATGGGAGGCGAAAAAAAAGGTTTTTTTAAATTTTTGAAATATGGGCGAACTATGGGCCAAGTATGGCGAAGTATGGGAGGCGAAAAAAACACTTTTTTAAAATTTTTGAACTATGGGCGAACTATGGGCCAAGTATGGCGAAGTACGGGAGGCGAAAAAAACACTTTTTTTTAAATTTTCGAACTATGGGGGAAATATGGGCCAAGTATGGCGAAGTATGGGAGGCGAAAAAAACACTTTTTTTTAAATTTTTGAACTATGGGCGAACTATGGGCCAAGTATGGCGAAGTATGGGAGGCGAAAAAAACACTTTTTTTAAATTTTTGAACTATGGGCGAACTATGGGCCAAGTATGGCGAAGTATGGGAGGCGAAAAAAATCATTTTTTTCAAATTCTTCAAATATGGGCGAACTATGGGCCAAGGATGGCGAAGTATGGGAGGCGAAAAAAACACTTTTTTTTAAATTTTCGAACTATGGGCGAACTATGGGCAAAGTATGGCGAAGTATAGGAGGCGAAAAAAACACTTTTTTTAAATTTTTGAACTATGGGCGAACCATGGGCAAAGTATGGCGAAGTATGGGAGGCGAAAAAAACACTTATTTTTAAATTTTCGAACTATGGGCGAACTATGGGCAAAGTATGGCGAAGTATGGGAGGCGAAAAAAACACTTTTTTTTAAATTTTCGAACTATGGGCGAACTATGGGCAAAGTATGGCGAAGTATGGGAGGCGAAAAAAATCATTTTTTTCAAATTCTTCAAATATGGGCGAACTATGGGCCAAGTATGGCGAAGTATGGGAGGCGAAAAAAACACTTTTTAAAATTTTTGAACTATGGGCGAACTATGGGCCATGTATGGCGAAGTATGGGAGGCGAAAAAAACACTTTTTTTTAAATTTTTGAACTATGGGCGAGCTATGGGCCAAGTATGGCGAAGTATGGGAGGCGAAAAAAACACTTTTTTTTAAATTTTCGAACTATGGGCGAACTATGGGCAAAGTATGGCGAAGTATAGGAGGCGAAAAAAACACTTTTTTTAAATTTTTGAACTATGGGCGAACCATGGGCAAAGTATGGCGAAGTATGGGAGGCGAAAAAAACACTTATTTTTAAATTTTCGAACTATGGGCGAACTATGGGCAAAGTATGGCGAAGTATGGGAGGCGAAAAAAAAGGTTTTTTTAAATTTTTGAAATATGGGCGAACCATGGGCAAAGTATGGCGAAGTATGGGAGGCGAAAAAAACACTTTTTTTTAAATTTTCGAAATATGGGCGAACTATGGGCCAAGTATGGCGAAGTATGGGAGGCGAAAAAAACACTTTTTAAAATTTTTGAACTATGGGCGAACTATGGGCCAAGTATGGCGAAGTATGGGAGGCGAAAAAAACACTTTTTTTTAAATTTTTGAACTATGGGCGAACTATGGGCCAAGTATGGCGAAGTACGGGAGGCGAAAAAAACTTTTTTTTAAATTTTCGAACTATGGGCGAACTATGGGCCAAGTATGGCGAAGTATGGGAGGCGAAAAAAACACTTTTTTTTAAATTTTCGAACTATGGGCGAACTATGGGCAAAGTATGGCGAAGTATGGGAGGCGAAAAAAACACTTTTTTTTAAATTTTCGAACTATGGGCGAACTATGGGCAAAGTATGGCGAAGTATGGGAGGCGAAAAAAAAGGTTTTTTTAAATTTTTGAAATATGGGCGAACCATGTGCAAAGTATGGCGAAGTATGGGAGGCGAAAAAAACACTTTTTTTTAAATTTTCGAAATATGGGCGAACTATGGGCCAAGTATGGCGAAGTATGGGAGGCGAAAAAAACACTTTTTAAAATTTTTGAACTATGGGCGAACTATGGGCCAAGTATGGCGAAGTATGGGAGGCGAAAAAAACACTTTTTTTTAAATTTTTGAACTGTGGGCGAACTATGGGCAAAGTATGGCGAAGTATGGGAGGCGAAAAAAACACTTTTTTAAATTTTTGAACTATGGGCGAACCATGGGCAAAGTATGGCGAAGTATGGGAGGCGAAACAAACACTTTTTTTAAATTTTTGAACTACGGGCGAACCATGGGCAAAGTATGGCGAAGTATGGGAGGCGAAAAAAACACTTTTTTTTAAATTTTCGAACTATGGGCGAACTATGGGCAAAGTATGGCGAAGTATGGGAGGCGAAAAAAAAGGTTTTTTTAAATTTTTGAAATATGGGCGAACTATGGGCCAAGTATGGCGAAGTATGGGAGGCGAAAAAAACACTTTTTTTTAAATTTTCGAACTATGGGCCAAGTATGGCGAAATATGGGAGGCGAAAAAAACACTTTTTTTTAAATTTTTGAACTATGGGCGAACTATGGGCCAAGTATGGCGAAGTATGGGAGGCGAAAAAAACACTTTTTTAAATTTTTGAACTATGGGCGAACTATGGGCCAAGTATGGCGAAGAATGGGAGGCGAAAAAAACACTTTTTTTAAATTTTTGAACTATGGGTGAACTATGGGCCAAGTATGGCGAAGTATGGGAGGCGAAAAAAACACTTTTTTTTAAATTTTCGAACTATGGGCCAAGTATGGCGAAATATGGGAGGCGAAAAAAACACTTTTTTTTAAATTTTTGAACTATGGGCGAACTATGGGCCAAGTATGGCGAAGTATGGGAGGCGAAAAAATCATATTTTTTAAATTTTTGAACTATGGGCGAACTATGGGCCAAGTATGGCGAAGAATGGGAGGCGAAAAAAACACTTTTTTTAAATTTTTGAACTATGGGTGAACTATGGGCCAAGTATGGCGAAGTATGGGAGGCGAAAAAAACACTTTTTTTAAATTTTTGAACTATGGGCGAACTATGGGCCAAGTATGACGAAGTATGGGAGGCGAAAAAAACACTTTTTTTAAATTTTTGAACTATGGGCGAACTATGGGCCAAGTATGGCGAAGTATGGGAGGCGAAAAAAACACTTTTATTTAAATTTTAGAACTATGGGCGAACTATGGGCCAAGTATGGCGAAGTATGGGAGGCGAAAAAAATACTTTTTTTTAAATTTTCGAACTATGGGCGAACTATGGGCCAAGTATGGCGAAGTATGGGAGGCGAAAAAAATACTTTTTTTTAAATTTTCGAACTATGGGCGAACTATGGGCCAAGTATGGCGAAGTATGGGAGGCGAAAAAAATACTTTTTTTTAAATTTTCGAACTATGGGCGAACTATGGGCCAAGTATGGCGAAGTATGGGAGGCGAAAAAAACACTTTTTTTTAAATTTTCGAACTATGGGCGAACTATGGGCAAAGTATGGCGAAGTATGGGAGGCGATAAAAACACTTTTTTTAAATTTTTGAACTACGGGCGAACCATGGGCAAAGTATGGCGAAGTATGGGAGGCGAAAAAAACACTTTTTTTTAAATTTTCGAACTATGGGCAAAGTATGGCGAAGTGTGGGAGGCGAAAAAAATCATTTTTTTCAAATTCTTCAAATATGGGCGAACTATGGGCAAAGTATGGCGAAGTACGGGAGGCGAAAAAAACACTTTTTTTTAATTTTTGAACTATGGGCGAACTATGGGCCAAGTATGGCGAAGTATGGGAGGCGAAAAAAAGACTTTTTTTTAAATTTTCGAACTATGGGCGAACTATGGGCCAAGTATGGCGAAGTATGGGAGGCGAAAAAAACACTTTTTTTTAAATTTTCGAACTATGTGCGAACTATGGGCCAAGTATGGCGAAGTATGGGAGGCGAAAAAAACAGTTTTTTTTAAATTTTTGAACTATCGGCGAACTATGGGCAAAGTATGGCGAAGTATGGGAGGCGAAAAAAACACTTTTTTTAAATTTTTGAACTATGGGCGAACCATGGGCAAAGTATGGCGAAGTATGGGAGGCGAAAAAAACACTTATTTTTAAATTTTCTAACTATGGGCGAACTATGGGCAAAGTATGGCGAAGTATGGGAGGCGAAAAAAATCATTTTTTTCAAATTCTTCAAATATGGGCGAACTATGGGCCAAGTATGGCGAAGTATGGGAGGCGAAAGAAAATTTTTTTTAAATTTTCGAACTATGGGGGAACCATGGAAGGCGAAGTATGGGAGGCGAAAAAAACACTTTTTTTAAATTTTTGAACTATGGGCGAACTATGGGCAAAGTATGGCGAAGTATGGGAGGCGAAAAAAACACTTTTTTTAAATTTTTGAACTATGGGCGAACTATGGGCCAAGTATGGCGAAGTATGCGAGGCGAAAAAAACAATTTTTTTCAATTTTTGAACTGTGGGCGAACCATGGGCAAAGTATGGCGAAGTATGGGAGGCGAAAAAAACACTTTTTTTAAATTTTCGAACTATGGGCGAACTATGGGCAAAGTATGGCGAAGTATGGGAGGCGAAAAAAACACTTTTTTTAAATTTTTGAACTACGGGCGAACCATGGGCAAAGTATGGCGAAGTATGGGAGGCGAAAAAAACACTTTTTTTTAAATTTTCGAACTATGGGCGAACTATGGGCAAAGTATGGCGAAGTATGGGAGGCGAAAAAAAAGGTTTTTTTAAATTTTTGAACTATGGGCGAACCATGGGCCAAGTATGGCGAAGTATGGGAGGCGAAAAAAACACTTTTTTTTAAATTTTCGAACTATGGGCGAACTATGGGCAAAGTATGGCGAAGTATGGGAGGCGAAAAAAACACTTTTTTTAAATTTTTGAACTATGGGCGAACCATGGGCAAAGTATGGCGAAGTATGGGAGGCGAAAAAAACACTTATTTTTAAATTTTCGAACTATGGGCGAACTATGGGCAAAGTATGGCGAAGTATGGGAGGCGAAAAAAATCATTTTTTTCAAATTCTTCAAATATGGGCGAACTATGGGCCAAGTATGGCGAAGTATGGGAGGCGAAAGAAATTTTTTTTTAAATTTTCGAACTATGGGGGAACCATGGAAGGCGAAGTATGGGAGGCGAAAAAAACACTTTTTTTAAATTTTTGAACTATGGGCGAACTATGGGCCAAGTATGGCGAAGTATGGGAGGCGAAAAAAACACTTTTTAAAATTTTTGAACTATGGGCGAACTATGGGCCAAGTATGGCGAAGTATGGGAGGCGAAAAAAACACTTTTTTTAAATTTTTGAACTATGGGCGAACCATGGGCAAAGTATGGCGAAGTATAGGAGGCGAAAAAAACACTTTTTTTAAATTTTTGAACTATGGGCGAACCATGGGCAAAGTATGGCGAAGTATGGGAGGCGAAAAAAACACTTATTTTTAAATTTTCGAACTATGGGCGAACTATGGGCAAAGTATGGCGAAGTATGGGAGGCGAAAAAAACACTTTTTTTAAATTTTTGAACTATGGGCGAACCATGGGCAAAGTATGGCGAAGTATGGGAGGCGAAAAAAACACTTTTTTTAAATTTTCTGAACTATGGGCGAACTATGGGCAAAGTATGGCGAAGTATGGGAGGCGAAAAAAATCATTTTTTTCAAATTCTTCAAATATGGGCGAACTATGGGCCAAGTATGGCGAAGTATGGGAGGCGAAAGAAATTTTTTTTTAAATTTTCGAACTATGGGGGAACCATGGAAGGCGAAGTATGGGAGGCGAAAAGAACACTTTTTTTTAAATTTTCGAACTATGGGCGAACTATGGGCAAAGTATGGCGAAGTATGGGAGGCGAAAAAAAACGTTTTTTTAAATTTTTGAACTATGGGCGAACCATGGGCCAAGTATGGCGAAGTATGGGAGGCGAAAAAAACACTTTTTTTTAAATTTTCGAACTATGGGCGAACTATGGGCAAAGTATGGCGAAGTATGGGAGGCGAAAAAAACACTTTTTTTAAATTTTTGAACTACGGGCGAACCATGGGCAAAGTATGGCGAAGTATGGGAGGCGAAAAAAACACTTTTTTTAAATTTTCGAACTATGGGCGAACTATGGGCAAAGTATGGCGAAGTATGGGAGGCGAAAAAAAAGGTTTTTTTAAATTTTTGAAATATGGGCGAACCATGGGCAAAGTATGGCGAAGTATGGGAGGCGAAAAAAACACTTTTTTTTAAATTTTCGAACTATGGGCGAACTATGGGCAAAGTATGGCGAAGTATGGGAGGCGAAAAAAACACTTTTTTTAAAATTTTTGAACTATGGGCGAACTATGGGCCAAGTATGGCGAAGTATGGGAGGCGAAAAAAACACTTTTTTTTAAATTTTTGAACTATGGGCGAACTATGGGCCAAGTATGGCGAAGTATGGGAGGCGAAAAAAACACTTTTTTTAAATTTTTGAACTATGGGCGAACTATGGGCAAAGTATGGCGAAGTATGGGAGGCGAAAAAAACACTTTTTTTTAAATTTTCGAACTATGGGCGAACTATGGGCCAAGTATGGCGAAGTATGGGAGGCGAAAAAAACACTTTTTTAAATTTTTGAACTATGGGCGAACTATGGGCCAAGTATGGCGAAGTATGGGAGGCGAAAAAAACACTTTTTTTTAAATTTTTGAACTGTGGGCGAACTATGGGCAAAGTATGGCGAAGTATGGGAGGCGAAAAAAACACTTTTTTAAATTTTTGAACTATGGGCGAACCATGGGCAAAGTATGGCGAAGTATGGGAGGCGAAACAAACACTTTTTTTAAATTTTTGAACTATGGGCGAACCATGGGCAAAGTATGGCGAAGTATGGGAGGCGAAAAAAACACTTTTTTTTAAATTTTCGAACTATGGGCGAACTATGGGCAAAGTATGGCGAAGTATGGGAGGCGAAAAAAAAGGTTTTTTTAAATTTTTGAAATATGGGCGAACTATGGGCCAAGTATGGCGAAGTATGGGAGGCGAAAAAAACACTTTTTTTTAAATTTTCGAACTATGGGCCAAGTATGGCGAAGTATGGGAGGCGAAAAAAACACTTTTTTTTAAATTTTTGAACTATGGGCGAACTATGGGCCAAGTATGGCGAAGTATGGGAGGCGAAAAAAACACTTTTTTAAATTTTTGAACTATGGGCGAACTATGGGCCAAGTATGGCGAAGTATGGGAGGCGAAAAAAACACTTTTTTTAAATTTTTGAACTATGGGCGAACTATGGGCCAAGTATGGCGAAGTATGGGAGGCGAAAAAAACACTTTTTTTTAAATTTTCGAACTATGGGCCAAGTATGGCGAAATATGGGAGGCGAAAAAAACACTTTTTTTTAAATTTTTGAACTATGGGCGAACTATGGGCCAAGTATGGCGAAGTATGGGAGGCGAAAAAAACACTTTTTTAAATTTTTGAACTATGGGCGAACTATGGGCCAAGTATGGCGAAGAATGGGAGGCGAAAAAAACACTTTTTTTAAATTTTTGAACTATGGGTGAACTATGGGCCAAGTATGGCGAAGTATGGGAGGCGAAAAAAACACTTTTTTTAAATTTTTGAACTATGGGCGAACTATGGGCCAAGTATGGCGAAGTATGGGAGGCGAAAAAAACACTTTTTTTAAATTTTTGAACTATGGGCGAACTATGGGCCAAGTATGGCGAAGTATGGGAGGCGAAAAAAACACTTTTATTTAAATTTTAGAACTATGGGCGAACTATGGGCCAAGTATGGCGAAGTATGGGAGGCGAAAAAAATACTTTTTTTTAAATTTTCGAACTATGGGCGAACTATGGGCCAAGTATGGCGAAGTATGGGAGGCGAAAAAAATACTTTTTTTTAAATTTTCGAACTATGGGCGAACTATGGGCCAAGTATGGCGAAGTATGGGAGGCGAAAAAAATACTTTTTTTTAAATTTTCGAACTATGGGCGAACTATGGGCCAAGTATGGCGAAGTATGGGAGGCGAAAAAAACACTTTTTTTTAAATTTTCGAACTATGGGCGAACTATGGGCAAAGTATGGCGAAGTATGGGAGGCGATAAAAACACTTTTTTTAAATTTTTGAACTACGGGCGAACCATGGGCAAAGTATGGCGAAGTATGGGAGGCGAAAAAAACACTTTTTTTTAAATTTTCGAACTATGGGCAAAGTATGGCGAAGTGTGGGAGGCGAAAAAAATCATTTTTTTCAAATTCTTCAAATATGGGCGAACTATGGGCAAAGTATGGCGAAGTACGGGAGGCGAAAAAAACACTTTTTTTTAATTTTTGAACTATGGGCGAACTATGGGCCAAGTATGGCGAAGTATGGGAGGCGAAAAAAAGACTTTTTTTTAAATTTTCGAACTATGGGCGAACTATGGGCCAAGTATGGCGAAGTATGGGAGGCGAAAAAAACACTTTTTTTAAATTTTCGAACTATGTGCGAACTATGGGCCAAGTATGGCGAAGTATGGGAGGCGAAAAAAACAGTTTTTTTTAAATTTTTGAACTATGGGCGAACTATGGGCAAAGTATGGCGAAGTATGGGAGGCGAAAAAAACACTTTTTTTAAATTTTTGAACTATGGGCGAACCATGGGCAAAGTATGGCGAAGTATGGGAGGCGAAAAAAACACTTATTTTTAAATTTTCTAACTATGGGCGAACTATGGGCAAAGTGTGGCGAAGTATGGGAGGCGAAAAAAATCATTTTTTTCAAATTCTTCAAATATGGGCGAACTATGGGCCAAGTATGGCGAAGTATGGGAGGCGAAAGAAAATTTTTTTTAAATTTTCGAACTATGGGGGAACCATGGAAGGCGAAGTATGGGAGGCGAAAAAAACATTTTTTTTAAATTTTTGAACTATGGGCGAACTATGGGCAAAGTATGGCGAAGTATGGGAGGCGAAAAAAACACTTTTTTTAAATTTTTGAACTATGGGCGAACTATGGGCCAAGTATGGCGAAGTATGGGAGGCGAAAAAAACACTTTTTTTAAATTTTTGAACTATGGGCGAACCATGGGCAAAGTATGGCGAAGTATGGGAGGCGAAAAAAACACTTATTTTTAAATTTTCGAACTATGGGCGAACTATGGGCAAAGTATGGCGAAGTATGGGAGGCGAAAAAAACACTTTTTTTAAATTTTTGAACTACGGGCGAACCATGGGCAAAGTATGGCGAAGTATGGGAGGCGAAAAGAACACTTTTTTTTAAATTTTCGAACTATGGGCGAACTATGGGCAAAGTATGGCGAAGTATGGGAGGCGAAAAAAAAGGTTTTTTTAAATTTTTGAACTATGGGCGAACCATGGGCCAAGTATGGCGAAGTATGGGAGGCGAAAAAAACACTTTTTTTTAAATTTTCGAACTATGGGCGAACTATGGGCAAAGTATGGCGAAGTATGGGAGGCGATAAAAACACTTTTTTTAAATTTTTGAACTACGGGCGAACCATGGGCAAAGTATGGCGAAGTATGGGAGGCGAAAAAAACACTTATTTTTAAATTTTCGAACTATGGGCGAACTATGGGCAAAGTATGGCGAAGTATGGGAGGCGAAAAAAATCATTTTTTTCAAATTCTTCAAATATGGGCGAACTATGGGCCAAGTATGGCGAAGTATGGGAGGCGAAAGAAATTTTTTTTTAAATTTTCGAACTATGGGGGAACCATGGAAGGCGAAGTATGGGAGGCGAAAAAAACACTTTTTTTAAATTTTTGAACTATGGGCGAACTATGGGCCAAGTATGGCGAAGTATGGGAGGCGAAAAAAACACTTTTTTTAAATTTTTGAACTATGGGCGAACCATGGGCAAAGTATGGCGAAGTATAGGAGGCGAAAAAAACACTTTTTTTAAATTTTTGAACTATGGGCGAACCATGGGCAAAGTATGGCGAAGTATGGGAGGCGAAAAAAACACTTATTTTTAAATTTTCGAACTATGGGCGAACTATGGGCAAAGTATGGCGAAGTATGGGAGGCGAAAAAAACACTTTTTTTAAATTTTTGAACTATGGGCGAACCATGGGCAAAGTATGGCGAAGTATGGGAGGCGAAAAAAACACTTATTTTTAAATTTTCTAACTATGGGCGAACTATGGGCAAAGTATGGCGAAGTATGGGAGGCGAAAAAAATCATTTTTTTCAAATTCTTCAAATATGGGCGAACTATGGGCCAAGTATGGCGAAGTATGGGAGGCGAAAGAAATTTTTTTTTAAATTTTCGAACTATGGGGGAACCATGGAAGGCGAAGTATGGGAGGCGAAAAGAACACTTTTTTTTAAATTTTCGAACTATGGGCGAACTATGGGCAAAGTATGGCGAAGTATGGGAGGCGAAAAAAAAGGTTTTTTTAAATTTTTGAACTATGGGTGAACCATGGGCCAAGTATGGCGAAGTATGGGAGGCGAAAAAAACACTTTTTTTTAAATTTTCGAACTATGGGCGAACTATGGGCAAAGTATGGCGAAGTATAGGAGGCGAAAAAAACACTTTTTTTAAATTTTTGAACTATGGGCGAACCATGGGCAAAGTATGGCGAAGTATGGGAGGCGAAAAAAACACTTATTTTTAAATTTTCGAACTATGGGCGAACTATGGGCAAAGTATGGCGAAGTATGGGAGGCGAAAAAAACACTTTTTTTAAATTTTTGAACTACGGGCGAACCATGGGCAAAGTATGGCGAAGTATGGGAGGCGAAAAGAACACTTTTTTTTAAATTTTCGAACTATGGGCGAACTATGGGCAAAGTATGGCGAAGTATGGGAGGCGAAAAAAAAGGTTTTTTTAAATTTTTGAAATATGGGCGAACCATGGGCAAAGTATGGCGAAGTATGGGAGGCGAAAAAAACACTTTTTTTTAAATTTTCGAAATATGGGCGAACTATGGGCAAAGTATGGCGAAGTATGGGAGGCGAAAAAAACACTTTTTTTAAAATTTTTGAACTATGGGCGAACTATGGGCCAAGTATGGCGAAGTATGGGAGGCGAAAAAAACACTTTTTTTTAAATTTTTGAACTATGGGCGAACTATGGGCCAAGTATGGCGAAGTATGGGAGGCGAAAAAAACACTTTTTTTAAATTTTTGAACTATGGGCGAATTATGGGCAAAGTATGGCGAAGTATGGGAGGCGAAAAAAACACTTTTTTTTAAATTTTCGAACTATGGGCGAACTATGGGCCAAGTATGGCGAAGTATGGGAGGCGAAAAAAACACTTTTTTTAAATTTTTGAACTATGGGCGAACCATGGGCCAAGTATGGCCATACTTTGCCCATAGTTCACCCATAGTTCGAAGATTCGAAAAAAAAACTTTTTTCAACAAACCATTTGGCAAAAAAATTGAAACACTCCTTCGAGAGAACAGAGATTAAGTTTCTGCTTATTAATTACTAACGAGGATACGTATAGAAAGAAAAACTTTTTTCTATGTACTTTTATAATTTTAAAATAATAGTGTAATCAAATAAAAACAATTTTGTGTGGCTTTGATGTAAAAAGAAATTATTAAAAATACCGTTCGGTTTTACCCCAGTTTTCCAATTTTCTTGGGTAAATACGAACGGTCTGATATTATTAATAAAATTTTACAGAAGGCAAAAATCAAATATAGTTTCTGTTCTAGTATTCATAACAAACAATTATAATTTAAGAAGACTAATTTAAGAAAAAAAATCAGGACAAAGTTGAGGACTAATTTGAGAATGAAAATGAGGACAAAGTTCAGGACTAACTTCTAACGATAATGAGGACAATGATGAAAACTAACTTAAGAATGAAAATGAGGACGAATTTGAGGACTAACTTGAAACGAAAATGAGGACGATAATGAGGACTAACTTGAAACGAAAATGAGGACGAATTTGAGGACTAACTTGAAAACGAAAGTGAGGATGAATTTGAGGACTAACTTGAAAAACAAAAATGAGGACGAAGTTGCCGACTAATTTGAGAAAAAAAATGAGGACGAAGTTGAGGACTAATTTGAGAAAGAAAATGAGGACAAAGTTCAGGACTAACTTCTAACGAAAATGAGGACAATGATGAAAACTAACTTAAGAATGAAAATGAGGACGAATTTGAGGACTAACTTGAAAGGAAAATTAGGACGAATTTAAGAACAAAGATGAGAACTGATTTGAGGATTAAAATGAGGACTAATTTGAAAAACAAAAATAAGGACGAAAATGAGGACGAATTTGAGGACTAACTTGAAAACGAAAATGAGGACGAAAATGAGGACTTACATGAAACGAAAATGAGAGCTAAAATGAGGACGAATTTGAGGACTAACTTGAAAGGAAAAAGAGGACGAATTTAAGGAAAAAGATGAAAACTGATTTGAGGATGAAAATGAGGACTAATTTGAAAAACAAAAATAAGGACGAAAATGAGGACTAACTTGAAAAACGAAAATGAGGACGAATTTGAGGACTAACTTGAAAACGAAAATGAGGACTTACATGAAACGAAAATGAGGACGAATTTGAGGACTAACTTGAAAAACAAAAATGAGGACGAAGTAAGGACTAATTTGAGAAAGAAAATGAGGACAAAGTTCATTACTAACTTCAAACGAAAATGAGGACTAACTTAAAAAACAAAAATAAAGACGAAGTTGCGGACTAATTTGAGAAAGAAAATGAGGACGAATTTGAGGACTAACTTGAAAGGAAAATGAGGACAAAGTTCAGGAGCACAATGATGAAAACTAATTTAAGAATGGAAATTAGGACGAATTTGAGGACTAACTTGAAAACGAAAATGAGGACGAAAATGAGGACTTACATGAAACGAAAATGAGAGCGAAAATGAGGACGAATTTGAGGACTAACTTGAAAAACAAAAATGAGGACGAAGTCTGCCGACTAATTTAAGAAAAAAAATGAGGACAAAGTTGAGGACTAATTTGAGAATGAAAATGAGGACAAAGTTCAGGACTAACTTCTAACGATAATGAGGACAATGATGAAAACTAACTTAAGAATGAAAATGAGGACGAATTTGAGGACTAAATTGAAACGAAAATAAGGACGATAATGAGGACTAACTTGAAACGAAAAGGAGGACGAATTTGAGGACTAACTAGAAAACGAAAGTGAGGATGAATTTGAGGACTAATTTGAAAAACAAAAATGAGGACGAAGTTGCCGACTAATTTGAGAAAAAAAATGAGGACGAAGTTGAGGACTAATTTGAGAAAGAAAATGAGGACAAAGTTCAGGACTAACTTCTAACGAAAATGAGGACAATGATGAAAACTAACTTAAGAATGAAAATGAGGACGAATTTGAGGACTAACTTGAAAGGAAAATTAGGACGAATTTAAGAACAAAGATGAGAACTGATTTGAGGATTAAAATGAGGACTAATTTGAAAAACAAAAATAAGGACGAAAATGAGGACGAATTTGAGGACTAACTTGAAAACGAAAATGAGGACGAAAATGAGGACTTACATGAAACGAAAATGAGAGCTAAAATGAGGACGAATTTGAGGACTAACTTGAAAGGAAAAAAAGAACGAATTTAAGGAAAAAGATGAAAACTGATTTGAGGATGAAAATGAGGACTAATTTGAAAAACAAAAATAAGGACGAAAATGAGGACTAACTTGAAAAACGAAAATGAGGACGAATTTGAGGACTAACTTGAAAACGAAAATGAGGACTTACATGAAACGAAAATGAGGACGAATTTGAGGACTAACTTGAAAAACAAAAATGAGGACGAAGTGAGGACTAATTTGAGAAAGAAAATGAGGACAAAGTTCATTACTAACTTCAAACGAAAATGAGGACGAATATAGGGACAAAGATGTGAACTAACTTGAGGACGAAAATGAGGACTAACTTAAAAAACAAAAATAAAGACAAAGTTGCGGACTAATTTGAGAAAGAAAATGAGGACGAATTTGAGGACTAACTTGAAAACGAAAATGAGGACGAATTTGAGGACTAACTTGAAAAACAAAAATGAGGACGAAGTGAGGACTAATTTGAGAAAGAAAATTAGGACAAAGTTCATTACTAACTTCAAACGAAAATGAGGACGAATATAGTGACAAAGATGAGAACTAACTTGAGGACGAAAATGAGGACTAACTTAAAAAACAAAAATAAAGACAAAGTTGCGGACTAATTTGAGAAAGAAAATGAGGACGAATTTGAGGACTAACTTGAAAGGAAAATGAGGACAAAGTTCAGGAGCACAATGATGAAAACTAATTTAAGAATGGAATTTAGGACGAATTTGAGGACTAACTTGAAACGAAAATGTGGACGAATTTTTAAGGACAAAGATGAGAACTGATTTGAGGATGAAAATGAGGACTTATTTGAAAAACAAAAATAAGGACGAAAATGAGGACTAACTTGAAAAACGAAAATGAGGACGAATTTGAGGACTAACTTGAAAACGAAAATGAGGACGAAAATGAGGACTTACATGAAACGAAAATGAGAGCGAAAATGAGGACGAATTTGAGGACTAACTTGAAAAACAAAAATGAGGACGAAGTCTGCCGACTAATTTAAGAAATAAAATGAGGACAAAGTTGAGGACTAATTTGAGAATGAAAATGAGGACAAAGTTCAGGACTAACTTCTAACGATAATGAGGACAATGATGAAAACTAACTTAAGAATGAAAATGAGGACGAATTTGAGGACTAAATTGAAACGAAAATGAGGACGATAATGAGGACTAACTTGAAACGAAAATGAGGACGAATTTGAGGACTAACTTGAAAACGAAAGTGAGGATGAATTTGAGGACTAACTTGAAAGGAAAATGAGGACAAAGTTCAGGAGCACAATGATGAAAACTAATTTAAGAATGGAAATTAGGACGAATTTGAGGACTAACTTGAAACGAAAATGTGGACGAATTTTTAAGGACAAAGATGAGAACTGATTTGAGGACGAACATGAGGACTAACTTGAAAAACACAAATAAGGACGAAAATGAGGACTATCTTCAAAAACGAAAATGAGGACGAAGATGAGGACAAAGATGAGAACTGTCTTGAGGACGAAAATGAGAACTAACTTAAAAACGAAAATAAGGACGAATTTAAGGACAAAGCTGACAACTGACTTAAGGACGAAACTGAGGACTAATTTGAAAAATGAAAATGAGGACAAATTTGAGGACTAACTTGAAACGAAAATAAGGACGAAGTTGCGTACTAATTTGAGAAAGAAAATGAGGACGAAGCTGAGGACTAATTTGAGAAAGAAAATGAGGACAAATTTCAGGACTAACTTCTAAAGAAAATGTGGACAATGATGAAAACTTACTTAAGATTGAAAATGGGGACGAATTAAAGGAATAACTTGAACCGAAAATAAGGTCGTATTAAAGAATCAAGATGAGAACTGACTTGTGGACGAAAATAAGGACTAACTTGAAAACGAAAATGAGAACGATAATGAGGACTAACTTGAAACGAAAATGAGGACGAATTTGAGGACTAACTTGAAAAACAAAAATGAGGACGAAGTTTGCCGACTAATTTGAGAAAAAAATGAGGACAAAGTTGAGGACTAACTTGAAACGAAAATGAGGACGAATTTAAGACAAAGATGAGAATTGACTTGAGAATGTAAATGAGGACTAACTTGAAAAACAAAAATGAGGACAAAGTTAAGGACTAACATTTAAATGAAAATGAGGACGAAAATGAGGTTGAAGTTGTTTACATTGCCAGGATTAATTTTATTTAGCAGAAAAAAATTTAGATAAGCTTTAAATGCATGAAACTGACTGTCCCCATTTACCCCAAAATTTGGGGTAAATGGGGACAGCATAGTTATTTTAAAAAAGCTTTAAGAAAAAAGCCTCCTTAAATATATTACTGTAATAAGGGATGAAAAAACTTGAAAAAAAATTGTATTAGATATATGATAGTTAAACCAATTAAAATTTTTTCAGTTTTTTTTATTTCAGTATTTTGTCTCGAATTTGAAAAATCATACAAAATTTTTTTCTTATTCCTTATGATTTTTATAACAGAAATTCATTTGAATTTTGGATTTTTGTTATTATTAACTAAATTGACAAAAATAAAAAATTGAAGTGAATTTAAAAGTCAAAAGTTATTAAACAGCATTAGAACTATAAATAAATTAGTACATGCTGTCAATTATAATTTTTTTCCACCTTTTCTAAACAGTTTTTATTCACAAGAACAGAATTTTTCAAAGTTGAAACAAAAAAATTAATATTTAGCCGAGTTCAAGTGAACTTTATCATTCAAAAGTTATTAAATAGCATTAGAACTACAAATAAATTAGTACATGAAGTCAATAAATATTTTTCCACCTTTTCCACGTAGTTTTCATCAGACAGAACAGAATTTCTCAAAAATGAAACAAAAATATTAATATTTGGCCGAGTTCAAGTGAACTTTATCCGTTAAAAGTTATGAAACAATATTAGAGCTACAAGTAAATTAATACACGTTGTCAATTAATATTTTTTCCACCTTTTCCACGTAGTTTTTATCAAAAAAAAAAAAATTTCTCAGAGTGGAATCAAAAATATTAATATTTAGCCGAGTTCAAGTGAAATTTATCCGTTAAAAGATATTAAACAGCATCAGAACTACAAATAAATTAGTACACGTAGTCAATTAATATTTTTTCCATCTTTTCCAAATAGTTTTTATCCAAAAATAAAGAATTTCTCAAAGTTGAAACAAAAATATTAATATTTAGCCGAATTCAAATGAACTTTATCCTTCAAAAGTTATTAAATAGCATTAGAACTACAAATAAATTAGTACATGATGTCAATTAATATTTTTCTCACCTTTTCCACATAGCTTTTATTGAAAAGAACAGAATTTTTTAAAGTTGAAACAAAAAAATTAATATTTAGCCGAGTTCAAGTGAACTTTATCCTTCAAAAGTTATTAAATAGCATTAGAACTAAAAATAAATTAGTACATGAAGTCAATAAATATTTTTCCACCTTTTCCACGTAGTTTTCATCAGACAGAACAGAATTTCTCAAAAATGAAACAAAAATATTAATATTTGGCCGAGTTCAAGTGAACTTTATCCGTTAAAAGATATTAAACAATATTAGAGCTACAAATAAATTGGTACGTGTAGTCAATTAATAATTTTTCCATCTTCTCCAAGTAGTTTTTATCCAAAAATAAAGAATTTCTCAAAGTTGAAACAAAAATATTAATATTTAGCCGAGTTCAAATGAACTTTATCCGTTAAAAGATATTAAACAATATTAGAGCTAAAAATAAATTGGTACGTGTAGTCAATTAATAATTTTTCCATCTTCTCCAAGTAGTTTTTATCCAAAAATAAAGAATTTCTCAAAGTTGAAACAAAAATATTAATGTTTAGCCGAGTTCAAGTGAACTTTATCCGTTAAAAGATATTAAACAATATTAGAGCTACAAATAAATTGGTACGTGTAGTCAATTAATAATTTTTCCATCTTCTCCAAGTAGTTTTTATCCAAAAATAAAGAATTTCTCAAAGTTGAAACAAAAATATTAATATTTAGCCGAATTCAAGTGAAATTTATCCGTCAAAAGTTATTAAACAGCATTAGAACTACAAATAAATTAGTACATGCTGTCAATTAATATTTTTTTCCACCTTTTCTAAACAGTTTTTATTCACAAGAACAGAATTTTTTAAAGTTGAAACAAAAAAATTAATATTTAGCCGAGTTCAAGTGAACTTTATCCTTCAAATTTATTAAATAGCATTAGAACTACAAATAAATTAGTACATGAAGTCAATAAATATTTTTCCACCTTTTCCACGTAGTTTTCATCAGACAGAACAGAATTTCTCAAAAATGAAACAAAAATATTAATATTTGGCCGAGTTCAAGTGAACTTTATCCTTCAAAAGTTATTAAATAGCATTAGAACTACAAATAAATTGGTACATGAAGTCAATAAATATTTTTTTACCTTTTCCTCGTAGTTTTCATCAGACAGAACAGAATTTCTTAAAGATCAAACAAAAATATTAATATTTAGCCGAGTACAAGTGAACTTTATCTTTTAAAAGATATTAAACAATATTAGAGCTACAAATAAATTGGTACGTGTAGTCAATTAATAATTTTTCCATCTTCTCCAAGTAGTTTTTATCCAAAAATAAGAATTTCTCAAAGTTGAAACAAAAATATTAATATTTAGCCGAATTCAAATGAACTTTATCCTTCAAAAGTTATTAAATAGCATTAGAACTACAAATAAATTAGTACATGATGTCAATTAATATTTTTTCCACCTTTTCCACATAGCTTTTATTGAAAAGAACAGAATTTTTTAAAGTTGAAACAAAAAAATTAATATTTAGCCGAGTTCAAGTGAACTTTATCCTTCAAAAGTTATTAAATAGCATTAGAACTACAAATAAATTAGTACATGAAGTCAATAAATATTTTTCCACCTTTTCCACGTAGTTTTCATCAGACAGAACAGAATTTCTCAAAAATGAAACAAAAATATTAATATTTGGCCGAGTTCAAGTGAACTTTATCCTTCAAAAGTTATTAAATAGCATTAGAACTACAAATAAATTGGTACATGAAGTCAATAAATATTTTTTTACCTTTTCCTCGTAGTTTTCATCAGACAGAACAGAATTTTTTAAAGTTGAAACAAAAATATTAATATTTAGCCGAGTACAAGTGAACTTTATCTTTTAAAAGATATTAAACAATATTAGAGCTACAAATAAATTGGTACGTGTAGTCAATTAATAATTTTTCCATCTTCTCCAAGTAGTTTTTATCCAAAAATAAAGAATTTCTCAAAGTTGAAACAAAAATATTAATATTTAGCCGAGTTCAAGTGAACATTATTTGTTAAAAGTGATTAAACTGCATTAGATCTACAAATAAACTAGTACATGAAGTCAATTAATATTTTTCCACCTTTTCCACGTAGTTTTCATCAGACAGAACAGAATTTCTCAAAAATGAAACAAAAATATTAATATTTGGCCGAGTTCAAGTGAACTTTATCCGTTAAAAGTTATGAAACAATATTAGAGCTACAAGTAAATTAATACACGTTGTCAATTAATATTTTTTCCACCTTTTCCACGTAGTTTTTTTCCAATAAAAAGAATTTCTCAGAGTTGAATCAAAAATATTAATATTTAGCCGAGTTCAAGTGAACTTTATCCTTCAAAAGTTATTAAATAGCATTAGAACTACAAATAAATTAGTACAGGAAGTCAATAAATATTTTTCCACCTTTTCCACGTAGTTTTCATCAGACAGAACAGAATTTCTCAAAAATGAAACAAAAATATTAATATTTGGCCGAGTTCAAGTGAACTTTATCCGTTAAAAGTTATGAAACAATATTAGAGCTACAAGTAAATTAATACACGTTGTCAATTAATATTTTTTCCACCTTTTCCACGTAGTTTTTATCAAAAAAAAAAAAATTTCTCAGAGTGGAATCAAAAATATTAATATTTAGCCGAGTTCAAGTGAAATTTATCCGTTAAAAGATATTAAACAGCATCAGAACTACAAATAAATTAGTACACGTAGTCAATTAATATTTTTTCCATCTTTTCCAAATAGTTTTTATCCAAAAATAAAGAATTTCTCAAAGTTGAAACAAAAATATTAATATTTAGCCGAATTCAAATGAACTTTATCCTTCAAAAGTTATTAAATAGCATTAGAACTACAAATAAATTAGTACATGATGTCAATTAATATTTTTTCCACCTTTTCCACATAGCTTTTATTGAAAAGAACAGAATTTTTTAAAGTTGAAACAAAAAAATTAATATTTAGCCGAGTTCAAGTGAACTTTATCCTTCAAAAGTTATGAAACAATATTAGAGCTACAAGTAAATTAATACACGTTTCAATTAATATTTTTTCCACCTTTTCCACGTAGTTTTTTTCCAATAAAAAGAATTTCTCAGAGTTGAATCAAAAATATTAATATTTAGCCGAGTTCACGTGAAATTTATCCGTCAAAAGTTATTAAACAGCATTAGAACTACAAATAAATCATTACATGAAGTCAATTAATATTTTTCCACCTTTTCCACGTAGTTTTCATCAGACAGAACAGAATTTCTTAAAGTTGAAACAAAAATATTAATATTTAGCAGAGTTCAAGTAAACTTTATCCGTTAAAAGATATTAAATAATATTAGAGCTACAAATAAATTGGTACGTGTAGTCAATTAATAATTTTTCCATCTTCTCCAAGTAGTTTTTATCCAAAAATAAGAATTTCTCAAAGTTGAAACAAAAATATTAATATTTAGCCGAGTTCAAGTGAACATTATTTGTTAAAAGTGATTAAACTGCATTAGATCCACAAATAAACTAGTACATGAAGTCAATTAATATTTTTCCACCTTTTCCACGTAGTTTTCATCAGACAGAACAGAATTTCTTAAAAATGAATCAAAAATATTAATATTTGGCCGAGTTCAAGTGAACTTTATCCTTCAAAAGTTATTAAACAGCATTAGAACTACAAATAAATTATTACATGAAGTCAATTAATATTTTTTCCACCTTTTCCACTTAGTTTTCATCTGACAGAACAGAATTTCTTAAAGTTGAAACAAAAATATTAATATTTAGCCGAGTTCAAGTGAACTTTATCCGTTAAAAGATATTAAACAATATTAGAGCTACAAATAAATTGGTACGTGTAGTCAATTAATAATTTTTCCATCTTTTCCAAGTAGTTTTTATCAAAAAATAAAGAATTTCTCAAAGTTGAAACAAAAATATTAATATTTAGCCGAATTCAAGTGAAATTTATCCGTCAAAAGTTATTAAACAGCATTAGAACTACAAATAAATTAGTATATGCAGTCAATTAATATTTTTTCCTCCTATTCCACATAGTTTTTATTGAAAAGAACAGAATTTTTCAAAGTTGAAACAAAAAAATTAATATTTAGCCGAGTTCAAGTGATCTTTATCCTTCAAAAGTTATTAAATAGCATTAGAACTACAAATAAATTAGTACATGAAGTCAATTAATATTTTTTCCACGTTTTCCACATAGTTTTTATTGAAAAGAACAGAATTTTTTAAAGTTGAAACAAAAAAATTAATATTTAACCAAGTTCAAGTGAACTTTATCCTTCAAAAGTTATTAAATAGCATTAGAACTACAAATAAATTAGTACATGAAGACAATAAATATTTTTCCACCTTTTCCACGTAGTTTTCATCAGACAGAACAGAATTTCTCAAAAATGAAACGAAAATATTAATATTTGTCCGAGTTCAAGTGAACTTTATCCGTTAAAAGTTATGAAACAATATTAGAGCTACAAGTAAATTAATACACGTTGTCAATTAATATTTTTTCCACCTTTTCCACGTAGTTTTTTTCCAAAAAAAAGAATTTTTCAGAGTTGAATCAAAAATATTAATATTTAGTCGAGTTCACGTGAAATTTATCCGTCAAAAGTTATTAAACAGCATTAGAACTACAAATAAATTATACAAATACAAATAAACATTTTTAACTTAATAAGTGCTCAAATAAGCCACCCCCCATTTGTATGCACAATCGTGCTCTGTGCAAAAGTGAATCTATACTACTTTCTATCATCTCTTCGGTGATAGTAGCACAAGCCTCACGAATCCTTTGTTTTAAAAGCTCTATATTATTTTCGACAGGATGCCGATAAACAATTGATTTTATGTGTCCCCACAAAAAATAATCTAACGGATTCAAATCAGGGGAGCGGGGTGGCCAATTAACTGGGCCCCCTCGTCCAATAAAACGATTGGGAAAAAGCAATTGTAAACAGATCTGACAATTTCCAGCAGTATGACAGGGTGCATTATCATGCTGGTACCACATGTCATCAATTTCTTGCTCGGTAAATCCAGCAGCTCTTAGCCGACGTCTTACTTGCCGCAAAAATGCTTCATATCGGGCACCAGTTAAATTTCCATTATAAAAATAGGGTCCAATCTGGAAAGAAATTAATAAAGAAAAACTTTTTTTGAATTCGCCAATTTGAATTATATAAGTATTACCTCACATTAGAATGCACACAAAAACCCTAATCTCAAAAAGAGTTTCAATTTTTAGGAAATATGTAAGTCAAGACTTAACCCATGATCCAGTTTTAAACCATCATGAAGTGACTAAATCAATTCCAGAGCAATGATCATCTCTTGAGCCAAGATAAAGATTCTAAATCTTGACACAACCCATGATTAAACAACGAGCCATGATTCCGAGTGTGAATCAAGCCATGATTCCTAGTTTGAATGAAGCCTTGAGCCTTGATCAAAAGTTTGAATCTAGACTCGAGCATTGATCAAATCCTAAAGCTGTGATTCCTAGTTTGAATCAAGCCTTGAGCCTTGATTAAAAGTCTAAATCTAGACTCGAGCATTGATCAATCCTGAAACCTTGACTTCAAGTTTGAATCAAGGCTTGAAAAATGACTTAAAGTCTGAATCTGGACTCGATCATTGATCATTCCTGAAGCTCTGACTCCAAGTTTGAATCAAGCCTTGAGAAATAATCCAAAATCTGAATCTGGACTCGAGCATTGATCATTCCTGCAGCCATGACTCCAAGGTTGAATCAAGGCTTGAGAAATGACTTAAAGTCTGAATCTGGACTCGAGCATTGATCATTCCTGAAGCCATGAATCCAAGGTTGAATCAAGGCTTGAGAAATGACTTAAAGTCTAAATTTAGACTCGATCATTGATCATTCTTGAAGCTCTGACTATAAGTTTGAATCAAGCCTTGTGAAATTATCGAAAGTCTGAATCTGGACTCAAGCATTGATCATTCCTAAAGCCATGACTTTAAGTTTAAATCAAGCCTTGTGAAATGATCCAAAGTCTGAATCTGGACTCAAGAATTGATCATTCCTAAAGCCATGACTTTAAGTTTAAATCAAGCCTTGTGAAATGATCCAATGTCTGAATCTGGACTCGAGCATTGATCATTCCTGAAGCTCTGACTTCAAGTTTGAATCAAGCCTTGAGAAATGATCCAAAATCTGAATCTGGACTCAAGCATTGATCATTCCTGAAGCCATGACTTTAAGTTTAAATCTAGCCTTGTGAAATGATCCAATGTCTGAATCTGGACTCGATCATTGATCATTCCTGAAGCTCTGACTCCAAGTTTGAATCAAGCTTTGAGAAATGATCTAAAGTCTGAATCTGGACTCGAGCATTGATCATTCCTGAAGCCATGACTTTAAGTTTAAATCAAGCCTTGTGAAATGATCCAAAGTCTGAATCTGGACTCAAGCATTGATCATTCCTGAAGCCATGACTTTAAGTTTAAATCTAGCCTTGTGAAATGATCCAAAGTCAGAATCTGGACTCAAGCATTGATCATTCCTGAAGCTCTGACTCCAAGTTTGAATCAAGCCTTGAGAAATGATCCAATGTCTGAATCTGGACTCGAGCATTGATCATTCCTGAAGCTCTGATTCCAAGTTTGAATCAAGCCTTGAGAAATGATCCAATGTCTGAATCTGGACTCGAGCAATGATCATTCCTGAAGCCATGACTTCAAGTTTGAATCAAGCCTTGAGAAATGATACAAAGTCTTAATCTGGACTCAAGCATTGATCATTCCTGAAGCCATGACTCAAAGGTTGAATCAAGGCTTGAGAAATGACTTAAAGTCTGAATCTGGATTCGATCATTGATCATTCCTGAAGCTCTGACTCCAAGTTTGAATCAAGCCTTGAGAAATGATCCAATGTCTGAATCTGGACTCGATCATTGATCATTCCTGAAGCTCTGACTCCAAGTTTGAATCAAGCCTTGAGAAATGATCCAATGTCTGAATCTGGTCTCGAGCATTGATCATTCCTGAAGCTCTGATTCCAAGTTTGAATCAAGCCTTGAGAAATGATCCAATGTCTGAATCTGGACTCGAGCAATGATCATTCCTGAAGCCATGACTTCAAGTTTGAATCAAGCCTTGAGAAATGATACAAAGTCTTAATCTGGACTCAAGCATTGATCATTCCTGAAGCCATGACTCAAAGGTTGAATCAAGGCTTGAGAAATGACTTAAAGTCTGAATCTGGATTCGATCATTGATCATTCCTGAAGCTCTGACTCCAAGTTTGAATCAAGCCTTGAGAAATGATCCAATGTCTGAATCTGGACTCGATCATTGATCATTCCTGAAGCTCTGACTCCAAGTTTGAATCAAGCTTTGAGAAATGATCTAAAGTCTGAATCTGGACTCGAGCATTGATCATTCCTGAAGCCATGACTTTAAGTTTAAATCAAGCCTTGTGAAATGATCCAAAGTCTGAATCTGGACTCAAGCATTGATCATTCCTGAAGCTCTTACTCCAAGTTTGAATCAAGCCTTGTGAAATGATCCAAAGTCTGAATCTGGACTCAAGCATTGATCATTCCTGAAGCTCTGACTCCAAGTTTGAATCAAGCCTTGAGAAATGATCCAATGTCTTAATCTGGACTCGAGCATTGATCATTCCTGAAGCTCTGATTCCAAGTTTGAATCAAGCCTTGAGAAATGATCCAATGTCTGAATCTGGACTCGAGCATTGATCATTCCTGAAGCCATGACTTCAAGTTTGAATCAAGCCTTGAGAAATGATCCAAAGTCTTAATCTGGACTCAAGCATTGATCATTCCTGAAGCCATGACTCAAAGGTTGAATCAAGCCTTGAGAAATGATCCAAAGTATTAATCTGGACTCAAGCATTGATCATTCCTGAAGCCATGACTCAAAGGTTGAATCAAGGCTTGAGAAATGACTTAAAGTCTGAATCTGGACTCGAGCATTGATCATTCCTGAAGCTCTGATTCCAAGTTTGAATCAAGCCTTGAGAAATGATCCAATGTCTGAATCTGGACTCGAGCATTGACCATTCCTGGAGCCATGACTTCAAGTTTGAATCAAGCCTTGAGAAATGATCCAAAGTCTTAATCTGGACTCAAGCATTGATCATTCCTGAAGCTCTTACTCCAAGTTTGAATCAAGCCTTGTGAAATGATCCAAAGTCTGAATCTGGACTCAAGCATTGATCATTCCTGAAGCTCTGACTCCAAAATGTAATCAAGCCTTGAGAAATGATCCAATGTCTGAATCTGGACTCGAGCATTGATCATTCCTGAAGCTCTGATTCCAAGTTTCAATCAAGCCTTGAGAAATGATCCAATGTCTGAATCTGGTTTCAAGCATTGATCATTCCTGAAGCTCTGACTCCAAGTTTGAATCAAGCCTTGAGAAATGATCCAATGACTGAATCTGGACTCGAGCATTGATCATTCCTGAAGCTCTGATTCCAAGTTTGAATCAAGCCTTAAAAAATGATCCAATGTCTGAATCTGGACTCGAGCATTGACCATTCCTGGAGCCATGACTTCAAGTTTGAATCAAGCCTTGAGAAATGATCCAAAGTATTAATCTGGACTCAAGCATTGGTCATTCCTGAAGCCATGACTCAAAGGTTGAATCAAGGCTTGAGAAATGACTTAAAGTCTGAATCTGGACTCGAGCATTTATCATTCCTGAAGCCATGACTTTAAGTTTAAATCAAGCCTTGTGAAATGATCCAAAGTCTGAATCTGGACTCAAGCATTGATCATTCCTGAAGCTCTTACTCCAAGTTTGAATCAAGCCTTGTGAAATGATCCAAAGTCTGAATCTGGACTCAAGCATTGATCATTCCTGAAGCTCTGACTCCAAGTTTGAATCAAGCCTTGAGAAATGATCCAATGTCTTCATCTGGACTCGAGCATTGATCATTCCTGAAGCTCTGATTCCAAGTTTGAATCAAGCCTTGAGAAATGATCCAATGTCTGAATCTGGACTCGATCATTGATCATTCCTGAAGCTCTGACTCCAAGTTTGAATCAAGCCTTGAGAAATGATCCAATGTCTGCATCTGGACTCGAGCATTGATCATTCCTGAAGCTCTGATTCCAAGTTTGAATCAAGCCTTGAGAAATGATCCAATGTCTGAATCTGGACTCGAGCATTGATCATTCCTGAAGCCATGACTTCAAGTTTGAATCAAGCCTTGAGAAATGATCCAAAGTCTTAATCTGGACTGAAGCATTGATCATTCCTGAAGCCATGACTCAAAGGTTGAATCAAGGCTTGAGAAATGACTTAAAGTCGGAATCTGGATTCGATCATTGATCATTCCTGAAGCTCTGACTCCAAGTTTGAATCAAGACTTGAGAAATGATCCAATGTCTGAATCTGGACTCGAGCATTGATCATTCCTGAAGCTCTGACTCCAAGTTTGAATCAAGCCTTGAGAAATGATCCAATGTCTTAATCTGGACTCGATCATTGATCATTCCTGAAGCTCTGACTCCAAGTTTGAATCAAGCCTTGAGAAATGATCCAATGTCTGAATCTGGACTCGAGCATTGATCATTCCTGAAGCTCTGACTCCAAGTTTGAATCAAGCCTTGTGAAATGATCCAAAGTCTGAATCTGGACTCAAGCATTGATCATTCCTGAAGCTCTTACTCCAAGTTTGAATCAAGCCTTGTGAAATGATCCAAAGTCTGAATCTGGACTCAAGCATTGATCATTCCTGAAGCTCTGACTCCAAGTTTGAATCAAGCCTTGAGAAATGATCCAATGTCTTAATCTGGACTCGAGCATTGATCATTCCTGAAGCTCTGATTCCAAGTTTGAATCAAGCCTTGAGAAATGATCCAATGTCTGAATCTGGACTCGATCATTGATCATTCCTGAAGCTCTGACTCCAAGTTTGAATCAAGCCTTGAGAAATGATCCAATGTCTGAATCTGGACTCGAGCATTGATCATTCCTGAAGCTCTGATTCCAAGTTTGAATCAAGCCTTGAGAAATGATCCAATGTCTGAATCTGGACTCGAGCATTGATCATTCCTGAAGCCATGACTTCAATTTTGAATCAAGCCTTGAGAAATGATCCAAAGTCTTAATCTGGACTGAAGCATTGATCATTCCTGAAGCCATGACTCAAAGGTTGAATCAAGGCTTGAGAAATGACTTAAAGTCTGAATCTGGATTCGATCATTGATCATTCCTGAAGCTCTGACTCCAAGTTTGAATCAAGACTTGAGAAATGATCCAATGTCTGAATCTGGACTCGAGCATTGATCATTCCTGAAGCTCTGACTCCAAGTTTGAATCAAGCTTTGAGAAATGATCTAAAGTCTGAATCTGGACTCGAGCATTGATCATTCCTGAAGCTCTTACTCCAAGTTTGAATCAAGCCTTGTGAAATTATCCAAAGTCTGAATCTGGACTCAAGCATTGATCATTCCTGAAGCTCTGACTCCAAGTTTGAATCAAGCCTTGAGAAATGATCCAATGTCTGAATCTGGACTCGAGCATTGATCATTCCTGAAGCTCTGATTCCAAGTTTGAATCAAGCCTTGAGAAATGATCCAATGTCTGAATCTGGACTCGAGCATTGATCATTCCTGAAGCCATGACTTTAAGTTTAAATCAAGCCTTGTGAAATGATCCAAAGTCTGAATCTGGACTCAAGCATTGATCATTCCTGAAGCTCTTACTCCAAGTTTGAATCAAGCCTTGTGAAATGATCCAAAGTCTGAATCTGGACTCAAGCATTGATCATTCCTGAAGCTCTGACTCCAAGATGGAATCAAGCCTTGAGAAATGATCCAATGTCTGAATCTGGACTCGAGCATTGATCATTCCTGAAGCCATGACTTCAAGTTTGAATCAAGCCTTGAGAAATGATTCGAACTCTTTTCGTGAATAAAAATTTTGATAATTGAGGTTATGTTAAAATTATATTTTTTTACCAAGCGATTTCCAATCATTGCAGCCCAAACGTTGACTGAAATGCGCTGTTGAAAACTTCTTGGTGTTGTCAGATGAGGGTTTTCATCAGCCCAAAAATGGAAATTGTGGGTGTTTCACATATCGCTTCTTCGAAAATGTGATTCGTCCGTAAAAATGACGCGTCTCAGGAATGTTCTATCTCTTTCACAAGAACGCACGACCCACCGACAAAACTGCAAGCGTTGTTCAAAATCGCGCGGAAGTAAATTTTGCACTTTTTGGTACCTGTATGCATGGTATTTTTCAGCTTTAAGAGTTCTTTGCACTGTACCATACGACAAATCTAACCTGGCTGCCATTGTCCTGATTCCCTCCTCAGGGTTCTCTTCCGCAAATTGAATTATGCGCTCCTCGTTTTGCGGAGTTCTTACATTTCTGGGCCGTCCCGAAGTTTTATGATTAGGCATTAAATTGCCGTTCTCTCGCGCTCTTGCTACCAATCTATTTATTGTTTTTCTATTCGGATAAAACTCGCGATTTGGATGGAATTCCCGAAATAAGACTGCGGCTTGTTGGCAATCATTATTTGCCCTTCCATAAAAAATTATCATATCTGTATAGTCCGCAGCCGTATACTCGTTTTGCGGCATTTTTAAAAAATATAAAAATTGAACATATAAAATTTTAAAAAACCATAAAATACCGAACAACAAGAAACATATAAAATTGTAAACACTATAAAATAACGAACAACAATAAACCAAACAAACAATAATAATAAACAATTTTACAATTAAATAATATAAAAAGAAGAATAAAAGAGAAAATATATAAGCAGCCGCACTTTAGAAATGACACTAAATTATGGGAAGTTAGTAACATATAAAAAACAAATGAACAAACAATCGAATTTTGATAATAAAAATTGCGAGATATCGAAGATAGATTAATTTAAATTTATTAAGAAAAATTTTATTTTCGCACATATTTCAATTTTATATTTTTATTATTTTTAAGTTACTTAAATATGCGTCTCTTGTACATAAAAGACTTAATATTATTAATAAATAATAAAAAAAATATTAGTAATTTATAAAAAATAATTATTATTAAATAATAATAATTATTAATAAATAATAAAAAACAATAACTATTAATAAATAATAAAAAAACAATAATTATTAATAAATAATAAAAAAATAATAATTATTCATAAATAATAAAAAAACAATAATTATTAATAAATAATAAATAGTAATAAATGATAAAAAATAATTATTATTATTAATAAATAATACAAAATAATTATAATTAATAATACTAAATGTAAAATGGGGTGCCATCTGGTGTCTCTTTTCATTAAACAACACAAATTATATTATCTTTTTTTAAAGAAAATTTGACAATATTTTAATTTTTTCAGGATATCTAATAAATTCTTTCATTTTATTCAATTAACAGAAATTGATTCTGGAATCAACCTTGGGGTTGATTTCAGAATCAATTTTTTTTTGGATCGAAAAATTTTTCGTTCCTTAAATATCATCTGCTCGAAAATAACCAATACAAGGTCTAATGGACAAGAGGATAGTGCACTCAACTGCTAACCCGAAAATCGTGGGTTCGATTCCTCGTCGCTTCAAGTTTTTTTTTTTCTAAAATTATTATCTGTAAAAAAAAGTCATTACAAAATAGGCTTGCCAACTGTAGCAAAAAAAACAATTTCCAATTTTAAGATTTGAACCCGGGCTGGAAGATTGCGAACTATAGCAAAAAAGTATTTTATCTACTTATTTTCATACTTAGAAAATTTTATTTTGTAATGACATTTTTTTACAGATAATAATTTTCGTAAAAAAAAAAATTTGAAACAACGAGGAATCGAACCCACGATTTTTGGGTTAGCTGTTGAGTGCACTATCCACTTGTCCATTAGACCTTGTATTGGTTATCTTCAAGTAGATTATATTTAAGGAACGAAAAATTTTTCGTTCCAAAAAAAAAATTGATTCTGAAATCAACCCAAAGGTTGATTCCAGAATCAATTTTTTTTAATTGAATAAAATGAAAGAATTTATTAGATTTCCTGAAAAAATTAAAATATTGTCAAATTTTCTTTAAAAAAAGATAATATAATTTGTGTTGTTTAATGAAAACAGACACCAGATGGCAGGTTATGATGGTCGTTTTTTTAAAAAATTGAAAATTCATTTTGTTATAAAAAAAAAATTTTTAGGTTTTTTTCGTTTATTTGGAAAATCAAAAACTATAAAAAAAATTTATCTACTTAATATCATACTAAGAAAAATTTTATTTTTTAAAGACATTTTTCTACAGATACGAATTTTAGAAAAAAAAAAATTTGAAGCGACGAGGAATCGAACCCACGATTTTCGGGTTAGCAGTTGAGTGCACTATCCACTTGTCCATTAGACCTTGTATTGGTTATCTTCAAGTAGATTATATTTAAGGAACGAAAAATTTTTCGTTCCAAAAAAAAAATTGATTCTGAAATCAACCCCAAGGTTGATTCCAGAATCAATTTCTGTTAATTGAATAAAATGAAAGAATTTATTAGATTTCCTGAAAAAATTAAAATATTGTCAAACTTTCTTTAAAAAAAGATAATATAATTTGTGTTGTTTAATGAAAACAGACACCAGATGGCAGGTTATGACGGTCGTTTTTTTCAAAAATTGAAATTTCATGAAAAAGAGGGAAAAAAATTATTTTTTTTCGTTTTTTTTAATGATCGAAAAACCTGCAAAAATTTTTTTTATTGAATTTTTTACCCATTAATTTTTTTTTTTTTTTGAAATAAATTTTTTTTACAGATAATAATAATTAAGAAAAATTTTTTAATGGAAAATAAATTGATTTGAAATCAATTCAGAGATTGATTCCAGAATCAATTCTTAATTAAAAAATATTAGTTCATTTATTACTTTAAAAAAAAAAATTACGAAAATAATTTAATATCAACAAATATTTTTAAAAGGAAAAAAATGTAAACAAGTTAACCCTATTTATCTTTAAATTTTTTTTTCTTTAAATCATATTAATAATTTTGTACTTACTTTTTTTGTTGATCAATTTTTCACACTTCATAAATATCCGTAAAAGATTTTTTTTTAATTTAGGCACAGAATAATTTTTCAAAAAACTACACATTTAATTAGGTTATTAAATGTGTTGTTTACATTTCAAACTGACACGCGAGTTTGTTTTGACATTACATACAAACTTTCGCATGCGAAGTTGGCTTCAGGAGAAGTTATGAAATTTTTTTTCAGCTATTATTTTTTTAATCGTCAACACATCCGGCCGCGAAATGGCGGCTCTCTCATTGGACCAAAAAGTTAAATTTTTAATTTCATCCCATTTAAAATCTATTGGGTCAATCAAAAAAGTAAATTGTACGTTTTTTCCACAATCCAACAAACTTTCCGTACATATAGTGGGGGACACTTATTCTGAATCACCCTGTATATATAACTTATAGCTAAGGACAATACCTTTCAAACGGTGAATTATAGTTTTTATATTTCCTTCACTGAAAAAACTTATTTGAGTAAATAAAAAGGTGGTCCACTCATGAATATACTTCCCTACTTTTTTTGACACAAACTTGACATATAATGTATTAACCTAATTTGGTTACGTTGAATTCAATAATGGCATTAGCCATTTTTTAAGATCTGGTTAAATTTTTTAAATAATCGTAATTTTGTTTTTTTTTGACCCATTATCAAAATATAACATTTTTACTAATCAAAAAGAATAAAATTGACTTGAAACTCGTTTTCAAAAATTGGTCAAATCAGCTGAATATAATTATTAATTCATTCAGCGCGGATATGGGAATCTCAACACATAAATGTTTTGATAAGCTGCATTTGAGGAATATTTCAGCCGTTAATGGGCCAAGATTCGTCCCAACTCTGGAAAAAATAAATTGAATATTTCAACCGTTAATGATCGCAATAATGACACAGTACACCCAGAGAAAAATATTATTTATTTTAACTAAAAGTGTATATATTTAAAAGATTTTTATTTGTTACAAATAAATTTTTTATTTAAAAGAAATAAGCCAATATTTATTTTAAATATTTGTACTTATTTTTCACAAATTAATAAAATTATTAGAACTTATTGAAAAGGTTTATTTGTTTTAAATAAATTGATATTTAGTTCAAATGTATGTACATATATTTGTCTCGACAACGCATGCTAGCGCGGTTCTGTTTTGATTTTTTTGCAATGTTTTATTTCAACAATTTGTTACCTTATAGTATTTTAAAACATAAATATCATTTTTGAAAGTTTTAATAATACAAGGTTTTATTTTAATTTTCTATTCAAATATAATTTTTTTTTTGTTTGGTTTAGTATTCGATATTGTTTATATTTTTATTGAACAACCTATCTAAAAAATTAGGAATTCTACTTTTTAAAAAATTCTATTTGCTAAGAAAGTAAAATTTTTTAGTGGCACCTTTCATTAAAACTGTTTATTGACAATAATCAATAAAAACTAATACAAAATAAAGTTTTATCATAAATAAAATTATAGGTAGGTACATTTAAAAAAAAAAGTTTTTTCGATGTTTTCCAAAAGTAAATTCTTTCAATTAATTTTAAAAACATTAAAAAACCTACCTATTTTTGAGAAAAAAAATTATATGTTAGTGCTTACAAGTAATTCTCATTCAGTAAAAAATCACCTTCAAAATAAGCCTTGGAACATTAAAAGGAATGATTATTTTAAAAGTAATTCAAATTTATGTAAAACATTTTATTCTTTTAAAAATTTGATATTCTTTAAAGAAATAAACAGAAAATATTTCAGTTTCTATACATTTTATGTTTAAAGATGTTTTTTAATCATTAAAAAATGGATGGTCCCACAATTTCTACCAGTAGTGTACTTATCATTTATAACTTTCCAAGAAACATGTCATATCATTTGGATATTTTATAAATTTGAGGAAATTTACAAGAAGACTAGATAGAAATATTACGCATAATTTTTGTGCCTGGTGGAATCACTTATAGGACGCATGGATATCTCATGAAAATCATTAGTTACAATTTTCATATTAAAGAATTCTATTACATATAATTATTTATTATTTTTTTGACGAATTTTCATTTTTCCAATTAGCAATTGACAAAATTCATTAACGAATTTTCCTTTACAGAATTTTTAAGTACCAAACTTTTATTTAGTGTAATACAGAATTTCTCTTTAAACAACTTTTTAATTAAAAGAATTCTAATTTAACCGAATTTTAGTTTAACAGAATTCTCATTTAACAGAATTTTAAATGCTTCGTATTTTTAAATGTTAGAATTTCCAATTCACCGAATCTTATCTTATCCAAATTTTTATTTGTATAAATTGTTATTTGATAGCATTCTTTAAAAATCGAATTTTTTATTTATCCAAAATTGTAAATGAACAAACAAATACGTTTTTCTTGATAATTTCTGGTCAATTTTAAAGATCGCGACGAAATATTTCTGATTATTATATAAGAATTCGTGCAAATGAAAATCCGAACAAATTAAGATTCTATGAATCAAAAATGACATTTAAAAATTCATATGACTTAAAATTCTGTTGAATGAGAATTATGTTAAATTAAAGGCTAATTCGAAAAATGATAAATTCATCTAAAAAATAATTATATCTAATAAAATTCTTTAAAATAATTCTAATTATTTTTATGGAATAACTATGCGCCTCGTCACTATATGAAAAAACCTATGAAATAGTTATGTTCTTGTTGACTTTTTGATAATATGAAAATTATTATTGATAAATGCATAGGGAAATTATTCTATACGGATACATGTTTACAAAATACACGCATAAATAAATGAAAATATCTGAAAATGAATGCGAGAGGTATGTAGACGTGATTTATCAAACAAAGAGGGATAACGATATCTTTTACCCTCCCTCTTGTTCTTCCTCTCAGTTTGTCCCTCCATTGTATCAGTCTATCTCTTTTCAGAGGGACTATCTAGTTAGAACAACTGGATAGTCCAGACATTCTTCTTAAGGCTTTGATATGATGTGGCCTTTTATTTATTTAAATAGTGACGTGCGCAGTCCTTTAACATCTTTGGATAAAGCCTGGTTTCAACTTCATTAATATTATTCGCCCTTTGGTTTACGGTGTAGTGACAATCAAATCTTAGACATGGACAGTGAAAATATCTCTCTGTGAGTTTATTTACAAATTTAATTTTAATTAAAATAAAATAATTAGAATTTATTTGCAAAAATAATTAATTTATACATTTCAAAAAAATTTATATTATTTCTGTTTTTAAACTTTTGTGAATATAATATCTTTTCAATAAATTCATCATTAAGTAAATATTAATTATTTTTTATAATTTTTATTATAATTTTCATTTTCAATTGTTTCTCTCTTATTTTTAAAAAAATTTGCCGGTACAATAAATAAATACAAAATGATAATTTAATTATTCGTTGTCCAAGATTAAAAGTACAAATGTAAAGTACTGTTAACATTGACATTGCCTGATATCACTTTCTATGATTCATTTAATGTCTCTTTCTATGAGTCAACAATTAAATTGCTCGACTTTAGCTACCTTCACTTTCAATTATCAATCATTCAAAAGGAGAAACTTTTTTTTACAGTATACAACCTTAGGATATTTAAAAAAAATTTCAACTATTTAATTAAACTTTAACTAACTAAACAAGAGGAACTTAAAATTTTATTTACTTTTAAATTATCTAGAGGAAAATGGAATAAACTGCCCTTTTATTAATATAACTTTTTAATAAAAATTACATGAAATTTGATATAAATCGTCTTTACCTAATTTATTGATACTTCTAAAAAATAATTTCGCTGGAAATAATTTTTGACAGTTATTAACAATAGTGCAATTTGCCCAAAACAATTCCCTATTTCCTTAATGAAATTCTTACCATAAAAAGTACTAAGTTTATTATTCTGACTTACTACGTGATTTAATTATAAACAATAACTATAATTTAATTATAAATTAACTTATTACTTCTTTTATTAATAATGACTAAAAATAAATTCAATATTAAAAGTGTGGAAGAAAAATAATATAAAAGAAAATAAGTTGTGACAGTGATAGTTTGACAGTTAATGGCACAGTTTATATTTTTAACTATAATATAATATACGACAATTTCTAATTATTAACCCGCTAAGGTCAATGGGGTCCAACAGACTACAGACCATATATGTATGTCTGCGGCACTATGTTTCTATTTATTATCTCAATTGAAATAGTAGTTTTCAAATATTTTTCATAAAGTATTTCAAAATACTATGCTAATTGTTAAAGATTAAAATATTTAATAATTATTATATAAAGAACAAAGCAAAATTTAAATATTTTGTTAAAAATTGTAATTACTAATTTTTTGTCAGTAAAAATTACTTAAAAAAATTTCTTCTAATTTCCTATATATTCTTCTATGTAAAATAGAAATCTCATTAAAATAATTTTTACGCAGAAATAATTTATTTTTTTTATTGATTTACTTAAGAAAATAATGTATAAACGCTTTTAATAAGTAAAACATTGTTTACGTTTAAAATAAACATGCAGAAAACACATGCAGAAACAAATTCTCGTATATGTCTGCATTTTGCAGACGGTACTACTTTCGAGATATCTGTTTTCACACGGCTCTTTCATGTTTGATTTCGTAAAAATGTCATGCTTCTTACCTCACACTATCTAACATAATTTTCTGATAAATATATATAATTATTTTATGTCTATATATGGAACAAAATACATCAAGTGACTAAAATTACATTTTTTTGAGGTAGAAATACTAAATACTTCCAGTAAACCAAATAAAATTAACCGAGAAATTCAACTACCGTTAAGTATTTGACTGAATAGTAATAAAAAGAACTACGGTTTTAGATATACAACTTAACCTTTATGGGGCAGAGGAAAAAAACACCTTCTATAGGCGGACGAGGTACCCTGGTACCTATGTTTAATTTATTGATGTTTGTATATCAAAATGAGCAGTTCAATCAACTTTAAGTGTAGTGGACGTTTCAATGAATGTAGTAATCACATAATACTCTAATAACACAAGATATCTTGGGATATATTAATAATATCCCGCAGATATCCTAGGGATGTCCTATGGATATCAAAAGGATCTCTTAAGGATATCCAAAAAATCGGCGGTTTGGATATCCTTTGGATATCCGATGGATATCTGAGGATATCCAAAGGATATCTTCTGGATATCTCTATAGATTTTCATAAATGTCCTTCAGATATCCCATAGATATCGTCAGGATATCCCACAGATATCACAAGGATATTCTCAGTATATCTTCTGGATGTCAAGAAGATATTCTCAGGATACTGTTTTAAAGTCATTATGAGACTACGAGTGAGAATATTCTGTGAATTAAATTTTATATAAATAAAATAAAATGCAACTTGTTTTTCGAGAAAGTTGTTTAATTTGAAAAATTATTAACTAATTTTTTTCTCATTCGTGATTCATTCCTTTATTCATATGCTTAATATTGTCAGAAAATAAATTGGCTTTAAACAATATAAATTCTTCCCCGCAAATAACGAATAACTAGTAATATTAATTATACATTAAGTGCATGAGTTTATTTTAAAACTTTGAAAAATGCGTTTCAAATCTTCATTTAAAATAAATTAGAAGCTCATAAGATTTTTGTTTTTATTATATTATTATTCATTATATTAGCTTAACAATTTTAACCTTAAAAAATATATGTTGAGATGTTAAATATCCCGTGAATATCCTAAGAATATCCCACGGACATCCTGAGGATATCCCACGGACATCCTGAGGATATCCCATGGATATCCTGCGATATAATATCCAATAGATATTTTGTGGATGTCTTAGGGATATCCTGTGGATATCCTATGGATGTCCTGTTGATATCCCACAGACCGGCGGTTTGGATATCCTATGGATATCCCAAGATATCCTGGGGACCATTCTAGGATATCGACCATTGATATAAATATCCTATGGATATCCTAGGAATATCCTTTTGTTATGAGGGTATGAATACACTGTAAAAAGAAGTCGTATTTTAAGGCCGAAAAGAGGTCTTATTTTAAGAGGCAACATTTTTAAGGCAGCTTAGCTGAATTTACGCAATGCAATTTCCATTATAACTACTAACGCTGATTTTAAGACTCATCTTAAAATAAGATTTTCTTTTTGCTAATAAAAAATTATCATTATTAGTTAATTAATAAAAAACTGTCCATTACGTATTAAATATTTTGTATATATTCACAATTTCATTGATCTTTCATTAAATATTACCTCGTCAGTCCCATAATGGTTAATACAGATTAACTAAATAAATAGTAATTTTTATCAAATAAAATTTCTTTTTTTGAAATAACTAAAAATTTTCATTAACCAAATGATCTATTATTGTTTATTGAATATTGTTTTAATTGAAGCTAAAACCTCTACAATTTTGGCAAATAGTATTTTATTTCATTCAAGTACACAATTTATTTGCATCAAAACAAAAAAATTTTGATCCAAATAAATCGAAATTTGACTTAACCCCGGCATAATTCCGCGTTCAAACGTAAATGGCACAACGGGTCTTCTGGACTCGACGTATTTAACCCTTATCTGGCACCATGGCTTTAATTGAATGTGTAGCTTTTGAATATTTCAATATATTAGTTTGACATATTCTTAATAATTTTGTAAGTTTTTTGATACAACTAATTCAATACAAAAGAATAAATTAGCTTCAAACATTAATAATTATAAATTTTTAATTTTAACCTAAATAGTCACATTTTATTCTGCAAAATAAATACCTTTTTTGGAAGTCCTGCTGTTGTAGTAATTTTTTCCTTAAAGAAAATACATCAAAAATATAACCTTAAATTTTTAAGTAAAAACACGCAATTTTTCGTTTTTATTTTTCATGATTTTTTTTTAACTAACTTAAAATAAATTAATCTAATAATTATTAAAATAAATTATTGTTGGAATTACATTAATTTTTAATATTATGCAGTAAAAAAGGTTTTAGAAATAATTATTTTTCATAATTTTCAGATATAAATAAACTGTTTATTTGATCTAAGTAGTTTTTATTTGCATTAGAAAATCAAATATTTGAGTAAAATAAATAAATAGTTTCAAATAACTCAATATTTTCGTTTCAAATAAATATTTATTTAATCGAAATATTTTTTATTTGTTTTCATAAAATAAAGTATTTGTATTAAATAATTTAGTGTAATAGAATCAATAAAATAAATTTATTAATTTATTAGATTCACTTGATTATTTACTTGAACCAAATACGATTTATTTGGTTCAAATAAATGTGATTCAAATAATTTAAGTTATTTTAATTAATAAATACATATTTTTTGGATACAAATAAAAAATATTTAAAACAATATTTTTCGAATACTTTGAATTATTTGAATAAATTTTTTAATATATTATAATTCTATTGTGTAGAGGAAGAGAAATAATATACAATTCTGCATTTTAGATTTTCAAAATTTTGATGTGTCCTTAAGTTTTTTCGAACTTTCAAAATCGTCCGTTTTGGCATTTTCAATTTTTTTTTGGGGTAATGTGCAATCACAGGTAAAATTTAAGGGGCGGGTATCGTATTTAATTTTTTTTTTGCATTTTTCTTTATTTTTTTAAATTAATGTATAATATTTCAAGAATATTGTGTAAAAATTTCAAGCCGATCGGAGCAAAATTGACGAAGTTATGAGCAATATTTTTGAAACATTATACATTAATTTAAAAAAATAAAGAAAAATGCAAAAAAAAATTAAATACGATACCCACCCCTTAACAGAATTTTTTTTTAAACGAATTTTTAATTTAAATAATTTTTAGGTATCGAATTTTTATTTGGGTAAATTCTTATTTAACAGAATTTCTCTTTATTCAATTTTTTATTTAAAAACATTCTAATTTAACCAAATTTTAATTTAGCTTAATTCTTATTCGACAGAATTTTAACTATTTTAAGTGATTTGAATTTTTAAATGTTAGAATTTCCAATTCACCGAATTTTAATTTATGCAAATTTTTATTAACACGAATTGTTATTTAATAGAATTCTGAAAACGACGAATATTCATTTGTCCAAAATTAAAAATGACCGAACAAAAAATAGAAAGATTTCGGTACAATTTTTCAATTAAAATTTTTTATGATAATTTCTGAGTGGTCAATTTAAAAAAGGGGAGGTAGCGATTCTACGCAAAAAACCAACTTTTAGTACACAACTTTTGGCATGATCAATAAATTAAAATTCAGAACGAATATACAAATTTTACTTGTTTTTCGAAAATACTGCTTTTAGGACTTTTCAAAAAACGTGGGGAGTTGTGCAACACCGTTCAAACTTATCAGAAAAACATATTCTTTAAAATATTCTTTATTTAAATTATAAAAGGTGAAAAAGTAAGATAATTAATATAAAATAAAATCATAGATAAGATAATAAAAGATTAATTATAGGTAATATAAACAAAATTAAATTGTTTTAAAAATAATTTAATTAGGCGCTATGTAATTAATTTCATTTACAGTGAATACAGATGTAAAATCCATTTGTTATTTCAGCACAGTTGAATTATTCATAAATAATGTAAAATAAAAATAGAGAGTGCGTACTAGAATTAAAAACTGTTAAATATGATGTGTTGCACAACTCCTCACTGACGCTGTTGCATAACTCCCTTTTTTCTACATAAGTCATAGAATCATTGACACATCAAATGTTCATGAGAAATTTTTCTTTGTACGCTGAAAAGTTATTAATTACTGATTATTTTCATGCACTAACCATTGTTAAAAAAAAACTTTTTGAAAAAAACTTTTAACTCACTATCTGGAAAGATACGAAGAATGCTTGTAAAGATGACGGGGCTACCACTTAAAAAGTTAGTTCTTAACGAGAAAAGAATTTGACAATAGTCAAAATTTGTCACATTCCTTTCACTTTAAGGCTTAATTTTTTAAAGGCTTGTAAATATTAAAATTATTAAAATTATACCTAAATTTTAAGGTTATGTTTGTTTCTTGGTTAAGGCAATTTAAGGTTATGTTTGTCTAGTCTTGAAACCAGAGGCAATCCTGGGGACTTGCGCCTACGTTAATAGTCAAAATTCAAATAAATTTTGAGGTTATGTTCGTTTATTGGTTATGGGGGGTGATTTCCCACCACAATTTGAGGTTATGTTCTTGATTATATTTCTGTGAGAAAAATTATCTTTGATTTAAAAAAAATTATCTTCGTTTCAAAGAAATTTTTTATTTAATTCAAATAAATGTTTCTTTGATCCTATATCAATGTTAGAATTTCTTTGATTTAATGCACAAATTTCTTTCATTCAAGAAAATTTCTTTGAATCGAAGAAATTTTCTTTGAAACTATGAAGCTTTTTTGTTTCAAAGAAAATATTATTTTGAATAAAAGAAAACAAGTCAAAGAAATTGGTTTCTTTAAATCAAAGAAATCGTTTCTCTGGATGTAGGAGTTCTCGTTGTAGAATTTTTTAAAAAACTTAATTCAAATTTTTTTTTATCTGTGTAGCATTTCCTGGTGTTTGATTTAGATGTAAAAAAGTTAATTTAACATTTTATATTATTTAATTTTAATTCGTAGTCTTTTCTTGTAGAATTTATTTTTGAGAAATTTTTTTTTATTTAATTAAAATGTAGGTATTTAATATTGTCAAGAATTTCCTGGAATAATTTTTTTCCTTTGTTTATTATTTTAATGTATAGAATTTTTTCTTTTAGAATTTATTTGTGTGGAATTTTTTAAAAAACTTATTCATTGCAAATTTTTTTGTGCAGAATTTCTTGGTATTAGATTTAAGTGCACCGAATTAAAAAATCAAACATTTGAAAAAAAATTTAAATTATTTTTTTTAAGCTAAGAAATAATTTTGATATTTAAAGTATGTTTTTGACCTAAATACAACATTTGTTTGATTTATAAATTTTCTCCAAATTCAATGCACTATTTTAAGAATTCCAAAAACTCTTTAACTTTATTTACCAAAGTAATATTTTATCAAAATAATTGTATATCTTCTCCGTCCTTGTTACACAAGGACAGCTACTCGCAACTTTCACGGGTGAAAACGGCTTGTGATGTTTAACATTCAAAGCAGTCACCTATCAAGATTCATCAACCAGGAAACCGGCTTGTTCCGCAGTGACTTTGCTAACACGAACCATGAAAAGAGAATCGTAGAAAACGGTATTATTTTTTCGAGACTTAGCAAAACGATAATATTTTTCTGAAATATATTTTAATAGTTTCTGTTAAGTTTTTAAATCAGAAAAATATCGTAAAAAGTGGTGAATTTTAAATAGTAATATACATTTTTTAAAATAAAATTAAAAGTGTACGAGTGATATTGAATGAACTAATATGGCGCTTGGAATGAAAAGAAATGAATTTTCATACTCGCGAGATTATTTAAGACCATACAAAAGAAGGAGAAAACGCGAATATTCCGATTGGCGTTGGATATCGAATATTTCACGAATTAATGGAAAAACATGTGGGTACACTAAAGTTACCAATGATTTTAATCAAAGACTTCAAGCAACGACACAAAGTACAGATGATTCAAAATCACCTATTTTTCAAGAGTATGTTAATTTTGCTTTAAGTAAAAAATAATTAGAAGATAATTAAAGGAATATTAAAATTTTAATTAAATTTTTTGATTTTTTTAAAATTATTAATAAAAATAAAATTCTGTCAATATTGCTTTTGTTTTTTTCAGATATTCAAGAAATTAAAGTTTAGTAGTTTTAACAATAAAAGCAATTATGTATTTAAATATTGGTAATATTTTGGTGAATTATAATTTATAAATTATTCTTTCGCTTTGTTTAAATTAAGTTATTTTAAATTAAAAAGGTAATTAAGATTCACTCGTATAATAATCACATGAGACTACGTTTTAGTCAGCTGTTAAATTGATAATAGAATTCTGGTTTTATTATCTTCAATGTTATAGTAGTTATCTCCATCTACCTTTACATTCTTATGTCACTTTTAGATGCTTTTAGTGTTTGACCAAGATACCGCAATATTAATTTCAAAATATTTGATTCGTCGATATTGTTTTTAAATTTTTTACTTTTATTAATAAAGTCAACTATTCTTACATGTTGAAATGAAGTATGTATAAAAAAAATTTTTTACTTAAGGATGATGGAGGCCCTAACATAACCTAAAAACTGAAATTTTTAACGCAAACAAAAATTTAATATAAAACATAATAATTAATCAAATTTAAGAATAATTGGTCCAGTATCCCAAGCAGCACGTTATATCCCCCTGAATATCCCTTGAATACCACAGTGGAATATTCCCATGATCTTCAACCCAGATAGCACAACAATTTGCAGCAATTCTTCAGCAAGTTTACAATGCCAAATTTGTTAGTTTGCAATGTAAATTTGCTGCAAAACTGTGGCAAATAACTATATGTCCACGCTTTGCGAAGTTTGCATTGCAAATTTGCCGAAAAATTTTACATACCATTTGCAGAAAATTTTATGGCAAACTTGAAGAAAATTTGCTGATAATTTGCTCAAATTCATGTCATGCGCAGTAGTTTTCTATGGCACTTAGGGCTGCGCAATACATTTTAGTCGCCTTTCCTTTAGGAAAGGTTTGCAGTAACAAAATATCATCATATTTACAACAATGACATTTTTTAATTTTTGTCGAAAAATGTCCGCAAGTTTTCTTAAAATTTGTCATAAAATTTTCCTGCAATTTTTCTGAGAAATTTTTCTGCAAACTTGCAATGCGAACTTCGCAAAGCGAGGACATACAGCTATTTGCCACAGTTTTGCAGCAAATTTACATTGTAAACTTATAATTTGGCGCTACAAATTTACTGCAAAATTGCTGCAAAAAGTTGTGCTATCTGGGAAGGAAAATCAAAATGTGAATATTCCACAGTGACATTCAGGGTATATTCCAGTGACATTGAGGGTAATATTAAAGGAATATTCCAGTGATATTGTGGGAATACTCCACGGTTATATTGAATTTTTTTTTAAGTGTTGAAATAATAGAAATGTGTTATAAATTGTTATTTGAATAAGCAGGAAGATTAAAAATACATTTAAAAAAAAAATTCAATGTAACCGTGGAATATTCCCTCAATATCACTGGAATATTTCCACAATATCACCTGAATATCCCCTTAATGTCACTGGAATATTCCATGAATGTCACTGAGGAATATTCTCTCAATGTAACTGGAATATACCCTGAATGTCACTATGGAATATTCCCATGATGCGGACATTTTGATTTTCCTAGAAGATCATGAGAATATTCCACTGTGGTATTCAACGGATATTCAGGGAATATACCTTGCTGCTTGGGATATTTTGAATAATAAACGCAATTAGAAAAATTTGGCAATAGACATTTCTTATGGCTCAGCATTCGTTCTTTCAAATGGTGTATCGGAAGAAATTGCAAATTTAAAAATAAACAAATTACAAATGCACAAAAAAAGTTGGACTCATATTTGTTGCATCTCAAAATGAGTTCACAAAACGTGGCATAAAACGTGGTCTCATTTTTGATGCGTATCAAATTGAGTAGGAATTTTGTACTCAATTTGAGATTACGTTTTTTCTGTGTGGTTATTTAATAAAAAAAAATCGGACGAGTGCGAGTTACACTCGCATTAAAACCGAGGGTTTCGTACCGTTAAACCTAAAATTTGGGGGATTAAAGTGTAAAGGCCTATGAAAAAATTCCAATTTTGCTTAATTTTTCTTGTAATGTGAGCATGAAAACACATATATAGACACATAGATAGAAAATTATCAGGTTTTCCTTGAAAACGCTATGATAATCAACTCCAATCGTGCTCACTATACTTTTTTTGTAATCTACACGTAAAAATACGTAAAAATGTATAAAATTGAAGCCCTTTAGATAAAATTCTCTTCGTTTTTTGAAAAAAATTCATGATTTTTATCGAAAATTATCAGTTTTTTCTTGAAAACGCTATGATAATCAACTCCAATCGTTCTCGCTATATTTTTTTTGTAATCTACACGTAAAAAAAAACATAAAAATGTATAAATTTAAATACCTTAAGATAAAATTTTCTTCTTTTTTTATTCAAATAATCCATAATTTTTTCTAAAAATATGAGTTTTCCTTAAAAACAATATGAAAATCAACTCCAATCGTGCTCGCTATATTTTTCCTGTAATTTTCGAGTAAAAATACATAAATGTTTTAAATTTGAGCTCTCTATGTGAAAAGATGTGGCCACTAGGGGGAGGGTACATAGTAATTTTTAGGGATTTTTCGTAAAAATTCATGGTTTTTCCTTGACAACGCTATGATAATCAATTCCTATGAGATTCGCTATATTTTTCCTGTAATCTACACGCCAAAATACATATGTGTACTAAATTTCAGCCCTCTAGATAAATTCGTGTGGCCGCTAGGGGATGGGGGGTACATGCCTTGCTTCACTAGTCTCATTAATAGGGTTCTCCCTTCGGGTACGGAACCCTAAAAACATGAAATTTCAAAGTTTTTTAAAATTTTTTTTCTTTTTAAATTTTGTTTCGATTGACTTGAAATTTTGACACAATATTCTTGAGATAATATGCATAAAATAATTTAAAGAAAATGCAAACCAAATTTTAATACTTTACCCCCCCCCCTAACAATTAAAAAAAATTTATGATTGTAGACATTTTATTTTTTTGTAAAAAGGGTTTCAAGCAAGGTTCAAAAGCCACTTGTACCCACCATATACCTCTATTGTTAACAAAGACATTAAATTTGTAAAAAAAAATTGTTCTATTTTTTTAAAATTATTGATATAAAAATGAAATATTTGGAAGATTCAACTGTTCAAAATTCTAGACATTCAAAAAATTCTATAAATATGTAGTAAAAATTAAAAAATTTAATAGTCAATTTCTATGAACATTTTTTAAATATTTGAAATCCTTCAGACAAATTTTTTTTATATTTCTTTCAAACCGGTTATTTACTTTTACCCACTATAATTTACCTTATTTATATTCCCTTCCCCTAAGAGAAGGGTCCCTTCGAGGGTCCTTCAGGTTTAATAACTTTTTAACGCAAAATAAAAAATTATTTAAATTTAGAAAAAATATTTTTTTAAATGTTATATTTGTAATTTTTAGATTTTAACAATTTTAATGATATTAAACTTGATGTAAAAACATTAAAATTACATAATGATTATACAACTATCTATTCCATTAACATTAATTTTCAATAATTTAAAAATATTTTCAAACAATTATATATCGTTCCCTGTAGGCAGAAAACCATGTTCGTTCTAAAAACGTTTTAAGAACGTTTTTAAAACGTTTCATGTCTACCAAATAATGTTCTGGAACATTATTTGAACATCCATGTTCTTAAAATGTTCCAGAACATTATTTGGCGGACATGAAACGTTCTAAGAACGTTCTTAAAACGTTTTAAGAATGAACATGCCCTAATAACACAAGATATCTTGGGATATATTAATAATATCCCGCAGATATCCTAGGGATGTCCTATGGATATCAAAAGGATCTCTTAAGGATATCCAAATAATCGGCGGTTTGGATATCCTTTGGATATAGCATGGATATCTGAGGATATCCACAGGATATCTTCAGGATATCTCTATAGACTTTCATAAATGTCCTCCAGATATCCCATAGATATCGTCAGGATATCCCACAGATATCATCAGGATATCCCATAGATATCGACAGGATATCCCAGATATTTTCAGGATATTCTCAGTATATCTTCTAGATGTCAAGAAGATATTCTCAGGATACTGTTTTTAAAGTCATTATGAGACTACGAGTGAGAATATTCTGTGAATTAAATTTTATATAAATAAAATAAAATGCAACTTGTTTTTCGAGAAAGTTGTTTAATTTGAAAAATTATTAACTAATTTTTTTCTCATTCGTGATTTATTCCTTTATTCATATGCTTAATATTGTCAGAAGATAAATTGGCTTTAAACAATATAAATTCTTCCCCGCAAACAACGAATAATTATTAATATTAATTATACATTAAGTGCATGAGTTTATTTAAAATCATTGAAAAATGCGTTTCAAATCTTCATTTAAAATAAATTAGAAGCTCATAAGATTTTTGTTTTTATTATATTATTATTCATTATATTAGCTTAACAATTTTAACCTTAAAAAATATATGTTGAGATGTTAAATATCCCGTGAATATCCTAAGAATATCCCACGGACATCCTGAGGATATCCCATGGATATCCTGCGATATAATATCCAATAGATATTTTGTGGATGTCTTAGGGATATCCTGTGGATATCCTATGGATGTCCTGTTGATGTCCCACAGACCGGCGGTTTGGATATCCTAGGGATATCCTATGGATATCCCAAGATATCCTGGGGACCATTCTAGGATATCGACTATTGATATGGATATCCTAGGGATATCCTTTTGTTATGAGGGGGTTTTTTGCCCACAGGGTTGTAATTGTATTAACTTTTAAATTACAAATATAATATTTAAATAATTATTATTTTGAAATACAACAATTTTTAATTTTGCAATGAAAATCCATAAAACCCCCGAGTAATGTGTTTCAAGCGAATGTGCTTAATTTTTAAAATGTCGTCCGCCATATTGGATCCGATATTTTGAAAAACGGACACCGAATTCGTAATCAGTGACCCCGAAATCCTGCGAGTAACGATCCCGTGCAGAAATTTCCCTACTTAGTTCTACTTTAAGTAAGGCTCTCTCATGGCCCTTGCCAGTTTTTCCACAAGTCCGTCATTTCCCAGATTAAACGACAGTTACTTGGTTACGCCATGTTTGCAATATAACCTAGAAAACTACATATCAAGGCAGTGGAAAGGCCCTTGCCAGTTTGTCCACAAGTATGACATTTCTTAGAGCAAGAACATAAACGTGTTCATGTAAAAGTACTTGTACATAAAAAAATATGTACAAGAACATGCTCATTTTTTTGTATAAGTATATTTTCTTGTCCAGGATCTTGTATAAGTTCTGATACAAGAACATGTCTCAATTCCGGATGCTGAACTTGTTCAAGAACATTACTTGAACATGTACTAGAAAATGTACAAGTTCATTAATGAACATGTACAAGAAAATGTACAAATTCATTAATGAACATGTACAAGAACTTGTACATTTTCTTGTACAAGTTTTTTCAGCCGGGAATCGATGACAACTCAGATGAAGATGAAGTACATGTAGAAATTCATGTATAAAGAGCGAGATAAAGAGTAAAAATCTACGTGGATTTCCATGTACCTTCACGAATTTTACATGGTATTTTGAAACATTTCCACGTAGAATTATACGCAAAACAGCGATATTAAAACTTTAAAGTTTATCCCTACGGGTATTATATTCGTACCCATATTGAGAACACTTAACGATGCGACCTACTACGATAGGCAAATGTGGAAAAATAAAGTTTCTACGTCTTTAAATCAATATGTACATAAATGTTTGAATTCAAAAAGAGAGAAAATTATTTACTAATGCATGCCTACCCGTCGTAGTAGGTCAGGGTTAGCGTTCTCAATTTGTGTGCGTCTAACAAAAGCTGATTTTTTTGCGTATCCAAGAATTTCGCAAAATTACATCAAGCATACTGAAAAAGTGCATGAATCTTTCATTTCAATTTTGATAAATTTTTTATTGATCCGTGTAGAAATCACCAACCCAGATAGCACAACTTTTTGCAGCAATTTTGCAGCGCCAAATTATAAGTTTACAATGTAAATTTGCTGCAAAACTGTGGCAAATAGCTATATGTCCTCGCTTTGCGAAGTTCGCATTGCAAGTTTGCAGAAAAATTTCTCAGAAAAATTGCAGGAAAATTTTATGACAAATTTTAAGAAAACTTGCGGACATTTTTCGACAAAAATTAAAAAATGTCATTGTTGTAAATATGATGATATTTTGTTACTGCAAACCTTTCCTAAAGGAAAGGCGACTAAAATGTATTGCGCAGCCCTAAGTGCCATAGAGAACTACTGCGCATGACATGAACTTGAGCAAATTATCAGTATATTTTCTTCAAGTTTGCCATAAAAATTTTCTGCAAATTGTATGTAAAATTTTTCTGCAAACTTGCAATGCAAACTTCGCAAAGCGTGGACATATAGCTATTTGCCACAGTTTTGCAGCAAATTTACATTGCAAACTAACAAATTTGGCATTGTAAACTTGCTGAAGAATTGCTGCAAATTGTTGTGCTATCTGGGAACGTATGCCTGAAATGATTGTTGGCCCAATATTGGTCCTACCTTGGCAGCCCCTGTTTATATATTCTAGACTGGTCCTAACTTGGACTTAGCTAGAACATTTAGTTAAGTGTTAGAAAATTTTTTATGAAAAAAAGTGATTTAAATTAGAATTTGTAAAATATTCTCAGATAATACTTATTTAATTAATTGATAATTATTTATTGTTATATATATTGCCAAATAATATATTTCAAAAATATTTTGTTAAATTTTTATTTGTTTAAACAATTTATTGTTCATAATTTATAACTTTTTTAAATACACATAGAAAGTAGCACAATTTTATAAATTTGTTACCTTCTCTTAGTAGTTAGTAATTTAAAGGTTATAAATAAAATAAAATATAGAATTAAATTTGCAACAACTATTATGTTAAATTGTTTAAACAAATAATTGTTTCTATTTATTAACATTTTTCATAATTTTCCTAGAAAAATGCAGTATTTTTTCCTATTGTAAAATTAGGAAAAAGCTGCATCTTTCTAGGTGTACTACAAAAAAGTTAATAAATAACAACAATAAATTGTTTAAACAATTGTTGAATTAATAATTTTACATCAAATCTATCTGGCTTTATATTCGATTTGATAAATTGTAAAATTAGGAAAAAAACTGCATCTTTCTAGGTGCACTACAAAAAAATTAATATACATAACAATAAATTGTTTAAACAATTAAACAATGCAATATAGTGTTTTAAATCCATTATTTGACAACATAAAACAATTACAGCGAAAGTTCTGGATGATTTCAAGTATTTTTGTAAAATAGAATTAAAAAAATATAGTGAAAATTTATATAGTTAAAGCGTTCGTTAGGTCTCTTAGGTCATGCGTCTGGGGATCGATTCCCGTAGGGTTCAAATTTTAATTCAACTCTCAGAGTTTAATTTAAAACTTAAAGGATATTCCTTTTAGAAAGTTAGTACCCTACTGTTAATTCCCATATGAGATCCTTTGTAAGATATCTTATGGTTTCTTATATAAGATCCCATACGAAATCTTATAAGGACATCTCGTAAGAAGAATCTCATCAGTGTCCATACAGGATTCCATATAAGATCCCATATGGGGTCGAAATTTGAAAAATAAGATTTGTGAATATCTCAAAAACGGTAAGAGATACGTAAAATCGGACAAAATTTGAGTTCATTTTATATAAACCAAAAATATTTTGTGTTTAAAACCTAAAATATATGTCTCATATTCTTTTTTTTAAATAACTACTACATAATCCCATGTGGGATCCTATGTGAGATCTCATATAGAATTCTATATAGACACTCATGAGATTTGTCTCATGAGTTTCTATATAGGATTCTCCTAAGATCTCATGTAATATCACATATGAGAAACCATAAGTGATCTTATGCGGGATCTCATACGGGAATTTACAATAGGGATATTAATTGTGGTTAAAATTAATTTTTTAAATTATTTATTATTAAAACTGGCATTAACTAGGCACCCAAGTTAGGACTAGGCTAAAATCGCATCATAAACCATTGTAGGACCAAGCTAGAATGCCAAACTTGGACCTAGTTAATAATAGGGCAAAATAGATACGACCAAGCTAGGACCAGTTTTTATTTTCTACACGGGGAAAGCTTTCTATAATCTTTCATTTATGAAACAGTTTTAATGTTTTCATGGGTGTTTTTAATTCGCTTGTCAGAAATATCATTATACTAAATTTAGAATACCTGTAAATTCATATTTCATCATATTCTCTTTTCAGATTCAAGGACAAAGCAACTTTTGGGTATGGAACAAGTGTTTCTCCCAATAACAATGAACCTCATGATAGTGCCATGACATCAAAAAAAGTTATTTTTTGCGTGCATGGAAAACTATCTGGATGCTGTACTCTTATTAAAGATAATGACAGTGATAATAAAGCAGTCAATGACTATCAACGTCCAATACTAAGTATGTTCACTATTTTACCATACATAATCATTTTAAAAAAATTTCAATTTTTATTAAAATAGTAAAATGTTTTGCATTAGAGTCACACTTTTTGTTATTAATTTTTTTTTTAAATAAAAGAAAAAAAAAGATTAAAAATTTTTATCTATCCGTAAATTCAAAATAATATTTAAAATTTTTTAAAAATTCTGACAAATATCTAAAATATTATGAGGTTGAAGTCTAGTGAGTTTAAAACTATTTGAGCAATTGCTTTGGTCGAAATAAAGAATTAATTAGTATTCAGCTGTTGACAACCTCATGTAATTTATGTTGGAAAACTTTTATCGCTTGGCAGCACGGGTTAATATAAAAAGACATCAAACCTTCCGCTTAACACATATTGTTATAATATATGTCCGTTTCACTAATTTCACAAAAATTTATTCCACAATATTCAGGTAAATGTTCAAAAAACAATTATTTAAGTTAAAATATATTGTACGATATTCGAAGAAAAGAAGCAAATAAAAATTCAAATTTAACAAAATTTTAGTAATTGTATTGTGTAAAATAATACGAGGTGTGTAATTTTTTGTACTTCACTAATAAACAAACTTGTGTACAAACTTAATGATTAAAATCAAATAATTGCTGTCAGCAAAAATAATAAATATAAATCCTTCAGTAGACAACACTTTCATTCAATATCTTAAATTTAAAGAGTTAAATTACTCTTAAACTAATGTAAAATTTATTTAAAAATATTGCTCAAAATCTATAATAATTAATATTTGAAGCTTGAAAAATTGTCTTATTTATTAAATCCACGTTTAATTACAGTAGATAGTTTTTAAAACACGATAAAATTACATTGTATAAAAAACTAATTTTTATTTTTTGTAAACTTCTTTGACAGAACTGTTAGACATATATAGTCTAAATTTCAAAATTTTAATTTTAGGTGAAGATCACTGCCACAGAGATAGAAATGAAGATATAGATAGAAAAGCTCGCAAGAAATTATTAATTGCCAGTGTGCTATGTGTTATATTTATGATTGGAGAGATCGTAGGTAAGTAATAAATAAAAATTTATCTTGTGTACCTATAGATCACTGTAAGTAAATAAAAATTCGTGATTAATTTATGTATGGGGCAAAATTCCTGAACTGTTCACGGTGCGCCAGAAGGAGGTTTAAATAAAAATGAATTGGCACTTAAAAATTCTTTTTGATTATGGTTCTAAGACGAATAAAAAACTTTTCTCAATAGGTTTTAAAATCAGCTTACGTGCCCAATTTAAAACAAATTGAGTTTTAAATATTTAAAAATAGTATTTTATGAGGAACCAGAATTTATTTAATGTATACTTATATGTGTATAGATAATAGATGTTTTAGATTTGGGTTCATATAAATTTATTAACAATGAAGTTATTTTCTTGTTTCGTTTTTATATTTATGCATTAAGAGTGTCAAACGGTATCTGAAATTCTTTGGCAAGAAGAGAGCTTTAATTATCGCTCTGAACGTGAAATAGTATTGATTTTACACGAACACTTTTAACAAAATCAGCCAAAATCCTCATCTTATAAATTTCCTAAATCCAAAAGACTGTACGAATCCATAGAAAAACATGGTTGCAAAACAAAAAGTAGAAAAGTAATCTAATAACAGCTGCGATTTTGTGCGCCCTGCATGCTGCTGCCATCTGACGGCGGCGGGAGGTAAAGAACCTGTCATTATATTACTTTTCGTTTTGCAATCGTGTTTTTGTATGGATTCGCATAATCTTTCGGATTTAGGAAATTTATATAAGATAACGATCTCTAGCTGCTTTTGTAAAAAATGTCCGTCTTTCGAGAAGAAAGTATTTTAAAATCAATGTTTATCATTTTCACGTTTAGTGTCGTTTTTATAGAGCGATAATTAAAGGTCTCTTCTTGCCAAAAAATTTCAGAGACCATTCGACTCTCTTAAATAAATTTTGTCACTCTTAAAATCGTTCTTTTAACATTATAATTTAATTTTTTAAAATCGGACACAAACACTACAGCAATATAATTATTTATATGTAAAATTGAAAATAAGTAATTATTTTATCATTTATTGCAGTATTTATTAGATTAAATAAATTCTGATTCCCCATAAAACACTGTTTTTATATAAAAACTCAATTTTATTTAAATCGGGAACGTAAACTAATTTTAAAAACTATTGAGAAATGTTTTTTATTCATCTAAGAATCATAATCAAAAAGAATTTTTAAGTGCCAATTCATTTTTATTTAAACCACCTTCTGGCGCAGTGTGTGTTCCCACCGTAAAAATTAATTTCTCAGGATTGAGTTGATACTTGGCTAAAGTATAGTCCTAGTGGACATACATTCAACCACCAAATGATTTTACCCAATAACAAAGGGCTTTGAAGATACAAGGATTCGAAATTTCATCTCTCAGGCGATTTCTTTAAAATTCATCGTAACATAACTTCCATAAGACTTATTCAATTACACTTTTATTCTAGGCTTTTAGAAAGGGTTTTTTCTCTACTTTATGAATATGAAATCTAAATTTTTTAATTCTTTCTTTTAAAGCGTTTTTTCTCAAAATTTTTTTAAAAAATTTAATTTTCGCTGCTTAAGGCCGTTTTTAAATTTTTTGTTTTGGTCTCAAAAAATAGCATTTTTTGTGTACTTTAAAATCACACTTTGACAAAAATGGGATCTGCTTATTTCCAAAGTCAAATTTGACTTTTTTTACATAAAAAACTACACTTTTTCAAATTTGACCTTGAAAATGAACATCCCATTTTTGTCAAAGTGTGATTTTAAAGTACACAAAAAATGCTATTTTTTGAGACCAAAACAAAAAATTTAAAAACGACCTTAAGCAGCGAAAATTAAATTTTTTTAAAAAATTTTGAGAAAAAACGCTTTAAAAGAAAGAATTAAAAAATTTAGATTTCATATTCATAAAGTAGAGAAAAAATCCTTTCGAAAACTCTAAAATAAAATTGTAATTGATTAAGTTTTATAGAAGTTATGTTAAGATGAATTTTAGGGAAATCGCTTGAGTGGGAACTTTTGGGACAAACTTGACATATTGATAGAAATGTGTGAATTGAATTTCGCGAATTGCCTAAATTTTGGGTTTTGTCGGTAACATTTACGGAAAAAATTGGAGTGTTAAATTTTCAATGTTAAAAATTAATTTAGTCTGATCTGATCTTTTTAATAATAATATTTACACTCTACTATATTTTTTCTTTTGTGAATGGTAAACTTTTTTCATTTTTTGTTTTACACTCCAGGAAATTTAAACTAATTATTTCGATAGTTAATTATGTTATACGAAAGTACAACAGAAAAATGAATATCGATAAATAAATTTGACATTTAAAAATTTGTGATTATTCATTGTTAGAATGTTTGAAAAAATATTGATTAGTATTATTAGACTATTCCTGATTTAATGATAATTAACGTAATATTTTTACATGGCAATGAACATGGCAATTTGTTAATACCAATTTTTCTTAAAATAAAATTTATTTAAGAATTTACATAAATGATTTATATTTTTTTTAATATTTTATAGGTGGAATTTGGTCAAATAGCTTAGCAATTGCAACAGATGCTGCTCACCTCCTAACAGATTTTGCGTCATTTATGATATCTCTTTTTTCGATATGGATGGCAAGTCGACCTGCTACAAGAAAAATGCCCTTTGGATGGTATAGAGCAGAAGTAAGTTTTTTCATCCTCCTACCCTGGCGGATCTCGAAATCGGAATGTACGCTGAATTCGTTGTACATTCGTTACACATTGGTTAAACATTTAGTTGGAGTGAAAATTGTGTAGAAACTGATTGGAAACTGTGGAAAAGTGTAATTGAATTGAATAATAAAAGTATTTAGTGATAGATTTGTGCTGTATTTGTGATAAATTAACGTGTTATTATTAAATAAATAATGTTTAAAGTGTAAAATGTTCGCGTAAGTGAGTTTGACAGGCTAGGGAATTTTCTAGTGACATCCAAATTGATAGTCGATAAAGAAGTTGAGCCGCTGACTTTGCACGGTAGGTAGGTGGCTCCTTTTTAAAAATTCTCTTTTTCAATTGTAAATAGAAAAATTAATTAATTAATAAGTTATATAGTTTCTATGTTGTCATTTTTTTAACAATTGAATTTTTGAAGATTGTTTAATGAGATAAATTAAACTTGTATAATCGATGCAAATTGTTGTTTTTTAATTAAATTCAATTAAATTAATTTAATCATAATTTTAATAAAGAAAACTTTTTTTATTTTTCTTTATTTTATTATTATTTATTTTTAATATAAATGTAATTAAAAGAAAAGATTTATTTAAAAGTATTTTAAAAACAACAATTTGCATCGATTACACAAGTTTAATTTATCTCATTAAACAATCTTCAAAAATTCAATTGTTAAAAAAATGACAACATAGAAACTATATAACTTATTAATTAATTAATTTTTCTATTTACAATTGAAAAAGAGAATTTTTAAAAAGGAGCCACCTACCTACCGTGCAAAGTCAGCGGCTCAACTTCTTTATCGACTATCAATTTGGATGTCACTAGAAAATTCCCTAGCCTGTCAAACTCACTTACGCGAACATTTTACACTTTAAACATTATTTATTTAATAATAACACGTTAATTTATCACAAATACAGCACAAATCTATCACTAAATACTTTTATTATTCAATTCAATTACACTTTTCCACAGTTTCCACTCAGTTTCTACACAATTTTCACTCCAACTAAATGTTTAACCAATGTGTAACGAATGTACAACGAATTCAGCGTACATTCCGATTTCGAGATCCGCCAGGGTATATACATACACCGTAAATAAACTCCCAGAAAAACATTTTCAACATTGCTTCTATATGCGTTTAAATCGACTATTCCTTTGAGTCTAACCTACAAAGAACTTTTTATTGTCTTCTTCTATTTTCTATATCCATCTAAAGTCTGTAAAAATTCTGTCAATAAAAAAATATTCTTGATAAATGTAACCAATTGGATAATCGTTAACAAAGAAACATATTGTTTTCAAAAAGGCCGGTGATAAATAATATAAATAATTTTGTATATTGAAATGTATATAATAGCAATGTCTAATTTTTTCAACAAAAATAAATTTTATAATTTAAATACTTTTTTTTGTAGGTAATAGGTGCACTAACATCTGTTTTGATGATATGGGTGGTAACTGGCATTTTATTTTTCCTTGCTGTGGACCGTATTATTAATGAGAATTTTAACTTAGATGCTACTGCCATGTTAATAACTTCAGCGATAGGTGTCGCAGTAAACCTTGTGTAAGTTAAATTTACATTCCCTAGCGGATTCCAAATTATGAATGTGCGATGAACTCGTTGCACATTCGTAGTTTGTGGAAATAATGTAGAAAATTGATAAAAAATGCTATTAAATTTAATAAATAAACCCTTCGAGGTCACACTGGGTGGTTGTCACTCATCAATATTTTTAACTTTTGCTATTTTTCTGGAAAACTTAAAAGATTCATGAAATTTTTTCGATAACACGAATTTTATATTTTTTACTTAAAACATAAGGAAACAGATTTTTAAAACATTTAAATGTATCCACAAATTTTTCTGATTTCTGTAATTTAACCATTTCCAAATTACAGCCACTCAAAAATGACTATAAGGGTGGTAACCACCCAGTGTGACCTCCGCGATCGAAAAACGAAGTGTGACATTGAAGGATTAAATGATTGATTTTTGCAATTTTTGTGTTAAATTAAGTTGGATTATTAAATTATTAATATTTAATATTATTAATATTTAAGAAACGATAATTATTGGAATTAATATTTTCAGAATGGGACTAACATTGCATCAACATGGGCATGGACATGGACATGGTCATGGCCATAGTCACAGTAATCACAACCATAAACATGAGGAAAAAACAAATAATGATAAATGTCGAGAGGAAGGTGTTTTAGAAAAAGATGAGAAAAGAAATATAAACGTTAGAGCAGCTTATATTCATGTACTCGGAGACTTTATCCAAAGCGTTGGTGTTTTTGTTGCAGCCCTTATAATTTATTTCAAGGTACTTCAACATTAAAGATTTTTGAAATATATTATTCATTAATTTTGCGTAAAATTTCATCTCATGTGGAAACTTCTAATAAATAGTGAGAAGATTACGGTTTAAGGTTTTTGAAAATCCAAAAAAAAAGTTTTTGGTGAAACGCCCTACTGATTATTCCATAAAAACATTAGTTAGACTTTTCATTTAAAGAATTTTATTCGATATAATTATTTTTTTAACGAATCTTGATTTATCAAATTATCATTTAACAGAAGTTATATTTGAAGAAATTTTTATTTCACAGATTTTTTCTTTATCTAATTTTTTATTTAATAGAATTCTAATTTCAACTAATTTTAATTTAGTATAATTCTCATTTAATTGAATTTTAAAAGATTCAAATTTCAGAATTTCAAATTGACTGAATCATTATTTGCACGAATTGTTATTTGGTCATTTTAATTTCGTACAAATGAAATTTTGGAGTTTTAAGAAATTTATCAAAATAATTCGTACAAACAAAAATTCGAATAAACAAAGATTCAGTGAATTAGAAATTTTATCACCTGTCCACCATTTTTTCTGTGCTTTAAGTCTGCTCAAAGTAAAAGCAAACAAAAAATATTTTTTTCAGACGCGATCATATATAGATAATAAATATCTTATTTATAAATAATAATAATATATTAATCTAATGATTCTTGTTATTTTTTAGCCTGAATGGAGAATAGTTGATCCAATCTGTACATTCCTGTTTTCTATTTTGGTAATCTTGACAACAGTAGCTATCATTAAAGATGTTATGAACGTTCTTATGGAGGGAATACCGAAAGGTTTTGATTATTCCCAAGTTGAAAATACTTTTATACAAATTGATGGTGTTGTTAAAGTTCATAACTTGAGGATCTGGGCTCTTTCTTTAGACAAAACAGCTCTTTCAGCTCATCTGGCAATTCGTAAGTAAATTCCTAAAATTCTTAAGTTTTAGTAGTTTCATTGTTGAAATATATGTGAATAAATAAAAATAGTATATGTCCCAGTGTGTACGAGTAACATGCATGTAACAGTTCCATAACAATTCTGAGAAAATGTCCGCTTATTCGTGTAACATGTTACACGAATAAGCGGACATTTTCATAGAAATGTTATGGAACTGTTACATGCATGTTACTCGTGCACACTGGGGTGTTACCATTAAAGTCCGTAAATCAGTTAATGTGGACATTAACTAGTTAATCTGCGGATTACCTAGTCAAATCAGTTAAACTTCGAAAGCAAACTTTTATTCTAACCCTAACTAGTTAATATCCGAATTTCACACTTTAACTGAGAATCTTAGTTAATCAACAAATTAATTAGTTAATGTACACATTGACATTTCCTATATTAATGCTTTTACGTAAGATTTTATATAAATAAATCTTTAGAATACATACAAATAATATATACACGGAGAAAAATGGAAAAACGATTAAAGTAACTTTTACTATAGTAAAAGTATAGTTAAAGTATACTTTAAAAGTAAAACCTGAACTGTCCGCAGTTTCTGCACATTTCTGTCAATTTTTACTCCGAAAATAGTAAAAGTTATTCCGGAAATAGTAAATTTTACTATTTCTCGAGTAAAAATTGTCAAAAATGCGCAGAAACTGCAGACAATTCAGGTTTTACTTTTAAAGTGGTAAAAGTTACTTTATTCGTATTTCAATTTTTTTTCGTGTATAAATATAAATACATATACTGCCGTCCAAAGTAAAAAAGCCGTAAACAACAATGTTTTTATTGTTAATTATATACTTTTTTACTTTGGAAGGCAGTATACGTCCTTATAATGTATACAAATATATTGAATATATTCAATATATTTTTTGTAAGATTTGATGTCGCACGGTGGGTCCAAACCGCAAGTTCAACCCAAAAGTCGAGGCACTTCAAATTTGTTGTGGATTTTTATTATATTATGTCTCCTGACTAATTTAAGACCAAAAAGAAAAAAATCGTTAGACGCATGTTTAAGAAAATCGAGTTTTTGTATTTTTTATGATAAAATCACTGCTACTCAGCAACAACTTCCACACAAAAGTTTGAGCTCTTCAAATTTATTTGTAAATTTAATTACGATATTATTTTTTTGAGTAATTGAAAACCAAAAGAAAAAAAGATTAATTGAATAAATTTTATGAAAAGTTGATTACTTAAATTATTGTTTTCTCAAGATACTACTTTTTAGATAAATTGGTATTCGAACATAATTTTTTTTACATAGCAGTATTTTTACTAAAAGTAAATGATCAAATTAAATTTATGTTTTAGTAATAATTATTTATTTATTTGTAGAACTATGAAAGTTAATGGGAAATTGAAAACAGAAATTAAAGTAAACGCTGATTAAATCAGTGTTTTCTTAGACATAAAAATATATGTTATATTTACATATGGTGTGTAATAGTCAATAAGAATATTCAGGATGATCTCGTAATAGTTAAGGGGTTAGGGGTAGTCAGAGGCACGAAAAAATGAGAATTTTCAGTATTTTTTTTTGCTATTAAATAATTTTATTTTACAAAAGTAGTAATATGGTATTATTAAACAATGTTTTGACTTGAAGTCACGAAAATTTAAAAAAAAAAAATTTTTATTTCCGAAGTTACAGCTGTTTGTGTTAACCCAGTTCCAAAAAAAGGTCCTTGCGGTGACAATCATAAGTCCTTGGAGATTAATCAGAAATCAATCGGATAAAAGAAATTAGTTTTATAAATAAATAATCCTGGGCCTGATCGAAGGATTTTTTTTTTTTCAAAAATTAACAAAATGGCGGCCTCAGGAAATTTTTGTCTAGATTTTTGGGAAAAAATCAACAGTTAATTGGTCTTAAAAAATCGAAATTTTTCAAAAAAAAAAAATCCTTCGATCAGGCCCGAGTTTATTATGTATTCTAAAAGCTGTATAAATTTCATTAAAATCGACTGAGCGGTTTTCGAGTTATAGTTGTCACCAGTTCAAAAAACATAGTTTTGAGAAAAACGCGTTTAGTTTCACACTAGATTTACGTACAAAAAAACGAATTATTAAATTACTTACACCGAGTCATCTATTCCTGGGCCATATTAATTTAGGTACTACTACATATACCCAAGTCTAAGTTCATCGATGACAATAGAACCCTAAAAGCCGATTTCTTGCAGCTGACACTAGCTGCAAGCGCTCCCGAGCGCTTTAAAAGGCCCGAGCTCTCTTTGTTATTTGTCGAATAACTTAAAAACGAATTATCGGATTAACTTGAAATTTTCAGAGATTATTTTTAAGATATTTTACTTAACGAAAATGCAAAAAAAAAAAATTTGATTTTTTGAAAATTCTGACTACCCCTAACCCCTTAATATATTAAAAAATAATGATTTAATTTCTTCTTTCAATTTCCCATTAATTTCTGTAGTTCTACAGATAAATAAATCATTTTTACTAAAACATAAATTTAATTCGATCATTTACTTTTAGTAAAAATACTGCTAGGTAAAAAAAATAAAATTATATTCGAATACCAATTTATTTAAAAAGTACCCAATAGGCACGGGCATCCGCTGGATGTCCCAAGGACATGCTTTTAGGAACGTTCTTGGGACATTGTTAATAAGACGTTCTACACGGAAAAAATATTGTGCTAAATTTACATGAAGCACTACTGCTCTTTTCGCTAGACATTATGTGATGTAAAAATCGTTTTTGAAACAAGAAATTCTTTCATGAAAACGTGTATTCATTACATGAATTTACTTTTTGCGGTAATAGGAAAGATATATACTAATTCAGTCCCATCAGTATACGATAAACATTTAAAACTCATGAAAGAAATGCTCTTCACCTCCATATGTAAAATTTGCTTAAAATCCATCCGCTTTTCGGATGGATTTCTTGCAAATGGGACTAGACCCATGAGGCATGCGCACTTCATTTGTATCTCAATTGCAAGAAGTCCATCCGAAAAGCGCATAGATTTCGAGCAAATTTCATATTGAGTGGTGGGGAGCATTTATAGTATGGTTTTAATGAAATCGGGGTACATGTTTTAACCTTTTTTCACATTAAAGTAAGGGATACTATGAGCGCATGGATTTGTCCATCTCACATGATGTAATTAACGGACGATAAATGCTGGTGCGTTATTAGCACCACTTTTTTTCCCGTGTAAAGATATCCTTAGAACATCCAAAAATGTTCCCAAAAAGGCATCCTATAGATGTCAAAAAGAATGAAATAAAGACGTCCTAAACAAGTTCTATGTCTGGCCTAGAGGAGTTACAAAAATATACTTAAGAAACCTTATGGATATTTTTGAAAATAATAGAAAAAATTTAAAACTCATCAGTATATTTTTTAAGACATGTTAAGGATATTACAAAGAAGTTTGTTGAACATTTTTAGGACATGTTTGGTACATTCTCGGAACATAATCCTTTTTCGGCGAATTAGTCCATAAGGATCAATATATATGACCAGTAATCGCTATATACTTTTTTGTCTATTTGGATCTTCAAGAGCACTTCGGTGTTGTAGGTCGTTTGGCATGTCAGACTTAATACCCTTTAAATTATGTGCGTGTTAGGTTATGAAGTATACATAATTTCAATGTAATATTCATTTCAATTATCAAAGATTTTGGAACTTTTTACTACATTTTTCCATATAAAAACTCGATTTTCTTAAAAATGCGTCTACTGATTTTTTCTTTTTGGTCTTAAATAACATTAAATCATACTCCAATTCGTGTTTCACTTTCCCATGTGGATTCCTACGTGGATTTGAAATTTCATAAAGGTTTTTATGGAGGAACCTATATGGAATCCCATGTAGGATCTTACGTGGGAATTTTCAATAGGGTGTGTACAATAATTATTTATTAAAGTTTAATTTAACATAATTCTTCCACAAATCAACTAAATAATGACTGATTCAGCTGTATTTATTATTTATTTATTTTTTCATTGTACTGCACTAATTATTTGTTATATTTTGCTTCAAATCAAATTTGATTGAAACCTGATCAAATTCGCTAAGAGTTTGTTTTAAATAATCTACCAGGGAGGGAACAAATAATAATTATACAAATTTTTAAGAATAAAAGACCAAAATTTATTGTACTTAAATTTTGATTATTAAAAGGTAAATATCCGGAGAACACTATTTGTTATATTATTTTGGAAAAATGCTCGGGATTATCACAAAAGTTAAATAAAATTTTTACGAGCGACTCGCGGAAAAACGTCACAAGTGTCGTGTCAAATTTGGGAATCTGGAGATTGGCTTGTCGGTAACTTTTGATTAGTTCCAGTGTTAATCATCAGATTCCTGTCAAACCTGTAATAATCATTGTAAAACTCACAATAAATCTTATTGTTTCAGAACCTGGTACTAGTCCTCAGCACGTTTTACGAATGGCGACAAGAAGTATTCATGAAAAGTATAATTTCTTTGAAATGACACTTCAAATAGAAGAATTCAATGAGAAAATGGACAACTGTGAACAATGCAAATCGCCTTCTCAATAGAATAATAAATATGTAAATATAAATGTCTTATTTTTAAAAGTATTTGTATTATTATGCATACAAAAAGAGAGTGGGAACGATTAGCTTCAAAATCATGTAGCTTTAATTCTCAGGTTTTAGTGAATTTAATGTAATTTTAATAAATATTAGTTAAAAATATTCTTGTATTATACTTTTTATCTAACAGAAATTCAATATTCGTCTTAATGTTCGTTGATCCTACTACCGAAAGAACGGACCTAAAACGGAATCTACTTTCAAGATAGTATGTTTGGAGTTTGATTTGAAACAAATAGAGCTCGAATTAGTAATCACCTTTAACTTATAAAATAACGCATTTATGTCATAGTAATGAAATTTAATAAAGTATTCCTCTTTTTAAATATTTTAAATGATCCGTTACAATAAGCACAAGTTCAATTCGGACTCAAAACGATACGAATCATATGTATCATTAAGTTCCTTTTTTGGTCCATTCTGTCGATAGAAGAGGAACAAAATCAACTAGCGGAGGTTCTGAAAATCATTCCGCTCCGAAGTAAAATTATATATAAATTTTGTTTTAGTTATCGAAACGGAATGATATTTTTTGATGAAAACTTTTAACACTAATAAATTTTTTATTAGTTAACATTAAATGAAAAAATTGTCATTGAAAAGCTGTATATAATATTCAAATGTCAACTGAAGTTGTGTATAGTATTGGCCACAATCCAGAAATAATAAAGTATAATACTCTGCCAAAACGACAATATTAATATTAATTTTATGTATGAAAAGAGTTATTGAATCAAGTTTTTTTTGGAAACATTGTATGTTAGAAAATATGTGATAATTATGTTAAATGTACTCATATGTTTTGAAAAATAGAAATTAAAAAATACATCAGTATAATTATTTTATACTTCTTTTACAACTTTTTCCCCCCAACTAACTTTGCTAATTGTTTATTTTACGTAGATTTAAAACATTTGAAGAATATTTTAAAATTAATAATTCCTTATTGGAGCACAATCTGTGAGACACGTACATGGATTTAAACTTACATAAGTAATGGTTTGGTTACGTTATTTACACTGTAAAAAGAAGGTACTAAAATAGTACCGATTTTAGGTATTAAAATAGAACCAAAAGGCAATTTAGTACCTAAAGTTGGTATTAATTTAATACCTCTCGTTTTACAGTGTAGTCATGAATTTTTATATTAATTTCATTAACACTTTGCTTCCTCATAAAACCCATGCTGCTGATGTGGTTAATTAGTTATAAAAAATTAAGTGAATATTATTTATATTTTATATACAGATAAAAGTCTTAACATATAAGTATGTCCATATTTTTCGATAATTTAAAATTATTATATAAAAAATACATAACTTTGTCTGCATTCCTTAAACAATTTTTTTGTGTTATAAATTACTTAAATATTCTGACAAAGGCACGATATTTTAATTTCATCAGTTTTAATAAATATTTTTAAAAAATGTATATAAATAATATAATAAGAAATGAATATGACTATTATTATTACTCATCACTATTATTATTAGTTTCGTAAGAAACAGGAGACAATTTTTTGAGAACACTCCAGTTCCCAAATTAAAGATGTAACATGGATTAAGTTTACTATCAATATATATTATATTCTTTTTCATGGACTTTATCAATAATCTGTAAAAAATTGTCTCCAATATTAATTATGTCCTGTAATGAATAAAACTTTTCAGTAGAAACAAATTGAGATCCTTTGCTAAATTTCTGCAGTGATTCCTGAAATATAGTACCAAACGCATATTTTGTTGTGTCTTCCCACGTCTGAAAATTAAAAATATTATTTTGTACTAACGAGTAAAGTCAAGTAAAATCATGTACCTATTTTTGAAATATTTGAAAAGTGCATATTTTCATTAACGTATTTAATAAATAAAGACTGTGCCTCGGCTGTATTTTCTCTTATTAATATATTCAATGGAGTAATGACAGGAATCGATTAGACATCTCGACAATTAAAGGAACCGTTCAAACAATTTTTAACTTTAAAAATATGAACTGTGTTGAATTTTATGATTCTGCTCTTCAAAATGAAAATTTTCTGAGTGAAGTAGGAAAGTCAGTTAAGTATGATGCATAAACCTTAAAGATGTATCACTTCCGTTTTTTTATTTTAATTTGAAAGGTATTAAAATATTTTAATTTTATCTGTTAAAAATGTGTATCTTAAAAGTAATTATGTTTACACTATCACAGAAAAAAAGGTGGGTAAAAAGTTGTACAGATAGAGGATAAAAGTCGTTAGGATACAGGGTAAAGGATAAATTTGTGATGGATAAAAATGTTACTAAAATATTACTAGAAAAATGGATGTCATATTTGAGTAAACTGTCTAATTTTAATAAAATCATTAGTAATTTTACACTTAACTTATTAAATCCACAAATTTTATATAAATAACTAATTGCACGTGGAAATATTTTGCCTATAATTATTGTCTATTAATAAAAATATCTAACTAAATTAACTAAATTTTTTGTGCATATTAGGCTGTGTCAGTTCATCGAGATATTTCGAGTTCAAGATATGACGTCAGAGGCCTGGAGAGACAACAAACAGACGACACAATGTTATTCTTACAGGGAAGAAAATTTGTTTCCACTTTCATCAATTTTATTCATACTTTAAACACGGAAAACGCTTGTTGACATATAATAAAATTAAAATGTGTGTTGATAATTAATTTTGTTATATATTTGATTCATTTGCATTGATAGATTCTCTGAATTCGTGATAAAATACATATAAATATTGAGGTTAGAAAAGTTTGTTTACTAATCACATTTTACATTTTAACATAATTAAACAATATCCAGTATGCATGTTATTAAAAAAGATATAAAATATATATTTTAAGTGGGAATTACCGCAGCAGTAAAAGATTTCAAGTTAGTAAACAAACACCCCTAACCTCAAAATTTATATTTTATCACGAATTCAGAGAATCTATAAATGCATTGAATCAAATATATAACAAAATTAATTATCAACACACATTTTAATTTTATTATATGTCAACAAGCGTTTTCTGTGTTTAAAGTATGAATAAAATTGATGAAAGTTTGTTTGTTTTGTTTAAATGGCCTCTTGTATAGACAAATAGCCAGTACTAAAAGTCACTTCCAGTAATAAAAGTTAATGAATATCACTAATAATGTTTAATTAATTGAGATTTTGATATAAAGTTAATTTTCACGAACACTGTTTTAACCAGGGAGTAGTATAAGGAGACCGAACGGCCATTATGAATCCGCGTCAAAAGTGGCCGCACTTTTGGTGATCGTAATTCGCATGGGCACACTTCTGTCGATAGCAGCGCCTCACTCGGAGAGGCTGACACTATCGTTGTAAACAAGAAAGCATGATATAACCTCTGCTTTTTTAGTTTGTTTATCGCGTGCGGTTTATCGTTTAGTAAAGAAATTACGACTGAATTGTGATAAAATTTTAACACGCTTAAAATAAAATATTTTGTGAAGTGTAATGTGATAAAAGTTTGTTTACTAATCACATTTTACATTTAAACATTTTACATTTACGCCTTCTGTGTGCGTAGTGGATTCCTGTATTTCATCTACCTGGATAAAAGAAGGAAGAAAAATTTCTTTTTTTAAACCAAATAAGGTTCGTAATGAGGAATTATATATTTTTATTGAAAATTACAGTTCATATATTTATATATGTTTGTCTAATAAAAACAACATGTGCACTGAATAATCACAGTAGCAGACGACAAATAGTGCCACTTTTCTACACTAAGAGCGCTGATATCGACAGAAGTGTGCCCATGAGAATTACGATCACCAAAAGTGCTGCCACTTTCCGCGCATGGCGTTCGGTCTCCTTATACTACTCCCTGGTTTTAACGATAGTATTTATACACGGAGAGAAAAAGCATGCGTTTTTAGTATGAAAGTGGTTCATACTAGGATAGTATGAACCGTTCCTACGCTTAATGTAAGAATTCATGCGTTTCTAGTATGAGAGTATTGCATAGTTTAACTGTATGCCGTACATAGTCCAGTTGTATGAGCTTCATACTCTCTCGGTATGAAAGCTATACAACTGACGATTAAGCCACGCCTTCTTTCAGCTTGCTCATTTCCTATCGAGAGAGTATCTTGTGAATTTGTTCCTGATCCCCGCATAATTTATTATTATAAATTATTGTTATAATAATAATAATTATTATTATAAATTTGTGAAAATATATTATTTGTGAATTTATATAATTGATAGAAATAAATAATTAAATCGAATTCAATAAATAATATTAATTTTTATTTTTGTCAATGAAAATTAATTAAAAAATTTAATAATAATTTATTAATAATTATTTCTTTCACATTACACTTACTACTGAATTTTAACACGTATTTTATATTGTAAGAAACATTTTTTGTATATTGTTAGTTGATTTATTATAACTATTATTCAATAACAAATATTATTTGTATTATTTACATTTATATATAATAATAATAATAATCGTCGTGATTCTGTCCATTCTGTTTACACTTGAAGTTAGTCATGATTATGCTTCTGTTTTTTCAATGGTTTTAGAAGAATTAATATTAACAATTTACCACTGAGAAAAAATAAATTAGACAAATTTTTTCCTTGCTTTGAAAATTAACACTTTGTATTTTTCATTTTTTTATTATTCTCTTCATTTCATTCATTATTTTCAATTATTCATTCATTAAAAATATAAATCATGGGAATTTTTTCAATGCTTCGCACTAAAAGACTAAAGTTTATTAAAATAATGTTTTTGGCATATCGAAAGTATGCCGATTTTTTTAATTACTTCTAAACAAAATTAGAGAATTATTAAATGATTAAGATTATTATTAAAAGATTAAGACACAGAAATAATAAAAAAAAATTTTAAAATTAAAAATTATTAAAAAATTATAAATTATTTTTTAAATTAAAAATTAAAAAAAATAAAAATATAAAATTACGGAAAAACTAAAGTTTGACTGGGTGGATTACAACTAATCTGACGCTTGCCGGGTTAAAAAATTTAAAAAAAGTTTATTTATTTAAATAAAATTTTGTTTAATTAAATAACATTTCTTCAATATTTATTTTGTTCTTTGACATTAAACAAATTATATCAAATATAAATTTAAGAATCTATTTATCAAATAATTCTTTTACATTTTTTAATAATTTTTTATAATTTCATAAATATTAATAACAATACATAACATATTCATCTTAACTTCATCTTTGAAATATAATAAAAAATTATTTAAATAAATCAAAACTGAGCAAAGAATTGAAAGCGGGCAGGTGATTCAGAAATATGCAAACTGAAAGTGGGCGTGGCTTAATAGTCTGTTCTATGAGTATCATACCGAGAGAGTATGAAGCTCATACAATCGTAGTATGTTTGTATTACATACGTTTGGCGTATGGACTTCTTACTGCGAAACTATGAATGTCATACAGTATTCGCATGAGAAAGTTATATACATTAAACGTATGCCTCTTCATACTAAAAACGCATGGTTTTTCTCTCCGTGTAGGTAATCCAAAGTATTAAACCAGTCCAGGATTTTATGTATAGATAAGGTGACTGTACCATTAGCCTCTATATCGTGTGAGGCGATTATTGTCCATTCCAATATACGAATTCAGTAAAGGTTAGATGTATGTGCGGCGTTTAATAGTTACATATTGCTGCTTAAGGGAAAAGGATTTGAAGGAAATTCACAATAATATCTCAATAAATAAACTTAGATTGAAGCTTTGAGAAGACTATAAAATTATACCACTATTCTTAAAGAATTTGCCAATTACAATAACGGAATTTAAAGTTGGCTCAAAAATTAAACTGTCCAGATTAAAATTGTCCGGATCAAAATTCAAAATTTTAGAGGACAAATAAGAGAAAAATGCAGGCCTAGAAGGAGATAGTAATGGACAATAACTTAATAAATGACGGAGACTTTTAAACTCCTCGCCACACTGACAATTCAGAGGAAGAGTCCAATTCATTCTAGAGAAATGCTCTCCCGTACATATGTGACCAGATCTCAATCTTGTAATTAAATTAATATATCCTCTTGGCACATCAATGCCGCCAAACCAAGGTCTTACAGATTCGATATTAACTTTTTCAAAATAGGGATTACGGGATATATTAGAACCAAAATAGGGCCATAATTTATTTGTCCACGATATTAAATCGGATCTCAACAATGAATAAAAGTCTCTCATAGGAGCACCTGCAAAATTGCCAACATGTAGATTGTAGGACTTTTCAGCCAATTTGTCAGCTTTTTCATTGCCTACAATACCCTTATGTGATGGGACCCACATAAATTGGATAAGACGACCCTCACTAATCAACTCCAGTGTAATTTTAACTATTTTAAGTATAATGGGATGCGGCTTAAGAAGTGAAAACCTATTCCCAATGTCACTCAGTGAAGTTCTCGAGTCAGATACTATAATTATCTTATTTAATTGAGTAGATCTTATGAATTTCAACGCAGACAATATACCTTATAATTCACAAGATTCAGCAGTCATGACTCCACTGAGTTTGACTGAGAAATCAAGGTTCATAGAAGGAACATGATAGCTTGCTCCAGAAAGACTCCTAATTGGGTTATGCGAGCCATCAGTAAAGATGTGCACATAATCCTTAAAAGAGGAGTTCTTAAGAAATATTTCTAACTATGTGTCTTCTACAAAGCATGGCTCTTCTGAGATGTAAAGGAGGCTCATCAGATTCAGATAATAAAATTGAAGTGGGAGTAGATCGCATGCATCCAAGTACTGATCTTAAGGCAGAAAATTGTATACGGTCTAAAATAGCTAAATTAGATTTAGCAGCTAAAGAAAATATTTGACATCCCCACTCCAAATGAGCCCTAACAAAACCACGGTAACATTAAGTAATGTAGTTGGATTGGCACCCCAAGAAACCTTAGATAAGGCCCTGATAATACTAATTGCTCTTGTGGCTTTAGCAGCAATATTTTTAATGTGGTGAAACCATGATAATCTTCTATCTAGAATTACTCCGAGATATTTCATTGGGCCACCAACATTAATTCTACATTCATCCAACTCAATATATAATTGATTCAAATCTTGATTTGTTTTAGAAAATGCAATTAGTTGTGATTTAGGAATTGAAATTGTCAAACACAAATCGACCAACCATTGAGAGACTAATTTGACCGCTTCCTCTAGTCTTTTTATTCCTAACGTTGGGTCACTTGTCCTGATGTACAGAATCAAGTCATCATCATTGACGGATTCAACATAGTGTTTTAATCTTCTATGGACCATCTTCTCAAAAAGTTTACAGATGTTAGATGTCAATGAAATTGGTCTAAAACCCACTCCACCAGGTTTGGGAATAAATATATTCCTGTCATTTTTCCAAGTATCTGGAAACTCAGATTTTGTGAAAAAATCATTAAAAAGCCGAAGTAAAAGTCTCCTACTAGAAGTGGGCAATTTTTGAAGAATTTCATTTGAAATAGAGTCAAGGCCAGGAGAGGAATTTTTCTTACATTGAGAAATAGCAGAATGAAATTCTAAATAAGAGAAAGGTTCATTCAATACATTGGGAACTATTGGATCAGGAATTAAAGGTAGATTAATAACAGGAATATTTTCCTGAACCAACCCTTCCTGAAGTTTTTTAAAAACATCGGAGCTAGGGTCACTACAAATTCCTGTCCGCAATGGTTGAAATGCGCTGGAAAATGCCTTGAATGCCTTTAATAAGAGATCACAATTCTGACATGCTAAAAGATCCCTTCTAGCCGATCTTCTCCTTTCCAGAGCATCATCACATTCAGAGTCCCACCAAAGTGGTTTGACCTTTCTCTTGCCTGGCAAACTTGATGGAGCATAAGCACCACAATCATATAATACATCCTTAACTTGTAAAGCAAATTTATTATAAACATCCCTAACATCTGCACCGTCATCTAGATCATTTAAAAGAGTTGCAGAGTTGTTATCAATGCTAACCGAAAATTTAAACCAGTCTACATTCTTGGTATTAATTTTATTAGTAGTTGATTTAATAAGTTTAGGTGTAATATCGGATTCAGCAATCACAAGGAGATGATCTGAAGTAAAGGAATCTGTAGTAACCTCAACCGATAAAACCTGGACAAGAGAAGATGACACAAATATCAGATCAAGATTACTCCTGACTCCATCTGATCTTTTAAAAGTTGGAATACAATCATTTAAAGGAATCAAATCAAAATCTTCAACTGCTACAGCTAAACAGGAGCCACGACGATCATTGTGATTCGCACCCCAAAGCCAAGCATGAGCATTAAAATCTCCGCATAAAATTATTTTTTCATTTAAATTACAAGCTCTGGATGAGATCAGACCAAACTGATGATGTTACCTGTACCCCAGGTGAGGCGTAAATTGACAAAAATTGCAGTGGACCAAACTCTGTGCTAATCAAGACACCCACAACATCAATTTGCGATAAAACTTTATTATTTATATGTAATGGTGTAATTAATAATGTATTTTTAATTAGCAATAAGGAGCCACCACCAGCTTGTCGATCATTACGATCTTTCCTATAAGTATTATAACCAGGAATCTGCCTTACCTGAACTCGTGGTGAAAGCCGAGTTTCAGAGATGGCTAAAACATCTAAATTATATAAGCTGAGGATTGATTCAATTTCAGCCTTTTTATTTACTACACTACGAGCATTCTAAGTTCCATACTTAAAGACGCTCATTTTAACAAAAAGTAAAAAAAAGAAAACACTATCAACAGCAATAAGAATAAACAAATAAAGAAAACAATTAAACAAATGAATAAATAAGCAGAATAGAGAAAAAAGTTATCTCTCTTCTCTTTCCTTTTAAACCAAATAACAATGGAGAAGCTCCAATAGAATTCCAACGAAAATTAAATTTCAACAAGTTTAATAAGCGTCCAGAGAACAATTAAAATTTTAATTTGAAAGAGAAACGAAAATAAATCATAAAGATAAACTTCAACGCATCAAATCTATAAGGTATAACTTAGAGAGGTTCACTTCAGTCCACTAATGGACTTAAAACACTCATTTTAAGAAAAATAAAATAATATCTAGAACAAAAAAGCAAAAAAGAAAAAACAAAAAAATAATAATAATAATGATAATAAAAAAATAAATCAATAAATAAATAAAATAAACCAATAAACAGGTAAATAAATCAGCAAGTAAATAAATAGATGATTGAATAAATATATTTCTTCTCCTTTTCCTGCTTAAATGAATATATAAATAAATAAAATAAATAAAATAAATAAAATAAATAAAATAAATAAAATAAATAAAATAAATAAAATAAATAAAATAAAAAAAACAAAATTAAATAGATCAATAAAACAATGTGTAAATAATAAATATTTTCCTTCTCATTCTCCTCTTTAAAGAAAATAATGGAAATATACCATTAGAGATCCAAAAAAATTAAATTTAAACAAGTTTAATAAACGCTAAGAGAACAATCAACGAACATAAAGAAAAATGCGAGAAAGTTAAGAAGACAGGTTTTTTCGCATCGAATCTATAAGGTCACACTTAGACTGACTCAAATTGGACAGTTCATCAACAGCAGTTAATTTGTTCGTCAGAGCATCATCACCAAGAGACTTAGCGACCTCGAGTAGGGATAAGGGTCTCCTGAAGTTCTGATTCACTCCAACATTTAGTCCGACAAAATCGCGTACCAGTGTTGAAGATGCAGCGGGTTATTATTGGATTCAGTTTGATCACCCTCAACAAGTGTAACAATATTATTACTAAAGGAGTCAATAAGGGAGCCGTCATCCCTCGGAAGAACCTCACTGAATAAGTCAGGATTTTCCGAAGATATCATCAATCTCGCTTCATCTCTAGAACAACCAAGGGTAGTTCTAAGTTTAAGAATACCAAATTCGAACCCGAAAATCGGGCAATCACTTGATGAAGCAATATGAGGAACTTTACAGTTCTTACAGCAAGGTCTCGCATTCTTTCTAGGACAAAATTTTGTAAGGTGTCTCCCTGCGCAAAATTCACATGAAGGGAATGTAGATCGACACTGATTGAGAGTATGGCAAAATCTTTGGCATTTAAAGCATCTTCTTGGTCTCGGTATGACCGGAATTAATTGTAAATCATAGCCACTCATAGAAATACAGCTTGGGACAGCCCTAGTACAAAAAGTAAATTCCACCCGGTCAGTCCGAGTTTGACCATTAAAGATTCTCTTAATAGAAATTATGTTGTTTAATGTGGGACTATCAAAGAAGGAGACTATCTCTAGAATAGTTCTATTTATAGGAAATAGGGTAGTGAAGCCCTTTTTTCCCAAAAAAGAATCTGGTATAAAACATCTGAAACCTGCCAGAGAAAGTTCTCTCTTATCAATAAGGTTGTTAGCACTCAACCAGTTATCACATGTAATTTTCAATTGATTAATTCCGCTTCTTGTAATTGACTTTTCTCCGTTTATAAAGGGGTTCAATAAATTGAGAACACAGACTGGATCCAACTTTCCCACATTACGACCTGAGACGGTACTCTCCATAAGAACAACAAATGGGGGGGGAGAGCTGAATGAGCTATATCTCTTAGAAATATCACCAAATTTGTCATTAAACCAGAAAGAGTCTTGGTTTAATTGATTAGAAAAAATCCTATCATCATTTCGACCATCTTGTCCAATATTGAAGGAAGTCAAAGGTCTCACGTTAGAGCCAGAGGGAGCAGAAAGACCAATAGACAATCCCCACAATGCAGTACCACGAGGAGCAGAAGGCCCAGTACCGATTTTTAATTCAGAAGGAATTGAAGTTTTTTTGCCAACAGGCCTATTGGAATCATTTGAGATAGAAGAATTAGTGGAATTAGAGTCTCGTGAGTCACTGGTATCACGAGGTCTCTTTTTACCAATGTCTCCAGAAGCAGAAAAAGGAGAAAGTGTATCAAAATGTTTTAGAAAAAATTTTTTATTATTAGATGTAAAATTATCTGGCGATTAAATTAAAAATTAAGTATAATCCAAAATAAATTTTTAATTTGAAATTTAATTAAGTAAGATGAATGCGTAACTCAAAACTAGAATCTTTACAATGTATTTAATAAAATTTGAAAAAAAGGAAAAAAGGTTAAATTTGAGAAGCAGACCAAATCATGCGGACGCAGGAAGGAAAAGCAAGCAGCCAAACAGCAGTCCTCATGACAGGAATGCAGAAGTTAATGCATTAATCCAATTTAATTTATGGCCAATAATCCTCATAATGCAGCAAGGTATAAAATGATGTAATCCAGATACAGAAGAGAAAAGCATCAGTAAAACCCTCAATAGACAGCATACAGTGTTCCTTAATTGACTCCACAAAATTTTGAGGTTAACCAAAAGGCCCTTTAAGGTTATGTAACCACGTGCTCAAAAGTTTTGTAAAATAGTAAAATAAGCAAAGAACAAGAGAAAAATTATTCCCTGAACGCTTAAAAATTTATTATTAAAAGCGATTCATATTTAATCTGTTAAATACAGATGGATTTAAAATTGATCACTGTTCTATGACGCTTCAAAGAAATGAGGTAAGTTAAAGCAAAAGCACTTCAAAAACAAAAAGTATATTAAAAGCATCTAGAGGGACATTCCCTCAAAAATAACATAAAAAAATGCAAAAACAGAAAAAAGCAAAAAGTTTAAACAAAATCAAAAAAACAAACAAAATGTCCGATCTGAACAGCACAACGTCCAGAATCGGAATCAATTGATGAAAGTGGAAAAAAATTTTCTTCCCCGTAAGAATAACATTGTGTCGTCTGTTTGTTGTCCTTCCAGGCCTCTGTCGTCATATCTTGAACTCGAAATATCTCGATGAACTGACACAGCCTAATATGCACAAAAAATTCAATTACTACCCAACTCTGCTTTCGTGCAACACAGACGTTGAGTTGTAAGTTCCCAGTTCTGATTATTTACGCACTGTCGTTAGCTGTCAGTTATATTAGTCAAAGATTTTTTTATTAATAGACAATAATTATAGGCAAAATATTTCCACGTGCAATTAGTTATTTACATAATATTTGTGGATTTAATAAGTTAAGTGTAAAATTACTAATGATTTTATTAAAATTAGACAGTTTACTCAAATATGACATCCATTTTTCTAGTAATATTTTAGTAACATTTTTATCCATCACAAATTTATCCTTTACCCTGTATCCTAACGACTTTTATCCTCTTATCTTTACAACTTTTTACCCACCTTTTTTTCTGTGATAATAAAAGGCCCATTTTTTAATGTCCTCCTTTTATACTCTTTTTTTATAATCGTCTGTCCTCTTTTGTCCTCTTTTTACAAAATAATGTACTATTTTTTATAAACATCGTCAGGTAACCCTCTGACGGACTTGTACACCGAAACTTGTATTTAAGCAACTTGAATTTATGCGATGCTCAGAAATAAAAACTTAAGCGTGGTACAAATTGAAGTGTTTTGTTTTAAAAAAATGTCGACGAAAAGAAAACATACAGTTTGTACGGTCCTTAGTATTGCCAACTTGTATTTTTTCGACAGAAGCTCAAAACGATGCATAAATATAAGTTCCGGTTTAAGTTGAATATGATAACTTACTGCACTATTATCAGCTTGAAGAGGAAAGCATACTGCTGAATCCAATTTGGACCACATATCAGTAGGTGTGTTTATCCTTAACAAGTTTAATATTATCCGTAGTGTGGAGTAAAAGCTGTCAGCAGCAATACTGCACTCCTGGAACAATAGAATGTGGTATCTGATTTTCGATAATGACAATTTTTCTATTTACATTCTACCATTCTACTTATAACTAAACTCAAAAATACAATCTAACTGCTATATCATGCGATAATAAGCAATAATATAATTTTTTTTCATCACACATGCATGAATTGGCTTACTTTCTGAAGCTGTAGAGCAAGAAGAAAGTGGCTTTTAGCAACCCAAGAGGTAGAAAACAATTTTCGCGCATGCGCACAGATCGTTTTATTTCACTTTTCTCCCTAGGGACAGGGAAGAAAAAACTTTCTTCCCTATAAAACAGGTGATTGTTAGTAATAAGTGGCGCCATCTAACAGAATACATTACTTAACCTCACATCAACTTGTTAAATGCAGCTACGTTCAGGGTGGTATGATCAGTACAATCAGCCATTTCATTTTCATATGTCGTGTATGTAAACAAAAGAGTGCAATTATGACGGACGGTGAAATTCCGATTCACTTGATTGAAGAAGCGAATCTTGCGATTCAAGAATCGCTTCCTGACAAGTCGCGAGTAAAATATGAAGCGACCTATGACACATTTGTAACGTGGCAAGAAAAACAAGGAACGCAATCATTTGCGGAAGCAGTTTTACTCTCATATTTTCACCAATTGGGAGAGAAATACAAGCCTAGCACACTTTGGTCAATTTACTCAATGCTTAAAACGACGATTAATAAGAAAAAAAATATTGACATCAAAAACTACAAACAACTATTAGCATTTTTGAAGAAAAAAATACAGGTTACAATCCCAAAAAAAGTGAAGTTTTGACGTCTGATCAAATTGAACAATTTTTGAAGGAAGCTGATGACACAGAATATTTAGACATAAAAGTAAGTAAACTTACATTACATTAATTGTATATAAATAAAATCTATAAATATTTAATTAAGGAGATTTAACACCATAACATAATCTCAAACTAAAATCTCGTTTTATTACATAGTACAAGTATAATCTTTAATATTATGTTTCTTGGTTTTTGTTCAATAATATTTTGTTTAAAAAATATGTGAAAAAATTTTTTATTTTTTTGTTTAACTTTTAAATGAAGTACTGATTTTTATTAATCCAATAAACATAATTTTGATTTGAAATACTTGTTTCTGTAACTTGTTATGTCAACGGGTTGAAAATGCGTAAATTAAGAAATTAATTATCTTTTTTGCATTTAGGTCGTTTTGATCATTGGTGTATGTGGAGCATGCAGAGGTGGAGAGCTTTGCAATCTTATCGTAGATGACGTAAAAGACATTGGATCTTCATTTTTAATAAAAATACCGGATACGAAAACACATCGTCCAAGATCGTTTGTTATTGAATCTGAGGATTATCAGCTCGTAAAAAAATATATGGATCTGCGACCAAAGGATGTGAAAACCTCAAGATTCTTTCTAAATTATCAGAAAGGCCGGTGTACTCAGCAGGTTATTGGCAAAAATAAGATTGGCCATATGCCGCAAAAAATTGCTCGTTACTTAGGTTTAGAAGAACCTGAGTCGTACACTGGGCACAGTTTCCGAAGATCGTCAACGACAATGCTTGCCGAACGTGGAGCCGATATGCTCTCCATAAAAAATCACGGTGGTTGGAAGTCGGATCAAGTTGCTCAAGGTTATATCGATGATTCCATCGGTAACAAGAGAAAGCGATCACGAGAAATTATGCAAGGCATAAATTCCAATTCCAAGAAGAGGAATTGCAAATCTTCCGCAAGCGATGATGGTAACGCATCAACATCGAAGGATTCAAAGACAGAAGAGAATCTCAATTCCCCAACAAAAAAATTTGTAAACCAAACGATTTACAACATTAATATTGGATCGGTTGGCACTTTTACGATTCCCGATGTCCAAAAAAAGAATTAAATTTTAAACTTATCCAAAAATTAATGTTTAAATATTCAGGTTCAAATATATCATTTTTAATTCAAATTATAATAAATATGTAAAATTAATAAATTATAACTAAGAAAAATTTTGTTCATTCTCAGAAAATGTTAAAATCTATAATAAATTATTTCCCGCCATGTACGCGATTTCGTTCAGGGGGGCTTCGCCCCCCAAAAAATTCTCACACTTGGCTATTCGCAACAGCGTGTTTTTTAAATTGTAAGAAAGTTTATTTATAATTAGCAAAGTAATTAATCTTTTGAGCTCCGTTTCTTTGGGGTCAGGGGGCTTCGCCCCCCGAACCCCCGACCGGGGCTTCGCCCCTGGATTCCGTCGGGGGGGCAAGCCCCCCCGAACCCCCCCGCCATTCATTCTGTTTGTCTGCTTGTCAGTAGTTCTGTGACGATCTGCGTATCTTTTCATATTTGTGGATTATATTTGTTGATATTTATTTACCACCCCTTGCTAACAGCCCTTTCTTCTTACTCTACACCTTCGGAAAGTAAGCATATTCACTCATCTGTGATGAAAAATATCGTGTGTATCACGGGAAGAATTGTTCTGTTTGACTCGTGAAGATATGCCGCCCTTGGCCTCGGCGCGCGCCGAGGCCTCGGGCAACTAACTTCACTCGTAACAGAACAACTTTCTTCCCTTGATGCACAATATACTATTTTTCTCTTAACGATTTAAAAAAAGTTTTCAAACATTTGTTGTAGGTATAGCAAAAATGTTGTTTTTTCTTTTTCTTTTGTACAAAACTATTGTTTCCTTTTAAAAATGATAGCAAAAAAACCCTACTAAAAATTTCTATATAAGATCTTACATGGGATCCTATATGGAATACTATTAAAAAAACCCATATGAAATCCCAGGTTAATTATAGGAATCCATATGAAAATTCATTAAAAAAACCGTATGTAAAATTGGGACACGATTTTGAGTATGAATTTATGTAGGAATTTGCATTTGTGATTCTACATAGGAATTTATGTGGATTCATATGGAAATTTTCAGTTGGATGCTTTATGCAAACGTCAGTTTTCAAAAATTAAAAATCAAATAATATTACTGCAATTCTTCTGAAAAGAAAAAAATTTGTGCATTGCAATACACCTTCTGAGTTAGAGTCTCAGCTTTTATAGTATTCAAGACTGATCTTAACTGTGAGAGAAAGAATTATCACCCTCTGGCGGCGTAAGTCGAACTATGATGATCATGGAACTATGATGATTTACATCTATATTGAAATTTCCTATAATCAACCTGGGATGTCATATGGGTTTTTTAATACGATCCTATATACGATCCCATGTAAGATCTTATATATGAATTTTCAGTAAGGTTTATATAGTATAGACATACAAAATTTCACAGAAAATTGAACATCTTTAGTCATTATCAAATTACAATTCTCAAATAAATAGAATAAATTGAAATTAATAGGTATAACAAATATTAATAGGATAATTATATTTAAAATATGTTAATTTTAACTTAAAACTTAATCCCAAATAGTATGAAAGAATTCTACACGAAGAATATTCCCAAACTATTTAATGCAATTCCTAGCTTGAATATATAATTAATGAAATAACGATGATGATATTTAAATAAGTAAAATATTTTTTTATTGAAAAAATATTTATGTTATATTTCCATGAAGGTAGCACTAACTGTTCGTTAGAAATTAGAACTTTTATGATACTGAAAATTTGAAAATAGTAAATTGATATATAAATAATAAATTTCCCTCACCTCTTCATATTTCGCAAAGAGGCCAATTTGTTGTATTATTGATTGACAGATCATTTTATAACATAATATTAATTTTGTATTTGTTGATGAATGATGATTTCGATCTTTCACTTGCATTGTTTTCTTAACAATACTCCGTAATTGATGCATCAATAAAGTAATTTCATTCTAGAAAGATAATACCGCTTTTAATTAGAAAATATATTAAATTTTATATACATATATAATTATATAGGTTTGACTACTAGTATTTTCATAACATAATTAAATACTTTGAATCATTTATCTAGAATGTTTGAAATTTTAATTAAAAGTAGAACAGAAAAATTTTTACTTTTGTACCAGAATTCGATTTTATTATTTTTCTATTAAACTGAAGTGAATTATTTTCACTTTTAGTAAGAATATTATAAATGAAAGACAAAATACAACTAAAACAAAAATTTTACCTTAGTTTTTTGCATATTGTGACGTGCTACACAATAAATCTGTAGATATTCCATAAGAAAATATATTTTAGAAGGTTCGATAGGTATACCAAGATTTCTACTTAATTTTTCTAATATTTTATTGAAAAAATGGCTTGTGAAAAATAGCATCATCAATTCATTGTTAGAGCTGATGTCAATTTGATTGAGTAATAAATTGCAATTTATTGTCACAAAATGTTCTTGTTGAAGAAGTTGCATGCTCACAGATTTAGCAATTTCATCACGAGGATAGTCACCGATGCAATCTAAAAAAGATTTTAAATTGATATTAGTTTTATTGATGGATTCAAGGGTAATTATTTAACGGAAGAACCAATAGCATGACTTAGGAATAGTATATTGTGCAACTTGTGTGAAAAATAGACAATTACTAGACCGTTCCCTATTATTTACGCGAATGTACATTTTTCGACAACCATTTTGCCAATGATCTTCTTTCCGAATCCATAAAATGGACATTTCCCCGAATGGAATAAAATTTGTCGATTACAGTTAAAAATGAATTTATTGTATGCCAAATATCTTTACATTGCAGTCAATTGCACAGCCACACAAAAAAAATTGCCCAGGTTGGGAGATCAAAGTACCCTACCCCCATGTATTTTGGGCCGCTGAACACGAATCTGAAGTCCGTTTTGCTACTGCATGTGTACGTTTCTTTCTAACGTCAAAAAACATATCACATTTTTGATGGTATACGATTTTTTTTAAATTAATGGATTTATATGAAACTAGGTATTTAGGGGTTTTTGAGGTCGCAGATTACGAATCTGAAATCAGATTTTGAAAATTCAAAATGGAAGATCCAAAATGGCGGACAGATTGTTTGAAAATTAATTATTTTTTAGAAATTTTTTTAAAAACTGTTGGATTTTTATGGAATTTGTTACTTGGGGGTTCATTACGAATCTGAAGTTAGCTTTTCAAAATGGCAGATCCAATATGGCGGACGAAAAAATAAAAATCATTCTGATCGGCTTGAAAATTGTTACTCGTGGGTTTTTGGAGTCGCTGATTAAAAATCTGAAGTCAGTTTTTCAAAATTAAAAATGGCGGATCCAATATGGAGGACAAATTTTTAAAAAATTGTTTGACTTTTATGAAACTTGATACCGACGGTTTTTTGTGGTCGCTGATTGCGAATTTAAAGTCAGATTTTTATAATTATAAAAAGCTGACTTCAATTTTTCAATCAGCGACCACAAAAAACCCTCGGTATCAACCGCCCACCCCCAGAATTTGAAATCAGATTTTTATAATAATAAAAATCTGACTTCAAATTCTCAATTAGCGACCACGAAAAACCCTCGGTATCAAGATTCATAAAAATCCAACAATTTTTTAAAAATTCGTCCTCCATATTGGATCCGCCTTTTTGAATTTCGAAAAACTGACTTCAGATTCTTAATCAGCGACCCCTAAAACCCCCGAATAACGTCCAAAATACAAATCTTTTCAACTCTTGGTATACAAAGTAGATAACCATACTTCCTACCGTCTTTGCAACAAGTACATTTACTGACTTATTGAACATCTGATTAGAAAATAGTGCCTTGAGAAGACTTTTTTACAAAAAAAGTGTCATTAGTGGTATTTTTTTGAAAATAGTAGTGGCATCAACTGAAAAATATAAAAATAGTGGCGTGGGTCCGAGGCCTGCATAATCCGACTTATCAGCCTTTGCTTCACTTAAGAGGACCTGGATGATTTTGAGACCATCCTTTACCGTCCTATTCACATACCTCTGAATGTCGCAAGACTTCAGCATCTTTTTAACCTCCTCCTCAATCTTAATGAGACACTCCGCCTCCTCCTTTCTATGCTTTAAACAGGCTTCTTGATCCTCGAGGATCGCCTTATCATCCACCTCAGAGTGAATCGGGCTGAAGACGGAACTTCCGCTATTGGTACTTCACACACTCAGAAGGCTCGTCGCGCTGCCTCTCCACCTTTTTACCTCCCACGTCAAATGGAATCAAACTTCTTTCGCTGCTGACACTAGAAACGCTTAAAGCGCTTCCTCTTCTACTTCCAAGTCTTTCCAAACGGACTTGGAAATCCTTAAGTAACTGGATTCCTCCATAGTCCATCCTGCTTGTGGCATTGGATGCTGCAGTACCCAAGATGTCCAATACTGCAGCAATTTTGTCACTGAATTTCGACGCTGGGAAGCCAACTTCCTTACTTCCAGCAGCGCCGGCACTGTGGTATTCCTCCCCTGCACCGTAAACGTCCTTATTTAAATATTTGTCCCAATATCACAACAACGCGCTATGCAATAATTGGTGTAGGATTCAACTATTGTTCTGATTCTTTTTTGTGCATACGAAAATTTTTTTCGGTGCTGCTCTGATTTTTCGACCTAATAAAAGTTCTACTAGTTGAAGGTCTGTATCGCTTTATTCTGTTATAAACTTGATGTCTCTTACGAGCATATCTTTTTAAAATGGGTAAAGTAACCAGCGCCGGTTGTTAGAGCATACATTTTTTCATTGTGAAAGATGAAATGTAGAAAGAGAAGATCTAAAGAGAAGTAACGGTATTTTAGTATTTTACGCCAGAAAATCTAATCCAGAAGATGCTGCAGAGTCTACAAAAATGGAATAAGGTCTTACAATTTGTATTTGCAGCATTTCTTACAATGCTGAAAACATTTTACAACGCAAAAAAGAGGACATGGAACTTAATTAATTTTTAATAAATTTTTAACTATTACTGTTAAGGTCTTTACTTAACTATCGACGTTTTATTTACATTTATTATTTTAACAAAAAATGACCAAAAAATATCATTTTAATTATTTATTAACCGAACGACGAAGCTGAATGGCCGACAAAGAGAAATTAAAAAATCCAAGCATTTAAAAAGAGAAAAATATGAGTCGAAGTACGGCCTAAATTTGCTATATACCGAACCCCTGAAGTAATGCACAAGCGGATGCCGGTGGTCTTGGTTATGCAAAGAAAGAGGGGGTTTTTCAGGGGAAACTGTTCCTGCGGTTTTAGTGGGTATGGGGCAAGTTAGGCCCGAGTCCCACACCATACGTAATAGCATTTCCACGTTTCCTCCTTATATAAAAAAAATTATTTTTATTATTATTATTATTACGTTGGAGTAATGGTTGACGCTAAAATGACTTGCTGGGAACATATCAGAAGAGCAGCAGAGAAAGCAGCTGGAGTTTCTGCATTGCTGGGTAGACTAATGTTGACAAATTGACGGACCTGTTCCTAGTAAAAGGCGTCTTTTACTTGGTTTTCAGAAACTTTGAATAACAAATGAGAGCCACAATTACAGTAACACTGTCTCTTGATTTTAAATATCACCAACACAGCACCCAAAATTCCCTGAAACTTCCCTGGCGGATCTCGAAATCGGAATGTACGCTGAATTCGTTGTACATTCGTTACACATTGGTTAAACATTTAGTTGGAGTGAAAATTGTGTAGAAACTGAGTGGAAACTGTGGAAAAGTGTAATTGAATTGAATAATAAAAGTATTTAGTGATAGATTTGTGCTGTATTTGTGATAAATTAACGTGTTATTATTAAATAAATAAAGTTTAAAGTGTAAAATGTTCGCGTAAGTGAGTTTGACAGGCTAGGGAATTTTCTAGTGACATCTAAATTGATAGTCGATAAAGAAGTTGAGCCGCCGACTTTGCATGGTAGGTGGCAGCATTCATACTTTCTCCTTTTTAAAAATTCTCTTTTTCAATTGTAAATAGAAAAATTAATTAATTAATAAGTTATATAGTTTCTATGTTGTCATTTTTTTAACAATTGAATTTTTGAAGATTGTTTAATGAGATAAATTAAAATTGTATAGTCGATGCAAATTGTTGTTTTTTAATTAAATTCAATTAAATTAATTTAATCATAATTTTAATAAGGAAAACTTTTTTTATCTTTCTTTATTTTATTATTATTTATTTTTAATATAAATGTAATTAAAAGAAAAGATTTATTCAAAAGTATATTAAAAACAACAATTTGCATCGATTATACAAGTTATAAAAATTTCATTTACTAATATAAGTATAGGTGAATATTGACACAACATTAACTGAAGATTGCACGTGAATATTTACAGTGTAATATTTCCTCAAAGTTTCGTGTAAATATTCTTCTCATGTGGACATTTAAACATCGACACAAACTTGTATGAACCTTGCCACTGAAGTTTCCTAACCTCGCCGTATGAGGTTCTGTCAAGTGTCAGGGAATTTTGGGTGCTGTGTGGGCACCTACGCGGTCAATACCTGTTTGCTAGAGTCACCTCCGATAGTATTCAAAAGGGCTTCCTTTTTTTGTGGCTCATACGTGGTAGTCACCGCCCTATTTACATTTTTTTTGATGTCGCAAGATTGCAATGCATGTAGCAAGCTTGCTACAAGTGTGATAAACTACCCAAGCGTCGGTGGCTGAGAAAGCAGTCGCAACACATCTTAAATAATGATAATAACTATTTAATAATATGAATTACCGTTTAGAATTTTAGCACACAGTTCTCGACCGGATGAACCTAGCTGAATTGCTGTATTGAATTTTCCTAGAACTTGTTGGTGACAGATATTCCATATAGCCTTTAAATCCAGTAAATAGGCAGCCTTCAAAATATATATATCAAATTGATCGATTTCATATGTTATTGTAATATCCACTTCAGGTGATAATATCATTGCATTGCTTTCTAAATCAAGAGGTATTTTAGAATTGAACTGTCCACCTGAAAGAATAAAAATAAAATTATAGGCAAACCTAAGGCACTCATGAACAACACTTGTTATACTGTAAATATTATTTAACTATACTTTGAATTACTTACTTAAAGACATTAAGGCTAAGTTATCTTGTTGTAAATACCACGGCTTAAAAACTTCAATATACAATTGGATATTGTTAATAACGATATCAGAATACAGATTCATAACAATGTTAAATTCTGACTCTTTTTCTTTATTATTTATTTTTAAAACCTTTCTGTTAGAAGTATCATAATTTTTTTTAATATCAATACTAAACTTTAAACAACTATCTAAAGATGCACTGGTACTTGAACTATTACCTGAAATGTAAATAAAACATTTAGTTACAACGAGTTAAGCTTAAGATATTCATTTTATATCAACATATCTTATCAGAATATTATATCTTTATACTTGCAAACTATTTGTAAGATAAATAAATTTTAAATAATTTTAATTTAGTCAAGCATGTTAAGGGGACATTCCAGTTCAAATTGGGGAAAAAGGAAGGCTTTTTTAAGATGTATTTCTAAATAAACCATGACACTTATTCAGAAATTTTTGTTTATATGTTATAAATAACTTATTGAAGAATATAAAAAAAATGTGAAAAAAAGTCCAAGATGGCGGCGATGTACAACATTTTCAAAAATGTTTATTTTTCATGGGGGGATCGATTCCGCGATTTCTACAACAGATAGAGACATAAAATAAAAACATTTTCTTTGTTAGATATTTCTCTATGAATGGAACCTAAAAAAATGGAATTTTCGTCCTCTTCTTTTTTTAGGGTACGTTTTTCCAAAACTTGAAGAAAACACATGGTTTTATTCAGAATTTTTGTTATAGAAAAAAGGGGAAAACGAAATTTTCCAGTTTTTGAGGTTCCATCCATAGAGAAATATCTGACGAGGAAAATGTTTTTTATTTTATGTCTCTATCTGTTGTAGAAATCTCGGAATCGATCCCCAAAATGAAAAAGTGAACATTTTGTAGGAAATTGAGAGTAGACACAGGGATTTAGAGGAGTATTAGTTTAATTTATTACATTTAGAGAAAATAATTATTACAATGTGTATCAAAACGACGTGAAAACGTGACTAACTGTTCGCACACACATTCCAAAATTTCCGACTCAACGCATGCGCAAAAATTACAGGTCTGGATCAATTAAACGGAAAGCCCCGAATATTTAAGTACACTCTAAATTAAAATTCCACAATCGGCCATCCTGCAAATCATTCGACCCGGATGATTATTTCGCAAAAATCCACGGTTTCATGAACTCAGCGCATGTACTAGTATTCGTTGGTCCATCTCCTGGTACAATTCGCTTAACATCGTACGTATCATTGTATTTTACTTTTTCGATCTGATAAGGCCCTAAAAATTTCGCTCGCAGTTTCCTACCCGGACCCATCTGTGTTCGCTTAATTGCTACAATGTCGTTCAACTTGTATTTATTCGGTGCGCGACGTCGAAGATTGTAGGTTTTGCGGTTCTCTTCTTGAGTTTTCAAAATTTGCTGCTTGGCTTTTTCTCGAAGTTCATCACGATCGTTAATAAATTGAGATTTAAATGCTTCTTCAAGCATTAAAGTCAGCAACAAGTCTTCTTTGGTCCTCATCTTTACTCCTATTAACAATTCGATCGGAGTGGTGTTGATGCTTCTCTGATAAGTGGAATTCAAGGTTTGTTGCAATCGACTCACGTGCAAATACCATTTTGTCGGATCATTAATCGATAATTTCGTCAGGACTGGAATGATTGTTCTATTGATCCTTTCGATTTGACCATTCGCCCTTGGAAGTCCCGTGGTGATCGTTGAGTGCTTGATGCCCTCTTCTTCACAATACTGTTTAAACTCGAGCGATGTGAATGCGGTCCATTTGTCCGTAATTATTTGACAAGGATTTCCAAACGTGTTTTTCTGTAAATCCATATTTTCGAAATAACTTCTCGCGTGGTCGTGGATTTGGTAGGATATAACCAAACAAATTTCGTGTAGGAATCAATTACGGCGAAGATGTGATTGTATTTTTTACTCGTAGATTCAAGTGCACCCAGGTGATCAGCGTGATAAGTGTGTAGAGGAATATCTGGCTTCGTCAGCGGATGAAGAAATCCTTCTTGCTTTCCCTGCTTTTTATTGGCAAGAATACACACTAAACAATTCGCAATTGACTTCTCGATTTTCGATTTAACGTCTGGGATAAAATAAGCTGCTTTGATCAGATCTTCGGTTCTCTTGGCGGAAATGTGTCCTTTTTGATGACACTACTCGCGAATTCCTCACTACAAGGTTCGATTACATTGTCTTCTAACCACGTGTTAACCTGATTCCCTACTACTTTTTTTTTCTTCAATGGATAATCTGTGTGGTTTCGAACTAATCGGTGTTTCGTCAGTTAACGTAATAGACAACTTAATGTCTGTTGTCTTGATTTTATTCAGTGTATAATTTTCGATAAGACATTTGACTTTTTTACGAATAATTGGATCGGGAATCTCAGTTAAGTCTGATTTGACTTCTTCCGGAATTTCAATGTAAGCTAAAAATAAAATCGGAATTTTTTTAAATAATCGTACACGTATCATTAACTACAAGCTCGGCAAATTGCAAAATGTCTCGACCAATAACAACATCATCATTCATTGCATCATCTGAAACAACATACAATGTTAGCGGATAATCTTCGTCATCTATAAACACAATTGCCTGAAAATACCCCAAAGTAGATGATTCCCCTTTACCAAAACCACTAAACAATTGTCTTGATTTAATCAGTTTCTGAGAGTCCAATTGAGTAAAAACACGTTCACGCACCAGAGTAACTGGACTCCCCGTATCAACAAGAGCAGTACATTTAAAATTATCGATATTTACCTCTTTGAGCACACCGCCCTTATTCGGCGTTAAAACCAGATTGATATCAGCTGACGTTTTTACCGTGGGTTTACTTTTTCGTCGCTCCGCTTTGCACGCCGCTGATACGTGTCCAAATTCATTGCAGTTGAAGCACTTTCTGCCGCGATCCTTTTGTGAGCACTCTCGAGAATGATGCCCGATGTCTCCGCAGTTGAAACAACGTACCACGTCGCCTTTCGAGCCGCCTTTCGTCTTCGTATCTTCTTTCGATGTCGTCTTCTTCAGAACAGCTGGAGCCTTCGTCGAATCGTCTTTAGGTTTCTCGAACTTGTTGATTTTCTCTTGAGCACCTTTTCGAATTTTGTCGTAAACTTTTAACTTTTCTTTGAAATCCTTGACAGTCTTTGCCCCAAACAGAACTGTTTTGTTGTTTACATCGTCGTTAATCCCATCGATCGTATACTCGAATAACGCTTTATCATCTATCGAGCCTCTTCCAGCGAGTTCTTTCATTGATAAAAAGTATTCGTACACTGATTCATCTTTTTTGATTTTACGCTTTTCCATCATTTTATGTAGTTGAGCACTACTGATTTTAGTTGAGAACTCTTCCAACAGGGCCGTTTTAAACTGCTTCCACGACTTGATAGAATTTTCCCCTTGCATAAATAATTTTGCTATACCGCGTAAAGACTTTTTGGCGAAAACCACTTTTTGCAAATCTCCCCAACCAAACATTTCGGCCGAATCCTCAAAATCAGCAACGAATCTTTCGACAGGGTACGAGTCACTACCACTAAATGGTCTGATTGAATCCTCGATATCTTTATATCCAAGCATAAACTTCACTTGAGAATTATTTTCCCTCACTCTTCTTACACTTGCACCTTCGTCACTTAACTCTCCTTCCGATTCTTCGTTCTCGTCAGATTGTTCTCGTTCGACATCACCGTTTCCTCCGTTCACGGCTTTTTCTCCGTTTTCAGCGTTTCTCCCGTTCCCACCTTGAATCTCGTTCCCACCATCACCGTTCTCCCCACCATCATTCACTTCCTCTTCGTCACCCTCATTGTTCACTAACACTAATGAATTTAGATCCATCAGTCCCAAAATAATTCTTTCGCGCAATTGCTCTTTATTTCCCGTGTAATCTAACCCAAGAACATTATATATCGAAATGAGATCACCTATTCCCAATCTAACAGCGTAATCCATTTTTGCTCGATATTCCTCCGAATCAATTCCAAATACGAAACCAGTGAATTCGCTCAGACGCTGCCGATTACCGCGGTCGCCATCTTCCTCGAACAAAAGTCTATGCAACGCGAGAATCTCAGGCCTCGATGCCGTTTTGAGTTTATTCTTTACATGCACTATTTGGGCAAGATTTTCCATTTTAGCACTTCTTTATTTAATCACCGTATTATTTTAAATTCACTCGTAATTATCTCGTTTTATTTCATCGTTAGCGTCGTACACTTTTTTCTCGTCGTCGGCGTGGTTTGCCTTTCGTCGTTTTTTCGTCGTAGTTTTTTCTTTTTATTCGTGTCGTTAAATTTCACGTTTTCGACTCATTTTATGTCCGTTCAAATCCTGCTACGAGCCCCCAATTTGTAGGAAATTGAGAGTAGACACAGGGATTTAGAGGAGTATTAATTTAATTTATTACATTTAGAGAAAACAATTATTACAATGTGTATCAAAACGACGTGAAAACGTGACTAACTGTTCGCACACACACATTTCAACATTCCGACTCAACGCATGCGCAAAAATTACAGGTCTGGATCAATTAAACGGAAGGCCCCGAATATTTAAGTACACTCTAAATTAAAATCCCACAATTTTTTGAAAATGTTGTATATCGCCGCCATCTTGGACTACAAGTGAAAATTTTTTTTCATATTCTTCAATAAGTTATTTATAACATTAAACAAAAATTTCTGAATAAATGTCATGGTTTATTTAGAAATACATCTTAAAAAAGCCTTCCTTTTTTCCCATTTTGAACTGGAATGTCCCCTTAAATTTTTACTGTAAACTCATAAAATCATTAAAATGATTTTAACTTTACATACCATGAAGGAGACAATTTTTAATTTCTGTACGCAGATGTAGAAGTTGTTTCTCTGCATCCACATAGTTGTATCGCTTACGATTAATAGATGGAGCAATATTAAGTGATGGATGAGAACCTAAATATCCTAATTCTAAATTTCCATCTTCTGATAACATTACTATTAGACCTTTAATATCCTAAAAAATTATATTATTAAATAGCTTAATTAACATAAATCTTGCAAAGCAGCATGAGTCGACTAAAGTAAAAGTTGTATGGACCATCTGATTAGAATTTGCCATTTGCGCTTTCAATGTTTAGTAAAGACTGCGTACAAATTAAAAAATAAACACCTTATAAAAAAGATTTTTATTTATTACCTGTGACCGGACAATTGCAACTGCTACAGGTGTAAAAGATACTTCGGCTGACCACTTTAGTGATAAGTTTTCATATACTTTTATTGATTTTGACTCCGTGACTAACACAGACAGTAATTTACCATCAGGTTCTAAAATAACAAAATTTTATTTTTATTTTGTACATCTCGCTATAAGCAAGATTCAGTGAAGCCCTTTGTATTTTCAATTCAATTCGTACCAATGAGTTTTTATTGGTTGAGAATTCGAACAAAATGACCAATTTGTCTATTGAATTTGTGCTGACGAATTGAAAAAGATTAAAGCTAAAAAATTTGTTCATTGAATTAGTATGAATAGAGAGTTTGGAAGTTGAATACAGCTTTGTCGAATTCAAGAGAATTGCAACATAGCTCCAATTCAAATTTGTAGCTAAGCGGGATTCACTGAAGCCCAGGATGTATTCATTTCAATTCAAATGAATTATAGTTTTCATTTGCTGGAGTACAAGAAAATAAATGTATAAAAGTCTTGAAAAATAATATAAAAGATAAAACATTTTGGAATAACGTTCTCTTAATTTTCTTTCTTCAAGGGTAAAAATATACTATTTTTATAGGACCACTTCACATTCGTATTAAGCGACTCCAGAAAAACCCATATAACACTCACTAAATTTGAATCAGCGGAATCACGCTGATTCTCAGCTATAAGTATACCACTGATTCTAATCAGCTTATATGCACTGATGAATTAGTGGAATTTCACTGATTTTTCAGCGTATATCCGCTGATTGGTACCAGTGGTATACTTATCGCTGATTCAAATTTAGAGAGCAAGTTTCTAGGAAATTTAATCATTTATTAAAAATTTGTAATAACTAACGTATGAACTTAAAAGTTTTTGTTTGGGGATTTCTTTGATTACAATGTAAAAAATTTGGGAAGTTAATTGAAACCAAAGTTAGGATTAAAATGTTTGGAATTAACATTAGATCTACTTATTTTGCTAGACGCAAGTGAGCGGAGAAGTATTTTGCTCCCGTTTAATTAAAAAAAAGCGGGTGTAAAAGTACTTTTGCGCTGGAATCACGTACTATGCGTTAGCATTAAATGTCCAAAATGACAGTAAAAAATTAATTACGTAACTTACTTACCAACAATGTAGGTATGTACACAAAATACATTAAATGAAATTCGCTTTGCATGCTTAAGAGATAAATTAACATCATGAAATATGTATAAACCTCTCTCAGTAACAATAACAATTCCTGTAGCAATTGTACTAAGCTTAACAGAATTCACAGCTAATAATGTTTCTCCTAAATTATATCTGTAGTCTGGCTCAATTGATTTCATGTTTTTCGTTTTTTGATTTAAACTTTTCCCAAATTCTACAATATTGTGGTATCTATAACAAACAAAGTTTTGTTTTATTCAAATTAGTGAATGTTTTAATAATATTTCAGATAAAATATCTAACTCAGGTGTAAAGTAGATCCAACACAGGCAGCACGTAAGCTAGTGGAACGAGGGAAAGTTTGACATTGTTACAAGCTTCAAATTGGGCGTGATTTGCTTTCAAAAACGGGTACGATCACAATAACGGACCCTGAAGGAGTCACTTTTACTTTAAAGAAAAACGTGCCCGTAGAAGAAAAATTAGATGTTAATCTGGTAAATTCGGATCTGCCAAGGATTATACAAGAAACAAATGTCAGATGTTTGAAAATCAAAATCGGTCCGGCCCCAAAACTAAAAATGCGAGTCCACTCAGTAATAAACCAAAATGTAATTTTTGTGGATTTCCGGACCACACGAAGATACATGTTACAAAAAAAAAACTCGGAAGAGAAGGAAAAAGGGAAACAAAATCAGCATGACTAACCAACAATACCGAAGACCCTAATTTAAGTGTATTGCAGGTCGAGGGTAGGAGTAAAGTAAATAAACCTCTTAAGATGTGTGGGGTAGAGAGAGAGGAAAGATCTTGCATTGTTGACTTAGGTAGCGAATGCTCAATAATAGTTGTCTCGGTTACTCCAGATTAAAAATACATGTTGACAATATACCGTTTAAGGTAAGGGTCTATATAGTGCCTGAAAATGAACTCTCAACCGAAATTTTGGTTGGGCGTGATTTGCTTTCAAAAATGGGAACGGTCACGATAACGGACCCTGAAGGAGTCACTTTTACTTTAAAGAAAAATGTGTCCGTCGAAGAAAAATTAGATGTTAATCTGGTAAATTCGGATTTGCCAAGGATTATACAAAAAACAGATGTCATTTGTGAGGGAATAAATTTGTCCGAAAGAAATCGGCTAATCAATTTACTAAATAAATATCGGAAAACTATAGCTCTCGAAATGAAGGAATTAGGCGTGACTACCGCCGTAGAGATGAAAATCGAGTTAATCTCAGACGAGCCGATTTATAGTAAACCATATCGAATGGCTAAGGATGAACGCAAAGAAGTTAAGAATATAACACTGGAACTTGAGCGTAATAAAATGATCCGCGCCAGTAATTCTGATTATTCAAGTTCCGCTGTACCGGTAAGGAAAAAGGGTGGACGAATACGGTTAGCGGTTGACTATAAAGGAGTTAATCGCATCACGAAACGTATTCATTACCCTATACCCGTAATTGACGATCATATTGATCAACTGGTCGGGAAATCTATTTTTATCCTACTCGATTCAAAGTCCGGGTTCCATCAAATTCCGATGCACTCGGATTCCGTAAAAAACACTGCAATCTCTACACCCGATGGTCACTGGAAGTTTCTGCGAGTAGCTTTTGGCCTTACTAACGCACGCGCGGTGTTCCAAATAATAATGAATAAGGTCATAAAGGGTCATGCATTAATATATTTCGACGATGTATTAATTTCCGCTAAGAATGTTGAGGAGGCGTTCGATATTTTAGAAGTTGTTTTGAAACTGCTCTTGGAAAATAATCTAACATTAAATCTTGAAAAGTGCAGATTTTTCCAAAGCAAAATTGATATTATTTAGGAAGGGAAATTTCGAGTAAAGGCGTAAGACCAGGGGAACACAAGGTTCAAGCGGTTCTAAACGCGGCCGACCCGAGGGACATGAAGCAAGTTCGTCAGTTTTTGGGATTAGCCGGTTATTTCCGTAAATTTATTCTTAACTTTGCACAAAAGGTTAGTCCCTTAACTTTGTTGCAAAAGAATGCTGTTTGGGTCTGGGGGGAAAAAGAATAAGAGGCTTTGAGGATCATAAAAGAGCAATTGTCTACTAAACCTGTATAGGCAATTTATGATCCGGACCTCGAAACTGAAGTTCACACTGATGCTAGCGCAATAGGTATTGACGCGATACTAATTCAAAAACATGAAAACGGGAAGCGTGTTGTTGCTTATTACAGCTGTAAAACGACGCCTGTGGAACAGCGGTATCACTCCTACGATCTGGAAACACTGGGAGTGGTTGAGGGATTGAATGCCTTTAGAGTATACCTGTTAGGGATTAAGTTTACTGTGGTCACCGATTGCAGTGCTGTCAGAGCTACAGTTAATAGAAAGGATATACAACTTCGTGTGACAAGATGGTGGATATACCTGCAGGATTTCAATTTTGTAATTGTTTATCGTCCGGGTACACAGGCGTCTTACGTAGATTATTTTAGTCTTAACCCGATTGATTGTTTTTCGGTAGAGATTATCGTAGTTGAATGGATTAAGGCCGCTCAAGTTCAAGGTCCAGACATTGAGATAATTGCGAAAATTCTCAATTCCGGAGAATTAAAGCGGGAAACAAAGCAATACTTCTAGCAATTTGACTTAAAGGGAGAGGTAGTTTTTCAGCCCACTAAGGGGGGAAATAGATGGCTTGTTCCAAAAATGTCGAAATTTAACATCGTTAAATTATGCCATGATGATCAAGGTCACTTTGCCTTTGAGATAACCCTTGAAAAGGTGCGAAAAAATTACTGGTTTAAGGGAATAAAAAGATTCGTAAAAAATATGTTAACGCCTGTCTTAATTGTTTATATTACAAATCAACTTCGGGTAAAAAGCCGGGTTTTTTACATCCTATAGAGAAAATATCAATTCCCTTTCATACATTGCACATTGATCATATTAGTCCATTTGTAAAGAGTGTAAACAGAAGTCCTTGTAAAGGAATGATCAACCAATACTTACACAATTGCTTTCTATTATTGACGGTTTCACAAAGTTTCACATTCTCGAACCTACTCGTAGTGCTTCCGTGAAGGGAGTTTTAAGGGCATTCGGTCAACTAATTGGAATATTCGGCGTACCATCTCGTATAATAAGTGACAAGGGCACAGCGTTTATATCAAAACGTTTTGCGGATTTTTGTACTGAATATGGGATCAAGCACGTGCTCAACGCAGTAGCAACGCCACGTGCCAATGGACAATGCGAAAGATTATATCGCACTGTCCTTAGTTCCCTCCCAACTATCTGCGCTGACAAAACCGGAGAATAGATAGAATGAAAAGGTCAAAAAGGTGCAAAGTGCCATTAACTGCACAATAAATAGAACGAGTCGCATGAGTCCTACACAGTTGTTATTAAGGTTCAAACCTCGAAGTCAACCGATTCTAGACTGCTATCTGAAATCCAAAACACCTTGAATCAACTCAACCTGGCTGAAATGAGGTAGGCAGCAAAGGGTGCCATCGACAATGAGCAGACGAATCAAAAAAGGGGTTTCGATGCTCACCGTACCAAGGCTGGATATTCTCAAAAAGTGGGTCACGTTTGATGCCACTGAATAATCGGTAAGTTAGCCAGCTATTGAGCCTTGTGAATTCAGGATCGAGTCTCAGAAGTCCTTGTAAAGGAATGATCCACCAATACTTATTGGATTCTGTGGCGGAGGTCAAGACCAAATGCCAAGTTGAAGGTCTCTTATACCAAATATGGTCAGCTTGGTACATGAAGGAGACCTGAGGCGGAGGCAGGGAGCATGCCGAGTTATCGACGGAACTAGTCACTCCAAATTCTTTCCGCCTCTTTATAATAAGCGTTGCGCATTGAATGGTGCGAAAGAGGTTGCGCACGATGAGTCCAGGCAGGGGATGCTTGGGCCTAGCCCGTCACACAGGACTCACTCAAATCAGGGCCCTTCGCAACCACGAACCTAATTGAAGGATCCATCGATCTATTCTCTTTTTATATAACTACACGCGAAGTCTACATAGCGATTCCAATTTACTGTTATCATAGAATATTGTGCAATCTTGTTCAATTATCCCAGAATAAAGATATATTGAATTATTATAATTAATTACTAATTTGTGAATTCTTTTTCATTAACCTTTCTACATTATTATTAACGGAAATACAAAGGTTAACATATAGATTTCATTGGGATGAGGAATTATTGAAACCCTATAAAGAAGCGCTAAAGAAAATAAAAAAGGAATTTTATAGGGAATTTAATAAATTGGTCAACGAGTACTGGTTTAAGAGAATATCTAAAATAAAACCACACGACTCAGAAAATACGTTTCCACAGATTAATCCAATATTTAGAAGTAACAATCGTCTATCAATACCAACTTTTAGAATTCCAACAAATAACGTAAATTTGATTCAAAATTCTAATGTAGATGTTAGTAAATTTTTAATGGTGGATAATAACATACTAATCTCGGACAAAAGGGATAAGGTCAATATGCTGGCAAAACATTTGGCCGATATTAATAATAAAACAAAAACATCTAACAGTCAAGGTCTAGAAAACGGTCAAATCGACGGTGAGCGACTTCGTTAACAAAAATAAGCTAGGTGGTAAAAAAGCTACCCTATTGGTTCATTTCTAAAATTAAAAAAATAGTAAATAAACTAAATAATAATAAATCCACTGGAATCGATTTGATTCTAAATATATCGTTAAAAAATTTACCACATAATATAATATTATCTATAGTAATTATGTTCAATAACGCTCTCAACAATAGTTTTTTCCCAAAAAATCGGAAAACTACCAAAGTTATTTTGAGAGTGTCGTAAACACAAATATAACAAGAATAGCAAATGAAAACCAAACTGTCCCCTTTTGAACAGTTTGGATTCCGCAGAAAGACATCCACTATACATGCAATTAATAAATTCACTTCGGATATTAGTGACGCCTTGAATTTGAGAAAGTTTGCGCCCGCCTGCCTGATTGACCTTGAAAAGGCATTCGATTCAGTCTGGTTCGAGGGTTTGATTTTTCGACTATTGAAGAGACGCTTCCCAGACCACATGGTAAGAATGATCTGGAATATGATAAACGGTAGAAAAATGTTCATATATACATCTCAGAAAAAGTGAAAAGTATATTGACATATGCGTTGAATGACGGTCTCCAACTTGGAACAGTAAACTCTCTGATACTTTTTAATATTTATACTTGTGATTTACTTAGCGTTTACGGTATTAAAAAAAATGATAACAGAAAAGGAATAGGTTTCGCAGATGATATTGTAATTTATTCGATTCATAAGTGTATATTTGAGACGCAAGCCGACTTGCAGGAAACATTTAATAATCCCTGGCGGATTGGGTAAACCGATATGTAACCGAATTGGGTTACGATTCGGTTACGTTTCGGTTCCTTGTAAAATATTGTCGTTAATCGACGAAATATGTTGTAAATAACTATTAGAAATGGTTAATAGACATTTAGAGGTCTTATTTATACAATAATAACAATAAATTAAGATATAATTACTCAATAATAAGTGTTTTAAGTGTACAATGCATACAGTTGTTGAGTTACCATATATGTATATTACCATCAGCGGGAGCTGTGATACGGGCTTTAAACAGTAGATGGCGTTGAAAATTACTTTGTGAATGAATTTCTGTTGAGAATTAGAAAGAACTTTGAATATACGCGGCATAAATGAATATGTACGTCACATCTTTTCGTTACTTGCGAATAAAGGGACATAGGGGTATCCCTTCTTAATTTGGATATAAGTGGGAAGAATTTTGAGAAGCCTCTCGTAAGGCAGATATTGTAAGACGACCGATTCGAACAGACGCAAATTTTATACAGAAGTTTCAAATATATATTCTTAGTAACGAAGTGAAAAACACTATCTTTATTTCACTTCCTAAATCAATTTACAATGTACCGTTAAAGGCAAAAATATATATTTCTAAAATCCTGCAAATTCTTCATGATTATTATACCGGAAGTAATATAATTACTCGCGATGTGCTTGACGCCATATTGTGCAAAGTTTTACACACTTATCACCATGGATCCTGAGTATTAATTACGCAAAAAATTGAAATTTTACAATTCAATTATTTATCTTAAACATTGTTGCTGTCTGTCGGTTTCGTCAAAACTCAACATCGAAACTCTTGGAGATCGATATTGGAGAAGCTGAGAAGATTTAACTTATTGAAGCCAGTCATCTACTGGAGAATACCAGCCAGGAACTGATTGGATTTCGTTTCCGATTTGAGAAGTCTACAGGCCAGTTTTAAAAAATTGGAATCTGCAGAAGTCCAGGACCTGGGGTTACTTCAACATTCATCTTACGTAGCTACAAGCCAGTCGTTTCCCGAAAGAAGAGTTCTATGATTTGGGTTGCTGCTCTATCTCAATCAACTGCAAGAGGACTTCATCCTGGAGTGAAATTCATCGCACACGTCATATACCAGGTGAATGCGCTTCCTTTTATTATTATTTTATCCCTTTTTTTAAGTTTTTTCATTGTTGATCTTTATTTCCTTTTTATTAAAAAAAAAACGCTTCTATTTGAATTAAAATAAAATTTTTAATAATAATAAAAAAAAATATATAAATATATAATAAATCATGCCAAATGAAATGGGTGAGGAAGTTGATATTATGAGTTTGGAGTCGTTAAAGCAGAAACGGAAAACTATAAAGTCCTCATTGACGCGTTTCGAGACTTTTGTTTCTAAATATAAAAACAGCGATAATATTGAAACCTTAAAAGCGAGAACAATAAAAATTAATAGTGTTTTAGATTCTTTTATGGAAATTCAAGGAAAAATTTTTGAGATTGAAAATGATGAAGAGAAATCAATGGAAGAATTGACAAATTTTGAAAACTCCTTTTTCGCAATAATCGATTCGGCTAATTTAATAATAAATAGAAATGATAGATTAAATCAAGTTTTGTCACAAACAAATAACTCAATGAGTCATGGCTCTAATCACGAAGTAAACACAGTCTCTAGTCATGTCAAATTGACCACTATTAATATACCAACGTTCTCGGGAGCATACGAATCGTGGTTGATTTTTCGAGATACATACAAATCATTAATCCATGAAAATAGCTCTTTATCAAATATACAAAAGTTTCATTATCTTCGATCCTCTTTAGCGGACGAGGCCGCTGAGCAAATACAGTCTTTAGAGACAACGGACACGAATTATGAGATTGCGTGGACATTACTTAAAGATCGATATGAAAACAATAATCTTATTATAAATAGTCACATTGACTCAATTTTTGAAATCCCGAATATAGAACGCGAATCTTATCAAGGAATTCGATTAATTCATTCGGGAATTGAGAAAAACATACGCTCTTTGGGGGTGCTCGGGGTGCCTGTGGAGGGGTGGGACATGATGATAATATATATAATTATGTCAAAGCTAGATCCTACCACACTACGCGATTGGAAGGGGTTTCAACCTAAAGGTGTGTTGCCAACGTTAAATGAAATGTTGAAATTCTTATCCGAGCATTGTCAAATACTTCAAGGAATAAAGAATAATAATGCCAAGGCCATGATTACAAAACCTTCCGTAAACACATCGCGAGCACGTCAACCAAGCAAAACATTTCTAACTACAGATTCGGGCTATTGTCATTTTTGTAAAGGGGCTCATTTTATAAATTCGTGTAGTTCTTTTTTGAAACTTGAAATAAGTTCGCGAATTAATGAAGCGCGAAAATTGCATTTGTGCCTTAATTGCTTAAAAAAAAGACATAATACCCGCGATTGTAGAAACCCAATTAATTGCCAAAAATGTTCAAGGAAACATAATACTATTCTTCATTGGGAGAAACTATCAGATTCAAAGACCCAGAATCCGTCATCTTCTAATTCTGAGATATCCGCTTTGTCGTCCCTTACTGCTTGCGCTACTATAGGAAAAAAAAGGCAGGTATTATTGGCAACAGCGTTAGTAAAGATTAGAGATAGTGGGGGTAATATTCATGAGTGTCGTGCGCTATTGGATTCCGCATCACAGTCGAACTTTGCAACGGAAGACTTATGTAAAAAACTTAAATTAAAAACTAAACTCGTTCACGTAAATATTTCAGGCATTGGTCAGGAAGAGTCTCGCATATCTAAGCATGTAACTTTTACAATTGGTTCGAGGTTGAATAGTTTTAAAGCAAAATTATCTTGTCTTGTTCTACCGAACATTACGACAAGTATTCCGGCAGTTTCGTTCGACATAGAAAATTTAAATATTCCCGAGGATTTGCGTTTAGCAGATCCTGAATTTTTTGAATCGAGTCGAATCGATATATTAATAGGCGCATCTCTTTTTAGGATTTGTTATGCCAAGGACAAATTAAATTAGGTTTCGATTTGCCTACTCTGCAAAAAACTCACTTGGGATGGATTGTATCGGGAAATTTAACGTCATATAAGGAACAAAATAAATTACTTTGTCATTTTGCAAAAACTAATGATCTCGATAATCAAGTTCGAAAATTTTGGGAGATAGAGGAAAATTATCTTGAATCTAAATCTGCTATCTCTATCGATTGTCCGATGGAAAGGCATTTCAAGGACACGACTAGTGTTTCTTCCAATGGTCAATTTGTCGTCACCTTACCATTCAAGTCAGATCGAGAAATTATTCTTGGAGAGTCTAAAGAAATTGCTATGAATCGTTTTTTATCATTAGAACGTAAATTAGCAAAAAATAAAGAGTTGAAGGTTCAGTATGATCAATTCATGAGGGAGTACATTGAGTTAGGTCATATGACAAAGGTTGATGATAGTGATTCGAGTGTTGTAAATTATTATATACCGCATCATGCCGTTGTTAAGCCATCGTCGATAACAACAAGTCTTCGTGTTGTTTATAATGCTTCATCGGCAACAACAAATGGCGTGTCATTGAATGATGTTCTTTTATCGGGGCCTCCTATATTGAATGATTTATTCGAGATCTTGCTTCGGTTTAGAAAACATAAATTTGTAATTACAGCGGACATTGCAAAAATGTACCGGCAAGTGTTAATTGTCGATTCACAGAAACCTCTACAACGTATTATATGGCGTTTTCACCCAGATTTACCACTGGAGGTTTACGAACTAAATACACTTACCTACGGTACTGGTCCTGCGTCTTACTTAGCAATTCGATGTTTAATTGAAATAGCGCAAAATATTAAGGAATCCTTACCGGTAATAAGTAGCATTATTTTAAATAATTTTTTTGTCGATGACATACTCACGGGCTTTATTGGACGAATTAAAATATATACAACGAGAAGTAAATAAAGCTTTAAAAACGCGAGGTTTCGAATTGCGAAAATGGTCATCCAATAATCAGGATTTTTTAAATGATCTCCAAATTGATAAGGGTGGTGATTCGCATTTTGCAATTAATATGAGTGAAGAATTTAAAACATTAGGACTTCTATGGAATCCCAAACAAGATATGTTATTTTTTACCGTTAATCTCAAATTAAAAGGTCAATTGATTTCTAAGCGACAGATTTTATCATGCATGGCTCAAATTTTTGACCCCCTGGGATTTATTACGCCATGCGCTACGGTTGTTAAAATTATTCTTCAAAAATTGTGGCAATTGAAACTGTCATGGGATGAGTCTATTCCTTTGGATTTGAGAACTCGATGGTTAGATTTATGTAAAAATTTATCCGCACTAGATGAAATTAAAATACCGCGGCATGCGTTGTGCATGAACCCTATAAGTGTGCAGCTACATGCATTTTGTGATGCATCTGAGGCCGCTTATGGGGCTTGCATTTATATTAGAGCTTGCGATGACCTTGACAATGTATCGGTGCGTTTTTTAACATCAAAATCTCGAGTAGCTCCTCTGAAAAAGATTTCAATTCCCCGCCTTGAACTCTGTGGTGCTCTTGTTTTGAGTCAATTGGTAAAAAAGGTGTGTGAGTCAATGAAAATTTCCTTTGATCAGTTTTTCTATTGAAGTGATAGTACAATAACGTTATGTTAGATAAAGTCGTGTCCTAGTAGGTGGAAGACTTTTATCGCCAATAGAGTTAGCGAGATTCATAGCAATGTGGGCAATTCTAATTGGTATCACATTGATGGTACTGAAAACCCGGCTGATTTGTTGTCAAGGGGATTAGATCCAGAAGATCTCAGAGATAGTAAATTATGGTGGAGTGGTCCATTTTGGTTGGAGCGATCAAATTCCGAGTGGCCTATTCACGATGTTGACGAAGTCATCAAGCATGCACGCGTTGAGGAAGAAAAGGTTGTGACATTGGCGGTCATTAATAATGAAGGTTCGGATTTTTTGGCGCGTTATTCCAAATTTTCGAGAATGCAGCGAGTCATTGCATATTGTCTAAGATTTATTTATAACGTAAAAAGTAAAAACCAATGCAAACGATTCGGGAATTTGTCGATGAGGGAAATTTTTGACGCCACTATGTTAATTTGTAAAATTATTCAGCACAAGGAATTTCATTCCGAGATTGTTGCTTTGAGAAAAAATCAAAATATTTCAAGCAAGAGCAAATTGCTTTCTCTTAGTCCCTTTTTGGATGGTGATTTATTAAGAGTGGGGGGGAGAATAAAAAACTCTGAATTTGAGTATAATAAGAAACATCCCCTCTTATTGCCCAAAGATCGGATTACGAAGTTAATCATTGAATATGAGCATGAGCGGTTGTGTCACGCCGGTCCACAGGCGGTCCTGGCGTCTCTCAGAGAGCGATTTTGGCCAATCTCGGGTCGTAGTCAGGTACGCGGAGTAATAATGAAATGTATTAAATGTTATCGAACAAATCCAAAGTCTGCGGTTGCTTATATGGGAGATTTGCCTGCGACTCGATTGCTTTCAACCCGTTCTTTTTTGAGAACTGGTGTTGATTACGCGGGCCCGTTCGCTCTTAAGGATCGAAAAGGACGAGGATCAAAAATATTGAAGTCATATGTGTGTTTATTCGTATGCTTCTCAACCAAGGCAATTCATATTGAATTGGTGGGCGACTTGACTACTGAGAATTTTATAGCGGCCTTGAGACGTTTTGTGTCGAGGAGAGGCAAACCCGTTGATATTTATTCCGACAATGGAACAACCTTTGTTGGTGCGAAGAGGGAGCTTTCAGAATTGTCAAATTTTTTGTCGCGCGAAGAAGCGAACATTGAAGATTCAGTTTGTAAATTAAATATTCAATGGCACTTTATTCCCACTCGATCGCCGCATTTTGGTGGGCTTTGGGAGGCGGGAGTAAAGTCCGTAAAAAATCATTTAAAGAGAGTCTTTGCTGAGGCGTCATTGATTTACGAGGAATTTTATTCCGTATTGGTTCAGATAGAAGCGTGCGTAAATTCACGTCCATTAAGTCCCATGTCTGATGACCCGAATGACTTCCTTCCCTTAACCCCAGCGCATTTCCTGGTAGGCGAATCATTGAAGTCGATACCTGATCCCGATTTGTCTCATATTTCAGAGAATCGATTATCCCGATTTCAAAATATGCAGCGATTAGTACAGCACTTTTGGAAGCGGTGGTCTGCCGAATATGTTTCCGAGCTTCAAACACGCTCTAAATGGAAGAATCGAGAGGAATCAACTATCAGAGTGGGCTCTATGGTTATATTGAGAGAGGACAACTTGAGTCCAGTGCACTGGAAGCTGGGCCGCGTCATTGCTACGCAGGAAGGCAAAGATGGAGTGATCAGAGTTGCGACAGTTAAAACAGCACTCGGCGAATATAAACGTGCAATAACGAAACTTTGTCCACTTCCATTTGAGGGAAATCAATAATTGACCATTATTCGCGTTGAGTACAGAACATAATTTTGCATTTAACAGTAAAAAATATTTTAAAAAAACAAAAGAAATGCCAAAGAAGGAAGAATTGATAGTTCTCTTTTTTATTTGTAAAGTTGTTAATTTATTGTATTTATTGTATATAGTTGTATTGAATTGATGATGTTTTCGACATTTTTTAACTCATTTTTTTTATAATGTTGTATATATGTGATTTTAAATTTATTTGTTTTAAACATGTTGATATTACGATACATCAAGGTGGCCGGTATGTTGAGAATTAGAAAGAACTTTGAATATACGCGGCATAAATGAATATGTACGTCACATCTTTTCGTTACTTGCGAATAAAGGGACATAGGGGTATCCCTTCTTAATTTGGATATAAGTGGGAAGAATTTTGAGAAGCCTCTCGTAATGCAGATATTGTAAGACGACCGATTCGAACAGACGCAAATTTTATACAGAAGTTTCAAATATATATTCTTAGTAACGAAGTGAAAAACACTATCTTTATTTCACTTCCTAAATCAATTTACAAAGTACCGTTAAAGGCAAAAATATATATTTCTAAAATCCTGCAAATTCTTCAATTTCTAAAATTAAACTTTAGAGTGACAAATGTGTAAGTGAATATAAGTTTTAAAAAAATAGATCGATTAATTAAAACAACTTTTTTCATTTCTGCAAATATAAAAAAAAAAATTTCTCAATAAAAAATTTTTTTTTTCTCAATGACATGAGAAAAATTAATTGTGACACAAAGAAATCTATTTTTCCCTAAAAAAATTTTTTTCTTAATAATAATTCTTTTTTCACAATAAAATGAAAAGATTAATTTTTACACAAACAAATTTTTTTCTTAATAAAAAATTTTATTTTTTCAATGAAATGAGAAAAAGTAATTGTGACACAAAAGAAACTTTTTTTCTCAATAAAATAAGAAATACCGTGGATGTACCAGTTACCGTCCATGTCCCAGTTTCCGTCCATTTTACAAATATCTCGTATAGTAATTTAAATTATTTTTTAACAATAATTTATTCCTTTTGGCACGCAATCGACTTATTAGTTTAAGTAAACAAATAAAAGAAAATAATTTTTTTATAAATGTTATTTTGAAAATTAAACTGGACGGAAACTAGGTCTTAGGTGGACGGTAACTGGGACATCCACGGTATTAATTTTGAAAAAAAAAAATTTCCGAATAAAAAAATTTCTTTTCTCAATGAAAGGAGAAAGATTAATTTTGACAGAAAAAAAAATTTTTCATTAAAAAAATTTTTGTTCCTAATAAAATTTTTTTTTATTTGTACAAATGAAAAAAGTTGTTTTAATAAATCGATCTATTTTTTTTAAATTTATATTCACTTACACATTTGACACTCAAGGGTTTAATTTTAGAAATTCATTCACAAAGTAATCTTCAACGCCATCTAGTGTTTAACGCGCGCATCACAGCTGCCGCTGATAGTAATATACATATATGGTAACTCAACAATTGTACGCACTGTAAACTTAAAACACTTATTATGAAGTAATTATATCTTAATTTATTCTTATTATTGCATAAATAAGCACTCTAAATGTCTATTAACCATTTCTAATAGTTATTTACAACATATTTCGTCGATTAACGACAATATTTTACAAGGAGCCGAAACGTAACCGAATCGTAACCGAATCCTAACCCAATTCGGTTACAACTCGGTTTACCCAATCCGCCAGGGATGTCTGTAACTTTTTCGCGGCATGGAAACTCAAATGTAACTTTAAAAAATGTGAAACTATCTTCCCAGTAAGAAAAACTAATTAAAATGAATTGAAATGAATTGACTTTTGGTTGAATTTTTCTGAATCCCGCTTACTGATTTGTCACGACGAATTGAAATATAATGGCACCCAATAATTGACCATTATTGGTAACGTCATGGGCTGTCCACGCCGTTGCCAATGATTGGCAACCATCATTGGCAAATTATAGGCAACCAATAATAAGCCAATATTAAAAATTTTAATAATTTAATAAATCAATTATTTAAAAAAAAATATTTTCTTATTTTTATTATTTTTTAATAGTTATTATTATTATTTTATATTTAATAATTAAATTAAAATAAAAAAATGGTCATCGTAGTATTAGTGAAACCATTTATTCCAAAAAAAAGTTTGTCTCACATCCTAATAAATAGGAGAGACATCGGGCAGAAATAAATTTCAAGGAAAAAGTGATCAAACTCACGAATTCAAACGAATTGACTAACGAATTTATTGAATTCGTGCAGACGAATTAGAAAGAATTAAAGCTTAGAAAACTACTTCACTAAAATCGAACGAATTGAGGGCTCCTACGTTCAATAGAGGCTTGTCGAATTCATGAGAATTGCAACATAGCTCCAATTCGTATTTGTTGCTAAACGGGATTCACCAAAGCTCTTCGTGAATTCAATCCAATTCATATCAATCCTTTTTCGTTTACTGGGTTATTTCAAACGTTAATAAAGGAAACATATAAAAAGTATTTAAGCGTGTGGCGGGATTTTAACATCAAAGTTAAAGAGGTTCAAGATATGCAGATTATTCACAAAAGAAGCGTTAAATATTTGGGCCTATACATAGATAATAGGCTCAAATATAATGACCATGTGAAAATTGCATTGTCCAAGGAAAGAAAGGCTTTTTTCAATCATAAAAACATATTTTATTCCTCTAAACTTAACGCGAGAGTAAAGATACTTTGTTACATGTTATTGATTAGGCCGATTCTGCCATACGGCTGCCAAATATGGTTGGAATATCGCCGTCGGTGATGGAAAAAATCCGAGCTTTCGAGCGGAAATGCTTAGGCGTCTATCTTGGTTTATATAGGGATATCGAGACTGAGTTCCAAAGATACATATATCCAACGCAAAGATATACGACAAAGCCGATACACAAAGATTTAATGTATTTGTTGTAAAGCACACAAGAGATCATATCTTGAGAGCTTGCGAAAATCTAAGGAATCCTTTAATTCCGTTACCCTTTGCGAAGGATGATGATACTCTGAGGAGATTGATTGAAAACTGTTACCTGTCCACCGAGACATTCACGTACCTTGACAAGCGAGGATTTATCCAGGATAGGGCTAATGTTCCAATTTTTTACCCTATTTTAAGGCAGTTGAATGACAGAAAAATTAAATATAACGAAAATAATATAATAAATCAAAACATCGAGATGAAATATTCCATATCGCTACCGACTAGAGATAAAAAAGTTAAAAAAAGATCATTGGAATTAAAATACTGGTGGCTGGGACAGCGTACCTATACAGTAAAAAAAACTAATTCAGATGAATTGAAATGAATTAACTTTTTTGGCAAGGTCCAATTCGTATTTGTCGCTAAGCAAGATTCAGTGAAGCCCTTTGTATATTCAATTCAATTCGTGACAATGAGTTTTTTCGGTTAAGAATTCAAACAAAATGACCAACTCGTCTATTGAATTCGTGCTGACGAATTGAAAAAAATTAAAGCTCAAAAGTTTGTTCATTGAATTAGTACGGATAGAGAGTTTGGAAGTTGAATATAGCTTTGTCGAATTCAGGAGAATTACAATATAGCTCCAATTCGAATTTGTCGCTAAGCGGGATTCACTGAAGCCCAGGGTGTATTCATTTTAATTCAACTAAATTAGTTTTCATTTGCTGGGTAGTAAAAAATAGGAAAAAGAAATAAGAATATCGATAATTGCCTTGTCTCATGACATTTCTTTGTCACTTTCTTTCTTTTGTTTGTGGGTGCAAGATAAATATGAACCGGTTTTTACACATGAGTAGTTTTTTAGGTTCAAGTATGAAGTTTATACAATGTAAGAATAGGTTTACCCATAAATGTAAACAAAAATATTTTATATAGAAATCTCAATAAGTAATGGCAAATACGCGACGAGTGACAATTTGTCCGTTCGACTGTTGTTCCCACAGAAAGTAGATTTCCTAAAAATACCATGAGGAAAAAATGCTGCCATTCTAAAGCTAGGGAAAGTGTGATGTGAAAAAGTTTTTATCAAACAAATTTCAAATTTGAGTCAGTGATAGAGGCAGCGGAAGGGCACTCCATTCAAAATCCATGTACAAGAAAATGTACATGCTCAGCAACTGAACTTGGACCACTTCTGGTGCGGAAAATGTACATTTTCTTGCACCAGAATTTGGAGCAAGATCTTGTATCAGATTTTGTACAATATAATATAAATATTCTTGTACGTATTCTTGTGCAGGTTCATGTACAAGTACTCACACATGAAACCGTTCATGTTTCATATCGCACTGTTTTGAAGATCAGATAACGAGATGTATGACGAAGTAATCGTCAAACCCTAGCGGATTTGATTTACCTAAATTCGACCCAGCTGGGGCGAATCTAAGTCGAATTTAGGTAATTATCAAAAAAAAGCTTTAAATTGATGAAAATTAATAAAAATTAGTATTGTGAGGTTAAATGAACATTTATAGAGTTAATTTTTGTAAGAATTTTAATTATTAACGTGATAAATAATAAATAATCACTTGATATGTGCAAGTGGTAACTGTAGATTTTAACTCGTCAGTTTTCATAATATTTTCAAGAAATTAGTGTAAAATGTGTGAAAAAATAATTTATATTTAATAGAAATTGCAAATTTTATTAAATTATTTTATTATTTATCGAGCACAGTTTAAAATAATTGCAATTTAATTTTAAAAAAAAGGTTTCTTAAAAGTGATAAGAACTCTACTATACCGACAGCAAGAGGATATTTTCAGGTAAGTAAAGTTATTGTAGCGTGTAGTTTTGTTGTGACTAAAAGATGTCGCCTTAGGTTCTATAGTGATGAATATTCATGAATATTTGATCATGAGATTCGATGTTCCTGTCTGATCACTATAGGAACTAAAGCGACATCTTTTAGTCACAACAAAACTACACGCTACAATAACTTTACTTACCTGAAAATATCCTCTTGCTGTCGGTATAGTAGAGTTCTTATCACTTTTAAGAAACCCTTTTTTTTAAATTAAATTGCAATTATTTTAAACTGTGCTCGATAAATAATAAAATAATTTAATAAAATTTGCAATTTCTATTAAATATAAATTATTTTTTCACACATTTTACACTAATTTCTTGAAAATATTATAAAAACTGACAACGACCCTACCGAAAGAGTGGTACTGGAATGGTACTGAATTGGACTTGGCTTGAGTTCCACTTCAGTACCACTACCTGATAACCCATAAGAAGACATTTTTAAAATACTTTAACAATAGTTTTAAAGGTATATAAGATCAACAAACCGTCTCTCACGATATACGTGTAAACAGCAAAAAAAAACATAATAGTTTGTAGAAAATTTCTGTTAAGTTTGGAAATTATATTGCAATCCCTCCTTGAACAATAGACCCCTAGATCCTTTTGTTGAAGGATTAAAATTTTAACCCGAGTTTTATTGCTTAAAAAATTTATAATTTTAATAACTCAACTTTAAAAAATATATATTGAGATTCGTTAATATGTCCAGATTATGAATATCTAAAATTTATCAAAAAATAATTACATTTAAAAAAGTTATAATTTATCTCGTATACCTTAAGTTTGACAAAAAAATGGACATCATTTTTGAATTTAGCTGCCAAAGGACATATCATATGCATAATAATGTATGAAAATAATATAAATCCAGGAAAAACAAATATAATATTGAAATAAATGTAAAGTATTAGTTTAAACATATGTATTGAAAAAGCTAGTCGCTTTTCACTTTTATGAGGGTATTAACGGTAACTCGATCCTTTTCGCAGGTAAATTTCCCAGTTCCATTTCAGTACCAAAATGGACCAAATTAGTACTGAGTTGGTACTGAGCCCTCAGTTCCAATTTTCCAGTACCAATCCAGTACCACCCTTCCAGCAGGGGAGTTAAAATCTACAGTTACCACTTGCATATATCTAATTATTTATTATTTATCACGTTAATAATTAAAATTCTTACAAAAATTAACTCTATAAATGTTCATTTAACCTCCCAATACTAATTTTTATTAATTTTCATCAATTTAAAGCTTTTTTTTGATAATTACCTAAATTCGACTTAGATTCGCCCCAGCTGGGTCGAATTTAGGTAAATCAAATCCGCCAGGGAAATGATATTTATTTGAAAGAAATGGTTATTTCCTGGGCCAAAGATCTTGTTTTTAAGTAAATTTATATTTTTGATACTTCAATTATTTTTGTAATTGACCCAAATGGTCATTTTCGCAACTTTGTGCGCCGATTGACGAGTTCCGGCGAAAATGTACGAACGAGAGGATTGAAGGAGCAGTCGAAGCGGAAATCGACACACACATCATCGATCGTCGATAGGGACCAGCCGGTGGGTCGTGCGTCCCACAACCCTTTTTTATTTGAATTCTCGGGTTTGTTTAAGATTATTGTAATTGCGTCAAGTGGAAATAAATAAAGTTGCATCTGTTCAAATGAGATCGTGAGTTTTATTTCGATGAGTGTCGTAGTTCATTAGCGGCTTATTGGAAGTTGGATGTTCGTTTCATTTTGTCAGTGGTGTCTGTAGTCCAGTCAGCTGATAACCGAGAAAATTGTAAGTATTATTACATTGAGTCCAAAGGAAGTTCTGGTTTCGGCGTTGATTGCGTCTCATCGTGGGTCGACAAATGCGTTTCCTATTACCTTAGATTATTAGTAGTAGAAAAATAATTATTTAATTAAGGGAAGACGCCGTTTAATTCAAGTTTAATATTCCCTTTGTTACAGATGTTCATTTACATACAATTTTGAATAAGAATTAGACGCTTGTGTGACGCGAAACACATGCGCTAACTTACTTATCTAGGTATATAAATAATAGAAATTATTTTAATATAACGTACTTGTAAAATGATAGTACCCAGTCAGAGTTTTGCGTTATGAATATATCGTTTGCTTCCAGATATAATAAGGGCTCATGTTGTAAACGACACTGCAATATTTGAGTAAAAGAATTTAGTTCTTGATCTAGAAAAAGAAGAGTTCCATCTGCAAACTGAACACACAATAGGTCTTTATCTGTAACTCTTCCGAATGGTCCAGTTGTCAAAGACATTGAAATTGAAAACAACTCACGTTCGTATTTTATTTCTAGATTATATTTGTCACCTGTAAAAACGAAATTTTTAGTATACAATTAAATTTTAAACACATATTAGGCTAATTAATTAACTTAATAAGATCCATAATTTTTTTTAACATATTTCCCAGTGGGAAAAAAACCATGTTCGATTTAGAACGTTTCATGTCTGCCAAATAATGTTTTAGAACATTATTTGAACATTTCTTAAAATGTTTCAGAAAATTATTTGTCAGTTATGAAACGTTCTAAAAACGTTCTGAAAACGTTTTAAAACGAAAATGGTTTTTTGCCCTCTGGGTTAACAATAAATATTTTACAAATTAAAAATTAGCTTGTATCAAAATAGTACAACTTGACGATACTAATAGTAGGATATTTAAATAAATAAACTTAACAAGGTTGACTATTGTTTCTGAGTTAGGAATCAAAACTAAATACGCTTTAATTTTGATTAAGATATCCGAATCAAAACTAAGCAAACTTCATTTTTGATTTCAATAACTTGACACAAAATAAAAAAAAGTGATTTTACATTGTTTTAATTTTGTGAGGATCTCTGATTGAAACTGATTTAATAATTTTCAATATACAATTTTCAATTTAATAATGTAGAGTAGGAAAAGAACAAAAATATTCTTACCTAAACCAAATGATTCTTCTATTAAATAAACATCAAAGATACATAACTTCATTGGCATCAAAACAGCTAAATAACATTTTTGTGAACCTCTGAAAAGAATTATTACAAATAATACATATCCTAGTGGGCATCTGAACGTCTAAAAGATGTATGTTTTTGTGCGCCGATATTCTGGGACCTATATGATCATAATTTCTCGAAAATATCATAACGACAACAAAAGGACTTCTTTAAGACATCTAAGAGATGTCTATGATATTCTTGGAACTTTTCAAATATGTTTCTTTTACTATTTTTGCTAAGTTCAAACATGGAAATTATTATATTTAATTGAGAACCTGAGAAAAAACTCACCAAACGCTTGATCGCACGTTCTTAATTCAGTTAAAGGTACAAAAAAATAAAAAAATTAAAATTTGAAATTTTGATTTTTAAAACTTACCACCTCACAGGGAATCAAAATGTTCATCTCTTTTTCGTCTGACTTTTTTGTAAAACGAATATTTTACCTACTAATTAACGAAAACTGATATATTTAAATTTTCAAAATCGTACCTTCATCAAATATTAATAATTAACTGTAAATAGAGTATGTCGATAATATAATTTTCTAATCTCTGTCAACAAAAAGTCTGCGAGAACTTTAAGTCATCTGAAAATTTTCAGATTAATTCGTTCATAACTTCAGAAAATATCCAACTTTTTAGAAAACCGACGTAACGCTCGCTAAAGTTGCTACGTGGAAAAATACGAAGTATATATGGGCAAATCCACGAAACTTTTAACTTTTGTGATTCTCGAATCGAACACTTAAAAATCTGAATTATTTTAAATTAAAACTTTGGGTATCATTTTTTTTGCTAAATTATGTACAAAGGAACATTTATGAACAATATTAGAACAAAATATTTATTTGACAATTAGTTTTATAAGTTAAAAAGTGAAAAAAACTTAAATTTCATTTGAATTTCTTGAAAAAGTTTATATTCTTAACGTTTTTATTTTTGCGGCGTGTAAAATATCACTTCAGCTACTATGGAAATATCTAACAGACATATTTTGTCAAAAAATTTTTACTATCCCATTAGTGTGCCACCACTAAAACTAAAAATATGAAGGTTTGATTAAGTGATAGCACTTTTTAAAAAAATTCAATTTAACGTCTTCTTATGAAAATACCTATTACAGCGTTGGATAAAAATAATAGTTCAATGCATTTGTCAAAAGGTGATGAAAAAACAAAAATTTTAAGACCTTTCTCAATGATGTGCCTCTAATTGTATTCCTGTGGCAACAATTTAAAGATGATAATAAAAGTCGTGATTTCATTTAAATTTATACATTTTTGAAAGGCACAATTGCATTTTTGCTTTAAACAGGTCAATCTATGGTGTGATCGAAACATTTTGATACATATATTTGAACACAAAAACGCCGCTTAAGGATTTTGAGTGAAATAAATTTTATTAAGTTAAGAATATACTGATAACACTTTTTTGGAGTCTTTACCCCCCTCTTTTCTCAAAATTCTGACGTGCTAAGCAAATTTGGGTGCCAGAATCGTGTTCAGAGGACGAAAATACTTTGGAAACCACTCCGATATCAAAAATAAAAAAAGTTGAATACCTTAATAACACAAGATATCTTGGGATATATTGATAATATCCCGCAGATATCCTAGGGATGTCCTATGGATATAAAAAGGATCTCTTAAGGATATCCAAAAAAGCGACGGTTTGGATATCCCATGGATATCTGAGGCTATCCACAAGATATCTTCTGGATATCTCTATAGACTTTCATAAATGTCCTCCAGATATCCCATAGATATCGTCAGGATATCCCACAGATATCATCTGGATATCCCATAGATATCGTCAGGATATCCCACAGATATTTTCAGGATATTCTCAGTATATCTTCTGGATGTCAAGTAGATATTCTCAGGATACTGTTTTTAAAGTCATTATGAGACTACGAGTGAGAATATTCTGTGAATTAAATTTTATATAAATAAAATAAAATGCAACTTGTTTTTCGAGAAAGTTGTTTAATTTGAAAAATTATTAACTAATTTTTTTCTCATTCGTGATTCATTCCTTTATTCATATGCTTAATATTGTCAGAAAATAAATTGGCTTTAAACAATATAATTTCTTCCCCGCACATAACGAATAACTATTAATATTAATTATACATTAAGTGCATGAGTTTATTTAAAAACTTTGAAAAATGCGTTTCAAATATTCATTTAAAATAAATTAGAAGCTCATAAGATTTTTGTTTTTATTATATTACTATTCATTATATTAGCTTAACAATTTTAACATTTAAAAATATATGTTGAGATATTAAATATCCCGTGAATATCCTAAGAATATCCCACGGACATCCTGAGGATATCCCATGGATATCATGCGATATAATATCCAATAGATATTTTGTGGATGTCTTATAGATGTCCTGTTGATGTCCCACAGACCGGCGGTTTGGATATCCTAGGGATATCCCAAGATATCCTGGGGACCATTCTAGGATATCGACCATTGATATGAATATCCTAGGGATATCCTTTTGTTATGAGGGTATGAATTTGTAGTTCTAAAATGTACTTAAACGTGTATACAAAGTGACATCAATGTGCCTGCAAATTAAAAAAAGAAATTTTTTTTTCTTAAAAGTTAAAAGTTTCGTGGATTTGACCATATGTAGCTTGAATAATATTCTTTGGAAATCTACATTAAACACTTAACTGTATAAAAGAACTTTTAAATAAAATATTGCAGGTTAAGTGTGATGATGACCGTAAGAAAAAGTAAAGAGAAAATTCAACAATGATTCGAGTAAGTGATAAAGATTTTTAAATAAATAGTACCAAATAGTCAGGTTTTCAAAATTTTTCAATTTTAAAATTTTGATAACTCTGGATGAAATAGCAAATTATGTAAAGATAAAAATAATGAAGAGAAGATAATAAATATGAAAGACGGTAATACTAGTGGAATCATGCGACATTTTAAAAATTGGCATGAAGTGGAATATAATCGAGCATTTTCTGGTACAACTGGATGTACATCTTCAAAAGTAATGACTATTTCATTTAAATAAATAAATAAACATATATTTATATATATATATATATTTATAAAGACTTTTTATATGAGAGATTCTTTTTCAATCGCCCCAGCCCAAAAAGTCAATGTTCTGGGATTGGCTTCATACTTTGGTAAATTGTTGTCCTATATGATAGTAATAAATCCCTAAAATATAAACTCATTAAAAAAATATTTGTAGAAAGTAGAGGGGGTTGAAGTTTTGACGTTAAGGGTAACATTGTCATTTTCAAATCCGTATAACTATGACAAAAGTTAATGGATTTTAATTTATCTATAATGAATTTTAATGCATTTTTCACGTACTTTTCAAAAATGTATACAAAATTTAGAAAAAAAAATTTTTTCACCCCTTTTTTTCAAAATCAACCCTTATTTTTCGATTTTCACCCCTTCGGGAATTTTTTTTTTATTTTTTTTATTTTCATTGGAAAGCTGAGGTTTTTCCCATAAGCTATGTAAATATGAAAGTGGGATAACAATAATTTTGTGAGAAACAGAATATTAAAGTAGGCGGTGCCGATAACGGGTACACCTGAAGATCATCTTTGAGGATTTAGGTAGCCACCGCCTACTTTAATATTCTGTTTCTCACAAAATTATTGTTGTCCCACTTTCATATTTACATAGCTTATGGGAAAAAACCTCAGCTTTCCAATGAAAATAAAAAAAATAAAAAAAAAATTCCCGAAGGGGTGAAAATCGAAAAATAAGGGTTGATTTTGAAAAAAAAGGGGTGAAAAAGTTTTTTTTTCTAAATTTTGTATACATTTTTGAAAAGTACGTGAAAATTGCATTAAAATTCATTATAGATAAATTAAAATCCATTAACTTTTGTCATAGTTATACGGATTTGAAAATGACAATGTTACCCTTAACGTCAAAACTTGAACCCCCTCTACTTTCTACAAATATTTTTTTTAATGAGTTTATATTTTAGGGATTTATTACTATCATATAGGACAACAATTTACCAAAGTATGAAGCCAATCCCAGAACATTGACTTTTTGGGCTGGGGCGATTGAAAAAGAATCTCTCATATATAAAGATTTTTTAATGAAATTAAAATTTTTAACTGTTATTTATAATTTTAAAAGTTTTTTTAATTGGTTTCCATTCAATTTTCTATTTAGGCATTTGATCAAGATATCTTTAATCGTATAACTGTTGAATGGGCAGCAAAAAAATATTTGCCAATTAATTTTTTTGACGACGAAGTCACTCAAGAATATTTTAATTACATAAATAAAGACGTTAACGTACCCAGAAGAAATTTCTTACATTCATTGATTGAAAAAACATTTTCAGAAATGCAAGAAAATGTAATTCAAAAATTAAAGAGTAATTCCTCTAAAATATCTTTCGCTTATGACGGATGGACATCTATTTCTACTACATGTTTTTACGGCATTACTGGTATAATTTTTTTATTTACTTTAATAGATACAAAAAAAATTAATATTTACTGCAATACTTTTTAAATTTTATATATTTGGCAATGTAAAATCTTACTCTCTAAATTTGAATTAGCGAAAATTTCACTGTTTGAATCAGCGAATAAAGTTTTCACTACAAATCAGCGGTTACAGCTAATAAAATAGCGAAACACGAATCGGCGAACGTCGGTCATTTTCGTCGGAATATAAATTTATTTTAAAATGGAGTATTCCGCTGATTGAAATAGTTGTTAGTCGCTGATTCGCAGCTGCATACTTATAGCTTTTTCAATCAGCGACTATTCGCTGCCAATCAGCGGATTTTAGCTGATTCAAATTTAGAGAGTAAAGTTATTAAATTAATTTTGTAACTTAACTGATCGACATACTGAATTATATTTTGTGAATTTTATATTGAAAACAAGTTTTTTACGCATTATATCGATTAAGTCAAAGTGATACAAAAGTTTAATTATAATAGACAATTTTCGTAAAATATTATAGTATAACGTAAACGGTTAATTCTCTTTATTTTAAAAAATTCGAAAAATGCATTTATAATGTAAATTTTTATTTAGGTCATTATGTTGATGATGAGTGGACTTTACAGTCTTTAACTCTGGAGTTCGCTCCAGCCAACGGTGGACATGCAGGGGTCGACGTGGGTAAGTTATTCCACGATTTCTTAAAAAAATTTTATCTTGGGAGAAAAATAGGAGGAATTACTCTAGATAATGCGGCGAGTAATACGTCATTTATAAGAGAACTTGGACAATTATTACAACAAAGTGAGATTCATTTTGATACTGAAGACCAACATTTTAGATGTATGGCCCATATCGAAAATTTAGGGGTCCAGAGTTTTCTTTCGGAATTAAATCTTCAAACAGAAGAAGATCAAGTAACTGAAAATACATTTAGTGATGATGACGAAGAACAGGAAATCCTTTCGGAAAATTCGAAGAAGCCAGAAAATCTATTACCCATCGGTAAACTGAAAAAATTATTTATTAAAATTAAATACTCCGAGCAATTGCGAAACAAACTAGAATGCTGCTGTGTCTCCACTGATACATCATATCTAGCTCCAGGTATTGACAGCAAAACAAGGTGGTATTCGACATTTTATATGGTTGAAAAAGGGAAAAAATTGAGAAAAGCTTTGGAATTAGTTTGTCTTTCAAACAAAGAGTTACTAGATTATTATTTATCTGAAGAAGAATGGGAACTCTTAGAAGCAGCACACAAGCATTTAAAATTATTCAAATCATTTTCAAAAGCTCTTTCTGGAGAAAAATATGTCTCTTTACCTTTGGTGATAATTGGACTAAACTTGTTGCTGGATCAAATTCTAAAAACTATCGAAGACATTGATAAGAGCACCGCAGTAACCTTGATTAATATTAAAATAAGAAATGCTCTAGAAGCAGCACATGAAAAAATAATAAAGCATTATAGAAAATGTAATTGGGTTTACTGTGCTGTTCTGCTACTGGACCCTCGACATAGATTGACTGTGTTTGAAAAAACCGAATGGGGAAGGGCGATGAAAACTTCAATTAAAAAATTCGAGGAAATATACAGGAAAGAATATTACATTGATCAGGGCAAAAATTTAGTTGAAAATTTGGAGGCAGAAAAGGCAGTTGATCCGACTTCTGATGAATCTTCTGATGATGAAATTGATTTCTTAAGTTTGTATAGACAAGATAATTTAAATCAAAAAATGAGAAAAAATAAAAATCTTAATACAAACTCTAAAAATTGGAGATCCGAATTGGATTCGTATTTAAAAACAGATTTATCGCCTGCAACTACAGACATTCTCAAATGGTGGAAGGAACATCAAACCATATACCCTAATTTAGCGCGAATGGCAGGAGATCTTTTTGGCACTCAGGCCACATCAGTCTCAGTGGAGAGACTTTTCTCCCGTTTATCATTGACTGTTCGAAAACATAGAAACAGATTAGGGAAAAAAGTTACCCGCGAGCTACTTTGTATTAACGATTGGACAAAAAAACAAAATTTTTCTATTTTTAAATGCGTACAATAATTTATCTTACTTGCAATCTTTAAATTAATAAATTATTTATTCCATGTATAATTAAAGAGTTAAAAACGATTTATTAAATTATACATACGCTTAATAAAAATGATTTCATAATTTCTAATGAAGTAATTAATTAAATTATTCAATCTATTTATTAAATTAAATCATTATCTATTTAATGACATAAGAATTTAAAACATTATTTACAGTCTTTTTTAATTGTTGCAATTAAGAATACGTTAGAATTAAAAGTTTTAATTATTTAATAATAAATATAATAACGTAAATTGGATATCTACTTTTTATCAATTTATTAAGAAACTAGTATTATTTAATAAATAATACTTAGCAAAAATTGACATTAAATTAAACCAAATAATACATTAAATAAAAATTAACGATTTATTCCTTAATAATTCATTATTTATTTCAATTTATTTAATTTATAGTTTGTAACAATGTGTAATTTTTAAAATTTACATGATTAGAATTATACCTAACTAATTTTAATTTATAAAAAAAATTACCACTAATTCGATAAATTTATTTGATTTATACTTTTTAACAATGTGGAATTATCAAAATTAACATGGTTAGAATAATAAATAACTTCAATTTGTTAAAAGAATTATTATTTTTCGATAACAGTTATTAATATATTAATAGTAATTTATTAATCTTTTAACCAAAAAAGTTAAAATCATTTTTCTATTAACCTCCGTTCAATTTTTACATGTTTGAATTTGCAAAACGAGATACTCGTAAAGCTCGCTCGGATAGTCGAGAAGATCGTTTTATTAAAACAAAACAAACTATATTCTCGGTTGTCAAAATTAAAAAGTCCGATTTTCTCGCTCGTTTCTCGGATCGTCTTGCTCATATGCATCACTAATTTTGAAAAATAATTATTATAAAAACAAATCTACTTTCTTAAAAATATACAAGTGGGAAATGCACATTACTGTTCGTGCTATTAATTTATAATTAACAAATTGTGAAACTATATTGCGGACATTAAAAACATTTTTCAATGATATATTTAAAAGTAATATTATGTTTGATAGATGAAAATTAGTTGGAACTTATTTTTGTAAAATCCAAAATCGTTACGACTATAAAGCTTCCTCTATGAAATAGCAAAATAAATTAATTTAAAATAAATTAAAACTTTTTATCATTTAAAAACACTAATACATACATATTTAAGATGTCATTACTTACGACACGAATTTTCCAGCCTTTAAGTCCATAATACAGTCAGATAACTGTGTTTCAATTATTAAGTCATTTGAAGAATAGGAAATAGGAAATTTCATTTCAATCCATCGAGATAGTATATTGTATATTTTTAAAATACCTTTGCTGTTACCAATGACAATAACATCTTCCTTTTGATAACTTAATAAAGGAGCTACCAAAAGTTTTTGATTATAAAATCGTTCATTAGTATCAAAATTTGTCCTCCACCATTCTTTTGTTTTAAACAAAGACATAGTTAAGCGTAAGTTGTAATATTATTTCGGTAACAGGTTATAGTCAAATGAAATGTCATGTTGTATTTTGAATACTGAACCCTTCTGTTACTATGGAAACAACATAAAACATCAATGCTTTCAGCACACGTGGTTGAAAGATATCATATCGCCGGAAATTTTTCATTACTTTTGTTTTTCTAAAGTTGTAAATAATAAAATTTTCATTTATTATAACAGAATTTTGTTATTATCTTTATTACACCAAATTATTATTAGTATTATTAATTTTTTATTTTACCCAATAATAATTATTAATTAATTTTTTAAAATATTTATAATAGTAATTCTTTATAATTAAAATTATTATTATTGTTATTAATAAACATAATTAAATATTTTTATTAAATAATTGTAATAGTTATTATTAATTATTAAAATTTCTATTAATAGGTATTAATATTACACAGATAGCATGTAAGCTTGCTTTCCGCAAGCTTCAAATGTCCCACCTAACCCAAGCTTTCATGGTAAGCTTTCCGAAAGATTGCAGTGTAAGGTTACTGGAAGATTACACAGTAAGATTATCGCAAGATTGCTAAGTAAGCTTGTCGCAAGGTTGGTGCAAGGTTGCCAAATAACCTTTGCCAATCAGCACCTTGCACCAACCTTGCCACAAGCTTACTATGTAAACTTGCGATAATCTTATATCACGCAATCTTGCAGTAACCTTACACTGCAATCTTTCGGTAAACTTCCCATGCAATTTTGCGATAATCTTACTGTGCAATCTTGCTGTAACGTTACACTGCAATCTTTCGGTAAGCTTACCATGCAAGCTTGGGTTAGGTGGGACATTTGAAGCTTGCGGAAAACTTGCCGTGCAAGGTTGGCAATATTGCGCGGCAAGCTTGCTGCAAACTTACCTGCTATCTGGGTATTAGATGTAATTATTTATAATAGTATTTTATCTTAGATTGTTAAGTTTCAATTTCATGTATAGCAAAGTTCCCAATTTTCCACAGTTAATAAGTGGGCGCCAGATGGGGCATATCTGGTCTTCTCAGTTTTAAGAAATTTTGAACATTACTACAAAATAAAGCCATAAAATTGTATTATCGTTATCTTATAATCAATTAATTGTTTAATTGCTTATTTAACTTAAAATATTACATAGTCACACAAAATAAAAAGAATTTGGGGTTCCACCGGGTTCCACAGTGGGCCAGAAGGTAGGCTGGTTCATAATTTACTGCGGTTACGGAATGGAGTTTTATGATCTAAAATTTCATTAGTACATAACTCCAATTTAAAAATTATTATTTTTTTAAACAAAACAAATGAGTTAAATTAACATTAATCATTTAATTTAATCTATTCAATTTGTAATTTTAATTTTTTTATTAAATTAATTAATTAATATCTCAAAAACAAAAACAAGACATTTTCAATATTTTTTGTGTTGATAGCATGGAGTAGTATAAGGAGACCCGACGGCCATGAGAATTTGACAAGCATCGTGGACTGATTTTCGGTTTTCTAATTCACAGCGTTTGTCAAAAATGCTCAGCTAGCGCTCCTCGCGGAAAAAATAAGTACTGCGTATATTCAAAATTTTATAACCAAACAAATTTGTTTTATTTTACAATGTCATCATGGCAGTGTCTCTGTGCATATATTAATTTTTTTGTGAAATAGTTATTTGTCAAAAATTTGTTTTGTGTAAGTGTTAAAATGCCTCCAGTTTGTGTTGTCGAGAATTGTTTAATGTCTGTGTTGTTGAAGGCGGGAAAGAAAATTTCTCTTTTCAAAGCAAAGGTTTTTTTTTTTTTTCAAATTAAAAAATTGTCATGAAATTAGTACATGACAATATTATTTATAGATAAAATATTTAATTAATGTGTTAGGAAAATGCGATAGAACACCATCTGTCATGAGGTAAAAATTCATCCTTCATATTGCTCAACAGATACTTGTAATTAAATGGATTTTTGGAGTCATCCATTTCCGTAGATTTCTGTTTAAAAACCCTGTAACAACAAACATTTTTATATATAATAATATTATGAATATTACTGAATTAAAGAATTATTCAGTTGCAAAAAAGTACATAATTTTAGTCGTTTAGTCATGACCTATTCTGGTTATTATATATTATATACATGGAATTCTTTTACTTACTAGTATAGTTTATAATAGGTTAATTCTTTCTTTCTCACTGGACACATATATTTCACTTATAATTATACACGAAATATTTTAAATATTTTATATAATTATTTAATGCTTTTAAATAATAAACAAACCATTTTTGTTTCTAATATGTCATGAACATAACATTGTAGCAGACGACATTTATTGCCTCCTTTCTCCGCGAGGAGCGCTAGCTGAGCATTTTTGACAAACGCTGTGAATTAGAAAACCGAAAATCAGTCCACTATGAATGTATGTCGTCGGGTCTCCTTATACTACTCCATGGTTGATAGTATACATTTTAAACTTTATAAAAATAATTATTCATTTTTCAAAAAAATTGTATCCCCTTTTCCTCTTACAGTTTTTAATAAAACCTAACAATATTTCGTGGTACTCACCCATAAGGCAAAATATGTTAAATATATCGACGAATAATTAATAAAAGAATTAAAATCAATTATGTATCAAAGCAATGTAATGATAGGAACGAAAATGTAAGGACAATTTATAAATAATTTTCTAAAAATAAAAAATTAATAATCTTTTACTGTTATAAAGTCTCAAAATATTGTCAATAAATATAAAATACAGTATTTAATATTAATACTAAATTATCTTATGTTTATCAATTTTATTTTCTAAAATTTATTCTCATGTAGACAATGTAAAAATATTATTATTACCAAATAGATAATTCAATTAAGAAATAGAAACTCTTAAGATTACAACAGTCTTTTACGATTTGTAAATTCGAATTACAATATCCTCCAAGTACTTATAAAAATATTTATACAAACTGTTATAAAAAGTAATTCATTCATAATTTATACGTGTATACTTTATTGTCTATTGATCATAATAAGGCAGATTCTTTAATTCATTAACGACATCTATAGCTACCTGAAACCAAAATTTTGTTTCGAAATTAATATAATAATTAATTTCAATAATATTTCTAATATACTTACATCTTTTACAGAAGAATCTTTATCGACAGTTAAAGTTTCTAGACTACTTCTCAGTGATTTTTCCCAAATATGCTGTAAATCTCTACAGCAAAATTTACCAAGATGCTTAATTAAAATGCAAGTTCTTAATCTCAAAACAGGTTGATGATGACTTAATAATTTTTTTAGTTGCTCTAATTTACTCTCTTTCGTCTCTGAAAAAATTAAAAAAAGACTTAAGTAAAATAAATACATTAACTATTTAAAAAAAAAACATCTTTTTCTTTCAAAACCCTAATAAAAAAATTATTTTTATTATTATTATAATACGTACAAACTTTGATAGTTTAATTTAATCTTAAGCGCGATTATATTTAGAGCTCTCAGGAAGTTTACAGTTGAATAAAAAGCTATGAACTTCACAGTGTTAACTTCTTGTAAACTTCCTGGATAATTATAGTGCTATTTGGATGTATGCATCCTGATACACAATAATTTGAAGAAATTAAAATTTGATTGAAGGAAACTTCTACAACATAAAATTGTCTTCTGAATATTCTGGATAATTAACTTTATAGAATCGGCATGCGCGTCTAATTTGTCCTCAAACTTACCATTATCTTGAACTCTCAAAACTACTTTCTCTATTATTTCAGCATTTTCCGGTTGAGATCTTAAAACATTATTAAAAATTGCCAAAAGATAGCCGACGACTCCAGGCTTTTTATTTTCCAGTGTGAGTAATTGTTGTAGAAGTGGAATTCCACTGATTATGTAAATTGCATCGCAAAATTGAGTGAGAAACTGCTCTTTTACATACACTAATCTGCACAATAGTAGAATATTTCGTTCAATTGCCTGAAGTTCTTCACCAGAAAGAGACAAAGCTGATCTGGTGAGAAATTCAGCGGTAGTTTCATTATCATCTCCTTGGACCATAAGCAGTTTCAAACCATGCACGAGATTGGGAACGACTCGAACATCAAGATAAACTTTCTGAATTAATTCTAAATTGCTGGATGAAATTTTTGCGACGAACGGAAGTGCAAGTAAACAAGCAACGTACTCAATGACTTGAGATCCCACTGCTGGATTTCTAAGTGGAGAAACAAAAACAGATACGCAATTTTCCTGAAGTAAAGATCCAATTTCTCCATCCATAATTTCTTCCATAGACTTTTGAAGAAAAGCAACCCATTCTTCGTTCTCAATTGGTTGTTCCACAGCTCGAGGATTCCAATCCGGCAATCGCATTTGTTTATCCACTGTATTTTCCTTGCCAAATTCCTGATCATAATCTTTACTTAAACGACTCTGTTTCAAAATTTCTTTCTCTGAATTTATCTTCAAAGAACGAACATTTTCGTTTTCAATCTCTGGATCTTTATGTTTATCATTTTGATTATTTGCAGCAGAAATTTCTATAGGAAACTTCGAAACACATTCAGGCTTTTGTTCAATGTCTATTTTTGAAATAGGACAGTTTGGATTAATTAATGTTTCATGATAATAATCAGAATTTGGACAATCCATTTGACAAGCAGCGTGATCTGCGGCAAGAAGGTCACTTTGTAAAGATGCTCGTAAACTTAAATTTCCAAGAAGAACGTCGACACTTGTGTTTGAATCTGTTCCATTCGGTTCACTGCGCCGCAAGACTGGACATGGCTGATTCATTCCATAAGCATAATAATTGTACAAAACAGGAAAACGTGGTTGTGAGATACACCCTCGTCTATGGATTTCTCGTAATTGTCGCTCATGTTCTTGAACTTTCATTACTGCTCTTTCCAATATATCTCTGTGAGAGAAAAAAAATGTTAATAATAATTCAACCACGGAAAAGAAAATTTCCACAGTTAATTACTATTTATATTAAATTTTGTTTAACAGACGATAAAGAAAAAATTATAAGACAATAAAATACGCAATTTTTCACAATTAATTAAGAACTTAAAAAAACGGCAATTATTTTTATAAAAATGTTGAATATGTCGTTATAACCGGACGAATTTTAACAATTTTCAATAAAAATACGTCGTTATAAGCAGATGATCGTTATAAACGATGCCACTATAAACGGACTCATGTTTATAGTAATTTTAATGTAAACCAAACTAAAGGGCTTTTATAAATTAGTTTCTATGATAATCAAATAATATGTTATCAATTTGAAATTGTATAAAATTGAACCATCTTAAATATATCGTATTTCAGATTAGGTTCAGCGAAAAAATATATGGTCATTTAAACTCAAATAAGGTATTCTTATCTTTTCAAATTTGTAAGTAACATATTTTAAAGTTTGACCAATTCAAAGAAATTAACACCTGGCTGGTTTACCCCAGTCTTCCCTAAGTAAAAATTTCATTAAAAAGAAATTCTGTTAAATGTTAATTTGAGAAATGATAATTCGCCTAAAAATTAATTAAATATAATAAAATTATTTAAAATGATAATTTTAATTAATGATTTTTATGGGAAATATAAGCGTTCCTGGACTGATTCGTAAAAGATTGCTCATGTTATCCTTCAGACAAAGTTGGACAATTTTACAAAGCCTACTTTTTCGGCATCAGGAGATTTTATAACGCGAAGATTCACCGGAATCAGAAAAAGGCCAATAATATAGTAAAATAATTTTTTTAAAAATATTATTACTTTATCCAGCATTTTATCCGTTTTTATTCCACTTCTTGTCCTTTTTACGAACATGAAGTAATTCCATATCTTTTTTTGCAAAACTTTTATGATTCAATTATTACATGAAAATGCGTAAAAAAATGTAAAATTTAAAAAATTCAAAACTTTATCGTATTAATAAATTTTTATCAAAAATGTTAGAGGAAAAGTGTTTAGTTTCAGTCGTAATTCAAAAAATCAGTTACATCAGATAACAGGAAGTCTACTGTATTAATTGTATAATATTTATTTAATTTAATTATTTGATTAAATTAGTAGGTGTTTTAATTAATTTAATATTAATATTAATTAAATTAATTAATTAATCTACTGTAATAAATATTATAAAATACTAACTTTGATTTGTTCGACTTTACGTTCAGTATATGAAATTGTTGTTGCTTGGCTTTCTCTTGACTGGCAGAAAGTGGAGTAGTGAGAGATGTTGGTACAGGAGTACCTACAATAATAATTCTATCTTTAACGAAAGGATGTTCCAGTAGGCTCGGCCAAGTCAAACGTTGAGACGGATCTTTTTGTAATAAACCCTAAAAAAATTAAATTTAAGATAATTACAAAATTTACTCCGTAATCAATTCATTTGATGAAATTATCAAACTTTCTTACTTCGAGAAAACTCTTGCAAATGCTTGTAATGTGAGATGGCCACTTAACAGATTCGAATCGAATGAGTTTTATCAAATGCAGAATAGAAGTGGTTTGAAAAGGTGGTATCCCAACAACTAATTCGTAAACTATGCAACCAAGGGACCTAAATATGAATTTTTTGAGACAATCAAATAGAAAAGCACTTTATTAATTGAATCGTGAATTTCGAAAAGGACTCAACTCGAAAAAGCGTAAGTGTCATTTTCCCATAAAAATCGATAGTGAAAATGATTCTTACGTTTTTCAGAGTTGAACCCACTCTACTCTGACAATAATTCTAAAATGCCAAGCCAAATTTCACAGCAAAAACACTGATCCTCCAGTGCATATACGCTTTTTAGAATTAGTGGTATTATCGCTATTTCAAATTTATAGGGCATTTTAGACTCACTTAAGTTCACAAATACAGGTAGTTTATTTATATACTTACCATAAATCAGCATTATGATCATAAGGACGTTCTTCTATTAATTCGGGTGCCATATACAGTGGAGTTCCTTTTATAGAAGTCAGTACATGAGTCCCTGTACTCATACTACGAGCAAATCCAAAATCACACAATTTTGCCACGCCATTTGTTTCAAGAAGAACATTCTGGGGTTTCAAATCTCTGTTTAAATTAATTATTTCCTTTTTAAATTAGCTCATAAGATTAAAATTCTTCTTTACATTATTTCAGGTTTTGCAGTCCTTAGTTAGTAAATAAAAATTATCAAAAAGTAGTTTCCAAGGTGAAAAAAATAGGAAAAAGTATATTTTTACATTCACAAGAACAATCATCTAATTATTTATTTAATAACAAATTAATTTAACATCAATTAATAAAAAACATTCCCTTAGTTATAAAAAAAAAATTTAAGAACCAAATATTTAACTGATAAATAAATAAATAAAGGGTAGAATGACAAAAGGGGACAAGCGCGAATTCACTGTTTTAATTAGTTTATGTAATCAGAAAAACGATTTTTTTTTAAATTCGTCGCTAAAAACACAAAAATTAAAAATAAAACAAAGCACCTGACGGATTTTGATGTTACTTTTTGAAAAATGTACAGTGAAATGCTCTCAACAAGTTGCAACAAAAATCGACGAAAAGAAGCTACTTGAGAGTTAAAATTGATACCAGGGTACCGTGCATAAGTAAATATACGTTACATATTGTAATCTTTTGCATTATTAGAAGACAACATTTGAAGTTAAAATTTTAATAAATAATATATAAAAATGAGCCCTTGTCAGTACGTTTTTCGGGAGGATTTTTATAAAACATTTTTCCAAAATCCAAACAAATTTTGTTAGCAAATAAGTTCTTTAAGATCGCAGTGATTCGTTACATTTTATTTGTTTAATTTTTAATATTTAAGAACGTGTAAGTATATAAAATTACAAAAAAACTTGTTTTCAAAAAGATTTTGTTTGTGTATTATATTGTATTATACTGTATCAAATTATAAATTAACGAGCAAAATTAAACGCGCGCAAGCGCGCCAAATTGAGTATTTAATTGTTTGTTATAAAGAAATTAAAGATTAATATTATCAATAATAATTTAATTTAATAGAATATTATTACATATTAAAGGATAATAATGAAAATTATATGTTTCAGGTCTCGAATGATACGACTTTTTCCGACTTTTTTCAAAAATACGACTTTTATCGACTTATTTTAATAAAATGCGACATTTTTTTTTACATTTGAAAAAAATGTAAATAAAATACATTTTTTAGTAGTATAAAATGTAGATCTTCTTCAATTCAATTATTTAACAAATTTTGAACTAAAATGATTCTTCACTAAATTAATTATTTTTAATAATTTTAATGAAAAACATCACAAATTCAATTATATCAAAATTATTTTTCAACTAAAATTTTTATGAAATTTAACAATTGTTTATAATTTAAAAAAAAATATCACAATAAAATTGAATTATTTTTTAAAAATTTCAATTCAAAATAAACTAAAATTCAATTATTACCCGAAATTTTAATTCAAAATCAATTAAAAATCCAATAATTATCCAAAATTTTCAATTTAAAATTTAATTATTTACCAAGTTTTCAATTTAAAATGAAATAAAATTCAATTATTTTCTAAAATTTCTATTCAAAATTAATTATCCAAAATTTTCAATCAAAAATGAACTTAAATTAAATTATTATCCAAAATTTCAATTAAAATTCAATTATTTCCCAAAATTTTCAATTCAAAATGAACATAAATTCATTTATTTTCCAAATTTAAAATCTAATAAAATTTCATTATTCTCAAAAATTTGAATTCAAAGTTAATTGAATTTTCAATAATTTGAATTTAAAAGCATCTAAAATTTAATTATTTCTAAAATTTTCCATCGAAAATTTTTTTTTTGAAATTTAATAATTTTAATTATAACTCTAAGGAAATTAAATTATTTTTAACTATTTTGATAATATTGTTTGAAAATTCAACTATCTGAAACCATTTTTCAATTAAAAATGATTTTCAAATTATTGTATTTTGTCCGCATTTTCTAATAAATTTTTAGTGAAATCATCTAAAATTTTAATTAAAAATCACTTGAAGTTTCAATTAATTTCAAAATTCTCAATTTTAAATCTTTGAAAATTCAATTAAATTTAAAAAATGTTTTCCAAAAATTGTTTGATAAATTATTTTTAGTTCTGTAAAATTTAATAATTGTTTGAAAATTAACAATATCTTTTGAAATTTAATTATTTCTAAAAATTTCAACTTTAACCCTTCGAAAAGGATTATTATTAAAAAAAAAATTTTTATTTAAAAATCTGTAAAATATTTTTGTTAAAATAAAAAACAAATCCACTTTTTTTTGGAATATAAATCGACTAAAACGACTTTTTTGTGTCTTTAAGTTGAGTCGAGGCCTGTGTTTTTATAATTAATATTTAATAGGTATTCGTTGGCCCCTGGTACCTTAAAAATAAATTTTTTTCAAATTACTGTCTTGTACGAAATTTCCTGGCGCATCTTTTTTCTCATTATAAATTTTTTGTATTTGTATACAATTTTTGAATCAATATACAACTTTAAAAAAAATTTCGTTGGTAAACGTTGTGTACTTCAACTTCGTGAATTGAATTTTCGAATTTGGAATTTTAAAGAAACTTATTCCGAAATTTGGAAACACAATTATACAACTTTGGCAAAAATGAGAAAAAGAATTGTCAAAATTTGACACGTCCTAAGATTAACATTCAAAAAAACACGTGAAATCAGAAAAGGCCAACTTCAATTTAGGACAGAAAGACAGACCAAGCATTTTATTATTATATAATTTATAAAACTAAAAAAGACTGCATTGTGAATCTGTCTGGTGATTGACGGATAATTGAGGTTCCAGTGTATTTAACTTAACCTACTATTTCTACCTTATTGACACGGAGAAATCGATAATTTCATCTTGAAATTAAAATTAAACCAAGTGATAAATTCGAAAAAATATTTTTTTACATATAATAATTTTGAAGTTTTAAGTAATATTCATAAAGAAATTTTAATTTTATGTATGAGGCAAAATTCCTCAAGTGTCACAGGTCAAAAAATGAAGTTTCTTGGATCGGGCTAAGATTTTCAGGAATAGTTGTCTGATTGGCTAAGACTTTAGGCACGGAATATTTTTAAGTTTATTTAAAAACTGTGGGATGTGGAGAGGGTTAAATTTTTTCTTTTTTGATGAACATCCACTTTTTCAATCTTCTGTAAATTTTTTCCTTTTGTATGTACAAAAATTTCATTCTAATGTTTGTGTAAAAATACTTCGTGTCTGAAGTTTTAGCCAATCAGATAAGAATTCTTGAAAATCTTAGCCCGATCCAAAAAACTTTATTTTTGGACCTGTGACACTTGAGGAATTTTTCCTCATACAGATAATCTAGTATAATAATTATTGATGAGCACAAACCTGTGTAATACTCTATTTGAATGAAGATAGTATAGTGCAGAAACTAGATCACAAGCTATTACTTGAGCCCTTTCTTCTGATAATCGACCTGTCTTACCTATAATTTCATATAGATCTTTATCTGCATATTCAGTTACTACGACTATCTGCAAAAAAATAGATAATAAAATGATAATTAAACAAATTAAACAAATTTGTTTCGTTCATTAAACCAAATCGAAACTAAGTTAACTTTTGACTCTGATTTCACAATCAAATCCTAGAAACGTGACTTTTGATTTTGATTTTGGAATCAAAACTTAAATAAACTAGACTTTTGATTCAGGTACCAGAATCAAAACTGAATAGAGTTGACTTTTAATTATGATTTCGGAATCAAAACTAAACAAACTTTACTTCTGATACCGACATCAAAAGTCGATTTGACTTTTGTTTCGTTTACAAACCCGAATAAAAATTATATTTAATTTCGTTTCATTCACCAAACCGAATCAAAAGTCTTTTCGACTTTCGTATCGTTACAAATATCGAAACAAAATCAAAATTCGACTTTTGTGAAGGACTTTGATAATAATTAAATTTGAAATGTTAAAATACAAATTTTTTGATGATTTATGAAGAAACGTATTTTTGAATTTAATAATTTATTTGGTACAAAAATCATTATAAAATTAATTTAAAACGGTAAAGATGTAAATTATTCCTAGTCACCTGGTTATCAGTTTCAAAAGAATCCAACATTTGGACAATATTGGGATGGTGTAGGTGACGTTGTATTTCACATTCTTGGCGTAAACTTTTCAATTCCTTTTCCGATCGACCTCTCTATAAGATTAATTTTTATTAATTTACAATAATATTTTAAAAATTGTTTGTGTACAGTAGAGAGTGATCCATAAAAATTTAAAGTACTGAATATTTATTACAATCCTAAGAATTGTACTTTATTGAAAAAGAAAAGACACGTCTCTAGATATATTCTATCTCAAATCGTTCCACTTTCAAAATACGATCGTTACCCTAATAACACAAGATATCTTGGGATATATTGATAATATCCCGCAGATTTCCTAGGGATGTCCTATGGATATCAAAAGAATCTCTTAAGGATATCAAAAAAATCGGCGGTTTGGATATCCTTTGGATATCCCATGGATATCGTCAGGATATCCCACAGATATCATCAGGATATTCCATAGATATCGTCAGGATATCCCACAGATATTTTCAGGATATTCTCAGTATATCTTCTGGATGTCAAGAAGATATTCTCAGGATACTGTTTTTAAAGTCATTATGAGACTACGAGTGAGAATATTCTGTAAATTAAATGTTATATAAATAAAATAAAATGCAACTTGTTTTTCGGGAAAGTTGTTTAATTTGAAAAATTATTAACTTATTTTTTTCTCATTCGTGATTCATTCCTTTATTCATATGCTTAATATTGTCAGAAAATAAATTTGGGAAAATAAAACAATATAAATTCTTCCCCGCAAATAACGAATAACTATTAATATTAATTATACATTAAGTGCATGATTATTATTTAAAAACTTTGAAAAATGCGTTTCAAATCTTCATTTGAAATAAATTAGAAGCTCATAAGATTTTTGTTTTTATTATATTAGCTCAACAATTTTAACCTTTAAAAATATATGTTGAGATATTAAATATCCCGTGAATATCTTAAGAATATCTCACGGACATCCTGAGGATATCCCATGGATATCCTGCGATATAATATCCAATAGATATTTTGTGGATGTCCTATGGATATCCCAAGATATCCTGGGGACCATTCTAGGATATCGACCATTGATTTGGATATCCTAGGGATATCCTTTTGTTATGAGGGTAGTAGAGCGTTTTTTAAGTTAATTTTTTTATATAAAAAAGAAATAATTTATATAATGTTACACAATATTTCGAAAGAGAATTTAACGACTTTTCGAATGGTCTTAACATTTTTCTTAATTTCCCACAATTTCGTAAAGAAATTCCGTTTTGAAATATTAAACTCTTGATACCTCAAAACATCATTAAATAATAATAGGTACACTATGTTAATAGTATATTACGTTAGATAACGACTGCTTAAAACAAAAATTCTTTTTTATAGTATAACAAAATTATTTATTTGTATTATGTTACCTTTCTGATGACTTTAAAAGCAACGATATCTCCATTTGCTCGCTTTTTTGCTTTATATACTTGTCCAAAAGAACCTTCTCCAATTTGACAGAGAACTTCATATTTTTCCATATTCTGCAATTACAAACTTTTAGTAATTGATATTCATACATATAATTAAAAATTATTTTGCTAATTTTAAATAAAAATTTGTATTTTTTGACAAGCGAATGCAACATTAAAATTAAAATTTAGTGACTTTGAAATTTTACTTAAAGTATAAAGTATATATATATATTTGTTCACTCAATCAAAATCTACTGTGAATATTTTTTATATACAAATAAAATCGCAATTTACAACCTCCTAATGTATACAATATCATATTTACTTCAAAGGTTATGTTTTTAAATGTCAAAACATGTAAACAAAGAAGATTAAGGGCCAACGCACAATAGCTTTGCAAAAGTTATTCATAAAGGTAGTTCCACAACAAATTGCTTAAGGTTTATGGAGCATTTACACCTTTGGTAAAAAAAATTTTTTACTTTGATTTTCCGTAATGAAAAAATCTGATTGGTTGCAAAATAAACAATTTTTTTCCTAAAGGTGTAAAGGTGCTTATATACCTCAAATTTCGATCAGATGAACATTATTTCTGGACCGTGAAAATGCGTGAAAAGTCATTTTCACGGCGGGTATTTTTGAATTGTTTTAAACAAAAAATGTTTTTTTAAGAAATATAATATTAAATAATTGTTTAAATATGTAAGAACACTTTTAAATAGTGATAGAAAAATGATTTGATTGAAAAATTTAGCAAATTTTGCTTTAAAACGTTTTCTGCTACAAGAAAGTGTAAAATGACGATGTTTGTGAAATGGTTTGTACAGTGCTTCTTCCTTGAGAGTGTCTCTCAGAGCTTTGTTTATGTTTTGTCGGTTTTTTTTAATTTGTAATAAATAATGAATGCTGAAAATAAATTGGTAAGTTGAAATGTTTATTAAATAAATTTAAATTCAACTAATTGTTTCGAATAACTGAAAGAAACTTAATATGCAGAAAGTATTTGAGAGATGAGTGGAAAATTGATTTATAACCTCAAATTTATACGCACCTACTTTCTGTGTTTCTAAATATCAAGTTTTATAATTACTTATGATTTTTATAAGTAATTATAATTAATTTTCGAAACAATTAGTTGAATTTAAATTTATTTAATAAATATTTCAACTTACCGATTTATTTTCAGCATTCATTATTTATTACAAGTTAAAAAGAACCGAAAAAACATAAACAAAACTTTGAGAGACACTTAAAAGGAAGAAGCACTGTACAAACCATTTCACAAACATTGTCATTTTACACTTTCTTGCAGCAGAAAACGTTTTAAAGCAAAATATGCTAAATTTTTCAATTAAATCATCTTTCTATTACTATTTTAAAGTATTCTTACATATTTAAACAATTATTTAATATTATATTTCTTAAAAAAACATTTTTTGTTTAAAACAATTCAAAAATACCCGCCGTGAAAATGACTTTTCACGCATTTTCACGGTCCAGAAATAATGTTCATCTGATCGAAATTTGAGGTATAAAAGCACCTTAAATGCTTCATTAAGGCCTTTCTTCAATAGGTTCCTAAATGTTTGCGTTGCGTGACTGACGCGCTGTGTCAGTTCATCGAGATATTTCGAGTTCAAGATATGACGTCAGAGGCCTGGAGGGACAACTAACAGACGACACAATGTTATTCTTATGGGGAAGAAAATTTGTTTCCACTTTCATCAATTTTATTCATATTTTAAACATGGAAAACGCTTGTTGACATATAATAAAATTAAAATGTGTGTTGATAATTGATTTTGTTATATATTTGATTCAATTGCATTGATAAATTCTCTCAATTCGTGATAAAATATAAATTTTGAGGTTAGGGGTGTTTGTTTACTAATCAGAGCCTAATCGAGAACGACTTTCGAAAACAATTGTGCATCGGCCCATTGACGTTCATAGAGTTTATTGTGGAATCTCCTTAAAAGTGTCTGTCTGAGTTCCCCCTTCCCCCATGTATCAAACTATCATTTGTGCGTTGGCCTTGACGATCGTTGGCTATTGAAGTTAAGTGTAAGCTTAAAATCTAATGCAAAAAATCATGTAAGTTCTGTAAAATGAATATAAAATCAGCAGAATATCGTGAACAAGAGTTAAATAAATTGATTACATTTTCTAAAAGTACCGATAATGTTTTGGAAAATGTCTTATCAATGTTCCAATGGACTCGTAAAAATGTGGATGAAAAGGTGAGTGAAACATAACCCTTCAAACCATACATTTTACATTTTAATATTTGAAATTCTACTATAATTTTTTTTCTAAAATGAGCATTAATTTTATTTCAGAAAAAAATACATTCATATATAAATATACTATTTCTATTTTTAAATATTATATATTCAAATATTGTTCTTCATTTCGTATTAACTAGCGCTTCGACTACGTTGCTTCCATGCTCCCTTTCATAATTTCAAAATATTGAATTTAAGTTGATTTTCAAATTTTTTAATTAATGACAATAATAATTTACCTTCTAATATAAATTCCAACTTGAATAATATATATTATATAATAAATTCTAAATAATCAATTCAATTTTTATGCAATTAATTTGTAATTATAATTTCTATTCATGAAAAATTGTTTAATATTTTTATATTTTCAAAAAAATGGATCTCCAACTTCAATTAAATTAATTTTTAAATTTAATAATTCACGTTAAAAATTTTTGAACCATAAAATTAGTTTATTTTGCAATTTAATTTAATTTTTTACATTTTCAACTTGTAAAATGAACAGTGTTTCATTTTTTCTTTTACAAAAAACTGACTATTGATTCATTTTGAAATTTTGTGAGCTATTTATTCAATTGTTAAATCAAACTTAATGATTAATATTCATAATTCTTTGCACGCAAAATTAACGAAAAAATTATATTTCAATTTATTTATATTTAAAAAATTTTATGTAATGAAATTACTATTTTGAAAAATTAAAAAATTAAAATTATTACAGTTAATTTGTAATTCATTTGTCATATGAAGAGTAATAATAATTTTGATATTTTCTTTTTTACGAAAAATGAACAAAAACGCAATATATTAATTGAAATGAGTAATTTTTCATTTCAATCTGTTGATTTAAAACTATCAATTGAGGGCTCCCTTACAATAAGGGGACGAACGCTCGGCGAGTTACTTTCTTACCAGTCAAAGGTATGAAAATGTTCATAAAATTAAAATTCGAAATTTTGATTTTTGAAAAGTACTACCTTATAGTAAATAAGAAGGCGCATCTTTTTTTCCTTTAACATTTTCTTGTAGAACGAATATTTTATTTAATAATGTTAAAAAACTGTAAATATTTTATTTATGAAAGAAGCGATTGCAGTTCCACCTATACATTTCAAATTTTGATATACGTTTCGCATTTCTATTAAAATTTCACATTCTCAATGCTCATTCCTTATTTCGATATTTTTCGAGTTCCTTATTTCCTAAAGTCATTTAAGGTATCACATCGGTAAAACCGTTTTCTATAGATTTTCTTGAAAATTTTACCATATGTTCTTATTATCATTCTTGACAAATTTGCAAAATATGAAGAATTTTCGCCGTACGAAACCAGAGATATTAGCAATCAAAGTTGCTTATTTTGCATGGGAGACAGGACTAATGTATGGGGGAGAAGTATATTTTCATAAATATCATCAGAAGTTTTCTATAAATTTTTTTCAAAAACTAATGTTGAATTCAGAAATAAATTTGGAACTAAAATATACAAAGAAATTTATAATTTACCGTGCCGTTTATTCGTAATTATAAATTAAAAATTCTATTTCATGACGTCATTTGCAATATATAGCACACCCGCCACTTTGATGTGGCAACATCGCAGGATGGTAACATTAGTTAGAGAGAGACAGTAGTCCACAGTAGTCAAAGCGAGACTTATAGCGACGTTGTCAAACCTCCTACTCCTTCCAATCGCTGCTAGTGTGGGGTATACGTGTACGAGTGTATTTGTAGAAGTAGGTACAGTATGGGCTGAGAGTATAGGGAGTTGAGGGCGAAAGTATAGTGCGGGAAGTAGTAATGCGAGCTACAAACTTTTGACTCCGATTAGTGCCGATGTGATACCTTAAGAGGAAAGAAGAAGAAGAAAGAGTTCCTTATTTCGAGATTTATCGAGTTCAGTGCACCACTGTTTTTTTAAAGAAAGGAATGGACTACAGGGTATAACATCATTTTTATTTCTTGGATCGCATAGGGTGATACTTATAGGTTTTTTTTCATTTCCATTTTCAATGTTTTAAAAATATTTATTTTTGTATGAGTTATCTTTGAAGCTTCCGTTGAAACGTAAAACCGGCTCTAATGCTCTTCAGTGAGAATTTTTAGAACTCTTTGTTATAGGGGACTTTCTGGTTTAAAATTAATAAAAAAAGACACGCTTTAAAACTTTTATTGAAAGAAAAGTATTAAAGAAATTGCAAAAATCCTTTTTGGACATTGTTGTACATTACGTAGAAAAAATATTAAAAAATTGTTTGAGTGTATTTAGATCAATTTCGTAGCTGTAAGTGGGGTCTTCCAAATGGTACCTTTTTCTTGGTACACTTGATTCCGGACAACCAATAATATATAAATTCAAAATTCAAGCGGGAATTTCTTCATAAACGTTTACTCTAGACAATAAACCTAAAAAACAATTTTTTAAAAGTTTTTTTTTTTATTTTTTATGTACATTTTTTTCAAAAATTCGCAATAACGCCGTGTTTTTGGGGTAATTTACCCCCGTATAAAAAACATGGGGTAGAAATATGAATTTTTAAAAGTTTATTCTCTAGTTTTTTTAAAATAAGGAATCGAATGATCTTTGTTTTTTTTAAATTGGTTTGGTAGATTTCGAAAAAACCCCTCTAAGAAGGGTTGCTACAACCTACGCTGCACTTAGGCTTCAAGGAATCTAAAGAAAATGAAGCTAATAATATATATTTAAAATTTATGAATCAGGTGTCCGTTTTTCAAAATCCAAAATGGCGGATCCCAAAAACCCCCGTGTAACGATTTTCAAGCAAGCATGTTTAATTTTTAAAAATTTGTCCGACATATTGGATCTGCCATTTTAAATTTCCCAAATCTGAAGCCTGATTTGTTATCAGTGACCCCAAAAACCTAAGAATACCGCAAAAAAATTTAAGTATTACTGCAGTAATACTTAAATTAAATTAATTACACAACGCGAATGTTTTTGGGCTATTTATGTACCCTAGAGTGTCAAAAGATGAAATATTCTTTGCAATTATATTTGTAAAATATTACAATTTAGAATTAAATTATTGAATATCCTGTTATTAAATCTTGTTTTTTATGGAAATTAAGCAGCTGGGTCCTTCGGACTCAGCTCAGGTACGAACGTCAAAAAATGAACTCAGACACGTGAGGGTTAACACAGGTGTATTCAACTAAGAAACGGTAGTAGAATTTTTATTAATAGACAAAAAATGTAAACCACTTCTTTTCGCGCATCAAGCTTAAGCACGTTTGGGTGTAAGGCAGGTCAGGCGCTCACGTTGATATGGCGCGCGTCACAATAATAAATTCGTTTAATACATTTCTAGTAGAAAATACAAATTTTCTCTTTTTGGAACTTAAAGAGGAGACTGTCATGTACACTTCATTTAAGTTTCATCATAATCAGAGGGGTAGAACACATAAATAATGAAAATTGTTATTAAAAATATCGAATTTTTAGGTTTACAATTTTGTAATTATATTCATTGAAAAGAGGGCAATTTTTTATATAATCAGTATAAGTTTCATTAATTTATTGCAAACGATTGTTGAGTTATTAATTTTTCTTTAAAATTTTGTTTATGCAAAAAAGACTAACAAAAATTTAAAATTTCAGAAAACGGTTAAAAGTGTTCTTTTGTTTTATTATAAACTATAGATTTTGAAAAAAGTTTTAACATTTTAGAAATGATTCCTTCCTTCCAATGATTTGTTGACACGCACGGAAAAAATTTTGGTGCACCAGTTGTACTGGTTAGTTAAAAAATTTTTGTACTTTAAAAACTTTCAAAACTCTTCTTTGGGTGTAACTTAAATCCAAGCCTTATAGAATCTGAATATTTCAAAGATTTTATAAAACTTTAGCGGACAAGTTATATTCTTCCAAGTTCCAGTGAGATCCCTGTTGAAAATTCCTATGTGAGAACACATATGGGATCCCATCCAGGATCTCTTGTGAGTTCTTATGTGGGTTCCCATACAGGTTCACACATAAGATCCTGTATGAAAAGGTTCCTGGGATGAACTTGCGTGAGATCAAGCGCACGATCTTATGTCTCTGTAAAAGCAATAACACAGGATCCCATGATATGAGGTTTCCTGTAGGTTTATAAAATCTTTGAAATATTCAGATTCTATAAGGCTTGGATTTAAGTTACACCCAAAGAAGAGTTTTGAAAGACTCATATATTTTGTCTTTTTCCTTTTCACAAACAGTATCTAAGAAAGGTTTAATTTTTACTGCCGTGAAAAATGGTTTTTCATGACAGAAAAAGTCCTATGATTGTTATTTTCCACTTGTAAAATCTAATAGCAGAGTTAAAAAGTCGATAAGTTGAAGAAAATTATAAATGTACAGTGTTTTAATTATTAACTGAAAAAATAAATAAATAGTAAAAGTTTTTAACTGAATATATCTTGTAAAATTTATGAAATCTTACAGAATTATTATTATCCTCTTCTACTTCATTTGTAAGACATTACAAATTTTCATTGATAGAAAAACTCATTCTTGAATTACCGTTATTTGGATTTTCTTGAAAACTCATCTCCTCTGAAGGCATAGTCACTGAAATTGCACGAACTTTTCTAAAAATTAGAAATTACTTTATGTTATTTACTGATCTGAATACTGCGTTTTACTTACCTGCAAGTCTTCAATCTTTCTATTGTCGTGTTTTTAATGCATAATTACAGAAAGCACACATTGCAATATTTTTGACATTTTCATCTTTTTTTGAAATGAAGCACAATTCATTCCACTAATTATGCTTTGGTCTCCTGCCTTTATTTATATTATTTTTTTACAACGATCGTTTGTTAAATAGTTAACTTGTTTAATTTTAATAAACACGGAGAGAAATAGATGGTAAGATCTTAAGATGGTTAAAAGTAGATGTTATCCGGTACCATCATTATACTACTCGGTACTATCAAAGATGTTACAAAAAATATGGTTATGTTATCCACTACAATCAAGATGTTACTCCGTACAATGTGGATAGTAACTGATAGAATCTAGATAGCTGTCCGTATATGTAAGATCAAATATGGTACCTGGTACTATCTTGTTTGTACCCCGTACCATATATTTTAGTTTTTTTTAGTTTACATTATATTACAGACAGCTAAAGACGTTATAAAACAATAGTAAAAATAAAACACACACATACATTATCAAATTCCCGAGTGCTGGTAACAATAATATTCTCTAAAATTTAATATCTCATCAATCATAAAAACCATTTTTTTTAAAACTATGATTGGGTCTTTCTAAGACAAGACCGAAATCCAGAATGTCAAAAGGGCTACGTTCGAAGGGATTGTAAAATATTTTATGCGATACCAATTAAATAAAGGACACTCAGCCACGATATGATTAAAATCATCCTTGACGATTCCACAAGAGTAACACGAGGCAGGATCATTTGACAATAAAAATTTTTTCTTTTTTATATAAATATAAGTCACATGTTTATTAAGAAGTCTGATTTGTAAAAATACACGTTTAAAATAAAGAGGGGTACTCTGACATAAAAATGTTTTACTGTCTTCAGGAAGTTATAAGACAGGATAAATTAATAAATTATTCGAATTATTGCATCCATGGATATCGCGTTGATACAAAATTTTTTTATATTTTTTAAGATGTCCACCACCTGGCTCGAAAGAGAAAGTGCTCCTGCTGTCCACTTCAGCAATGTCTTTAAAAAATGTTTAATTTGCAAGTACCAGTTAAATTTTCGATCGCTTAGGTTTGAAATGGCTAGATCTTTTAGTTTATTTAAATAAAGCTTAGGGTAAGGAGAGTCATATCAGAGAGTTTTCTCAACCATGAGAGGACCAACCGAAAAACTCGATTAGCAAGGGGTAAATTCCCAACTTCCCTTCTAACTACGTAATTAGGGGTATTATTTGGCAAACTAAAAGTACACTTAGGCAAAGGCTAACAAACAATCTAATGTAAGCGTTCCATTTTACTAGAGTGAATTATTTTAAGTATTGTATCTACTGCCGTATTCGCAGAGCTTCTTCTTTTATTTCTCTTAAAGATAAAGATTTTGGTTTTATTAACAATTACAGTAAGTCCCTTCTGTTCGCAATATAATTTTAAAGCATTAAGTTTCTTACTAAGCTCTAAAGAGGAACTCGCAAGTAGCGCAAAATTATCTGCGTATTCTAAGGAAAGCACCTCCGTCTCATGATCAATGGAGAGGCCTCTGCAACCCTGTTTTTTCAAAAATTTACCAAAGTTACTTACAAAAATGATAAATAATAAGGAACTCAGTACCTCTCCCTACAAAACACCTCCAGTAACTTTAAATGATTCGGTTGAATCATTTCCAACCTTTATTGAAACTGAGGCAGACTTATAAAAATTACGTAAAATATTTATAATTTTCGATCTTACCCTTGAAGTCAACAAACGCTGCATAAACTCTGCCATTATAATTGTTAAGATGCATTTGAATAAGTAAGATCAGGCAGGGTAAAAAGATTATCAGTACAATTTCGTGATCGTCTGTACCCAGACCCATTTACTCAGTGTATTATATAATATTTGTGTGAAGATCTTCTACATATCCGTGATATTCGTCATTGGATATAATTTTTGTCACAAAATCGATAAAACGTCTAATAATACTTGACTGAACTATTAGTATTTTTGCAAAGAAATACAAGCAATTTTTGTTATTAAATTTATATTATATTAAAATTGCGTTCACCTGGCGCAGCCGAGTCCAAAACCGTCAGGGGTCCAAGATAAAATTTAATTTATATTTAATAAATCGCGGGCGCTAATCGACTGAAGGTCGGCAGGAATAATTATTAAAAATTATAATAAAGAGACTCTATATTTATTGATACGGGGGTGATGTTGGGCGAACCCAATTAATAAAATCTTATTTCAGTGGTAGTTATTTAATTGAATCTACTTACTCTTATTTCGTTACAATTTATTATAATATCCTTTCACAGAACAGTAGTCGCTTGATCGGTACTTTTCTCATACAAAATAATTATAACTTTGACACAATGTACAGACGTCTTACACATTGTGAGCACGGAACAAGAGTAACCATGCCTGTCCTTACTGGCGTCTCGTGAAAATGGTCACGTGACTAAAATTTCTAATAGACATACAGTACCGTCGGAATTTGTCGGTACGATTGACGTGCGCAGGATGAAATGTTGATGTCGCACCTAAATTAAGATATTTTAAGTTTGAGAAATGCTAGAGACTTGAAACTTAGATCACCTGAAAGCTGATAAAATTCTGCTTCTAAATATATACCTATAATTTTTTTCGACTTTCTGGAGCGATTATAACACTGGAAAGATTTCGAAAAAACGTCTAATTTTCCCAATTTCGTACCCAGTTTTTGATTCTTAATTAAGGTGTGACATCAACATTTCATCCCGCGAACGTCAATCGTACCGACAATTTCCGACGGTACTGTATGTTAAGAATAATTCCTGTTACAATAATCTAAATGTTATCTTCGTAATATAATAATTTGTACGAATAATATATTCGTTTTTCACCCTGTTCTAAGAAAAAGTTTTTATTAGTAACCTGGAAAAGTTCCGATTTTTATTCTGAAAAACCTGAATAAGTCAAGGAATTTTAGTGTAATAAAGCGTGACAACCTTAAAAATTTAACTGTTATGTGTATTTTTAGGAAGAACATTATGTAACGTGTCCCATCAATCGTGGACATCGACTTCCTGAAAAAATGTTACAAAAGCACATAGATATTTGTCGGTGGACAGAAGAAGGTTATGATCAATATGATGTTGAGCTTTCAGAACCAACTTTATCACCAGATAATCCTTATACTATTAAAATTGGTACATATTTTATAACATTTGCATAAAAGTATGTGGGTTAGACTATTATATTTTGACCGAAGTCGTTGCGGTTTAATTTTTAAAAAAATTGACGCTTTTACAAATGATTCTGTATAATAATCACTAGGGTAAAAATTAAAAAGAATTATGTCAAAATTTTTATTTTTGTACTTTTAGTACATGTAAATTTTGTTTTGATTTAAATGTTGAGAAAGTGTCAAATTTTTATTTTGCTTTTTAATGAAGATATTAAGTTGCAAAGTTCACAAAAGGAAGAAATTGAGTACTCTGAACTTAATATTTCTTGTATATTTAAAGTAAAATTTTAAAAAGTGTCAAAAAAGGAGGAGGCTAATATTTCTAATCTGAGGTCGATTTTCAAAAATTCAAATTGGCGGATCCAATATGGAATTGAAACACTACTCGGAGGTTTTTGGGGTCGCTGATTACGAATCTAACATCATTTTTTTTAATTAAAAATGGCGGATCCAATAAGTCGGATGTCAAATGTTGAGGAATTTATATTGTATTCTATTTGTTTATTAAGTTCTTTAGCCGTCAAGTTGATTAAATGTAGTCCAACTCTCACCGCGTGGAGGTAAACGTAGATTAAACAGTCTTTTTTAATCAAAAATATTTAAAATCTAAAAAATTAAAAAAGACTGTCTAATCTATGTTTATCTTCACGTGGTAAGAGTTGAACTACGTTTAATCAAATTGACGGCTAAAGAACTTAGTAAACAAATAGAATACAATATAAATTCCTCAACATTTGACATCCAACATATTGGATCCGCCATTTTAAATTTAGAAAAACTGATGTTAGATTCGTAATCAGCGATCCCAAAAACCCCCGAGTTGTAAGTTTCAAGAGAATTCAAACGATATGTTTAAAAAAAGTCCGCCATATTGGATCCGCCAATTTGAATTTTTGAAAATCGACCTCAGATTCGTAATCAGTGACCCTGAAAATCCCCGAATAACAATTTTCAAGTGGATCCGATGAATTTTTAACATTGACGTCCACCATTTTGAATTTTGAAAAACTCATTCGATTCGTAATCAGCGACCTTGAAAACCCCTGAGTAACGATTTTTAAGCCAATTGCCTAACAATTGGTCAACTTTTTTTGCATATTTTTTTGACACTCTTTTTGAAAAAAACCCCTAAAATCTAATGGTTAATTTGACCAAAATACCCCCGTTTCACATAAAATTAATAAAAAATTACTTTTTCTGCCTTAATAAAAAGTTTTCAACCATTTAAACTAAAATCCCAAGGGGGCGAAATATAGGCCTTAGGGGCCCTCCTCCTTTTGAAGAATCTTTTCACTAACTTTATATTTGATAAGTTGAATATTATTTTCATTACTCAATTTTTGTTACAAATCATTGTCGAAAATCTCACAATTAGGTTATTTTACAGACGAACTAATAATTTTTGTCCACTTTTAAGAATTATTCTATCTTTTTTATATATTTTGTAATTGCTAAAAAAGTGCGAGTTTTCTATACCTCCTCTACTTCAAACTCATATTTTAAGTGAAATAATAAAAATTTAAACATAATTGTATTTATTTCATTTTCTAGTTATACAGAATCATTTGTGAAAGTATAAATTTTCTGAAAATTAAATCACAATGACTTTGGTCGAAATATAATGGTCTGATCCATATATTGGTAAAAATTTGACAAGCGTACCCACCTTAAAAAAATAAAAAAAGTGCGTTATTTCTGAACTTTGGGTTAATTTAGTTTGTACACAATTTAACCAAATAAAATTTTATTCTTTGGTTTTAAAAATGACTTTCCTCTAGGAGAGACCAGGGACAGTTGATAAAATTTTAAGAATCTCTTACAGTGACTAGAGCTTAACTCTTATTTGTTTATAAAGATGATTAAATTACACCTATACTATTTAATTCTGAAAAAGTATCATTGCTTTAGCTTTATGTGGGTGATTCTCTACGTGGCTCACAATTTGGTCATTGATACTAATGTCAAACCATGCCTAAAAAATAAATGTTGTTCATTGTGAAAAGTATCAATTCGATCCTGAAATCTTTTTTTGAGGAGGGCACGCTTGACGAATTTTGACCCATGCAGTATATATCTAAATTATAAGTTTTTTTTTACATATAATGTTTTCATTCACAGATGCAGATCTTCAGGCTAAAATATTACTCATGGCGAAGCAAAAAAATTCTAAAATGTTGTTAGGTTCGTTATTTATAAATTTTTAATTATTTTAAAATTAATAATTTATAATATAAATTTAAAAAACTGATTTTATTACAGAAAATTATGAATATAATCTCTGTCTCGGACACGCCATATCCTTTTTTAATTGCTTCTATAAATACGATAAAACTTAATAAATAACTACTTTATATCTTATCAATTTTTGTAAATTATAAGAACATTTTGCTTCATTTTTCCTTATACAATTATAATCAAATTAAGTTGTTTATTTTGCATTGATAAAAATAGGGGTAGGAGACCAAATGATTCCCCGCACATCGAACAGAATTTTCTCATCTTTCACCAGTGATGAACGTACAGCTATTTACGATTATGTTATTGCCAACACTCAAAAACTTAACATTGGCCAGGATATTGCAGACTTGAACAAAACGTATGTATTTAATAAATTTTCTTCTAATAGATTACAGTTGTTATAATTATGATAAGAAATTCAATCATATTCATTAAGAGGTTAGGCCACTGCAAACTTTTCAAAAAATGGAAATCCGCTAAATAAGCCGGTATTAGAAAATGTCCTTGCTGTTTTTTTAATTTCGTCAAGAATTACGAGCTGCGTCTTGTTCGCCAATTGGATAGTAAAAAATCAAGGTGTTCTAAGAAAAGAGTGGCTATCTTTTCAACAATTCATTAAATCATGTTGAATTAAATTTTTTTAAAACTCTTACAATATGTATAAAAATGTATCATAAGTTTTACTTGCCTAAATTTTGTTTACTCTTTTTTAAAAAATTCGCAAAAAATACCTTTTTTAGGCCTTCTAATTCAGGATACCCCCTTAATATTATTTAAATATAGGTAGAGGAATTACAGAAATATAATGAAAACTAACTTTAGACATAAATTAACAAATTGTAATGATCTATATTTTAATTGCCAAAGGATTCGCTCGCCAGATGGGGACCGAGTCCTTGTGTTCACTTAATTCTTACTTGTGGCATGAAGCGCCATCTATTTGTCTTTATGGAACTATTGCGTACTATGATCTAGAGAAGAGGTATAGTCAATAACAAGTCTTAGTTTAAACCTTCGAAAGAAAGATATATTAAAAATAAATATATAGAAGTTAAATAATGAATACAAAATATAAGATAATATAAAACAATGAGTAATAAAACAATGACTCGATACAATGCAAAATAACTTGTGGTTGAGTGAGTCAACCTAATCTTTAGAGTTGCTCGACGGCACCGCCCTCTATGTGATTGTTCTGGCCAGTTACTTGTCTGAAATTAAACAAAGGTACCTTTAATATTCGCGATCGCGTTCACCAGGAGTTAATCCCGTAATTTATCCATAATGTAAGTTAAGCTATCACGGCAAACGAAAACTAGAACGTGCACTCTGAGAGACGGTGCTACTTACGCCGTCTACTTTCTCTCTCTTCGCCGGGCGAGTATACTTACGATACGCCTATCGTTACAAAATTAAAACGAATAATTTTTAATTGATTAAAATTACAAGAAAATTCTCTCACTGCACGTGGTCGGGTTAATTCCAGTGCGGGTTCAAGGATTAATAAAATCAATAATTAAATTTATAAAAGATGTTATTTTGCCGGGCGCCAGTCAACTATTGTCGAAATTCAATTATTTTAAATGAAATTGATTTTTAGCATTTACTTTAGTATTTTAACAAGGAAAGGGAGAGGGGTAAAATGGTAATGACCCAAATAATAAGAACCAAGCGTTGTTGACAATTGGATTTAATAATCGGAAATTTACTTACAGTATACTTCGTCAAATACTCTATCCAAACCTTCGCTATACGAACACTCACACAATTTTATAATATAAAATTTCTACAAAGATTAATCCAGGAATGGTTTTTCCATCGAACGTGCGTTCTGCCGACGAAAATCGTCGCGCCTCAGTCTTCTAATTTTAGTCGACTATAGGAAAAGTTTTGTTTAATATTTTTAAAATAATATTTCCTGTTACAAATTATAAACTTCAATACTTAGTATTTAGTTGCAAAATTCAGTAAAGGCTATATAAATATTAAAATGTCCGATATGATGAAATGTTTGGCGCGAAAGTTGACTGAACATTGAAATTAAATATTTGTTAAATATTTGATGGTAAATTTAAAAGACTTTTTTAATTAATATATTAATAACTTTTTATTTTATTCAACAGGAAGGAAAAGAAAGAAGAAAAATTTATTTCATACTTGGATCTTTTAGTTCAAGAGCGCAATTTAAAAAGGCGCAGAGCAAAGCATCGTGGTGTTCATACGAATAAAAAATCTCATGTAGAAGTCTTACGAGAAGTGATAGAGCAGCAGATGGAAATATTTAAAGAATACCTCTCTGAACAAGATGTTCAAGATGGAAAGGAAGAAACAGTGCAAAAAATTATTGCCCCTCCAGAACATTCTATAATGACCGATGCAAATTATGAAACCACAAATTACTCTCCTGACCGTTACGAGACTTACTTTCAAAGGGAAAAAAAGGACGATCGACATTATAAAGAAGATAACAGAAGAGAATATCCTAAACATCAAAATGAATCACATCATCATTCATATAAGCGAGATAAATGTAGATCGAATGAGGAACGATATAAATCAAGAGAAAGAGAGAAATATAAAGATAGGTATCAAGATGGGTCAAAAGATGACAGATCTCGGAAAAGAAAGAAAAACAAATCCAAAGATAGACACAGAAGTAGATCTAATGTACGTAGAGAACTAAAACACCATGAACATAAAAGTAGAAAACGAAGTAGGAGTAGATATTAGTTAACTTTTGTATTAAAAAGCACTTGAATGTCCAAAGTAGTTTTGTTTTCTACAGTACGAAACAAAATTTTCAGTACAGAACATAATTATTAATTGACGTGTTATTAGTCAAGATTTGAAAAAAATTGATTTTTCAGTTTTCGTATTTTTCTCCAATTGGTCTACTTTTACTCCCATCTGGGTCTTCTCGGTTCGTGCGTCTGATATACTCAAATTATAAAACTTTTTGAAACTTGTGAAAACTGTTATTTCAGTGCACTTTTCATTTTATGATAATTATACTGACAGATTTCGATTTACTAGGCAAAAAAGGTATAGTTACCTTGTTCTACACCAATTTAGCATTTTCATAAAAAAATGCCATTTAAAATTTTTTTTTAAATAACAAATTTTAGAATATTCTCATGATTTGTTTACATTTTCATGTTTCTTTACATCTCTCAACTTGAACTTGTCTTTAAAAAAAATTATAAATCTATGCAAATGAAAGAACAAAATGTCAAATGAAACCAAATTCTACATTAAGATAACATTTTTACAAATGAAAAATAAAATTTGAAATTGTTAAATTATATAGTTATAAATATAAATTTTTATTAATTAAATTGAAAGTGAATTTGGCTTCTAGAATAAAATTCGGCATCAGAATTCTTTCAAAGTAATTGACAAGTTCCGTAAAAATTGTATCGCTTCTAAAAGTAAAACAATTGGAAAGTAGCCACCAGCGTTTAAAGGGTAAGTTTCTTAAATGTTTGATTTATTTTTCTTCTATAGTCTTTTCCTATCTGATTATGATAGGATTAATGATTATTTCTCTCACTCAACTCAGCTTATATTGATTTAAATCAAGTTTCATTTAAATTTAATTAAATGTATTTTTCAGTGGATATACTTCCCATGTTCCCTTAGATGAAAACTTTCTTTCTTGTAAATGATTCGGAGCGTATATTAAAATTAGCTTTATATTAGTCCCCTCCGGACTAAATAATGCAAGGAGAGTTGAGAAAAATAATTTGAATAATTTTCAAAAGTAAATTCAAAATATCTCTGAAAACGTTATTTTTTAAAATTTTAAAAATTTTGCAAACCAATTTTCGTTAAAGAAGCGAATGTGGTATAGTAAAACACATTTGAATGCTCTCAAACACTGTCATTTATTATAGACGATATCCTCCGAAGAGGAAAATTAGGTCTGTTGTTTTAATTTAAAAATTATTACTCGTGACACCTTTGTCTCTTCCTCTGCCTTTCGTGTTCAACAGTTGTAGTTCGCATTCGAATGCTTTGTGAATGGTGAATTTTTGGCACTCATAGCATTTGCGAAGACTTTGACCTTTTAAGGGGACATTCATTCATTCTTTATATGACCGTTGTTGTCGCATTCGTTACAACGCTGTTTAAATTAATTACATAATAAAATTTGACCAAATTTAATTTAATTTTAATCTAAAAATTATTTGCTTAAAACATCATCAAAAACTGGCCTCGACATTTAATAAATAATGAAAATTGAAATAAATAAATCTTCATCGTCAGGCGCCAATTAATTCTTAAGATAATTAATAAACTATAAAATAACTCTCCTCCTCTACTTCCTTTCATGCTCCTCTAAGAGCTGATTGATTGCACGATTCAAAATGAAAGCAGGCAGACTCGCCAAAAATTTAGTTAGGGCTATGATTTTAGCAGTTAGGTCTTCATCATCTCCTTTCTCCATCGCTTTTGCCTCAGAACGAGGAGATTGGATCCCTTTTTAGGTAATGGGATGAGTTGTTGTCTTTGAAACTTTTCGATATCCTCGAGGTCTGTATCACTAATCAATCCCCGTATTGGTTCTTTTTCATCCCTTTTTCCTTCCTGGCTCGGCCTCTTATCTAAAATTTACACAGATTTCTTTGGGGGACAGTGGGGCAGTGGTTATTTCATCCTTATGGGGAAATATTAATAATGAGGTTCATTTCTACGCTGTCTCATCGTCCTGGAACTCCGGGATCGGACGGTGTCTAGGCTGTCTCTAGGCACCTAATTTTAATAACTTCTCCGTTACTGTCCTTTTCAATTAACTTATCGTTGTTAGCAAGTTGACAATTAATTTGTCGTTTTCCATTTGAGAAGTCATGAGTAACCGTGTATTCTCATAACGAAAAAAGAGTAATTTTCATGCTGAATTGAATGATAAAGGCAGGTTTGCGATTAGTTGAGCCGCTTTTCCAGTAAGCGATGAGCTTGGACAATGCATCTTTTCGACGCTTTACATATTTGATTTTAATCACTAATGATGAGAGTAAATCCTTAAATGAAATCCACGATGAGTATTCGTCTGAGAATTGAGGCAGTGAGATTTCTGGAAGCTGTATTCGTTTGGAATGAGTTGATTCCGTTTAATGAAATCATTGATTAACAGTCATTCTTAATATAAGGATGATTTAAGAATTCATAATCACAGTTTTTACCGAGCTCATTGTGACTGCACGGAACATGTATCTTTCCATGTGAGAAGTAGTATGTTTTACTTCTACGTCAGAAGTGAGAGAATCTGTTTTTTCAAGTTGAGTGTCCCCTTATCCCGCGTTTGTATTTTTATGGGAATGAGTGCTCATTGTGAGCGTTGAATGAGAAGTTATCAAATGGAAAAGAAACATTTCTTTGTTTTCATTTAAGCTTTTTATTAATGCTTTTCAAAAATTTTCACTATGTATGTATAGTGTAAATCAACTCAAACTTTTAGGAATCCACATTAAATGTAATAAAGTTTACAAAATCACTTTTTGACAGTAATAATTATCTTGGTTGGCTCCCATTATGTATTAGCTGTCCCTTCATATATTTATTGTGAAGTCAACCATATGTTCTTTAGTGAGGCATTCGTAATTTTGCTGATAGAAACAAGTGCTCTATTTAACAATGGTATTTGCGTAATTAAAAGCACTTTAATTGGAATGCCCATATCTTCCAATTTGTTCCTCTATAAATGTTTTGTCTTCTTTGCCTCTGGTTTCTTTCTGGGATCAATTGACGAACCTTCACCACTTGCTGAGGTAATAAAGCTAGTGAAATTTTGACAACAAGAAGGTTTGATATTGATTTCAGGCTGTGATGCTAATGCGCATCATGTTGTTGTGGGCAGCACTAACATCAATAAAACAGGCAGAAAACAATAATCTGCTTTAGACATTGCAATCTTTGTTGGATGTATTCCTGTTTGACTATGGGTAGAAATTTTTAAGGCTTTGAAGTAAAATTTCTGTAAACTGACCTCATTTTGTTTCAGCTGGTTATTACATATATACATAAATGGATGATCAAAAAATTCATAATCGCAGCTATCACCGATTTGGTTGTGAGTAATTGAGAATTCCATCCATAAATCATTAAAAACTGTAATGGTTGAGTTGGCTTCGATGAGTGAATAATTTTCTAAAAATGACCGTGATTGTTCATATACTGTTTCCTGTCAATTAAGACGACCGAATTTAATACGGAATATTAGTCCTAAAATTTAATCAGGGTATACATATAAATAAATATACTATACCTAAGTATCCTTTCTAATTTTTTTTATTAAAAAAGAATGAACATCGTTATATTTATATACAAGTTATTGTAAATAAATAATGAACTTAGTAATCTCATTCGTATAGATAAATCTGATCTCAGAATAGGAGAATGAGTCTTCAGGATGGATTCTTAAAATCACTCTATTTGTCAAATTCAATGATTCCATTTACAAGAACCAAAAGTTCGTTATAAATGGAAACTAATATTTTAAAAAAAGAATTGTACGACAAGAAAATGTAATGTAAATATAAATTTTATATAAAAACAAAAGCAAAAAAATCTGTGCAAAAATTATTTTAGTAAATAAATAAAAATCAATGAAATAATAGCATTTCAGATAACAAAATGAAAATATATTTGGATGTTGATTTCTACATTCTTTGTATACAATATAACTTTCCCAAACCTTATTATAAAATAAAAAACGTAGGGGTAGGGAGTCAAAAGTGCCAAAATAAAATTGCCAACGCCAAACTTCAAAAAATATATGATATTCAACTTTAAGAATGCAACTTCACGTTGTGTGCAGTTTCATTCGTTTCTTTTTTTTTAATAAATTGTCAGTGCTGCATGAAATGTCAGTTTCTTAAATTATCGGTATACTACATGTTACGGACGGATTTCCGTAATTTTTTTTTGTTAAATATTATTTATTAAAAATAATATTTATTTAATTTAATTAATGTTACAACTATTTGTCAATTATATAACAACTGCATATACAACACAAACACACACACATATTTAAGTTTCTGATACTAGAATATTCAAACAATATTTCTAATTACTTTAACAACTATTTATAATTTCATTTTTTTTATTTATTTAATTTCTATATCAAAGCTTATTTCGCAAATGATGTCAGATTATTGAACTCAATATTGCGAAATAATTTGAACTAAATTGTCAATCGATTTCGCTAATTGTGGGACTTACATGTATAAAAGTTGCCACATTAATTTGTAAAATTGGGAAACATAAGAAATCATAAGGGTAATTCAGGTGGTTGAACTGATCACGCCACTAATAAAATGCAAGTTTGCTAAAACTTGCATGGAAACAACGAGGTGTTGATTGCAAAATCAACCCTCCCACCACTTAAAATTATATACCAACAGGGTGTGATCGTTACCACCGAATTATTCTTCGTGGAGTCTTATTTTGTTTTTCCCGCAGAGCGGAGGTATTTTTCCCGCAAAAAGGCGGACGATCATAAAAGTTTTACTCCCACTGAGAGTGGTTGAGGTTCTGTTTGTTCCCCGTAGTAAGGGTTGAAAGTGTTGAATTTATCAATAAAATACAAGTGGATATTCTACGGTTAGTGAAATCTATTGAATTATAAAAAAATCGTTTTAAAAAGAGAAAAGAAAAATATAAATATTCAATTATTTAAGAGCCATAAATGTTAAAAGTGCAAATTACATTTAAATTCAGAGAGTGATTTTTTTTACAACAATTGTTTATATCTCAAAATTAACTGTTTGGAAAATTCAGGTTTGGTGAACCCAAACTTCTGAATTTTTAATAAGCAGATTTTTGAAATAATAAAATAATTGTTTCAAGTCAATAAATATTACAAGTTTAATAAAAGGAAATTTATAGAGAACAGAGGAAGAAAAAATATACTTCCGCATGTTTGAGAATCATATATATATAATACGAAGGTCAAATTCTCAAGCGTTGGAAAGTAATTAGATACTTTTCGGTATCATTTATTTTATTATTATTTAGGTGAGTTTCTCTGGATTTATATGCACTAACTAAAAATTACAGAATTTCATAAAACATACACTATCACACTTACTTCAAATACACGAATTATTTTCTTGTTGTTAAAATCATTTCTTTTATTATTGAACTCTTTATTGTACTTGCAATAAATGTTATTTTTGTGAGACTTGATTTTGTTAATCAAGTAGCTTAAAGTAAATATTATTTAAATTGTAAACCTTTTCTATTAAAAATCAATTGGGAAACTAAATGTAAACAATTTGGGGGTTGAGTGAATAAATGTAATCTGGTTCTATGTTAATTCAAGTTTCAATTTATTCAATCACCCTTATATGTTTTTATCTCATTTCTTTTTGTTAATCGTTTTCAATAAAATACCGTCTATTCAGGTTTATTGAACGAATAATATTTTTGAGTGACAGTCCACTACCTTTTTCTAACTTGTTTAGCGAAGAGCAATTTACGCTTTCCAAATAAGCGGAATTGTTGAATAATAAAAATTAGTATTCTTTCTAAATATTTATTATTTCTCTTTAAATTATCTATCTTTATTTTTTTTGTTAATTAACATCCGTCTTTAACACTACATCAAATTATCAGTATAAATTAAATTAAATTAAGTTTTTAGTATAAATTAAATTTTCCGTAAAAATGGCAGAGTTATAACACGTTGGAAAAAAACTTTTTTTACATGCTGATAGCTTCTTATATTACCGAATTTTTAATATCGTCAACACTTATGAAACTTTTCTTCAAGAGAATAACATTTTAGGATACTTAAAAGCCATCGGCTATCATCTACACTTTTAATCGCATTTTTTTGGTCACACCTTTTAATCACACATTTTAAAAGACTTTTGTTTTTTTAGGAATTACTTTTTTGATTTTGGAAATTTTTTACTTTGCGAATTTTGGGCAATTTTTTTTGCATTTTCGTACCCCAAGAAAAGCATTGTTTAATTTGACAAGCTACTTGTAATGTAAAAGTAGAATCAGATATGACAAAAAAATTATGCAAAATTGATATTAAATACAGTCTTGAATAAGTAAAATTGGTAATATTGGACTTGATATTTTGTCTTCACCAATCTAGTTTTTTTTAACCAATTGAAAGGCATTCTAAAAAGAATTGTCAAAAAAATGCAGAATTGAGAAAAGTTCTTCTGCAATAATATCGTAAAACTGAATTAATTAAATTCATTTGTATTTTCTTTGATATAAAACTGATATTCTATAATCAAATATAAGAGAATGAAATCTAATTCTTACTTATAATACCACTAAAAAATGAGGAATGACAAAATATATTTCCATACAAAATTATTCTATGTAATTTAAAATAAGTTTGTATTTTTGTATGATGGCTTCCATAAATGATGTCACATTTTAAGGGGAGTGTAGCGCCAAGCAAATTTGTAACTACGTATAGAAAAAACAGTTTTAATTTATACAATAAATGTTACATAGAAGAGGGGGTCTGAAATTGCAAAAAAAAACCTGTCACATCAATTATGGAAGCTGCCTGTATAGAATACTTAGATCTTCGGTTTCCAATTCTATCCGTAAGGGAAAGGGCTTCGTAATGCATGCACTGATAGTTGACGCAACTAATAAAATGGTTACGAATACCATTTTGGTTAATAAACTATATTGCTGCTAATGCGACAGTCAGAGATACCATTTATAATAGTAAAAAGTTAAATAGTTGTCGTTACCATTTTATTAGTAAGGAGAACTAACAATAGTTAGTACTGACAACTAATAAATATTGTAACAGATAACATTTAGTTAGTTAACCTTACTGTTCATTAGTGTGACTGAATTAAAATAGGTTAGAAATTGAAATAAAATTTTATTCGGTTTTTGTTATATTTTAGATAAATATAAACTTATTTATTCAATTAAATATTTAACCTAATGTACAATTAAAAGGACGAAAAAAATATAATTCGCGTTTACATCTTAAATATTGTTGGCTTAGCGAGAGCTCAACTTCAAGAGACGGTCGGACGAATAGTGATGTCTTTTTCAAAAGTATGGAAGTGGAGTATTTTATTTTCCGAAACATTGCGAAAATGAACGAAAATTAACGAAGTTACAATAGTTGAAAATGATACTAAAATTACCTGGATTTCGGTACAAAGGGTCGATGTTGGCGCGCCGACATGGGTACATATCCCTTACCCCTAATAAACTAAATGAGTTCTTAAACTTTGAAAAGGAGCTTATAGTTATAAAATAGTCGATTTAGAATGTATTTACAATCGAAGGTAAAAATCCTAACTAAATAACTCAATTGCTCACCATTTAAGGATTAAGAATAATATTTTTGTTTTCGTACTAAACATTTGCACGGCAGATGTTTAACAATCATAAAAATTAGAAAGTTCTTGTCGAAATTCATATTATAAAAATATAAAACGCTATTAGGACTAAACACTTACTAATCAAATAGGTAATTCGATAAAGAAAATACAACCGCAATTATTTATTTAATATTATTCTTATTCAAAAAAATATGTTTATTATAAGGTTAATATAACTTTCGTGCTGTACCAAGTAAGATATAAATCTTATATTAATTATATTTTTTTTTGCAGTAACAGGATCTGTAACAATTCTAGAACAATGTAACTAATTATCAGTGATGATAATAAAATAACAGTGATTGTTTTTGTGTTAAAGAAGTTATAAACTGGGCAAGAAAAATGTATTGTATTATATTCATTTTCTTTGTTATTATGATACTTAATTGAAATTATCTGTTTACTAATTTGATAGGCAAACTTTTGAGATGATTGACTTGATCAACGCAAATATATATTTAATCATGGTCAATTATATGTTGCATTTTCACGAATTCGGTCTTGGGAATCTCTCAAATTTTTCTTGGAAGTCAACAAACATAAAATATTGTTAAAAATTATGTATATATACAAAATTATACATTTAAAATTAATAAATAAATTTTATGATTCGTTCAAAATTTTATGTTATTTAATTACAAAAAATTAACACGCGTGCACAAGCGCGCGACCGGTCTCGTAATTTTAAAATAGAATGTCCTATATACTCTTTGCAATAATAAACATCTGAAAAACTGTTTAAGGACTTCACAAAATAAGACATTTTCTCAAAAAATCCCATAGCCTCCCATGGTTGAGCGCGTTAAGGTGATTAAGATATTATTATTATAATAATTTAAGCTAAATTTATATTTTTTGTAAAAGATCTACATTTGTTACATATGGATAACCGGTAATTCATTTATAAATTTTCCTACGTCTCCCACGCCGGAAACTGTCCCAAATTTTGGCTACCATTTTGGTTCCGATGTCGCGTCGTATCCAACTTAGGAAACGGCGCCGGAAATTTCAGTAAAGTAGTAACTGTTAGGGAACTATATTTACTTTGGATCTAATAGAGGGAAATTTTAAATGATTTCAATCTAACTAATTTTCTATTTTATTTATTTAAATTAACATAAATAAATTAAATCAACTTTAAAAAATCAATAAGTCTTCCCAGTGTCAGGATGGCCTCAAGTCAGGGAAAAACTGGAAATCAGGGAAAAGTCAGGGAATTTTTAAAAATTCTTTAAAAGTCACGGAATTTTGATTAAAAGAAACCACAAATTAAAAAAACATTGATACATAAATGAGAGATTCTTTTTCAATCGCCCCAGCCCAAAAAGTCAATGTTCTGGGATTGGCTTCATACTTTGGTAAATTGTTGTCCCATATGATAGTAATAAATCCCTAAAATATAAACTCATTAAAAAAATATTTGTAGAAAGTAGAGGGGGTTGAAGTTTTGACGTTAAGGGTAACATTGTCATTTTCAAATCCGTATAACTATGACAAAAGTTAATGGATTTTAATTTATCTATAATGAATTTTAATGCATTTTTCATGTACTTTTCAAAAATGTATACAAAATTTAGAAAAAAAAATTTTTGACCCCTTTTTTTCAAAATCAACGCTTATTTTTCGATTTTCATCCCTTCGGGAATTTTTTTTTTATTTTTTTTATTTTCATTGGAAAGCTGAGGTTTTTTCCCATGAGCTATGTAAATATGAAAGTGGGACAACAATAATTTTGTGAGAAACATAATATTAAATTAGGCGGTGCCTACCTAAATCCTCGAAGATGATCTTCAGGTGTACCCGTTATCGGCACCGCCTACTTTAATATTCTGTTTCTCACAAAATTAGTGTTGTCCCATTTTCATATTTACATAGCTCATGGGAAAAAACCTCAGCTTTCCAATGAAAATAAAAAAAATAAAAAAAAAATTCCCGAAGGGATGAAAATCGAAAAATAAGCGTTGATTTTGAAAAAAAGGGGTCAAAAATTTTTTTTTCTAAATTTTGTATACATTTTTGAAAAGTACATGAAAAATGCATTAAAATTCATTATAGATAAATTAAAATCCATTAACTTTTGTCATATTTATACGGATTTGAAAATGACAATGTTACCCTTAACGTCAAAACTTCAACCCCCTCTACTTTCTACAAATATTTTTTTAATGAGTTTATATTTTAGGGATTTATTACTATCATATGGGACAACAATTTACCAAAGTATGAAGCCAATCCCAGAACATTGACTTTTTGGGCTGGGGCGATTGAAAAAGAATCTCTCAAATGTCAATTCAGTTTTTTTATTTCGACGTTTTTGTAATATAGCTCATTATAATGGTGCCGTCAGATTTTTCATTTTTCGAAGTTTTTACTTTTTTATAATAAAAGTTTTAAGTATAATAAAATTTTGTTATTAAACAATTTTTAATTATCTTATCTTTTCCTTTATGAATAAAATTGTCAAATGTTCAACAGAAAAGAATTCACGGTAAGAAAAAAATAATTCACTGTAACGTTCCAATTCAGTTTTTTCGCCAAACCGAATTCAGCTTAAGTTACCACCAATTCTTTTCGCTTACTCCCAATTTTTTTTACTGTGTTGACCAACATTGACAATAAGGATATTTGGATTTTGAGGATAAAATTGGTATTGAATATATTTTGATATTGGAAAAAATATTAATTATTTGATAATAGTGGAAGCTAGATTTTGGAAAAATTTGTTGGTATTGGATAACATTGGCATTAAAGATATTTGAATTTTGAGGATAAAATTGGTATTGCATATATTTTGTGTTAAAGATGAATTTTGAAAATTAGAAAATTATTCAATATCAATCAAAGATTGATATTTTCTAAAACTCTAAGAGACTTTGGTACTTTAACACACGTTGCCCTTCGGACAAATTATATTGTAAAAGGTAGTGGATCCCTTCCTTACCTCACTATTATTCAGTGAGTTGGTTGAGATCCCATATTAATCAGAACAATTGGTTAGGAATATTTTAAATAAAAGATCAAACAAATATTTAATTAATTGTATATAAATATATATTGTGTGACAGCTCAAATAATACAATATTCTAATACAATTTACGTGTGAATGTATGTATGTGTAATAATGTTGTGTGTGTATTGTGTTAAGAGTCTCTGAACTCTTACGTATATTTACCTTTGGAATTCCTCGTGTCTCAATTCAAACGTTATTTCAATTCTCCAATTTATTACAGTTATTTAATATTCTCTTTATCTCAATCAATTATGGTAAACAAATCTCAAAACTCAATAGAAAACATAAACTCAATTACTATTTATTTTCAATCTTAATTTCAAAACTAAGTGATCTCAAAAGAAACTCATTTATATACTCTTTAAATCAAACTCAAAAATCAGATTCTCTTTATTCAACTACTTCAATTATCAATTCTTTGTAAAACTCAATACTCTTAAATCAGATCACAATTCAATACTAAATACTCTTCTTGTCAAAAATCTCAACTCAAAAATAAATACTTTAAATAATCTCAACTCAATAATCAAAACTCAGATAAAACTCAATAAAACTCCAAATGGAAACAACCTCAAAACTAGAGGTGTATTTCAAAGAGTCTCTCACTTAGAGACTCAAACTCCAACTTAAAACTCTCAAAAAAACTCCAAGCTCTACACTGAGCTCACTCTCAATCTCCTCTACTCACAACTCACTCTAAACAACCCTGGTCTAAGGGGTTGTTCCACCTGTCTCACTCGGAGACCACACTTGGAAGACCTCGATCTTCGTGTGTCAACTGATTTTATTAAGTTGACTTTTGGTGGGGAAAAGAATATTTTATTTATCAAATTTATTGTTATCAATGTTTTTTTTATTGCAACCTTGCAACATTGGGGTAGTGTTCCAGTTCAGTTTGAATGGACATACTTTGGATGCAGCAATGTTTATTGCGCCATCCTTTGTTTCTTGAATTAAATTAGTTCACTTAGTTTCTCAATTTTATCATGAATTTTAAATAGGTCTTCTTTAAAATTTAGGTTATTAATTGAAAGTTAATATTTAATATATAGTTATTTGGACATCTCTAAGAGATTCTAAAGGCATTTCTTATAATGTTTATAAAGTGTTATTTGTTTGTGTTGCATAATGTGTCCTCTTTTTCAAGTATTGTATTAATGAATTATTAATAATGTTAATAATTTATTAATAAGAAGTTACGAAATTCATACGTAACATTTTGATAAAAGAAAAAAATATTATATGTTTGATATTAGTGGAAGCTGGCTTTTTGAAAATTAATTACATAGAAAGCGGGTTGAATATTGTTTTACGGGTAAAATAATAGTTTGTGAGCTGAATATTGATTTGAATATCAATTGTTAATTTGAGAGACAAAGAGATTTAAATACATTAGAAAACTTTATATTTTTGAAAGTCTTAATGCAGGGTGTTTGAATGTTCTTCCAAGTAGAATATTTAATTAGATTGTTCCCTTTTTAACCAACAGTAGTTTTTGACGCTCTTGATCAACAACCGATTGGTACAGTTAAGTGTGAAGTATATGAAATAGCATTTGCAACATCTGTATTGGTTAACAGTGTAAATTAAAAGATTAATTTATGAAACTGACAATGAAAAGAAAATACCCAAAGAAAAAAATTTGTCATGTAAGATAAAGAAATTATCTACAGAAATTGAGGAGGGATTTACATGTTCATGTAAATTCAGTATGCACAACAGAAAATAATGAGAAATTAATTTCTAGTCTTATTGTTAGTGAAAATTTTGATCCCATGACATATCCAACAATGTTTCCTTATGGTGTTCCTGGATGGACTGTTAACCTTAAGCATACTCAAGGTACTTGTAATTTTATTCATTTACAATATTATATGTATCGTCTTTCATAGAGAAGAAAAAAGCGGGGATTGACACATGTGCGTTTAATTATATTTTTACGTACACAAATTTGCGATTCAGAAACTTTAAATAAACTGATATGTGCTAAAATCACAGACGAAATAAAGAATCCAGAACTTTTTAACATTGTACAGCGATTTTAAGTTCATGGGCCTTGTGGTAAACAAAATAGGAATTCACCCTGCATGGATCCTGAGATGGGTGAATTAAATATATTGCTAACAATTCGATGATCGTAGCATATAATCTTTATTTGAGTACAAAATTTAAAGGTCATATTGACTGTGCAATAATAGGTATTATATTATTATAACACCATAATGTTGAAATAGTAATACAGTAACGATTTCAAAAATAACATTATTAATTTTGCGAGATCAAAATTCCGATAACTTTTCGTCAAATAAAAATAAATTTTTAATTTTTCATAAAAAATTGTAGATACCACGAGCGTTTCTTTTAGCTAGTTCAGTAAAGAATCTAGATTAAAGTCAATTCTATGTTTGTCAAATTAACATTATAATTGTTCATTAAAGTCGTAATTTATCTGTTACAATTTCCTATCTTTCATCTTATACGTGTTTTACTTCTAAATAACCTATCCAGTTTCAACAGAATGTTACAGTGATGTTTTTTGTGAACATTCCTACGATATTAAAGGAAAATCAATATGTCCGCCTTCTAAGGATATTCACCGGTAATATTGAAGGGTTCCCAGTAAAAGTAAAAGATACAAGAACCGCAGATTCCCGTTACAAGCTCAATAGCTGGTAAACAAATGCGTGAGAATCTCGGATACAAGCACTTTTCGGTAACTGAAATGCTCATAAGCTTGTAAACGCACTGAAAAGAACGACTTTTGTAGGGCTTTTAATCAAGAAAAAGCAATTAAATTGATGCAGAAACGATGGGAAATTAAATTAGAAGCAAAAATATATGATTATTTATTAAAGAAACGTATATTTAAACAAAAAACAATTATTCACAATGTTTTTAATGCAGAGGTTAGAATAAGTAAGAATAATTGTTTTTTGTTTAAATGTACGTTTCTTTAACAAATAATCATTTATTTTTGCTTCTAATTTATTTTCCCATCGTTTCTGCATCCATTTAAATGCTTTTTCTTGATTAAAAGCCCTACAAAAGTCGTTTGTTTCAGTGCGTTTACAAGTTTATGAGCATTTCGGATACCGAAAAGTGCTTGTATCCGAGATTCTCACGGATTCGTTTACCAGCTATTGAGCTTGTAACCGGAATCCGCAGTTCTTGTATCTTTTATTTTTTACTAGGTTATTCCTATGATATTGGTTTCCATTGTATATCACAGGAATATTCCAAAAAATATTGAAATGATATTTATGTGATATACCGTGCAGAATTTTATTTTTATTAAACTGTTACAAAAAAAATTTCTGTTATTCTTCTAGAATATTTTTCTAGATCGGATATAGAATTGTTAGACTTTGTAGTTGATTTAACTAAATTTTGAAGTAAAATGTGAGGAAGAAAGAAATTATTTTTATTAATTTTATTAAAAAGAGTAAAATTGCACACCTAGTTAAAATAAGTACAAAAGTAGTTATTTTAAAAAGGAAGCACACTGCAGCTGTTAAAACTTAGTTCCTTAATTTTGCGCCGTGGATTGACCAGGTCTTTGTAATTAACGAAAATCGACAAACCAAATTATTTTAATAAAATAAGATATTCCTCGTTGAACTAATTTCAATTGAGTAAAAGAAAAAATTAATTAAAAATTTAAAAACATTTTAAAAGAAGAACTTTAAAGTAAATGCATTTTTAAAGCAGCAAATTTATTATATGAGGTTTCGCCCTCATGTTTTTATTCATAAATTTTTTTGTACAATTGATATAAGTGAAATTTCTGGTTTTTATAAATTAAATTTCATTTTCTTAAAGTACCTTGACTTTAAGAATAACATTCTCATCACGGCACTATCGTTTCACGTTCGAAAATTAGAAACATATAATAGGAAAAGTAGGCATGCATTAACCCATTAACGAAATTTTTAACTGGTACTTTGAGGCTCTATCAAATGGCGTACTAAAAGAACCCATAAATGTTAAATAAACAATTTACAAGAATTAAAAAAAAATTTTTATAATTTTTGTTCAGTTTTTATAATTTTTTCAAATCTTATCCCTTCAGAATACCTCTAAATGCTAAAAATATCGCGTCAAAAAAGTTCAAATACGCCATTTTGAATTTTTAAAAACTGACTTCAGAATCGTAATAAGCGACCTAAAAAACCAAGGAGTAGAAAGATTTATTTAAATTTGCTAAAAAAGATTGTTGAAAAATGAATTTTCTCTTAAAAAATAGCAATTTTTATACTTAGCTAATTTATAATCCTTTATAATTTTGCCTGCTACACTTATTAATTTTGTTTCACTTCACAATGTTTTCGTTATAGTGGAAAAAATGTTTTATGGATACTGCTTCAAAAACTTTGAATCAAGAGAGGAAAGTTGCTAAAAGAAAAGGTGGAAAAATATGTTAAAACTGTGCCGCCAAAAATTAATGAGTATAGTAACACATCGAAAATAATTTTAAATTTTTGTTACTTTAAATGTTATAGAAGTGAAACATACAAAACAATATAACCAATTGATACATCAAAATTTAATGAAAAAAATGAAAATTCTTTTTACGCTGAGAAGTGGAAATAAATGGCTGGACTTATAAAAAAAAATTTGAAATGATTTTGATTTCATGTTACTCAGATATTATTTTAATAAGTATCTAAGTCAGAAAAAAATATATTCGATTTGTATTTTGAAGATTTTCTTCTATTCGCCATTGCTTTATCCACTATAAACTCAATTTTTTGTATTTTTTTGATCTTAAAAAATTCGTAACTTTTATATTGTAGCCTCTATTGAAAAGTGTTAGAGGGAAAAAATGTGTCATTTTAGGAGTATTTTAAGGGAAAATTAAGAAAAATTTTTTTTTAAATTTGAGAAAAATTGAATTTTTTGAAAATTCAAAATTTGAATAATTTTTAAATTTTTGGGCGGATTAGTCTGTCCAACGAACTCAGGCTTCATTTTTACATGTTGAAAGAGTGTACCAAATTTCAAAGCGATTTGTTAAGATTTGTTCAAGTTATCGTGGGGACAAAAAAGTGTCTACAGACAGACTACAGATGACAGACAGACGGACAGGTTTTCAAAACATATTTTTTTGGCATCAGGAGGTCTCAAAACGTGGAGATTCACTGGAATTAGAAAAAAGTAAAAAACGACCAAAACGAATACTTTCTCATTTATGATGAGAATGTAAAAATTATTACAAAAAAACTGACATAAAATCATATTAAAAATCCTCACGTGGGATCATATATATGATGGATTTGAACATAAGAAATCATATAGGATTTCATGTAGATTCTGAAATATCTGTGTCTGAGATTTCACATGGAATTATATAAAGGAAACAATATAGGATTTCATAAAGGAATTTTCAGTTGGCAGACGGCAATTTATAAAAATTAAAAATTATTTAATTAATAATCAAATAATATTACTGCAATTCATCTGAAAAGAAAAAAAAATTGTGCTTTGCAATACACCTTCTGAGTTAGAGTCTCAGCTTTTATAGTATTCAAGACTGATCTCAACTGTGAGAAAAAAAAATTTATCACCATCTGGTGGCGTAAGAGTTGGTGGTATTATAATGGTATTAGAATACCAGCATTTATACTTGCGTTTTATAGGTTTTGCTGGCATGTACTTCTTTATGCTACTACGATCTTTAAATTTAATCTTAGATTCGTCTATGCTTTAAAACATCCTTTATTTCCAGTATTTCTTAAAATTTTCATTTAGTAGATTTAGAAAAGTTCGTGCTTTGTACAATTTATCATAAATCGGATCACCTCCCAGTGGGCACACTTGTTCCAAAGACGTCTTTAATTTGTCCTCGTACGGTATATCTTAACAACGTAAATATAATGTCTGAGGTACGTCCAAAGAAGGTCTTATGTCTGTTCATAAAGATGTCTTTGTCATGTGTAAAAGACATCTTTTTCAGATTTTAAAAATAGAAAATTTTTCATAAAAATAATTTATATATTTTATTTTCTAAGTTCAACGTAAACATCGAAACTGTTTAAGATAAATGTTATAGACATTTCTTAAGTTTGATTCATTTCATTGAAAAATAAATTCGTAAACTTTGTAAAGTATTTTATCTGTCTCCGATGTCTCAGACGCTTACGGCGTGGAGTTTCAACCCAACGTATCGCGGGTTCGATCCCAGGTTCGAATGGATTTTTTCATTTCTGACTTCTGTTTAAGCGTGTACAAATAAAACAAATAAAATAAAGTCAAAATTTAAGTAAAATAAGTAATAATTAATGTGTTTTAACTAAAAAATATTCTGAAGAAAAAAAAACTAAGTCTTAAAGACGTCTTTTAAACGTTCTTTCCGAATGTCTTTTAGACGTCTTTTTCGGATGTATTTTATACGTCTTCTGGCCAGGCATAAAACGTCTTAAAGAAGTCCTTTGTATGACTTTATGATGTCTTCGAGACATTATCATCAAAGTCTTAGGATGTCCGCGGACAAAGAAAGACGTCTTTTAGATGTCCCGGTGCCCACTAGGCTTTTTTGGCTCTGCAGTATTATCTGCAATGTGTAAATTACTGAGAAAAAATCCAAAACGAATACCAGACATCAGGGATGTTATTTTATTTTTTATTTTATTTTTATTGAAGTAAATCCAACAGTCACGTAGACAAATTACAGGATTATCATATAAAAAAGTAATATGTATGGCACAATGTAAGGTTAACAATTAAACGTCGGATATTCCTTAACGAAACTAAGAACAGCAGTTAAGAATGTTTGGACTGACTGTTCAAAAACATCAAAATCATCAAAACATGCAGGATTATTTCTATCCATCACATTATATCACAATAAACAAATTTAGGGCGTACCAGAGAGTAAAATAATGTTTTTAAAGCAGCTTCATTTTTAAAATTTTTGCATATTCTAAATAAAAACCCCAGGGTTCGATTGGCCTCACACACAATGGTGTCATCGTGGGTGTTAAACTTAAGATTAGATGTAAAGTGTACTCCCAAATCTTTAATTACACTTACTCTATCAAGCGAACTGTCACCGATATTATATCCGATATCACCTTATATTTTTTGGGATTAACATCCAGAGAATTGTTATTACACCACTCATAAAATTTATCCACATCCAACTGGAGATCCTCACAATCGTCGCTGCAGTTAATGGGTTTAAATAATTTAGCATCATCAGCGTACAACAAAATTTCATTATTCAAAATCGATTCTACTTCATTCATATAAATGACAAATAACATTGGTTCAAGATTAGATCCTTGTGGGACTCCAGAGGTTGGTACAAATTCGAAAGATGAGTATCCATTATAATTAACTGTCATTACTCTTTTACATAAGTAGGAGCACATAAGTTTCAACATTTTATGTGGGACACCCAGATCTTTTAAATTATTCAAAATTTTTTCGTGACTAATAGTGTCAAAAGCTTCGGAAATGTCAGTGAAAACCACATCAACTTGTTGATTATATAATAAAAAAGTTTCTATTTTGTTTAAAAAAGTGAACAAGTTTGTAGTAGTGGATCGTCTCGGTACAAAACCATGTTGATTTAAAGAAAGTGTAGGAATAAAGTATGACCACAAGATATCAGCAATAATTGATTCGATTATTTTAGAAAAGTTACACATTATAGTTATGGGTCTGTAGCTCTCAACACAAGACTTGTCTCCACTTTTAAAAACAGGAGTAATCCTTCCTCGCTTCCATATATCTGGAAATACACCCGTCTGGAGACACAAATTAATAATTATACTTAGCGGTTGAACAAAAGCATCACAACAACTACGAATTAGAACACTTAGTATTCTATCCACACCCGAAGTAAATTTATTACTTAGTGATTGTATTTTAAATTTAATTAGTTTAGAGTCTACCAGCAATCCATCTCCCATATAAACAAAGTATTTGAGTCAAAATTAGAGGATTTATAAACATTCATGAATAAAGTAGCAAATGCATCAACAAAACTGTGGGTTACTTATCTCTTGATCATTATGATGGACAATAGCCGGAATTCTAGATTTTTTCTTTGATCTGTTCACGTGCGCCCATATTGAATTTAAATTGCTGATAACTTCATTTTCAATTTTTTTAAGATATAAATTATGCTGCTTGTGAATTTGATTTTTAATATTTCTTCTATAATTTTTATAGGCCTCGAGGAAATATGTATTACCAGAAGTGTTGAACTTACGTTTAAACTTATTTTTCAATTTAATTTTAGCAATAATTTGCTTAGTGTACCAATGTGGATAAGCACATGTCATTGATGTGTTTCTGACATAACCCACTTCAGTTTCCAAAAATCCATAAATTATGTCATAAAACATCTGTAGGACCACATTAACATCACATGAACCTCGAAGATTAGTCCAATCAACATTTAGTAATGATGTATATAACTTAGAATAGTCACAATTTTTAAAGTTGTACAATGAAATATTTGGATTGAAATTGAACTTATTAGAACAATTATTAAAGGTAACATTTTCAAATTTAATGAGTAGTGGCGGATGATATTTGTCAACCGGTAACAAAGGGAGCTCATTATCCGAAACTTCACAAGGAAAAGAAGCGATTACTAAATCCAAGTATCTGTCATTTATATTATTAATATCGTTATATTGATTCAAACTATTTAATACTAAAAAATTATGTAATATGGATGACTTACGATCAAAAAGATTATTTTCGATAAATTGCTTTAAGTTAGGTATATTGCAGTCTCCAATAAATATAACTTTATGATTCATACACAATGACGAAGCTGTGATTGCATCAAAAAACTCCTCAAGATCTCCCCAAGATACTTGCGGTGGAATGTATACCGAGATGACAATGAAGGAATTACCTTCAAAAGAAATTTTAACTGCAATGATATTAATATTGGGTACAAAAGAGATAAAATTAGATTAATGCAAACTGTTTCAAATTTATATTTCGTGGCTATAAGAACTCCCCCACCCTTTCCCATTTATCTGTCATCTCGATAAACATTAAACAAATCAGTATCAAACACTTCACAATCCTGCACGCATGGCTTTAATCAGGTTCAACAATTGACTAATTTGTTCAATAGTGACATTATTAGAAGTTGTTGGTGACAGAGATCTGGATGACGTTTTGTGAGAGCAGCATTTTCTTTTCCCCGTAGTCTTATTAACAGCAAGATTCGTACATCCAGGATGGTAGAAGACCCCACATGGACAGGAAAATGCATCACCAGCAATATTAGCATTGCAACTACTACAAACACGGGTAGTAGACATTTTCAAAGAAAAGAAAAGAGCTGGTATTGGGTTCCAAAAAGACACAACACGCACCTGACCCACTGGTCAATTTGCTTAAGATGGGTAGTAAATACACAAACAAGAGAACCTCAAGAAAAACTTTCCAACAAAGAAATAAATAACTTTAGGGGAGGGTGGGGCAAGGATAGTTAAGGGGCAAGAATAGTTAGTGGCTCTAATACAGAAACGGCTCGTCAAAAAAACGGGTCATTTATCATGTACACTCGTCTAAACATCAAAAGACGACAGTAAAAATTTGAGCTTGCGGGGACACTATTTGTAGAAGCTACGTGCCCATTTGTGTTAAATCTCAGTTTTGCTAAAATATTTTCACCTTATTTTTATTATAATAACCCTCTCCCTGTCCTGGGTTATCCCCACTCTAACGCTATAGAATGTATTTCCCATAGTCCCCACCAGGCGACCGAATTGTCGCTTTTTGTCGATAACGGTCAACTGGCCAGGCAGAGGGATAAATCACATCCACTCTTACAGTCCAAATAGATGCGTGCGTAAGGAGAATCTGTAGTGATTTCCGCACTTGGTGCCCAAGGTTGTGTCCGTTCCTAGAGAAACTTATTTTATTTCTATCTATGAAAGTGATTTAAGGAAATACATACAGAACTAAATGTAGACATTGTGATTTAAAGAAAATCAGTATTATTGAACAATAACAATTATTTTTGAAATTAATTGATATAATGGTAAAGCAGATTCAATTTATCAAAAATTAATCTTCTCCTTTGATAATAATGTAATTTCATTTATGTTATTCTTTACTGTATAAACTTATACTGAACTTTAACCATTATAGCGCCTACCTAGATTTAGTTAATATTTTATATTTTGTATTGTTACTTACGTAACTATTAGAATTTAGGAGTACTTTTGTACAAAAGGGCATGTCCCGTTAATAAATGAAATTGAAATTATTCAATCTTATTTTTGCGGATATAATTTATTAAATATATTTGGTTGCGTAAATGTTTTCTGGTGTAAAATTTTGTGCTAATTTTTTTTGTACTAAAAATTTGTGATAATTCGAAAAAAGCGCTCACGGGTAAAACTAGTTAGTGCCTTGTTGTAATACTTATGACAAGTTAATGTCTGGCTAACACAATTTTTTAATTGCAAACGAAATGCTAATTGCTTTTTATGGATCGCGATTTAATAATTTTTTTGTTTTTCAAAAAATTCACAAAAAACATGTTTTTTTGATAAAAATAATCATCCTTAACTGCTAAGTTGTATTAAACGTGATTCGATTTAATTAGAACAATAATTTTTATTGTTAAGTCTTGACAAATATAATTCGATACCTTGAAACAATGGAAAATCAAATTTCATGATTTTTTGTATCATTCTGAGTAAAAACAAATTCTCAACTATCTTTGCCCCACTAGTGGGGCAAGGATAGTTAAAATTTTTTTTTTACTTTTCCAATATTATCTCGAAGGCATTGCAATCTACAAGAAAACAATGTATAGCAAAATTGTAGCTAAATAAATAGGCTTTCGAACGATACTATTCTTTTTCCGATGCCAGTTTAAATTTCACGGCTAGATCCAAAAATATCTTACCTAACTATCCTTGCCCCATCCTCCCCTATGAATAAAAACCAAGGTCAAACATATGCCCGTTAAAAAAGTTTACTTCAAACAACTTAACAAAGCACAAATTACACACGAAAATGTAGAAAGAACTCAGATTTTCCGAATCTTTTCGGAAGATTAAGATTTGTTTAAGTTATAGTGGGGACAAAAAGTGTCTATAGACAGACTACAGACGACAGACAGGTTTTCAAAACCTATTTTATCATCAGTGGATTTAGTATCGATCGAAATTAATGCTAACTCGCTAACTTCATCTTCCATGCTCCAAAACTTATATAATTTATGCTAAACGATAAAAGAACAAAATAAATAACTCAATAATGAACACAGTTCAAAAATGAATTTTCTCTAACAAAATAGCAATTTTTATACTTTGTTAATTTATAATTGTTTATAATTTTGCCTGCAACATTTATAACCATTTTTGTTTCACTTCACAATTATTTCTTTATAGTTGAAAAAAACAATAAACCTACCTACAATCATAAAAATTAATGAAGTAAATGAAAATTCATTTTACGTCAGGAAATGGAAAAAATGTCAGGAAAAAAAATTTGAGTTGATTTTGATTTTATGTTCTTTAGCTGTTATTCTAATAAGTATCTAAATCAGAAAAAAATATATTCTATTTGTATTTTGAAGATTTTCTTCTATTCGCCATTGCTTTATCCACTATAAACTCAATTTTTTGTATTTTTTTGATCTTAAAAAATTCGTAACTTTTATATTGCAGCCTCTATTGAAAAGTGTTAGAGGGAAAAAATATGTCATTTTAGGAGTATTTTCAAGGAAAAATAGTAGAAAATTAAAAAAAAGAAAAATTGAAAAATTTGAACTTTTTTTAAATTCAAAATTTGAATAACTTTTTTGTTTTAATCTCTATCGAAAAGTGTTAAAGGAAAAAAAGTTTACTTTTGGGAGTATTTCAAGGGAAAATTAAGAAAATTTTTTTTTCAAATTTGAGAAAAATTGAATTTTTTGAAAATTCAAAATTTGAATAATTTCTAAATTTTTGGGCGGATTAGTCTGTCCAACGAACTCAGGCTTCATTTTTACATGTTGAAAGAGTGTACCAAATTTCAAAGCGATTTGTTAAGATTTGTTCAAGTTATCGTAGGGACAAAAAAGTGTCTACAGACATACTACAGACGACAGGCAGACGGATTTTTTTGGCACTAGGAGGTTTGTGGAGATTCACTGGAATTAGAAAAAAGTAAAAAACGACCAAAACGAATACTTTCTCATTTATGATGAGAATGTAAAAAATTAATGACGATAAATTAAATATGAGTGGGTGATTCTCTCAAAAAGGACAAATTACGCTTTTAAGATATTTTGATAAAAAATATGAAAATTAATTGAAATTATTTAAAATTCTGTCAGCCATACGTTAGGATTTAACAATTTTCAATCGGACCACTAAAGAAAATTTTAAAAAAAGGTAAAATAACTGAAATATTGAATAAAAACTGATGTTACGGAATGGAGTTTTAACACTAGTTTTCATTCAATAATTCAGTTGTTTGCCATTTTTTTGAAATTTTCTTTAGTGATCCCATAAAAATTTGTTGAATTTTATCGTATGGATGGGAGAATGTTTATTAATTGAAATTAATGTTTTATTTTTTAACAAAAACCTCCTCCAAAAATTGTGCACAAATAATTTGTTCTTTTTGAGAGAATCACCCGAGTATATTTTTTTACGAAACTTTTAAAATATTTTCTCGGAAAAAACAAACAAGAGTTTAATTTTCATTTGGAGGATTAATAAACACTAAAAAAATTCACCAGCTGAGATTCACCAATTACGAAAATAACAAAAACTCTTTTTTTAACATAACATACCGACTCTATTTTACTGATTTTGACAGCCATTTGGCATGTGATATATTTTTTTGTTAGCAACAGCGCAAATCTCTTCCTGTGGGCAGAATCGCAAAACGTCTTATGTCATACATTACCTACCAAATGGCTGTCAAAATCAGTAATATAGCGTTGATGTGTTATGTTAATTAAAAGTTTTTGTTGTTGTTTTCGTGATTGGTGAATCTTAGCTGGTGTATTTTTTAGTGTTTATTAATTCTCCAAGTGAAAATTGCATTCTTGTTTGTTATTTCCGAGAAAATATCTTAAATGTTTGCTTAAAAGAATATGCTCATATTTAATTTATCATCACTAATTTTTTTTCATTATTTTAACTCAAAAAAAGTTTTAGGTGGTGTATTTCTTAATAATAATCAAGTATTTTAAAGGAAAAAGCATTTGATTGACTTGTTTTCAAGTAAATACTGTGGAAATTTTACGAAATTTTAGTTTCGATATAGATACCCTGGCGGATTGGTTAAACCGAGTTGTAACCGAATTGGGTTACGATTCGGTTCCTTGTAAAATATTGTCGTTAATCGACGAAATATGTTGTAAATAACTATTAGGAATGGTTACACTCAAAAAATGGTTTGGTATAGCTAACTAAAAGTTCGGTTTTCCCAACTGAACTTTTCGTTTGATATTGACCTGACCGAACTCAGCAGTTGTGATGACCAAACGAGTTAGGTTGTCCTTAATTTATTTGAAATAACAAAAAAGTTGGTTGTAACAACCGAACTATTCGGTTGACATTATGATAAAAATTTAGTTATTGCAACCGAACTTTCAGGTTATTTCAACCGAACTTTCCGGTTACTTCAACCGAACTTTTTGGTTATAACAACCAATATTTCTGTTGTTTTAACTAAACTTTTTCTTTATTTTAACCAACTCTTCGGTTGTTTCAATCAAACTTTTCGGTTGAAGCAATCAAATTGTTCAGTTATAAACCAATAAAAAATAAGGATGTTTTCTTTGAAGGGGAGTAGTGTAATTAAAAATAAAAACACTACATTTCCAAAACTATTATTTTTATTTTCCATTTTTAAAAAAGTAGCTACTTATAATATACATTTTAGACTTACAAATTTTTCACCATTGCTAAGAATGTTTTTAATAATAACTGGCATTTCATAGGCTTCAAGATTTTTGTCAAAGCCGAGATTTCCCAACTTTTTGCAAATTAGACATACTTTTTTACATTAGAATTAACTATCAAGATTTTTTTAATAACTTTAAAAGAAGGAACAATACACTCTTCACACAAGTCTTAAATAACGCACATTTCTTCTCTACATTAAATACTTTTGAATGTAATGCATTTTACACTAACACATACATGATTTAGAAAAAAATCAGGCAAAGTAAAAATAAACTGTTCACCTTTGAATTTTTCTATATATTTGTATTCACTAAGAAGTCGAACGTAATTAATTTTTTCACTTTATTACTTCTCACTAATATTTTAAACAATTAGTCTTTAAAATAAGGAAATGAATTAATTAAAATTAAATTAGTTAATCAATTCACAAAAAATACAAGCTTTTTTGTGTTGACGAACGAATTAAATAAATTTGCCGTTACTCCAGGAGTAAATCCTTGCAACTGAAGCGTTTTCATGCCTAAAAGGCAAAATGAAAACTTTTAGATTTGACAACATTGAAAAAAAAGTATTTGGCAACGTCGCATTTCGAATTTTTCTATGTTTGAAGAAAAGCATTGATTTATAAAACCCTTGCAAAAAAAATGTCTTAAAAATCAAACATCGGCCGGTCAGGCGATCCCCGGCGTGCTAAGGATAAAGTCTAAATTGCTTCCAGATGGTGACGGTCCGATTTCAAGTTAAGGAGTACCATAAAAATATTTTAAGTCCCACTTTTAAAGTTTTGGGGATGACATAAATCGTTTTGTTGGAAAGTGTTTGTTTGTTATAAGCGAACTTCGGTTAAAATAACCGAACTGAAACAACCATTCGAGTTTAGTTCTAACAACCAAAGCACTTCAGTTAAGACAACTATTCATTTGGTTTCAACAACTGCTCTACAGTCAACCGAACTCAGTTTAATTATATTTACCAAACCTCTTTTTTCCGTGTAATAGACATTTAGAGTGCTTATTTATGCAATAATAAGAATAAATTAAGATATAATTACTTCATAATAAGTGTTTTAAGTGTACAGTGCATACAGTTGTTGAGTTACCAATATATGTATATTACCATCAGCGGCAGCTGTGATACGCGCTTGTTAAACACTAGATGGCGTTAAAGATTACTTTGTGAAAGAATTTCTAAAATTAAACCCTTGAGTGTCAAATGTGTAAGTGAATATAAGTTTTGAAAAAATAGATCAAAGAACAATTTCTTTTTAGGATCAAGAATGTATCAAATTCATAAGGATTTTCCACGATGAAGAAATGAAACAATTAAAAGAAGTATCTAAAAGGCTGACAAATTTTTCAAGTGTAACACTTCAAATCTCAAAAGTTATAAAAAGGCAATTCGAGGCAATGATAATTATTAATATTATTATATTAACACTTTTATTTACAATTTCTATCCTTACAAAAAATCAAGAAAATAATTCAACTTTATCAAATAATAATAAACTATTTACTTTTCTTTTTTATATTAATAATTAAATATTTATTGCATTTATATTTATTATCTTTTTCATAGGATTAAAAGTTTCTATTAGACATTGTCTAAAATGGGAAAAAAATTTAATTAAAAAAATTTTGAAGATATAACCTCAGAAATAGAATTTTTGTTCTCACGCAAGGGTTCACTAAAAAAATGTATAGGGCATTTTTTGTGAGTTAAAGAGTTTTTCAAAAACTGAAAATTTAAATTAATTTAATTAAAAAATAATTAATTTAATTTAAAAAATTTGTAAATTTAGGCTGGTAAAGAATATCCTAATTTTAAATCTCATGCAATTATTATTTTTAATTCTTGCAATAAAATTAATTTTCTTAATTTTTATTTATTAAATTAAATTAAAAAAATTTATATCCCTTTATAAATTATTTTAACATTAAACTAGATAATTTATTTTTAAAGTTCTTATTTATTAAATTAATAGGATATTTGCAATATTAAAGTATAATTTATTTCGTCACTAGTTAATTATTTTATTTGAAACTAACAGTTGGCAAACATGAAGTTAGGGAATTGATTCCACCTTCATGTTGTATTTTTTTGCTTTCCGAAAAGGTCCCCCCTTTAAATTTAATAAAACACGGGTATTCTTACGTATTTTTGTGCATAGATTACGAAAATGATAGTGAAAATTGGCGCAAATTTGATTATCATGGTAAAAACCATAAAAAAACACCATAAAAAATTGTTTCTTTGCGATTATCTCGTAAAAAACAAAACATTTCGAAAAAAGTTTTAGACAAAAGTTGTAGATTTCAAAAAAACACACATTTTATGTGGTATACATTTTTTCGAGAAAAATCCCAAAAACCAAAAACACCATGATAATGAAAACATATACAACAGTCATGGTTAGACATATTATTTGACTCGTATATAGTATCATATTCACCATTACTCAGCATCCAACGAATTCCGCAAAATACTTTCGGCCATATCCACCCCCTCTCGCTAAGGTTTTTTTAAAAAGAAAAGCGAGCAGTACCTTACGCGGCCGAAGGCCGTGTTTACTATTCTGCGTTTACCGCTGCTGTATAGACTCCACGCCACAATTTCCGCAAATTACTTTCGGACCATTTTTCTCGAAAAATAATGACTTTTGGTAAAAAATTCATAAAACATAAAATGTGTGTTTTTTTGAGATCTACAACTTTTGTCTAAAACTTTTTTCGAAATGTTTTGTTTTTTACGAGATAATCGCAAAAAATCATGATTTTATGGTGTTTTTTACGGTTTTTACCATGATAATCAAATTTGCGCCAATTTTCACTACGATTTTCGTAATCTACGCACCAAAATACGTAAGATTACCTATGTTTTATTAAATTTAAAGGGGGGACCTTTTCGGAAGTATATCCGATAAAATATTTTAGGAAATTGACATGAATTCTATGTCAATGTCCTTATTTAGACCCTACCGAAAGAGTGGTATTGGAATGGTACTGAATTGGACTTGGCTTGAGTTCCACTTCAATACCACTACCTGATAACCCATAAGAAGACATTTTTAAAGTACTTTAACAATAGTTTTAAAGGTATATAAGATTAACAAACCGTCTCTCACGATATACGTGTAAACAGCAAAAAAAAACATAATAGTTTGTAGAAAATTTCTGTTAAGTTTGGAAATTATATTGCAATCCCTCCTTGAACAATAGACCCCTAGGTCTTTTGTTAAAGGATTAAAATTTTAACCCGAGTTTTATTGCTTAAAAAATTTATAATTTTAATAACTTAACTTTAAAAAATATATATTGAGATTCGTTAATATTTCCAGATTATGAATATCTAAAATTTATCAAAAAATAATTACATTTAAAAAAGTTATAATATATCTCGTATACCTTAAGTTTGACAAAAAAATGGACATCATTTTTGAATTTAGCTGCCAAAGGACATATCATATGCATAATAATGTATGAAAATAATATAAATCCAGGAAAAACAAATATAATATTGAAATAAATATAAAGTATTAGTTTAAACATATTGAAAAAGCTAGTCGCTTTTCACTTTTATGAGGGTATTAACGGTAACTCGATCCTTTTTGCAGGTAAATTTACCAGTTCCATTTCAGTACCAAAATGCACCAAATTAGTACTGAGTTGGTACTGAGCCCTCAGTTCCAATTTTCCAGTACCAATCCAGTACTACCCTTCCAGCAGGGGAGGGGTTATGTTTATAGTTTCTTCTAAATTACCATCTTGCAGTTTAAGCTTTGAAGAAATTGTCAACGGTATTTTATTTTGGCCATGATTTGGAACAAATTTCACTAAAAATATGTAAGTTTTTAATTCTAAATAACAAAAAGCGCTACATAGCAACTAGCGCTATTAGTAATCCCACTGCAGACTACTTCTGCTTTCGTAACATTGTCCTTTTCAAGGTAGCTTATCATTCCTGTCGATTTTAAATTTTCTCGTGCTTGACTTAAAACTTTTGATTTAATTTGCACTGCATCTGTAGCATCTGTGTCTGTTCTTGAAATTTCTACATTTTGAGATGTTGAGCAAGAAGATGGTAAACTGGGACCATTGCTTTTTTCAAATAAAGGATGGTTTGAATCTTTTAAATTTTGGATAGTAATATGTTTCTTGCTTAACATATGACTTTCTAAGGCCTTTTTCCCCATGTTGCTCAATGCCATATTTGTATTGCAAACTTTACAATGCGCGCAATTTTTGTTGTCTTCTACTGACTTCACCCACGAAAAGCGTTGCTCTTCCAACCATTTGGGGTTAAATACACATTTTCTTGTCGAAGTCATTATTAAGCAACCTTCATGAAAAGTGCTTACACCACTAAAACAGTCTTTTAAAATTTTGAAAAATAACTAATAATAATCTGCAATCAGCGATATACATTTGACATAAACAACCATGTTGATCATAACTATGTAGTTTATGGCAGAACTCTGATGCACCTTGCAGAGATGGACACGTAACATGCGTCTGGCTGCGCAGACAGCCGAGGTCTGAATTGAACGCGCAGACGCACCATTAAGTTATTACTAGTATTAGCGCGTTATTTCAAATTGTGCAAAAGTATGAAAAATGAGTAGAAATAAATTTTATTTCAAAAAATTAATTAAATATTTCTTTCCAAAAATTCCAAAAAATGATGGAAATTCCATGACTATTCCAGACAAAAATCAATTCCATGACTTTTCCCTGACCTGGAAATTTTCCCTGACTGTTAGACACCTTAGTAACCCAATTCGGTTACAACTCGGTTTACCCAATCTGCCAGGAATTGTGCTGCCTTACTAGGACCTACCCTTAACAATAATTGTGAATACTTAAAGTTGTAAATATTAACAAAAAATTGTGAATTGTAATATTAAACAATTTAAATATTTCAATCTTGAAATTAGTTTTTAACCCAAGAAAGGGGGTTTTTCAATTAAATTGAGTGTATTATTTATTAAATATCCCAAATACAAAATTATTTAATAAAAAATAAATAAATTTCAAAATATTGAATATTTAAAACCAAATTCAGTATTTATTTCATACGAAGTTAGCGTCCAAGGATCCAGCCTGAGATTAGTCGGGCGGGCTGTTTGGAACTGACAGAAATCCAGTTTGTCAATTCTTGGACGTGACAATAAGCACGAGGAATGACACTTTACATTTTTCTTCATTTGCAGACTATACATGGATCATGAGGAAAAAGTACACTAAACTGTATTAAAAAGCGTTGAACGCAAAGGATGACCCTGTTTTGAGGGTCATTTATACAAATGTGTAGAGCTTTAAAAGCCCACTTACACCGCAAAAAACATCCTGGAATTTTGACAAAAAAGACAGATTTAGAGTTGCAACCATAACAACCTATTTCATTTCGAATTATTGAATTCATCATAAAATAATGAGCCCCTTTATTGACACTCCCTTCTTCTCCAGGAGGTAGTTATTCATTTGAATTGCAGAAGATATATCTCCAGCTAAGATTTAATCTATCGTTTGAAATCCAGATGTCATCTGTCAAGCATACGTATGATGTGTTTTGTTTTTCGAACAAATCAAGGGGCCAACCATAAAGCATGCTAATATACTCATTGTAATAAATAAGAAACAACTGAAAAATTGTTTGATGGTTTTACAAAATAATAAACCTATCTATTTCATGTGTTTGTTACAAGAAACATTTCCTAAGAAACCTGCATAGTATCCCTTGGTCGAGCGCGTCTAGGCGCAGCTCCCAGTTTGGTTGAGCCCTGGAGTGTAGGTACACTAGTGATGGTCGAGAGCTCGAATCTCGGGAGTCATCCGGTTAAAAAATTTCGAGAATGTGTTAGGATTTCTAATTTTTTTATTTTATTAACATTATCAACATCAAATTAAGATAAAATATGACACTCTCTTAATTTATTATATTAATTTTAACTCTATTTTTTTGTAACAAAGTTCTATATTTGTTATAGTTGTGTTATATAAGATGTTGTTACTGGATTTAAAAAATGTGTAATTGATTTATATAATCGTTACATATCTGTTATAAATCACTAGTAACAGTGTTATGTATTTGTTACATATCTGTTACAGAGATCAGAGTTGACATTTATCGTAACCTGCTTGTAACATGCTACAAGCTTGTGGCAGAACGTGTTACATTTTGTTATATAACAAATATATAACCATTACGTATTCGTGTTTGCTGGGATATTTCTTATATCAGAAAGAGAGAGAGAGAAAATTGTTTCTATCAAATTACAACACTATTTCCAGCATTATAAAAATGTATTGAAAATATTATTTATCTAATAAGAATAAGAGTGAATGGTTTATTTTCAAACTTATGTAATGCATTATTATTTAATAGTTTGAATTATTTTATAACTAACACCATTTTTTATGTAATTCTTTGTATTTTTTAACATTTGCATACTTGAAATTGATTTTTTCTTAAATTTTGTAAGAAATAATCAACTGTTTCTATTTAACCCTAAGTTTTAGCAAAGTTGAAAAATTTAGGGGTAAATAGAAACAGTTGATAATTGCGATTTAACGATACCCATATTTTCTACTACCCCATAAAATTGTTCCACGGAAGTTAAATAATAACTCCATATACACAAAAAAACCGTAAGTATTGCAATTTGAAAGAAAAAACTTATGTTATTGGTGAAACTTAGTAAATCTGTTTCTATTTTTGAAGAAAATCGTTTTTATATTTTTTGAAATAACTTTTTCTTATATAAAAATTTTAATTAATTCTTATCAAAATTGTATTTCTGGCATGAAAACAAATCGATTGATGTAATAAACTTCAAATTTTGCCAATATTTATAAAATTGATCGCTATTTTAGTTATACTCTCTCTTTTAATCATAAGAATATAAGTGTATCATGATGAGGAAGCTAAATGGTCATGAAATTAACACCTTTTTTAACTTTAATTGTTTATTTAATTAGATTGCTAAAAAACTAATTTTTGTATTCACAGATATTGAATGCAATGAATGAAATAGTTGTTTACTGAGGAATCAATCGTCCAAAGGAACAATGAAGGGAAATCAAATTTAAATAAGAACAAAAATTGCAAGTTTTAGAAGAAAATAAATAGACAAAAACAATTTCATCATATGTAAAAAATTTTTTGTTTATTTAATTTTTATTCAGAATTATTTATATTTTGATCTACTTCAATTATTATTATTATTATATTTGCTATTTTTGCTTACTGCGAAATTATTTGATGTTAATCATTAAGTTTGTACTCAAGTTTGTTTATAAAAAATAAAAATAGATTTTTTGTACGTGAGTCCAGATTACATATTTTAACTTAAATAATTTTTTTTTATTTACCTGAATACCCTAATAACACAAGATATCTTGGGATATATTGATAATATCCCGCAGATATCCTAGGGATGTCCTATGGATGTCAAAAGGATCTCTTAAGGATATCCAAAAAATCGGCGGTTTGGATATCCCATGGTTATCCATAGGATATCTTCTGGATATCTCTATAGACTTTCATAAATGTCCTCCAGATATCCCATAGATATCGTCAGGATATCCCACAGATATCATCAGGATATCCCATAGATTTCGTCAGGATATCTCACAGATATTTTCAAGATATTCTCAGTATATCTTCTGGATGTCAAGAAGATATTCTCAGGATACTGTTTTTAAAGTTATTATGAGACTACGAGTGAGAATATTCTGTGAATTAAATTTTATATAAATAAAATAAAATGCAACTTGTTTTTCGAGAAAGTTGTTTAATTTGAAAAATTATTAACTAATTTTTTTCTCATTCGTGATTCATTCCTTTATTCATATGCTTAATATTGTCAGAAAATAAATTGGCTTTAAACAATATAAATTCTTCTCCGCAAATAACGAATAACTATTAATATTAATACATTAAGTGCATAAGTTTATTTAAAAACTTTGAAAAATGCGTTTCAAATCTTCATTTAAAATAAATTAGAAGCTCATAAGATTTTTGTTTTTATTATATTATTATTCATTATATTAGCTTAACAATTTTAACCTTTAAAAATATATGTTAAATATCCCGTGAATATCCTAAGAATATCCCACGGACATCCTGAGGATATCCCGTGGATATCCTGCGATATAATATCTAATAGATATTTTGTGGATATCCTATGGATGTCCTGTTGATGTCCCACAGACCGGCGGTTTGGATATCCTAGGGATATCCCAAGATATCCTGGGGACCATTCTAGGATATCGACCATTGATATGGATATCCTTTTGTTATGAGGGTATTGAGATATAAATTGTGAAATTTGTAAAACGGACAAATATTTTCACTAACATTTTTTTGTGATATTTCTGAAATATTACATTGTATTATTCCTTGAATCGGACATATAAAAGTTTTTGAAACATTACTGTAACATTTGATTACAATATTTCAAATATTGCTGCAATATTATGTATTATATGTGTGAATTTTTAAAAAATAACTGTAAAACATAATTTTTTACGAATAATTTCCAAAGAATATGAAATCTTTTCATTTATTTAGAAATTATTATAAAGAATTCAAACAGCATAGTCTTTTATTATAATAAGAATTAAAGAATTTTACAAAAAAATTTACGGTATTTTCTTATATATATATGTATATCTTATTGACATTCACTAGTTAAGTGTTAATTTTTGCATTAATATTTTAAGGTTTGAATGCATATTACTAATTTTTTGAAATATTTAGTATTAAAATATTTATTGCAATTAATACATCTTTGTCAAATGATTGTTTTACTTCCGACCAATGTGGATAAGTGATTTTTAAGAATTAGTTATTCCGCATATAGTTGTGACAACTGTCTCCGTGTTGGTGCAACGGTTTACCCCCACGAACAGCAAAGGCTATATAGCCGACACCGTTAAGAATTTCATCTTCAGAACTAAAAGTCAGTGTCAAGGGAATCTACCTTGAATACTCATAAGTGAGTACAAAACAATTTTACTGATATTATTTATAGATTATTAATTTATTATTAAATTATTACTTAATGATTATTTAATTTATTTATTATTGTTATTATTATTTCATTACTATTATTATTAAAATAAAATTACATATGACAATTTTTCAAATAAAGTTTAGTTATTTATTTAAAATGTAAATCAATCCTGTGTACTTTATAGTAATTTTTGTTAATATTTTTTTTCTATAATTGTAAAAAAAATTAAAACCGTATTTTTTCTTTGTTATAGATTTAACTTTCGAATAAAAAGTTTTCCAAAATTTTGTTTTCATTAAACAAAACGTTTTTAAAATTGTGATAAATTAACAAGAATAAAGTGAATTATTAATGAACTAAAGTTACACAGTTTTTGGATAATGTTGACTAACTCGTATTTGATATTATGCAAAAATGAATATTTTTTTTTTTAATAAAAATATTTAAGTGTATAGTTACACAATTTTTTAAGTTGTCCGATAAATTTGGCCAATCATTTAAAAATTAAAATTAATATATTACTATTCTTTTTATTATTATTGTTAGTATAATTATTATAATAATAAAAATTATAATTTTTTTGTCAAAAAAGAAAATTTATATTATTCAAATTTTAATGTTGTTACTGTGAGGTATTGAGAGTAGTGATAAAATTAATATATAAACAATAACATTAAAATAATAATTATATTTATATTACTTATTAATATATAATAATTCAACAAAAAAGAAATGGAAGAATTTAATTTGATATATTAGAAAATATTACATGCTCTTAATTATGCATTTATTGCTTCCCAAGAATATTTTACGTAATCATTATCTTTAAATTTGAATAAAATATATTATTTTGCAAATATTTCTGTACATTAGTAAAATCTTATAAATGATTAACAAACATAAATATCCCATAATATGGCGTTTAACAGTGATCTTACTATGACTCCCATTAGCCTACTTTTGAACCTAAAGGCTCTTGAACTTCGTAAAAACCGTTACTTTAAAATGCGGTCACGACCCACTGTCACTATATTACTTTAAAGAGAAAAAATATGTATGATTTCTTTCGTATAATGCAGTAAGTGGGTAATCTTTATTTTGTTTAAATTCTTGTTTAAAACATTTTTCTGAAATAAAAGCAAAAAAAAATTTTAATATTAGTTCATGCAACAATAAAGGATATCAATAAAGTGAAAATTTAGATTTCCATTTGAACTACTAAAATCTCATAACTATGATATTTAGAGAGAATTATTTAAAAAAAGCGAATTTGAAAATTTCTTATTACAAATTATTTACAGAATATGTAGTTAAAAATTTCCATACAATTTAATTCGATAAAAAAAATTTTTTCTTTATTTTATTAACAAATTTTGTACCACAATTGCTCCAAACACGAAGGAAGCTATTATGAAATAAAATTTGAGTTTATAACTGAGATAAAATTTCTTTTTCTAATTAAACTTAGAGAAAATCTTTATAAGGATGTCCATAACACGACTAAATAGTTTAAAAAAATTTTCTATAAAGATTAGAATTTTTGTTAAGCATAGAATAAAAAAAATGCGATTTTAGTACTATAATGGCTCCGATTGACGGTAATTATTTATTATAAAATAATTAATTAATATTTCTTTATGAAAAAATTACCAAATATTTTTCAAATGTTAATATTAATGACATACAAAAGTTTTTAAATAAATAACTTCACCCGTTTTTTTTTAATTTGAAAAAAACCTTAAATTTGTATGCTTCTGCTGCCTCCTTAAAGTATTCGAAATGGCTGAAAATTTGTTTAATGAAATATTTAAAACCTTTAAATTAACAGATATCAAATTAATTCATTTGTAAATTAATAGTTACTGTCAAACAGTAATCCATAATGTATTTAATAAAATTTGTTAATATTGATTATTTTGCTTCCTTATAGAAAAAGCTTTATATTCATGAAAAATTTTCAAATTTCCCAAAATAGATTATATCAACTTATTGTTTGATTAAAAAATACCGTTTTTTTCATAAATTTGTTTTTATATTTAAAATGTTCTTTAATAAATAAAAAAACTAAATTTTTTGAATCAAAACGAGTCGATTGGCCTGTATAAAGTATATATTTTATTAAAAATTGTAGAATTCATTAAGATTTTTCCTTTTTTGAAGAAATTGAAATTCTTTATATTTTTCTACAAATTTGCAAATTCACATTATTTTGATATTTTCGAAAAAAACAATAACTTAAAAAAAATTAATATTGTTTAGTCAACTTTAGCGCATTTTCTTCCGGAAGGATAGCACTTTCAAAATATATAAACAGATTGTCTCCAAAACATTTTTTTGTTCATAAAAAGAAATTTTACTATTTATTGAAAACACGTAAAAGAATTAAAAAATATTATTTATCTCTAATAAAGTAGTTCTGAACAAATTTATTTAGGTAAAAGAAGTTACTTGCTGTTCCCTACTCAACATTTACTTAGTTTAGTTAATTGAGTTTTTAAAATTCAAAGATGACAGATATTTTTAAAAATAATTCAAAATGCTTTAAAATTTGTTACCAGGAAATTTTTAGGGTCGCTGATTACAAACCCGATGTCACTTTTTTAAAAAACAAAATGTCGGATCCAATATGGAGGACGAAAAAATTAAAAATCATTTGAATTTGCTTAAAAATTGTTTCCTTGGGGGTTTTCAGGAATTCTGATGACAATTCCAATGTCAGTTTCTCAAAATTTAATATGTCATATCCAATATATAGAATTTTTTTTTAAATTCGTTGAATTTTCTTGAAAGTGTTATTTAGGTATTTCTAGATCGCTGATGACGAATCTGATGTTAGTTTTTCAAAATTCAATATGGCATATTTAATATAGCAACAAAAATTTAAAAACCAAACGATTTTTAAATTTTTTATCGACAAATTAATTTTGCCATTTTAAATATTGATAAATTGACGTTTGATTCGTAATCAGCGACCCTAAAAACTATAAGAGCAACTGCAGCTTTCTTTTCTTAAATGTCCAGTTTTTAATTATTTTTTTTTACAAACAGAACCGATATTTTTGAGATTTTTTGTTAATTAATATAACATTCTTTATAATTTAACTTTTATTTAAAAAAAAATTATGATGTTTTTATTAGTTTTTAGGTTATTGCAATTTTTGTGAAAGCGTGCAAGCCACACATATATCATGTTCATGACTCATACGTGTGACATTGTATGGGGCGGCGCTAAACCGCTGCACGCTTTCATGAAAATTGCGATATCTCAAAAACTATTAAAGTCTCCATAATTTTTTAAGAAAGGTGAAATTACAAATTCAAGTGGAGTTAGCACCATTTTTTAGAAAAATCAGATGTATATAAAGAATTCTGATATTATAAGAGTTCCCGAGTTTTCTAACAAGAAATAATAGTTTCGCAAAATTACAAAACTTATTATAACATATTTTTAACCCTTAACTGGAACCGTGGGTCTAGTAGACCCGATCATTTTTTCGAAATCAAATTAATTGAATGTGTAGCTTTTGAATATTTTTTATATTTTAATATATTAGTTTGACATGTTCATATTCATTTTGTAAGTTTTTCGATACAACTAATACGATACAAAACAATAAAATTATCTTCAAACATTAATAAAAATAAATTTTTAATTTTAACCTAAAAAGTCACATTTTATTCTGCAAAATAAATACCTTTTTTACAAGTCCTGCTGTTGTAATTTTTTTCTTAAAGAATAATACATCAAGAGTATAACCTTAAAATTTTAAGACATAATATTAAAATTTACCTAGCAAACACGTTCTATAAATGTTATATAACAGTGAGGACACAGTTTTATAGAACATTTGTTACAAGCTGGTTATGAATCTGTTATATAACCTCATTGTAACAGAATGTTACCGATCTGTTCTATATTATGCTAACTTCACAGTTCTGTAACAATGTAATGTAACATTTCTCTAAAACAATCATCACAAATGATCTGTAACTGACGTTCCAACGTAGTTTTAGAACTGTGTCCGAAAAATGTTATGTAGTTGTTCTAAAATTTTGTTGCAGATTAGTTCTGGATGACATTTGTTCCTAAAAATGGGAACAATTCTGCAACAGTGTTACATAACATTTCTATAACACTACAGCCACAAATTTTTTTTAACTAATGTTCTATCGCATATCTAGAACTATGTATATCGGAACAATGATATGCAACTGTTCTAAAATTTTGATCAAGTTCAGTTCTGGAATATATTTGTACCTGAGATTAATAAATAAATAGTTCATTTTACTTAAGTATGTAGTTAAATTTAAAAAACTCTAAAAATTTTATATATCACATAGTCTTATTTTTCTTTATATAAGCAATACAGTTTTCAAATCCTCCTCAGTCGCAAGTTATCAAATCAATTTTGTATTTATATTCCCATGTCAGGGTAGCGTAATGATTAGCGTATTAGCCTGTGGAGCGACATTGTTATAGAACAGTTGAAATTTGACACTGTCCTAACTATGTTTATTTTAGAGTTTCCTTTTTCTATTACATCAAGTTTTAATATTTTTATTAAGAATAAAAATATTTTGCATATATTTTTAGGTAATAATCGTGCGATAATAGTTATGTATTATTTTATAGTTTTTACAAAACAGTTCTAGAACTGTTACAAATACATTTGTAACCATATTCTAGATCTGTTACAGAATCTTACATATCCGCTGAGTACGACATTTTGCGTAACCAGTAACTCACAGGTTGATAACCAGTTACAGAACATGTTCTCAAAAAATTTGTAACAGTTCTATAACTGACCTGTAACAGTGTTTGCTGGGTACATAACTCATGAAAAAGTCACAAAAATGGGTCCTACGCAATTAATTAAAAGAATAAAAATATATTTAAAATTTTTTTTATTAAATAATAAATTATTGTTAAATAATTATTCACATTAACTTACAAATGATTTTTTCCCATTGGGTAATTCAACGCGAATTTGTAACTAATTCATTTAAAGAACGACTCTCAACACGAATCCGTAAACAGAATTGCTTCATCAGCATAAGATTATTCCGAGAAATTTGACCTAATAAATTAAAACAACACTTCCACACAGCACCCAAAATTCCCTGAAACTTGACAGAACCTCACATGGCGAGGTTAGGAAGCTTTAGTGGCAAGGTTCATACAAGTTTGTGTCGATGTTTAAATGTCCACATGAAAAGAATATTTACACGAAGCTTTGAGGAAATATTACACATAAATATTCACGTGCAATGTTCAGTCAATGTTGTGTCAATATGGAAATTACATTTTCGCCTAGTTATAAAAATTTCATTTACTAATATAATAAGTATAGGTGAATATTGACACAACATTGACTGAACATTGCACGTGAATATTTATAGTGTAATATTTCCTCAAAGTTTCGTGTAAATATTCTTTTCATGTGGACATTTAAACATCGACACAAACTTGTATGAACCTTGCCACTGAAGTTTCCTAACCTTGCCGTGTGAGGCTCTGTTAAGTTTCAGGAAATTTTGGGTGCTGTGTGGGCTGTTTTTAGGGTAGTTTTAGGATTTTTTTAATGAAAAACCTCCGAGTAAGAAGTTTTGAGCCAATCCGGACGATTTTTAAAAATTTGTCCGCCATATTGGATCCGACATTTTGTATTTTGAAAAATTGACATCAGTCAATCCGCGTCTTCAAACCTTATAATAATCCTTCAAACAAAGAAAAGGTTGCGAAATCTCCCACCGTGGCGCGTTTAACGTTTCATTGTCAGTGTGGATTTCAAAGATGGATAACTCATAAACAAATAGATATTTTTAAAAGTTAAAAATTGGAAAATTTTAAAGAAGCTATGAACTTTTAAGTGCATATGTTTAATGACCAAGTAAAAATGTTATTTATAAATAAAAATAACAACATAAAAATTTGCATAAAAATAATAACTATTACTTAAAGCAAAATAATATTTTTAATATATGTGACCTGGACAGTTAAAGTCGTCTAAGACAGTTACGTCCGAAAAAATCGATTTTTTATTGATTGGTGATTCTTATAGAGAAAACTTTTTTTGTATCAGAATAACCAATCAATAAAAAATTAATTTTTAGAAACTAAGTTCCTTTTGCCTGTTCAGGTCACATATTACTATAATTTTTTTTGTACTTTTTACTATAAATATAGTTCCTTTCTTCTCCATTAATAATATATTTAAATTTATTGCAGGATGAAGTATTATCAATATTTTGCACTTTGTTCGTGCTTACTCGTTTTTGGGCAAGCTTTTTCACTTCCACAACATGTCGAGTTCTCTGAACACTATCAACAAAAAGCAGTGGACTCTCGCAAATTTGCCGAAAAACCAAATTCTTTAAAAAAAGTTGGACTGGATGACATTGAAGAAATTAGCACAAATCAGATTCAGGTATAGTATATTGTGACGTTGTAAAATTTACAATTTTGCTAATCACCAAGAAACTTACAATTTGTATAGTCGGAATAATTTTCATTATTAATTTAAAATACTCAATGATATCACAATAATTCGAGAAATGGAAAAAATTATTTAGAATTAATTATATTTAATAATTAATTATTGTAACCCCTTTTTTATATGTACTATTCCCTTTGCGAGTCAATATCGATAGACTCAAGATTTTATAAAGAAGAATTATTTATTATCAATGAACTTAACCTCACTTTCGGAATTTTGGATATTATAAATTTTGGAATTTAATTTAAATTTTAAAATTTAATTTATAATTTTGGAAAGCTTCTTTATATTTTTCAGCTACTGCTCGAAACTTCTATTAATGCGGGTTAGCAAAAGCCCATATAAAATGTTTAATTTTCCTGGTATTATATCAATTTAAGGTTTGAATAAGATACTTATATGGACATCTTTTTGCTTGAGTGTCATCGTTTTTGGAAATATCAATTTTAATGCCCAGTTCATTAACGTTTATATAGGAGGAAAACTATAAAGATTTACCATCTCGAATTGGATTAACTTATTAAAATCGCTAATCAAGAAAAAGTAACAAAAACTCTATTTTTATTCAAGAAAAAAATATAAATTTTAATAAGATCTTTTCCTTAATATTTGAATTTTCGCACTCTTTTGATTTCGACTAATCGGTATCAAAATATACAAGAAAACTTTTTTACCGACTGTCGAATTTGTTTTTTATCACGATTTTTTAGAGATCTGCATTTTTTGGTGGGCAACTAAATCTCCTAGGAGACAAACAAATAACGTCTTTTTTTCATTCTTTTCTTGTAATTTCATAGAGTACACTACATTTTATTTTATTTTTTTAATGAAACCAATTATATAATGATTCACTTAATTTTACCCAAAAAAAAGGAATATTCATATAACAGAATATTTTTGTATCATAGGAAGGTGGAAATACAGGATTTTCGTGGTCGAACATGCTAAGCATGCTAATGCAAATGCTACTCGGACAAACAACTGGAATAACTGGTCCTAGTAAAAACGAAATTGACGAAGTTCCTCCGAGTCCTTGGGCTAATCTTTTATCAGTTGGCTTAAGGGTTTTAACTGCTATTTTGGGTGGTCCGCAACAAACTGTAGATGGAATTGATAAAGTTGATAATCAAAGTAGTCCAATGCAGGTATGTAAAAATGATTTCTTTTTTACTTTCAACTAAACTAGTAAAATTTAGCATATATTTATGGAAAATATATTATTTTTGCATTTAAATAAGCCAAATATATTAGTAAAATTGTATATCCCACCGAAGTACATATTTTATGTCGCTGATTACGAATTTGGTATCAGATTTTGAAACTACAGAATGGAAGATCCAATATAGCGGATTTTTTCATATTTGTTTGAAACTCGGAGGTTTTCGAGATCACTTGTTCGCAAGTGCTATGTTAATTTTTTTTAAATTCCAAGGGGCAAATCAATAAGTTCGGAAGATTTTTTAAAAGTTTACCGAATGTTCTTAAACTTGTTACAAAAGAATTTTCGGGTTAAGCAAATCTGATAAATAATGAAAAACTCCGCCATATTGAATACACCATTTTTAATTTTGAAAATCTTATGTCAGATTTATAATCAGAGACAAATTATAGCAATGCCATTTAGGGTTAACTACAGAACCAAAAAACCCTGAAAAAGTCATGTATTTCTGAAAAAAGGTCTGGAAATGTCATGGAATTTTAAAATGTAGCCTGGAATTAATTTATTTTAACATTTGTTATGAACTTTTTTATGCCCAAATGGATAATATAGTATCAAATTTGAAAGATTTAAAAATTGGAGAAATTAGTTTTTTTACAAAAATTATTACTTAAAAAAATTAAAGTATTTAAAAAATGTTTATTTAAAAAAAAGGTTTTCCATCGTAAAACAGTCATGGGGTAATTAAAGTAAGGCGACTCACTTGGGTTGGTAAAGAAGTTTCAAGTTTTAAAATAGTTGATAAGGTAATTTTTGATGTTATCAATTGAATATTTTGTTATTAATTGAGATTGTGAAATATTTTGAAAATATAAAATATAAAATAATGATTTTGTTTTAAAATTTAATTTTATCTGATTTATCATTTATCATTTAAAGCCATGAGAAAAGTATCTTAATGAATATATTTAGTTTTATAATATACAAAATGAAGTTCCAGGAATCCAAACAAATTCCCTGATATTTTCAGGTTTTACACGATTTCAGACATTCATGTAAAGTACAGTATGTATTTATTGTTTATTCAGAAAATAATGCTAATTTGTTTAATAATTATTTTTCCATGTTAAGCAGTTCATTAGTATCGTCCTAAATCTTTTGGATGCGCTAAAAACATCATTTTCGCATCGCTCATTAACTGCTCGCTCAATTGGAAAAAGAGACACAGTATCTGAAGCTGCTGTAGCATCTATTTCAATGTTAAAGGTAAACTAATTTGAAGTTTTTATATCAAACTTTTTTTTTGACTATTTAGAAATCAAGTTTTTAAATTTTTGTATTTTTAAGAAATGATTTATAAATTTAAAAATAAAATAATAATCGAAAAAATATAATTATAATAACATTAAAATCTGTAAATTAATATTAAAAATTAATATTATTAATTTTAAAGTACATGTTTTCTTTTATTTAAGGGTTACGTAAAATCTATAAAGTCATTCGGAAATTTAGCAGCAGTTGAAGAAGAAGGACAACGAGGATGTGCTGAACGTGCATTATGCGAGGCCAGTGCTGAATGCATTGCTAATGCACAAGGGACTAGTTCTATCTTTTGTCAGTTAGGGTCGTAAGTAACTGTTATTTGTATATACGTAGTTGAGAATAAATAATTAAGAATAAACAAATCACATTCTTTTACTATCAATAAAAAACAAGTTGTCTTCTCTCTAAATAGAATCTTCTTCCCATTAATTAGCCGATTTAACTCGTGCTATTGTCTCAATGAGAAACATTAATAATGAAACTGTAATTCAATTCATGACACTTAACTTCTTATGTTAATTTTATATTTAAATTTATTGTTCTGTTAATATTTTAATTAATTATTTCAGATATGCAACGAGTTATCTACTTCAAAAACAAAGTGGTGTTGGTTTTGATGCGCTTTATGCAGCCGGGAGACGTGGACGATCTGGTGAAGACTGTAGATCTCTATTTGTTGAATGCAACGCTGTTTAAATATTTATTTAACGTTATACATTATTTTAGCTTTGCATAGGTAATTGAAGGATCGATCTAAGTGAACACTCATTACATGCATGTAACTGTTACAGAAATATTATTGTACCCATAGTGTATGGACTAACTGCTTTATGACAGTTATGTGTATGTGAATAGTATTCGCTAGGAAATCACTTGTTTCAACATAAAAAATTATTCATACATTAATTGAGTCAACACAGTTCACGATTCAAAGAAATAATTAAGGTGCAACACCTAATCATCGACATATACCCAATTATCAACAATTATATTCATTTTTCTAATGTTATTAGGAAAATGATATGTAAGATTCATTTTTTTACTTTATATATGAAGCACATTAATTTCATTTAAATATTTTTTGATACAAAAAATTTATTTTGTTCTGTCAATAATTAGATCATTGAGTTTCTAAAATTAATAATAACAATTTTAGATTTTTGCTTGTACACAAATTACATCTGACTTGAAAAATAGAAATTTCATTTTATAATATATTTCATAACTCAAGTTAGAATGAGATTTTTCCAAGTTCTCATTTTAAAATGGATATGTTTGTGATTTGAAAATTTTAATCATTTAACACCGACATCGTCGATGTTAAATAGAAGGACTATTATGTATTATTTAAATTATTACTATTAAGGTAACTTGTAAATATTTATTTAAGTTTAGAAAAAACAATAAAAGCATACTTTGTTCTAAATATTAATTTTTTTATCTTAGTAGTTGTAGACATAAAAAAGACGACCTACAAATGCCTAAAGTATGTTCTATATCTGCCATAGGACCATCTTCAGAACGTCTTAAGAATGTCCTGAAATTTTTCTCAAAATGTCTTAAATACGTAATCAGATGGTTCCCAGAATGTCTAAAAACTAAAAATTATCCCCAAAATGTGAAATAATGTTCTCAAAATGTTCCAACCATGCACTGAGAATGTAACAAACACATGCTGAAAAAATCTAAGGATTCGTCTTTTAATATCCTTAACATATCAGGAAAAATGTACTGAAAAGTTCAAAAATCTTTGATACGGAATGAATAATTGAAATGATGTACACTTTACAGCCCAACGTGCGCGTAATGTATTCAGTCTTAAACGCCAATCAACCCACAACATCCAAGTGCTATTAAAGATCCAAATAGAAGAAAAGTTTATCGATGACTTGTTATATATATTGATCCTTATGGGCTAAATCACCTCATAAGGATCATGTTCTACGAATGTACCAAACATGTCCTAAAAATGTCCAATGAATTTCTTTGTAATATCTTCAATAAGAAAAAAAATGAACTGATAATTTCAAAATTTTTTCGATAATTTAAAAAAATATCTATAAGGTTTCATAAGGATATTTTTGTAACAGCTTTAAGCCAAACATGAAACTTATTTAGGACGTTTTTATTTCATAAGAGATTTAAAAAATTCAAACTAAACGCCGTAAAACTAGGTAATGAAAGTCAATTAAACTTGAAATATGAAAAAAATGTTTCAGTAGGAAATGTTGAATTTTGTGCTTTAATTGGCCAGGGTATCTCAGACAATTTTGCTTGCGTTAATAAGTTCACAGACCATCCATAAATTACGTTGCACTATTTTTCACCATTTTCGACTCCCCCCTCCCCCATGTTGCACATTTTGCATACATTAGCGCCATTTTTTCCCTCCCCTTCAAGCGCAACGTGGATGGCCCCTATATACCAAGATTCCACAATGGTCTTTGAAAACAGTTGACCGTAGAGTCAAAAAGATTTCAAATTCCTAAAGAAATGAGAGCGGTAGTAATTTTGATGACTTAAAAATGACAAATGTAACATAAGTGACCCGTGTTGTTGGATCATTAGTTATATCACTGAATGTCATTCGTCTGATATGTACAGAGTTGGAAATTTAATTTCTCCCTCAAAAGCCAGTAAAGCAACAGCGAATGTAAGTCAATTACGTATTTGGAAAGGTTACAACGACGAAAACGCAAATTCACAAATTAAAACGATTGTTTATCCATGCTTAATTTATTCATTTTCTATTTTATCATCTGTGATGAAAACCTCTGTATAGCATGGCTGGTACCACAGCTTTTATATTTGTACATTCTACAATCCTAATAACTCCAATTTTACTACTGTGCTGGTATCTTGTCGGTAATATAAGCATTTGTCACATCTTTGACTTTTCTATTTGAAAAGAATTAGTTAGCAAAGTCATAAATGTAATAAAACACTCCCTATTTTTTTAAATTTTGAAGCTTCAGAATACATTATTACACTGAAAAAAGAGGGCGTATCACATTTTTTTTTCGATTCTTGTAGCGCAACTGTTCTTTAAATATACAATTAAACTCAATGAAGTTTTCCTTGAACTGCATATGCAATAATGAGCATCATGTCGACCAAAAATTATGTGAGATTTATTGTAAGTTTAAGACCACGACCAAAAAGGAAAAGAATTTTGTGAAAAATAAATTATGATAATAAATAAGATTTATTGCTTCACAATGAAGGCTGCTATAATTATCTTTCTCAAATTCGAAACATGCTCTTTTTTCAAAGTTTTATTATTTAAAAAAATATAGTGTATACTAAGAAATAAGATTTAAAAAAACAATTGTTTGCCTAGTAGTTTTGTAATCAGTAAAATTAGCTATTCATTTTGGTTAAAGAAAGTAGGCAGGATGATGTTAGTTCAAGAACCTCTTCTACAATCTCTCTTTCTCTCTGCCTCTTTCCCACTTTCTCGTGTCACCTTTCCTGTACATACTCAGCTAGTCGATCACAAACACACAAGAAAAGAACACACAAAATGACCGTTGATATAAGCCTCTTATTTGTTGTGAAGACTCTTATTCGTGCCTGTTTGAAAAGCCAAGACACGTGTGTCCTTGCAAGGTAGAAAAGATGGAGGCGCTGAGCCATGAGAGAAACGATAGGAGAGTCAGCAGTCCGTATCCCAATGCAACCAGGTATCGTTGAATGAACCCAAAAAGAAATGCAGCAGATGCCAATTTATAAATAGAAATACCACTTTTATGGTGGTAGAATTCGCCCTCGAAGGCAACAACGCCTACAAAACCACTTCAAACCTGAGAGAAACTAAAAGACAAAAGAATTTGTAGTTATAAAAGTCAGTTATCAACAGATAACATCTAATAACTTTTCTTAGTTTGAACTATACGCAAACCTTTCGAACACACACAATGTACCCCTTGGATGGAATGCTAAATTACAAGGAAGATTGTAATAACCTGACTCGGTATGGTCCCTGGTGGATTGAATAGAAACTTCGAGAAATTATTTTAGAAATATTTAAAGTATATAATTTAGTATTTTACACGCAAATCTTTACGTGTCTTTCCCCTATCTAAACTTTGAAGACTAACAGTAAATTTTGAAATTTATTTACGTAATATTTTTTCAGCACATTAAATTAGATTTATTAAATTAAAAAGGAAATAAAAGAAAAAATATTTTCTAACCTACAAAATTTACCAGTGCATGCATTAAGATGCATGAATTTATAAAAATTTTCGAATTATAAAATGGCTACTTACCGACGATTATTATCAATTTTGGCACTTTTTAATTTTAATCTCACCTTATTCCTTCAGTTTTTGAACTTCTGTAGTATTTATTGAGAAAGATCGTTTTGTTTACTTTTCGCCGAAAATACTCGTGTCACATGAAATGTCCCAATGTACTGCTGGAGTCATAAAGCGACTATTAAAATTTAGAAAATAGTAGCTTCACAATTCCAGCAGTTTTTAGTGGCAGTGACGACACGCGAAATGCTTACCATCCATCGTTCGTTATATCTCCGTGCTCACTACTAGCTGAATACTATTAGAGTGTCCGTAAGGTAGATAAGCACCCAAAATTTTTTTGATTCTATGCATTTTTTTATTCTTATATGTTTTTATAGTTTATGGTTGATTTCCATTGCCCCCACTCGCCATTTGTCATAATTCTCGTCGACTATCGGACCTTGCTCTAGTGAAACTTTAGTGATTTTATTGTTAAAATTAAAAGTTACTAAATTTTTACTAGAGCAGGTTGCGGCAGTTGAAAAAAATTATGACAAATGGCGAGTGGGGACAATGGAAATCAACTTTATGATGGTATAATAAAAACTTGTAAATAGTTTTCCGAAATTCGAATATTTGGAAAAGTTATTAATGGTCAAAGTTTGTTGTAGCGTTTTAATAAATAGCTATTTACGAAGTGTATAAAACGTTTGTTCTTAGGGTCCTTTGGAGACGCACCATTAAGGGTGTTGGTGTAGATAAAGGGGAATGTAAGTTTATGTAGTTGAGTCACAGCACTGACGATTCGGAGGACGCTCGAAGACGTAAGATGGTTATCATTATTAAGTTTACCGGTACCAAGCTTTCAGAAATGCAGGTCAATTGTAAAAACGAAAGAAATTAGAAAAAGAACGTATAAATGGCGTGTATTACTCAATTGTCAGTGCTATCCTCGAACTTCAACTTAAATCGCTATTCTCATCTTCTTATGCATTCAAAGCAAGGTTCTAGATGTTTACATCCCCAACGTTAAAGAATTAACAGCGGAAGGTAACCACATGATTCAACACTGATTCGCGCCAAACATATCATAGTTTAACGATTCTAGTCTGAGTATCAATACTACTTATAATAAAATCAGATAAAAAAGACGAATAAGAAAGAGGACCAAGAAGAAAGATATTATATATATAGGAAAGGGTAGGAAAGAAAAAAATGAGAATCGGAGGGGAATGCATGCTAAAGGTAAAGAAGGGAGGGAGAGGGAATCTTTGCACCTGAGTGAACCCGCGTTCGTCCAGAGGGATCGACGCAACCCAGGGTTCATTATTCTCTCAACGGTCTCGACAAAAACCGTACCTACCTATTCGCCCATGTGGATACAGTCTACAGGTAAGTATACGCACGGTCGTGCAGTCCGCGGAAAAAATTTGTTTCATCGAACCCGGAGTAGTCGTCCTTACATTGAAATAAAAATAATTTCATTACCCCGGGAGCCACCTCGATCAGGCTCGGATTTATAACTAAGCTTTCTTGAAAAGTTGTTTTAAAATTAGTTTCCAAATTTTCTTGCCTTTCCTGATTTTTCGATAAATTTTTTTAGACTTCCAGTAAACATCAACGACAATATCAATGTGTGTGAATATTTTTGCCTTTTTCTTATTTATAACAAAATCTTATTTTACTTATTTGAGATAGAGAATATTATTCTTTCATTTGAATTGAATTTTGACCGATTATTTAATTTTAAATTTTCAAAAGAGAGTGGATATTATTTTTGGAAATTGTTCTATATTGTGTTAAAAATTTTTTTCATGAGATGAATGAATGTGAAAATGATTGCAGCCCTGAGTCTCGAACCTCGGGGTTGGTACCCCGACTCCAGGCAGCATCCAGTACATTCCCCTTGCGTTCAATGCTCGCTGATGATATCTAGATGGCTGCCCGGTGTCTGCCGTTCCCGCGAGAATCCGGCTTACGCTTCTACGAAGGTGGAGTGGGAGGAAGTGGAGGCCGTAAATAACGGCTTTATCTACCTGTCTAGCTCATCGATATTGTTGAATCGCTTTCTTTGACACTTCTTGACAGGTCCCACCCTTTGATCTACTCCCTCATTCTGCATCACATTCGCAAACCTTAAACTCCAAAAGTTGACTGTCATCGAATCGTTTTTCGCTGTCAAACTATTGGCAGCCAATATTGGACCGCGATTGGTAAAATCTTAGGATGATTACGATGTTGCACTTATAAATTGGCTACAAAGACAGGGTCATTAATGAAAGCCGATCATTGGTTTTCAATAATAGTTCAATCTTTGGAGCCAATTAATAATGAAGCATTTGAAGCAAGAAAAAAATTATGCGTTATTTGAAATCGGTAAATGATTTCCTGTAGTTATTAAAGCGCTAAATCCGAATCTGGCAGCAAAAACCTTTCATCACGTCAGCATTTTAAGAAAAGTTGTTTTTCAAAATTTTTACCGGATAAATCCAAAGTGCTATAGACTTGCCATAGGGTTCAAATTAAAGCTTAAACCCTACATTTTACGAAGGTGTAGCGATATTGACGACAACCTAAATTGGCTGTCAAACAAGATTTCTTGGACAGTTGTCAAGCATAAAAATTGGCTCACACTGTCCGTAAATAGATATATTTTAAAAAATGATTGGAATCACAAAGCTCAATTATGAAAATTATCCTTTGTAGTGTTATAAAATGCAGCTTATGATCATTGTCGATAATTTTTGGGAAGTAAGAGAAGAAGATAAATATATGCCACTATATGGATATAGTGACACAAAATTAGCTGCGTAGAAAAAAATGACAAGGCACGTGCAAAGATAAGACTTCTAGTTGAAGATGATCAATTAATGCATTACACAATTAATGTCAAATCAGGGAAGTACTCTTGATAATTTTATAGCAGCACTGTTATTAGGAAGTATTCTTCAATCTTACGATACTCTTATAATGGTATTAGGGAGTAAGTCTGAATATAACTCGACAGTTTATTACAAGTAATTTAATTGATGCATGTAAACCGAACAATGGGGCAAAAGATATAAGAGAAAATCTACAAAACAGTGCAACAACTATGAAGTCAGTGGGTAATACAGATTAAGGTCTTATAAATATTAAAACAAGTTGGGTTTTCCGTTAAAAACCAGGACATGCAAATCAAAAATTTTTGAAATGCAAAACATGAAAAGAAAAACAGGAAATGGCTAATAAACTTTTTAAAAAGAAAAATGCATTTAGAAATAAATCAAAAGCATAGAAATTTGGTTTGCAGATTGCGGAGCAATAAGTCACATAATATATAATAAAGATTTTTTCAGTGAATTAGACTCCAGCAAAAAGAGACGCGTCCGTTTTCAGATGAAAAGGTTGACAATATAAAAGGGATAGGAACAGGTACCATAAAATGGAAATCTAAAGAAAGAAATTTTTCGGAAATAGAAATAGATGATGTTCTCTACGTACCGTAAAATGAGGTAAAGTCGGCGTTTGAGGGTAAAGTCGGCCGGCGCTTTAAATCATTTTAAAGTTTAACTATTACTTTTTTCCAGAAGAAATCCGAGTTTTATTAAAAATGTAGTTAGAATTAATGTAAATTAATAAATGAAATACAATATTTAAGTGTTTAAAGCGCCGGCCGACTTTACCCGCAAACGCCGACTTTACCTCATTTTACGGTACTAAATTCTAGTTGTAATTTATTGTGAGTAAAAAAATTGGTAAGGCACGGCTACAAAATTCAGTTTTCAGAGAATAATAGACACATCTTAAAAGACGGAATAATGTGTGTCAAGACGCCAAAATTTGGACACTTACGTGTTTTCGGATGTGCAGGGTAAACGCTTATTCACTAAAAGTAAAGGAGAAAACTATATGATAAAGAAGTAAAGAAATTTCGTCTGTTACTCATTGTCAGAAGAATCTACAGTTTTTCAATTACTGAATACAGAATCAAATAAAATTAAGATTAGCAGAGATGTTATTTTTCTTAATAAATTTCACAAAAATGAAACATCAAATGTAAGTAGTATAATCGAAAAACGTATGAACAACAATGGAAGGCAAGAAATTCAAGAAAATAAAAATGAAGGAAAATCATCAGTGGAAGAAATTTCTCCGTCGAGAAATCAACGGAGTGTTTCAATAAATAGTACAGTCATTGATTATAATCAGTATTCAATAGAAAAATTAGAACAAATTCAAGTTCAAATTCAAGATAGTGTTTGCAAACTCAAGAAAGAAATTCACGGATTGAAACAAGATGACAAGGTATGAAATAAATCCGCAATTAGCTTGCAACAATTTGATTTTAGTTAGATCAAATAACAATCAAAATGAGCCCAGAATAATCCAGAATTTGTATGTAAACTATCAGCAAACAATACGCAATAATCCGGATTAAGTATACCGTCAAAAAAACTGAATCAGACATGAGCCCGTAATAATGTGAAATCTTTATGTGAAAAATCCGGTATTAGTCCACAATAATTCTGATTTAATTTGGTGATAAAAACCTAATCCGAAATGTGTCTAGAAAAATTCGGAATTAATATGTTCAAAATCAGCAGTCGCAGTCTGAATAAAAATTTTAATCAGAAAGGAGTCCGAATTAGTTGGCAATCTGAATGTAACCAAACCGGATTCAGTCAGGTCTAAAATCTTTATTGAAAATCTGTATGTAAAAAATGTGGTATTAGTCCACAACAATGATGATTTTGTACATATATAAATTCCGGGCTTTTCTGGACTCATTTCGGATTAAAATATTATGTCAGATTAAGACCGGATTGTTGCTGATTAATACTGAATTTCTGACATACAAATTCCGGATTCATTTAAGGTTAAGTTTTTTTGATCGACCTAGAATCGAATTGTTACGGACTGATTTAGTATAAGTTTTGGACTACTGCGGACTTATTTTTTTATATTTGTCATTGTGTCCGCTCTAATTTCGGAATATTTTATATTATTTTCGGACTGTCCTTGTACAATCTAGATAGATTCAGTACGTTTAAAAATCTGAAACCGAAATAATCCGACATTCTGTATGTATTAAATCTGCAATTAGTCCGTAACAATCTGGATTTAGTTAGCTAGGTTTTGCTGTTATTACAATTCCTACTCATGCCGCCAGATACAGTTCTCTCACAGTTGAGATGAGTCTCAAGTTCAATCAGAATTGTTCACTGTCGGCGTAAATGACATGTTGCCTTCTGACAAATAGTCACTACTTTGGTTATAATATTTCGGAATGTGGAATTAATACGAAACAGTCCACTTTAGAGTCGGGATTCTATTATTCAAAATCAATCCGGTTAAGTCCGAAGTTAGTATTATTTTTGTGACCAATAAATCGTGGCAGACATTTTAATATTTATTCAACCTTTACTAAACATTGCAACTAAATATTCTGTAGTTTGCACATAGACCATTAATAAATGTTAAATTAATCCCTGCTTTGAAAACATTATTTTTGACAGTCCGCTGTCAATGTTTTTTATAGTTTTATATTTTATAGTTAAATTCTACACAGTTTAAACTCTGCACAATTTATTTGTTAAATTCTACTCAATTAAATAGCACACCGCTAAACTCTACTTACATTATAATATCTTATTATATGTATAAATGTGAATATTTATATCTTATTATATAAATGTGTGTAGAGTTTAACGGTGTACAATTTTACTGTGCAGAATGTAACAAAAGGATTTTTTTATTATATAGAGTTTAACAGTGTAGAATTTAACAACATTAATAAAATGTGAATAAATTTATATTGTAGAATTAAATTATGTAGAATTTTTTACAAAATTGTGGAATTAAAAAAAATTGATTTTAATTTTAATATAAATGTGTTTAGAGTTTAACGGTGTGCAATTTAATTGTGTAGAATTTAACGGAAAAATTATTCTGATTCTTAAATAAATTTGTGTTCAGTTCATTAATGTGCAATTTAACTGTGTTTTATTTAATATATTTTATTTAATTTTTAAATACAAATGTATGTAGAGTTTGAAGGTGTGCAATTTAAATGTGTATAATTTAACAAATAAATTGTGCTGAGTTTAAACTGTGTAGAATTTAACATTGTACAGTTTAACGTGTAGAGTTTAAACGGTTTAGAGTTTAAATGAATAGAACTTGAACGGCGCCAATTTTACTTTCAATGTTAGTTTAAAATTTGGAAAATGTATTACAACATAAGATGAGTATCCGAATAATAATCTCATTGTTTAAAAATTGAGTTTAAAACAAATTACTTTCAAAATAATGTTCATACAAGTTGATTATGTCAGAATTTCAATTAGACTCTTAATGTTTAAAGCAGGCGAAATGTATTATGACTAAGAAGGTAATTTAATTATTGTTAATATGTAATATTTATTGATTGAAATTATATTAAGTTTATTAATGTTCAAACTGTTAGATTTTTTTGGCACTCTTAAAAGAGTTGATAAACAAAGCCTGATTATTAATTGTCAAAATAATTTAACAGAATTTTTATTTAGACTACATTTATCTTAGTAAAAATTTTATTTTATAGAATTAAGTATTAATGCATTCAGTTAATTTGAACTTATTCAAATTAGGTTTATAAATATTCTTGAGAATGATTTTTTTAAAAATTGGGATCTCTGCATTATGTCAAAACTAAAAATAAAGTAATAAATTAATAACTCTTGTTGTGGTACAGGTTTCTGTTAAATTTATGGGACTGGAGATTTCAACATGGAGCAAAGTGAATTTAGAGGTTTGTGGGCCATCTTTACTACTCGCTTTCATTTCTGAGTATCGAAGAGGGGCGGTTATTTTCATTATATCCTCTACGAGAAAAATACATTCAATTAGGGAACGATTCAAGAGTCTTGAGACGATGAATTTCGTAGAATCGGTAAAATCGACAAAGCAGCAGACACTTACGGAATTTCAACGATCTGCGAATTCCATGTCCTACCCCATATCTCTTGTTCTCGCTCGTTTTTATTCAGCATCTTCACATCTTTTTTTTTCTTTTACTCTTACTCTCTCTTTCTCATTGGTACAACGACCGAGTTAGTCGAGATGATCTTAACTTAGAAGAGGCATCGAACTTTCTCTCTCATTTTACCTCTTTTTCTTCCTCGATCCCGCTCTCAGAGCGAATACCAGTGTCGGTGACGTTTGTCAGCAGCGTCATTGACTCTTCGATGTCATCGAGAGCTTATCTACCTGACCGAACTGATACCTTCTAAAAATTGACTGTCCATAAACCCACTGTACTGGACCGATTCGGCTTAGTGATCATAATGAAATAGCTCAACCAAAAGTATAAGAGAGATGGGGAATCCGAGACAAAGATAAAGAAATCTCAACGGCAAAATGCAAATTTAACGCCAGTGATGACCTTTGTCGGTCGTTGCACGTCCCTTCTCGAAGAACCTGCACTCTACGGCAACGCCTTGCCTCTTTATGAGTACACCTGCACCGAATACCTACCTTAACACGCTCGTCTTTATTCCATTACTTATGACACGTTTTTACATTTTTCCAAACATATCAAAATATCTTCCTTATTTTCTAATGTGCATTTTATTGCACACAAATTCAATTGTAAAATTAATTTATGAAGAAAAATACTTTATTTTTAAAATAAGATAGGAGAAAAACAATTTGGACACTTTTTATCTTTTTCTATCTACAATTAATAAAATCAATGCTCAAAACTTAAACTTCTTTTTCATAATTTGTAATTTCTAACAAAATATAAGAGAAGCAGGTGCATGGCGCCTCCATCGTAGGGATTCGTGGACAATATTAATATTACTGTTGCTAAGGAAAAAAAAGCGGTCATGGTAACGGTTGACATGGAAACGGTTGCTATGGTAATGGTTGCTGTAAAGCAGTTGCTATGGTATCGGTTGTCATGTTAACGGTTGCTATGGTAACTGTTAGCGTGCTCGCACAAGAAAAAACGGAGCAGTGTGCAGGATGTGTTTCAAATGAGATAGAAAAGGAAAGAGCGATATTTCTTTCCTTTTCTAATTCATTTGAATCATATCTTGCACACTATTCCATCTTCTCTTGTGCGAGCACCCTTACCATGACAACTGTATGAGGTCTAGGTCACGAAACCCTAAAAAGAAATCTAAACATGACTAATAAAAAATTTTCTGCATATCTATGTGCCTTCAGTATTTGGTGGGTGCTTTCAAATAAAACATGCATTTTAATGTACTAATCACACAGAAAAAATCATTTCGTTAATTGATTTTTCTGATTGTGTTAACTAAATTTCGTTAGTTAATTTTTTTGTAGTTGAATTAATCAAATTTTGAGTAATGTGAATTAAGTTTTTAAAGTTGAATTTATTTATTGAAATTACTTTAGTTCAGATTACTTTGTATACTTATTCGGAAATTGTTGTAACATTAGTTATGTCCGCCCTGAGGGAACATTGACTATTAGACAATATTTTCTAACAATATTTAACCCCTTGCGTCATACTAAGTCTCTCAGAGACCTACTTTATGTTTTTCTAGTTTTCAATTTTTTAAATTAATTTTTCATTGATAAATATCAGATTTTTTTATACGGTTAATACTACTTTAAAAATTTATTTCGGAATTCATGAGAGAAGTGCGAAAAGTAAGACGTCCCGCTAGATGTCGTACTGCGCTACTATGCTTGACATACTACAGTTATTTTTTATTTGGGTGCTGAGACGTCCCGAATACGTTGTCGAATATTGTCCACAACTGGTGGCCAAAATTGAAAGCTAACAGTAATCCCGCTTCGAAACGTTTCACGTTCCACACTGAGGCTTGAGTTCTCCCGATCCGAGGGTTCACATAAGGACATTAAGAAATAATACTCGGATCGTTTGAGTTTCCGTATTTCTCTCAGTGGATATTTATTTTAAAATAAATTATATTTTATTCTTACAAAACGTAAGAAAGCTATTTTATTTTACAAAATTCAAAAGAAAAATTGAATATAAATTCAAAAAACAATATATTGGTTTCTATTTTAATAACTAAACTAAAATTTTGAATAACATTCTTTAAATTTTGTAATTGCGGTTTCAGGATTGCTGATTACGAATCTGAAGTCCGTTTTTGAAAGTTCAAGATATCGTGTTCAATTTAGAGTCCCGACAAAAAACGACGTAGCTCCTTCTATATTTTGTTTATTGAACAAAAAGAAACTTAATACTAATCAGTTACGACAATTTTACGATGTTTGAAAAAATAGCTTATAGTTAACTGATCAAATATTATAGGTAATGTCGAATTAATAAGGTTAATATTGACATTATAATTTCTACAAAAGTTTATATTCTCTGTGATATTATACATAGGCGCATGAAAACTAATAGACGAAGAGGGTAGTTCATTAAAAAATGGTTGATAATACCTGCTTGTCGATTTTTGAATTTTAAACTTTAAATAAGATAACAATTCTGGACAGTCCACAGTGGGTCAGAAGGTAGGCAAAAGCGGTCAAAACTGAAAAATTGATGAAATTCGCTCGAAAATCGTTACTCGGGGGTTTTCAAGGTTGCTGATTACGAATCCGATGTCAGTTTTCAAAAATTCAAAATGGTGGATTCAATATAGCGCATCAAAAATTTAAAAACTCATTTAATTCAGCTAAAAATACTTATTGGGATGTTTTTGGGTTATCTGATTACGAATATGATGTGAGATTTTTAAAATTCGAAATGGCGGATCCAATATGGCGCATCAAACAATGATAATTTGTAAAATAATGTAATTGTAACACATAGTGTTGAAATAGCTGTTTTTAATTGCTTGATCCATTCAGAATATAAATCAGAAAGATTAAGATTCATTTTATGAACAACATAAAACATTTTACTACCTAATTCTTCAAGCTTTGAAGAATCTCTTTGTAAACTCCAACATTTTAAGTATCACAATTTTACATTTTTTTAAAATTATTAAATTTGTCTACAAATATTTTAGAATTTTATATTCCCAAACAACATAAGCAGATAATATCCCAAGTAGCACGGAATATTGCTTGAATGTCAAGGTGATATCAAGCGAGAATATTTTTGTGACATTCACAGGGATATCCTCTCAATATTACATGAATTTCACGGGAATATTCCCTCGGTGTCATACAAATATCACGCGAATGTCACAGGAATATCACCGTGGAATGTCCACATGAAGCGGACATTATGATATCGCCTGAATGTCACAGGAATATTTCCACTTTATATCACCGTGACATTCAACCAATATTCCGTGCTACTTGGGATGATTAGTATATTTAATGAAACATGTTTCGCAAGAAAATTTACTTGAAAACCGACTATGGTGCCATCTGTCTGTTTAGTAGTAGCATATAAATATTATTAACACAATGCATAGAAAAATATTAATTTTGTAAATCAAAAATTGATAATTGGTAGGGGAGGATGGGGCAAGGATAGTTAGGTAAGACCTTTTCAAATCTAGCGGCCAAACCTAAATATATATCAGCAATCGAATAGTATCTTCAGAAAACCTGGTTATTTGGCTATAATTTTGCTATACATTATTTTGCTGTAGAGTGCAATCCCTACGAGATACGAATGAAAAAGTAAAAAAAAAATTTCAACTATCCTTGCCCCAGTACCGGGGCAAGGATAGTTAAAGGAATCCAAATGCTAAAATTGTCATAGAAAATCAGTAAATTTTCGGTTTCTTTATTTTATTGGATTTAGACTATTTAATATTGATATATCAAGTATTAACAACATGTTTTGAACATTTTCTGAATATCAATTATTGCATTAAAATTCGTCTGAACTAAAATCTGAGGTTTAACCAATTTTCTTCAGATGATCACCAATTTCTTGGTCAATAAGCTTCTTTTTTCGTATATAATTACGTACCATTATGTATATCAACATAAAAAGAACAATTAAACATTTTTTTATAATTTGCAGTCGCATTAGCAGGATTTTATCGAGCCGTAATAGTCCTAACTATCCTTGCCCCATGAGCCCATATTTCAGTTTTTTCTAAATTTTAAGGAACGACGTTAATTAATTTGAAAATAAATATGATATTCGTGTTCAGCAGGAAATTTCACTCCGGAAAACACTTACGAAAATATATATTCGGAAGCACTAATATAGAAAACAGTATGATAAACACTACGTTGACATTTTAGCAAAACAGACTTTTTACAAAAATAAACTCCTGACTTCGCAAATGGTGGCAGATTGACTTCCAATTTTTACTATCATCTATTGGTGTTAAGACGCAAATATGCCATGAATGACGCAAATTTTGAGCAAGCCATCTAAGCATAACAGCAACTAACTATCCTTACCCCTTAACTATCCTTGCCCCATCCTCCCCTAAATATGTGCTATCACATAAGCAAGTATCGAGTCTATATATGAGAGTCGAAAAATGTTAATTGCACACGCACTCTTATTACTTTCTACAAGTTTTTTAAAAAATGCTAATTTTTAGGGATTTATTACTCTCATGTCGGGCAACAATTTATCAAAATTACAAGCAGATCCAATAAGTTTAATTTTTGACTGGTGCAGTTCAGAAAAAATGCCCCTTCTTATATATGTATAGGCATATATAAACTTGATAGTTAGATGTGTATTTAATACTACAAAGTCATTAATCACAATATGAATATGTGTCAATAACCTCAGAGAGATGTCACTTTTACTTTCTTTGTTCATCTGCCTGTAACTATATGTATATTGTGTAACGCCTCAGGGTTCCTAAGTATGTAGCACGTAGTATTACAGTAGTTTTACCCTGTGATATTACAGGGGTTTTTTTTTTAAATGAAAAAGTCTTTTAATATTACTGTAATGTTACGTACAACTTGGGTTAATGGTTAATGATAAAAGAATGTTCAGCATACGTGAGACATTTAATCGTAGACACATTTTAACGAAAGCAAGTTAATATGCAAAGGTAGAAATCATGTATACAGTATAGGGATGACCATATATTATTATCCCTCATAACAAAAGGATATCCATATCAATGGTCGATATCCTAGAATGGTCCCCAGGATATCTTGGGATATCCATAGAATATCCCTAGGATATCCAAACCGCCGATTTGTGGGACATCAACAGGACATCCATAGGATATCCACAGGATATCCCTAAGACATCCACAAAATATCTATTGGATATTATATCGCAGGATATCCATAAGGTATTCTCAGGATGTCCGTGGGATATTCTTAGGATATTCACGGGATATTTAATATCTCAACATATATTTTTAAAGGTTAAAATTGTTAAGCTAATATAATGAATAATAATATAATAAAAACAAAAATCTTTTGAGCTTCTAATTTATTTTAAATGAAGATTTGAAACGCATTTTTCAAAGTTTTTAAATAAACTCATGCACTTAATGTATAATTAATATTAATAGTTATTCATTATTTGCGGGGAAGAATTTATATTGTTTAAAGCCAATTTATTTTCTGACAATATTAAGCATATGAATAAAGGAATGAATCACGAATGAGAAAAAAATTAGTTAATAATTTTTCAAATTAAACAACTTTCTCGAAAAACAAGTTGCATTTTATTTTATTTATATAAAATTTAATTCACAGAATATTCTCACTCGTAGTCTCATAATGACTTTAAAAACAGTGTCCTGAGAATATCTTCTTGACATCCAGAAGATATACTGAGAATATCCTGAAAATATCTGTGGGATATCCTGACGATATCAATGGGATATCCTGATGATATCTGTGGGATATCCTGACGATATCTATGGGATATCTGGAGGACATTTATGAAAGTCTATAGAGATATCCAGAAGATATCCTGTGGATATCCTCAGATATTCATGGGATATCCAAAGGATATCCAAACCGCTGATTTTTTGGATATCCTTAAGAGATCCGTTTGATATCCATAGGACATCCCTAGGATATCTGCGGGATATTATCAATATATCCCAAGATATCTTGTGTTATTAGGGATATATCAAAAATGGTAAATATGTTTAGAAATTTTTATTTTTAGTTCAACAAATTTTATCTGTTTATTTAACATACAAATGGATTTTATTACATTTTTATCTTATTATAAAAGTTTATTTTGAAAGGTACTATAAAATTACGTACGCAATTAGTGAAATCGCCAAGTTTCCGAAACCCAAGACGATTTTAGAGTGAGAGTGATAAGGAAGGGGAATATTTTGATCTTCTTTTAACCCATTATGTTTCTGAAACCTGGCGACCTTATCAGGATGCACCTTAAGGTAGGACGAAGAAACTGGTTGGTCTGCTTGGTACTCAACAAGACAATTACCGAATAAGAGAATTGTGTCGTTGCGTAAAATTAGGATCAAGGGGAATGCAAGCGCTTTGAACTTTCGAAAATCGTGTTTTATAACTCTTCTCATTGCACTTGACTCACAAAGTATTGATAGATTTTCAGTTTTTCAAAATCTTATGTATAAATTAAAAATTTTTTCATTTCATTAATATTAAATATGCACTGAAAAAATAATATGAATCAAAGAGTTTTTTATTTGTTTCAAATAAATCGCAGGAATTAAAAAGGACAAATCAGTTATGGAATTGGTTCAAGAAAACGATTGTCTTGCTATGGAATGTTTAGGAGGAGAGCATATATTCTTGATCCAAGAACATATGGAATTCGACCAAGAAATTAATCAACATATAAGAAATATAAAATATATTAAATGAAGAAAATATTTTCTTGTTTTTAAAATATATGTTCTAAATGTACTAAAATGGATCACTTTTTACAATGATTCATTTCAATTTTCAGGAAAATTATTTTAGAAAACTCTACTAAAAATTTTAATTTATTGAATTAAACAATCAAATTGTCATGGTTAGTGAAAGTCTAAATATAAAATATTATTGAATTTGATAAAATATTTTTAGAGTTGTAGAGTTTTGAAATTTCGACTTTATTAAAATTTAATTTAATTTCAGTAGCGCAGTAGTTTTTAGTTTTTTAGAATCCTATATGGACGTTGATATGTTAGAAAATACCAGTTGATTCGTGAGTCAAAATTTGCTTTGAAATATTTCCTGATCATTGCAGAGTCTTTATATGTAATATTGGAGGAGTATTAAGCGTAATATTTCAGCAAAATTGCACGGCAATGTTTCTCAATAGGCGGCCATTTATCTGTTTTTATCAACATTTCATGAACCTTGCATTGAAATATTTAGGAAATATAATGTGCTATGTGGGAAGTAGAATGCATAAAAAAATAAAATTTGACCTTGAAAATCAAGGTCAAATTTTTAATTTGCGTATATCTTAAAATCCCCTTTTTTTCTTTTCTTTAATTATTTAAATGAAAAGCTTGACTCATTTTCTACAAGATATAATTTTAAGAGTCGTTTTTAAGTTTTTGAGATATCAACAACTGATTCTTCGCGCGCCACCATGTCGCAGCAGGCAACACTCTTTACGTGTAAGTATACCAATATGTCCATGCATGACTATATGTTTCGAGAATTTTTTGTAGGAAATATACGGCACTGATGATAAAAAATGATTTAAAAAATATTATTATTGATTGTTAAGTCTGAATTAGTGATTATTGAAAAAGAGCAGTATACCCGGGATAAAAATAATCCGAAAAGGAAAAGAATTGGTGCTTAAAAAAGCAGTAATTTGAGAAATGATAAGGACACTCGTGTTGAAAGTTTTATTTAACCTAAATTTAGTATTTTATTACACTTTAAGAAACATGTTTAACATTTAGAAAAAGAACATTGAGAAAAAACTTTTTTGGTCACTATAAAACTTGTGAAAAATATGTAATTTGTAATTGAGGTTATGTTTACGAAAAGGTAAACAATGAAGATACATACATCTGCCTTATGAATTTTAGATAAGGAACTGCATTGACCACCATTTTAACTGACAGATTGTGTTCTTCTCTACCTTTTCAAACATTGATTTGAGTCCTAAAATACATTTTTCATTCTGTTTTTCAATAAAATTTACAAAACACTGTACGTTTTCATATAAAGTTGCTCGAAACCTTGTGAAACGAGTCTTGTGTCACGGAGTAAGTCCAAGTTCCGGTCTTAAATGAAAAGGTCTATTACATGTGAAAGAACTTCGTGGTTAAAGTACTCACCCCACATAGCACGACTTCTTGCTGTGAGGTTAGTGTAAGGATATCTGTAGGGCTTGTAAGGTTACCGCGTAAGCCTACAGTAAACTTGAGGTCATCTTAAAACTTCCGCCATGACAGTAAGCTTACACAATACACAGTAAAGCTAAGGTAAGCTTACACAGTAAGGTCGTGGTAAGTTTACATGGTAAGGTTGTGGTAAGCTTACACGGTAAGGTTGTTGTAAGCATCCTGTAAGGTTACTGTAAACATAGAGTAATATGAAAATATATTGAAAATAATTATATTACAATATATATTATATTATAATTTTTTTTGTAAAAAATTATATATTTGGTAAAGTACTTCATGTACCCAATAGGGTTTGTTAAATAAAAGTTACTGCGCAGCTGTATGTGCCATAAAAAACTACTGCGCATAAATATTAATAAAATTTATTTATTAATAACATTCTATGTTTACAGTAACCTGACAGGAAGCTTACCACAACCTTACCATGTAAACTTACCACGACCTTACTGTGGAAGCTTACTATCATGGCGGAAGTTTTAAGATGACCTCAAGTTTACTGTAGGCTTACGCGGTAACCTTACAAACCCTACAGATATCCTTACACTAACCTCACAGCAAGAAGTCGTGCTATGTGGGACCTCTATAGGACTAAACTATGTGCAAGTTACAGCCCGATCCGGTCAACTTTTTTTTCACTTACCGGAATTCACTACCGGAATTTTACACCATATATATATTCCGGTAGTAAATTCCGGTAAGTGAAAAAAAAGTTGATCGGATCGGGCTGTAACTTGCACATAGTTTATATATATATATATATTTTCAGATAGCACAATTTCTCACATGGAACTTGACATGGTAAGTTTTGAAATATTGAATAGTTCCGCCTAAGAGCAACCTTGCATGGCAAGTCTAAGGGAATGTTGCGCTGTAATATTGAGAAAATATTACATGGAAAGTATGAGGCAATATTGTAGCAATATTTCCGGATAGTATTCAGGCAATATTGAGGTAGTATCGCATTGTAACGTTAAAGTAATATTGAGGTAATATTGACGCAATATTGAAGAAATATTACAACTTTTTGTTTTAGGAAGAAAAGAAGTCAAGTATGTTTCTAAAATAATCTAAATATACTATAAATAATTTTTGTTTGTTAGTTAAACACAGGACTCACGGGCATTAGGTCCATGGTACGGTTCTATTCCTGCCATGAGTTTATATTTTAGTTAAACTGAAACTCATTATAATTCTACCTCAATATTATCTTAATGTTACAATGTAACTATTTGTAATACTATTTCTATTCAATCTTACACGAAACTTGCCTAAATATTGTATTTTACTGTATTGTAAATATTTTTATTTTTTCGAAAAACAACTACAATATATATATAGTTATACTTATATCCCACATAGCACGGCTTCTTGCTCCCAAGTAGCACGGAATATTGGTTAAATCTCACGGTGATATCAAGTGGGAATATTCCTGTGACATTCAGGCGATATCATAATTGTCCGCTTCATGGGGACATTCCACGGTGATATTCCTGTGACATTCGCGTGATATTCGTATGATACCGAGGGAATATTCCTGTGAAATTCATGAAATATTGAGGGGATATCCCGGTGATATTAAGGAAATATTCCAGTGATATTGATGAGATAATTAAAAAAAAAAATTTTTTTAATTTTTTCAATTTTTTTCCATTTATTTATTTTTTTATTTAAATATTCAAAACAATCAAACAAACAACATTTTAGAATTTTATAAATAACAGGAATATTATCTCAATATCACAAGGATATCCCCTCAATATTACATGAATTTCACGTGAATATTCCCTCAGTATCATACGAATATCACGCGAATGTCACAGGAATATTGTTAAAATATTGTTTTATTTTCACTTTTTTTATGAGTATTTACTTTTTATTTGATAATAATTGTAATTTCATATCTTCGACTCAAAATAATCCAGATGAAGAAAATATTTTGTTTAACAAATACCTTGTTTGCCAAATGCTATAGAATTTTATACTTTAAAGAATCTTTGATCTGGTGTATCAATTTGACTAAGCAATCGTACTATTTGAAAGTCAAAATAATGAAAAGAAGCTTAGTTGTTTATCTTTGTACGATTCCACAGTTTGTCACGTTTGTATTAATCTTACGTGTACTTTTGTGATTTTTTATATTTAAATTAAATGTTAACTTTGTCTTATTCTATAAAGAAACTATGGGCTAGGGGTAGCATCAAATTTTGATCTTGCTTTGAAACTTTTTGATTTTCAAAAATTAAAAAAATTGAAAATGTACTAGGAGTTTAAAAAGTGTTGAGTGGTCATTCAGGTTTCTATTCTTTCCTTTGCAGGTATATGACCTACTGATTTTTCGTGTTAGGAAGATTTGAGATAAGAAGTTCGTGGCACTGAAAGTGACTCATGCTATACATGTGTTTATAAGAAGTTAGTGGCCTTCGAAGTTCTGTATTGAAAAGTGAGGTTTCAGTTTTGCTCTGTTTTTATTTTTAGTTAAAAGTGTCAGGGCACTTTTGAGAATAACGTAATCTGGAATATTATTCTGTCTCAATCGTTAATTTGGAAGATAAAATTTGAGTGCAAAAGTGCATAGGCATTTTGACAATTGTTTATAATACTCGGAGAATCACTTCACACTTGTGACTTGAATCCGTTGGAAACAAGTCGGAGATCGAATTTCAGTGGTACGTCAGCACGTTAAAATAATATACTACCTCGCATTATTATATACATTCATAAAAAAATACCACTTTTTTTAAAAATAAATTTCATAAAAATATATTCACGTTTTGAAACCCCCTTACCATTTCTAAAATATTTTTGTTAATAAAAAGTCATTAATCGAAAGTCGAAAGTAATCGAAAACTAGAATGAGATGCACGATCTGATTGGCCGAAGCAAAGTAGCGCGAGCTTATTTGAAATAATGTAAATTCAACTGAACAAATTTTTAAACATAAATTAATATATTACGTTTCCATTAATTATTTATTTAAAAAAATAAGTTTCCATTTTACAAATTACGAATAATATTATTATTAATTAAACTTTATTTAAGAGAAATAAATTAAATTAAAGAGTAACATAATCTCAATGAATCATGTAAATTGGAAATTCTAGATTTGGAATTGGATTTTGTTTAAAGAAACTATTTATTATATTCAATTAATTATTATTTACCAGATCTAATTAAAAACTTGGTTTAACCTCTTACATATCGTAGAAATTTCCACTGTTTGGATCAAAAGTGTATTCAAAAAATTTCTTATGAATTTTTATAAATCTTGATTCGCTTGAAACTCAATATTCGGGGTCAGTTTTTCAAAATTCTAAATGGCGGATTAGAATGGTTGACGAATTTTTTTCAAATTGATCGGATTCGCTTGAAACTCGAACTCATTGTCAGAGATCCGAAATCATTAAAATAGCAAATTGCATGAAAATCAACCTATTTTTTGAAATTTTGACTTTAATTGACCTAATTGGCCAACAAAATTATTTGGTTGAACATTTTTAAATTCCAACCAAAATTTGGTTACGATAACAAAATAATTTGGTTAACACAACAAAATAGTTTGGTTTAAAAAACCAAATGGTCGTTTGTTGTCCTAACCTAAATTTGGTTGTAACAACCAAATAATTTGATTCGCTCTTAGCTCATAGCTTAAGAGATCAGTTAGTTTAAATCTCTCACAAGGATAGGTAGTCCAGTGGTCTGAGCTCCCGATCTTCAGTTTTAAAACAGAGGTTCGATCCCAGGCGGAGATGAGATTTTTCAAAGTCCACAAATATTAAAGAGAATTTCAACAAGCTTCTGGAAAGGTTGCTGCAAGCTTGCTGCAATTTTTAAAAAATACATTTTAAATTAAAAAAAAATTTATTTGTTTTCTAAATTTGAAAATCCTTGTGACGTTTATTATTATTAATTATGTCCTGTTTATTTTCATTTGGAAAGTTAACGAGAACATTTTCGAAACAAATTTGAGGGGACTGGGAATTGAACCCGGGTTCGACAGACACTAACCAAAGACCCCAACCGAGAACCTATTCGACCAACTATCAGAGAATAAAAAAAATCTTGCTCTTAACCCTCAACTGTTTTTATGAGTTGAAAAACAGTTAAAAAACGGCGGGCTTTTTCAAAATGCTTTTAAATAGAAATTTTGCGTTTTCTATTTTATTTGTTAATTAATCAATGTTATTGTTGTTATATTTTATGAAATTTATTTAAAATATGAAAATACTTATTGAAAAGATGAATAAAATTCTTTAAATGTATTAAACATTTGTTAATTTAATAATAATATTTATATATCTTATTATATACTTACTTTATTTATCATTTTAATTTCTAGTATTTTTATTCTCTGATAGTTGGTCGAGTAGGTTCTCGGTTAGGGTCTTTGGTTAGTGTCTGTCGAACCCGGGTTCAATTCCTAGTCCCCTCAAATTTGTTTCGAAAATTTTCTCGTTAAGTTTCCAGATGAAAATAAACAGGACATAATTAATAATAATAAACGTCACAAGGATTTTCAAATTTAGGAAACAAATAAATTTTTTTTTAATTTAAAATGTACTTTTTAAAAATTGCAGCAAGCTTGCAGCAACCTTTCCAGAATCTTGTTGAAATTCTCCTGCAACCTTACGTAGCAAGCTTACAGCAATCTTTCACGGCAAGCTTGCCGCAATCATTCTTAGTATGCTTGCAGCAATCTTTCATGGCAAGATTGCAGCAACCTTTCCTGGAAAGCTTACGGCAAGCTTGCCCTGGGTGGGACATTTCGCTAGCCCAGCCAAGCTTGACAAGCTTGCCCGGTAAGTTTGCCGCAAGCTTGCTGCAAGTTTCCGTGCTATCTGGGAAGTTATCAAATCAATTTTGTATTTATATTCCCTTGTTAGAGTAGCGGAATGGTTAGAGTTAGATTTTCCTTTTTCCATTACATCAAGTTTTAATATTTTTATTAAGAATAAAAAATATTTTGCAGGTATTTTTAGGTAATAATCTTGCAATGATTGTTATATACCATTTTATAGTTGTTAGAAAACAGTTCTAGAACTGTTACAAATACATTTGTAACCATGTTCTAGATCTGTTACAGAATCTTACATATCCGCTGAGTACGACATTTTGAGTAACCAGTGACTCACAGGTTCTTAACCAGTTACAGAACATGTTTTCAAAAAATTTGTAACAGTTCTATAACTGATCTGTAACAGTGTTTGCTGGGGATATACATATAAGGAATAAAAAATTTTTTTAAATCGTTTAAAACCTCTTCTTTTAGGTATAAAAAGTTTGAAGTAAATAAAATAAATTTTTGTAATAAAAAAAATGTTTAAGAAAAGTCACTAAGATGTGGTAAAATTCCATAGGTAAACTAAATTTAAGTCATGCTGAAATCGAGATTTTCTACTTTAACTACAATTCTTTAGTGGTAACATTTAACGATAACTAAGCAACCTGTAAAATTTTTTTAAATGCATATACGTATATGAAATATGATAAGTTAATATGTATTACTATAATTATAATTATTTTTTTTATAATTTTATACACGTTGAAAACGATATTTGCATAAATCTTACTTAAAAAGTTGGGTAAAACATGAACGATTGACGTAGGGTGAAGTGTCCTAAGAATACCCTACTGGAAAAACGTAGGTACGATCCATGATTAGGTCACATAGATAGGTACATTTTAGGTACATAAAAACTCACGTGAGAATGCTGGCAAGATCTCAAGAAACACAGCTAGGATCCTGCGAGAGATATTATACGTACGAACTCATGTGCGAACACACGTAAGAACGCACAGACGACTATGGCAATAACATGGCTTGCACCTTATAAATAGTTATTTTCGTATCAAGGGCGCAAAATAGGTGATTGTGGCGCAGGCGAGATTTAGGAAACCGAGGGGATTCGAAGCGCCGAGGTTCTCTAAATCTCGCCTAAGCCACAATCACCTTTTGCGCCCTTGATACGAACGTAACTTTTTGTCCAGCCTGGACGAAAAGTATGTCGTTTGAGGGCACGACTGTTCTGAAAAGTACAGATAAAAATACAAGAAAAAAAATTATCTATACCGCTTTCAGTTTTATATCCCCTCTAATATAAATTAAATTACTAGACAAAAAGTATAAGTTGCATAAGTGTGTGTGTGTGTGTGTGTGTGAATATAATACTGTAATACATTATAAACAGTAAAATTCCATTAGGCCTTCTTGACCAAAAGCCTAACCCCGAGCGACAATGAGATACTTTGGGCCTGCTTTAAGTGCCCGAAATAACATACTTTTCGGGCAGGTCACAGTGGTCCTCAAGCATCGACAGGTTCAACTAAAATGGATCCAAAAATTGACTGAACAAGCTTTTAGAAGACTATTCGTAAATGTAAAAACTGGTTTTCATAATATCCTAGCTGATCGTTTTGTCGAAAAAACTTAAAATTACGTTTTACGAAATGTATTTTTAGCATTGTATTACCCAGTAAAAAAAGATTTATTGAGCAAGCGATTTGGCTGATTGAGCAAGCCGTCTGCCCAATTGTCTAAACGACATTCGGACAATTGGACTGTTTGCTCAATCATCCAATGCATTATGCCCAATCACCAACATTGTATTTCGCGTCTAATAAAAGAAGAAATCGGTCCGAGTGTTGAGAAAATGATAAATCATGAATAATTATTGTTAAAAAGCAAGAAGTAATATATAAAAATACCTGAAATAAGAATAAATAACGAGTTTTGTAAAATGTTATTTTTTAGTTGACAGTGCACTGATGTAATATGAATTTTGTCGGTAAAAGTGAGGAGTATGATAAAGAGAAACGTTTCTTTATCGACTCGTGATACATTTCAATTGATAATAAAAAATTGTAGATTTCTTGTTTTTTTAAAAAATAAGGAGAAATTTCAATTGAGTATTTAAAAATAAATTTTAATTGATTTAATTTAATTTAATTAGTGGATTAATGAATCAGTGAAGTGAATTAAATTAAATTAGGTTAAATACATTGAATAGTGGTAAGTAATTATATTTTGTAAAATTATTATTTATTAATAGAATTATATTCTTTGTTAATTTGTCTAGTATTATTCTTTTTACAAAAAAATAAGTATAAATAAAAACTGGTAAGTAAAATAATTGAATTTAATAATAATATATTTATATTATTAAACTCAATTAATTAAATAAAATAGGATTTTTATTAAAAGAATCAATAAATAGGAGATTTAAATTAATTCAATTATTTTAAAGAAAATTTTTTTTTATATATCAAGGATCAAAATATAATTAATAATAATATAATTAATAATCCTATTTTATTTAATTAATTGAGTTTAATAATATAAATATATTATTATTAAATAATTCATTGTGCACATGTTTTCTACTGGTTCTCCTCATGAGAACTCATTTTAAAATGGAGAAAAAGCAATTGGTCTTGCGCGCAAGCTATAAGTTAATCACTCAGTTGTTAGAAGAAGTTACAAAACTAATGCACGAATACATTGATATGAATGGATGAATGAATGAAATTTCAACTTGAATATAAATAGATAAATAAAGCTTAAATGGTAAATTAAGCTTAATGGTAATCTTAAAATATGAAAAATTATTGTAAAACGCAGTTTAAAAATATTTCGAAAAAAATTGGTTCTGATTTGAGGCAAAGTCGTTTTAGCGTCTATAAAGAGTAATCTAATGAGCTATTCTACAAGCTTTTGTATGTATTTTACTATAAGTTAAATATACTAATGCTTAGTGAGTACGTACTGTACACTAAAATGGTTTACCAATGAACATTACAGATATAATTGTTGATTATTGAACGGTATATAATACAATGCTAAAAATACATTTCGTAAAACGTAATTTTAAGTTTTTTCGACAAAACAATCAGCTAGGATTTTATGAAAACCAGTTTTTACATTTACGAATAGTCTTCTAAAAGCTTGTTCAGTCAATTTTTGGATCCATTTTAGTCGAACCTGTCGATGCTTGAGGACCACTGTGAGGTAGGACAAAAAAGATATTTTGTTCCCTCAGACAGTCGTTTAGCTCGGTTGGTTAGGGTCTTTCGTCTGCGTTCGTACTCGGGTTCGATTCCCCGTCCCCCCAAAATTTGTTTTCGATATTATTTTCGCAATGTTCAGTTTCCGAAATATGTAATAAGTGTTAGGTAGGAATTAAAATTAAAAACTGTTGAAAATATAATTAACTTTTTTTCATTCACTAATTAATTTATTTATCGAAGACGATGTCTGCTACTAATTTTTCTTTAATAAATGTTTTCAAAAATATAATAAATTTTTTGTATTTAATAATTGAATTCATTTATTTTTTTATTAAAAAACCTCCCTACTAATAATTAAATTAAAATGTAAAAATAATTAATGAATATTAAGGAAACATAACGTGCTTCCTGGGTAGACATTTATTCATTCCTGTAGTTCTTATGTGTGTTCGCACGAGAGTTTTTGAAGAAAAGTATAAATATTTTTGCAATATTCTATCCCATTTTAGGGGATTAAAAAAAGAGGGAATATTCGAGATTAAATGGAATAGAAAAATTTTATACTTTACAAAATATCTGATAATTTTAATTCCATTATATTCCAGCCTTCTTATCAGGATAGTTTTAAGTAAAAAATATTTGATCTAAGTAAATGTCATTCAAATAATTTGAATTAATTGAACGAAATAATTTGTTTGATACTGTAATATTGGTAAATAAAAAATTTTCCAAAATCTTTTACATCGTTTTCAGAAACTAAAAGGCAATAATGTTGATTCTACAACTCCTGCTTTTTCTTACACTGCTGATTGTGATGTTCATTTTTAACAAAAATAGAAAAAAGTTAAAATTGCCTCCTGGTCCTTGGCAACTTCCATTTCTCGGATATTTACCATTTATCAACGCTAAAAGTCCTCACTTAACATTAACAGCTTTAGCAAAGCAATATGGATCAATATTTGGAATAAATATGGGATCTGTTTATGCTGTTGTATTATCTGATCATAACATCATTAGGCAGGTATTGGCTAAAGAAGAATTCTCTGGAAGAGCACCATTATATCTCACACATGGTATTATGAAAGGCTACGGTGAGTTCCATTTCTTTCATTAAAAATGTGATATTATTATTAAAATTTTATTTATTCTAAATATCATTTGAAAATTAAATTATGATAAGCAGTAATATATTAAAGATCAATCGGTTTCCAATGTTTAAATTTTACTTAAAGTAAAAGCTTGGAGATTAATCGATTGTGCTATTTCTAAATTGACAAAAAAATTTTAATGCACCTCAAAAACACTAGAAAAACGTTTATCATGTAAATGATTTATGTAAGGGAGAATGGGGCAAGGATAGTTAAGGGGCAAGGATAGTTAGTTGCTGTTATGCTTAGACGGTTTGCTTAAAAATCGCGTCATTCATGGTATAGTTGCGTCTTAACACCAATACTCTCTAAATCGGAATTAATAAAAATGTTTACTAATTTAAATTAGTGACTCACTTTTTGCTTTAGAATTAGTTAAATTTTACTAATTGTTAGTAAAAGTTACTAATAATTAGTAAAATTTAACTAATTCTAAAGCAATTCTAAAGTGAGTCACTAATTTAAATTAGTAAACATTTTTACTAATTAAGATTTAGAGAGTAGATGATAGTAAAAATTGTAAGTCAATCTGCCACCATTTGCGAAATCAGGAGTTTTTTTTTGTAAAAAGTCTGTTTTGCTAAAATGTCAACGTAGTGTTTATCATATTGTTTTCTATATTAGTGCTTCCGAATATTTATTTACGTAAGTGTTTTCCTGAGTGGAATTTCCTGCTGAATTATGTTTATACGTTTCAGATTTATTATTTTCTTTATTAAATAAGTACTTTATATATAAATATTTTTACTTTTTTATTGACAAAAAAATTATTTTTAACATTTATTTATTTTTCATATTTAAAAGCTCAGTATTGCTAAAATAAATTAACATTAAAAATCATGAATATTTAAAATTGCCAAAAGATTTATAAATTTTTAAATTAACGATAAAATTTTTTTGTTACAAATGCATTCTAGGATTTTAAAACAGTTTACACAAAATTACCTGAGTTACTAAAATAGAAGTGTTACGTTGAGAAAAATGTTTGAATGGAACAAATTCTTTCTATAAAATATTCGCTAATTGTAAGTCATTGTAGATGGTAGTTACTTTAATTATTGGATTAACGACTGATAAATATTTAATTGGCCCAAGAGTAATTTTTTTGAATAAATTATTTGTTTTCACTGTACAAATGTTTTATTTCAATTCTGCAATATGTTTCTCTAAATCTTAAAGTTAAATGTTTTTTGTTCGTTAATATGAAATAAATATTTAGTAGAGTCAAACAAAAATTTTCTCTTATTTAATTATCTCAGACAAAATAAATATTTTTATTCAACTTAATCAAGTATTTTTTGAAATAAAAATTGGAAAAAGTGTCCTTGTTCAAACTACCTATGACATTTTGAGCAAGACAAAAAGGCTTAAAAGATGTTAAATAATGTTTATTAATGTTTATTTGCAAAATGACGTGATTTTTTAATGATTTTTCAATAAATTTACAAATTTTTCGAAAGGACAACCATTTTTCCGACAGCTATCAAGTAAGAAGTGGGAAATAAGGAGTGTGAAGGGAGGAGAGAGAAGTGGGAAGTGAAGTAAGAAGTCGGAAGTGAAAAGTGAAGTGGGAAGTAAGAAGTGTGAAATGAAGTGGAAAGTGAGAAGACAGAAGTGGGAAGTGAGGAGTGAGAAGTGGGAATCGAAGTGGTAAGTGAGATGAGAGAAATGTGAAGTAAGAGTCCCCCACAGAACCAAAAATTTCCTGAAAATTTCCTAAAGATTTATTTGCAAACTTCGGAAACTTTAATTCCAAAGTTTAGAGAAAATTGTATAAAGATTTAAATGTCCAAAATGAGTAAATGTTTGGCGTAAAACTTGACGGAAGATTTAAATTAAATTTTCCAGAAATTTTCGACGCGAAAATTGAGTGAAGATTTAAATTAAAGTTTCGTGAAATGTTTGGCGTAAAAGTTGACTAAAAATTTAAATTAAATATTTATTAAAAATTTTTACCGAAAGTTGAGTGAAAATGTAATTGAAATATTCAGTCAATTTTTGTGACGAACAATTCCTAAAAATTTAAATTAAATTTTCAGAACAGGTTGGACGAAAATATTTGTTAAAAGTACAAAAATAATATTTAAGAAGTATTAATATTATTATTAATATTAATAATAATAATAATACATAGATAGATAGATAGATAGATAGATATATCTTTATTATTATTATTATTATCAATAAAAAAAATTTACTATCTGGGATTAAAAATAAAATAAATAATATACAAACATTGTTGCTCTGCTTTGATTCACATTGAATCAAGCACTGCATGCTTGTTGAGCAAGAACTTTTGAAAACAAATTATGGGGTGCTGGGGATTGAACCTACATTCGCCGCGCGCTAGCTAAAGACCCTAACCACTACACTACAGATATCTGGCTGAAAAAAAAAAATCTTCCACACACTCTACAATTTTATATTATCGACTTTTAAGTCGATAAGTAGGATCACTTGTCTATCAGTAAGTTGTAGATTGTGTGGAAGATTTTTTTTTTCAGCCAGATATCTGTAGTGTAGTGGTTAGGGTCTTTAGCTAGCGCGCGGCGAATGTAGGTTCAATCCCCAGCACCCCATAATTTGTTTTCAAAAGTTCTTGCTCAACAAGCATGCAGTGCTTGATTCAATGTGAATCAAAGCAGAGCAACAATGTTTGTATATTATTTATTTTATTTTTAATCCCAGATAGTAAATTTTTTTTATTGATAATAATAATAATAATAAAGATCTATCTATCTATCTATCTATCTATCTATCTATCTATCTATCTATTTATCTATCTATTTATCTATGTATTATTATTATTATTAATATTAATAACAATATTAATACTTCTTAAATATTATTTTTGAATTTTTTACAAATATTTTCGTCCAACCTTTTCTGAAAATTTAATTTAAATTTTTAGGAAATGTTCGTCACAAAAATTGACTGAATATTTAAATTACATTTTCACTCAACTTTCGGTATAAATTTTTAATAAATATTTAATTTAAATTTTTAGTCAACTTTTACGCCAAACATTTCACGAAACTTTAATTTAAATCTTCACTCAATTTTCGCGTCGAAAATTTCTGGAAAATTTAATTTAAATCTTCCGTCAAGTTTTACGCCAAACATTTACTCATTTTGGACATTTAAATCTTTATACAATTTTCTCTAAACTTTGGAATTAAAGTTTCCGAAGTTTGCAAATAAATCTTTAGGAAATTTTCAGGAAATTTTCGGTGCTGTGGGGGGTGGGATGTGACAAGTGGGAAAGCTACGGATTGATCCCCAGTAACATCGATGAGAAAAAATGCAAAAAAAAGAGTAAAAAATTTTCAAAGTATATTTGACTTTGACTATTTCGAGGTGCAGTTTTAGTTTCCAGCACAAACTCATTGATATCGCAGAAACTTATCTTATTTTCAAATTACTTCAATGTCAAAAGATTGGTGTATTGTTAGTATCAACAATAGGATTTGCTTTCGGTAGCAAATTTTTTTTCCCAGGATTTTTACAGTATTTTTTTTACTTTTGTCATTTTTCTTCAATCCTGTTCAAACAGTGTATCATACTTTTTTTATTTCTGGCAAAATGGCTGAAAATGAAGCTTGGAGTAGTGGCGAGTCTGAACCAGAAAATGAAGTATTACAAAATGACGTCATCGGTGAAATCGATACGGAAAACTTTTATTATGACTCAACTCAATTGTACGAGGACGCATATTTGTATCCATGAATCAAAGATTTTGAAGAAAGCTCTATAATAAATCCCAATATCTTTTTTTCGGAAAATAGGCCAATCGACTATTTCAACTATTTTTGTGATTCTTCTTTGCTTTAAAAAATTGTAGAGGAGACGAATTGTTATGCAATTCAAAATCCTATCCCTCAATCTTCCTACATGAAAGCTTGGTCCCCTATCACAGTCACGGAATTGGAAAATTTTCTTGGCCTTTCGATTTTAATGGGCCATGTCCAGAAAGGCGATCTTCAAAGTTATTGGACCACAGACCTTTTGTTACACACTCCAATTTTTGGTCAAACTATGTCTCGGGATAGATATATTCACATCCTGCGAAATTTACATTTTCATGACAACGAAGAAATCGTAAGTCATCCTTTAGTGAAAATAAAGCCTGTAATAGAACACGTACAAAGTAAATTTTCGGCAGCTCTTACTCCAGGGAAAAATGTGTGCATAGATGAAAGTCTATTATTATGGAAAGGTAGGCTTCGATTCAAGCAGTATATTACATTGAAGAGAAATCGCTTCGGCATTAAGCTCTTCATGATTGTAGATTGCGAGACAGGATTCGTATTGGGTTTTGTGGTTTACACTGGTGCAGACACTGATTATCAGAAGTTTGGTTTGGGTGTTACTGGCGATATTGTAGCTCACTTTTTACAACCTTATTTTCATAAGGGCCATGTTGTATATATAGATAATTGGTACACATCTCCTATTTTGGCAGAATTTTTACATGATCGTGACACAGGTATGTGTGGCACGGTGAAAGCAAATAGAAAAGGAATGTCGAAGCTTGAAAGAAAATTAGTCCGGGGTGAAGTACAAGTTTCTCACAATGATGTGTGGATGGCAGTGAGGTGGGAAGATAAACGTAGCGGTCGCATGCTTACAACCGTGCACGAACATGAGTTCTGTCGTACTGGAAAAAAAATTTCTGACAAATGAAGACATTGTACAGCCAAGGTGTGTTGTCGAGTACCATCAAAATATGGATGGTATCAATAATGTTGATAGACAGGATCAGTGAGAAAAACCATGAAATGGTATCGAAAGCTTTTTTTCCATCTTATTGATCTTTGTTTACCTAATGCCCATGCATTGTATAAAATTAGAAATGAAGGAGCAACATCATTTCCTTCATTTAGATTAGATGTCGTTCGATCGATATTGAAACTTGATCCTGATACTTGCATCTGTCCTTGCAATGATTCTCCTACTCGATTACTTGGCCGCCATTTTCTAAGGCAAGGTACAAGTCGAAAATGCTACTTGTGCTCTTTGCGTAGGACTGTACGTCGAAGTCAACCATTTCGCACCCCGATACGTGAGAGGCAAGGGGACTCACTCTAATCAAGCACCCCGATACGTGAGAGGCAAGGGGACTCACTTGAATCAAGCACACCGATACGTGAGAGGCAAGGGGACTCACTCTAATCAAGCACCCCGATACGTGAGAGGCAAGGGGACTCACTTGAATCAAGCACACCGATACGTGAGAGGCAAGGGGACTCACTCTAATCAAGCACCCCAATGGGATCAACTTTTCGCCACGTCCACGTCGTCGATCTTGGGTCATGCTGAGAGGGAATATCCAAATACTTATTTCTTAACAGCGAAACCAAAAACCCCCGAGTAACAAGTTTCAAGACAATCCAATCACCCCTGAGTAAACATTTTTATCTTGAAACGGTGATTTTCGAAACTTTGTCCGACATATTGGATCCGCCATTTTGAATTTTGAAAAACTAACATCAGATTCGTAATCAGCGACCCCGAAAACCCCCGAGAACCTATTTTCGAGAGAATTGAGCAACATTTACCAATTGTCTACCGCCATATTGGATCCGCCATTTTGAATTTTGAAAACTAACATCAGATTCGTAATCAGCGACCCCGAAAAACCCCGAGAACCCATTTTCAAGAGAATTGAGCAACATTTACTAATTGTCGACCGCCATTTTGAATTTTGAAAACTAACATCAGATTCGTAATCAGCAACCCCGAAAAACCCCGAGAACCCATTTTCAAGAGAATTGAGCAACATTTACCAATTGTCGACCGCCATTTGAATTTTGAAAAACTAACATCAGATTCGTAATCAGCGACCCCGAAAACCCCCCAGAACCTATTTTCAAGAGAATTGAATAACATTTTCAAATTGTCATCCGCCATATTGGATCCGCCATTTTGAATTTTAAAAAACTAACATCAGATTCGTAATCAGCGACCCCGAAAACCTCCGAGAACCTATTTTCAAGGGAATTAAGCAACATTTACCAATTGTCGACCGCCATATTGGATCCGCCATTTTGAATTTTTAAAAACTAACATCAGAATCGTAATCAGCGACCCTGAAAACCCCCGAGTACCTATTTTTAGCCGGATTCGGTTTTTTTTATTGCACATTTTTATGACTGCGAGGCTGGTCGATATATCGGTCGGGGACTCTACCAGATATATCCAGTTAATTTATGTATAAATTTTGGATTTTATGACAGGTCAATTTGTACTAAAATTTTCCCGCAGCTAAAAGGTTAATAGAATATGTGCATTGTGTAGAAAAGAGTTCAAACTTTATGGAAATACCAAAAAGTATTCAAACATATATAAAATTGGCATATTAATAATTATGTCTTTGAAAAAAGTGTCCCACTGTTTGTCGCTCTCCCCTATATAAATCGTGCACCTGATTGTTAAACTTCAAACCCCTCGCCTCCCGACTTTTATTTTTTTTAAATTTCGTCGAAAAGTTCAAAAAATTAATTTAAATATGTCAAATTTTTTAAACTGTGTCCAAATTAGCTGAAAATACTTACTCGGGAGTTTATGGGATCTCTGATTACGAATTTGATGTCAGAATTTGAAAAATCAAAATGACGGATTCAATATGGCCATAAAAAAATTTTAAAGTCGACGAATTCAGATAAAAATGCTTACTCGGGGGTTTTCGGGATCGCTGATTACGAATTTGATGTTAAGATTTCAAAATTTAAAATGTCGAATCCAATATGAAAACCAAAAATGTTTAAAATCATTAAATTTCGCTAAATGCATTTAGAATACCATCTTTAGCCACCTAGTCCTAATTGGTGTTGCCTGATTATTATATTTTATTATTATTTTATTTATTTTTATATATTATGCTGTTTTTATTAATAAAATTTTTATTTTTAAAATAAAATTTTTAATTTATTAATAAATTTTTTTAATTTTTTATTTTATTTACTATGTTTTTTATTAATAAAAAAACACAGCATAATGTATGAAAGTAAATAAAATAATAAAATCAGGAATTGAAAAGAAACAAAAATATTTCAAAAAACAAAAAAATAAATTTCAAAAAACAAAAAAATAAATTTTAAAAAAACAAAAAAATTTGTCAACTTTAAAAATGTTTGGTCGCTGTTAGGATTAGAATTTGATAGGAAAAGGTTTTAGGTTTTTATGGAAATCAATCATAAAACAAAAAATAACTTTTCTTGTTACAAATTCCGGTAGGCTAACAACATGTCCTTCGGACAAATTTAATTATAAAGGTAGTGGATTCCTCCTACTACCATTCTATTATTCAGAATGTCGTTGAGATTCGTATTCTTATTTGTACTCTTAATTTGATCAATCTGAAAAAAGGAAATATGAGACTGGTTTAAATAAGAAATCACAATTAAAACCCCAAAGAAAAATATGTATTTTCATAAATAGAATCAATTGCTTTTAGTACATGTATCAAAACAATGTGTTTAATAGTGTGAATGTCTGTGTAGTGTAAATATAATGCATTAAAACTCACCAAATCAAGTCAATAATATTCAAATCAATAATCAATGAATATTCCTCAATAATAATCAATCAATATTCCTCAATAATCAATTAATATTCCTCAATAATCAATATTCAGCAGATTAAATAATCAATATCTCACAAATAAGTATTCCTCAAATCAATAATCAAATTTCCGTAAATCAATAAACCGATATTCAATATATCACAAATCAATATTCAACATATTAAAAATAAATAAACCAATATTCAATAATTCAATACTCCAAGAATCAATACTTCAGCAATCAATAATCAATGATTCAATTCAACTAAAAAGATTTCTCCACTGAGAGAATACTTTTACAATAAACACTTTGATCAACCTTAAACTACGGGTTGTAACACCGTCTCCACTTGAGACCTCAGACTCTCTAAACCTCTACCTTAACTACACTCTGAACAACCCTGGTCTAAGAGGTTGTTCCACCTGTCTCACTCGGAGACTTCACTACAAAGACCTCGATTTCTCATCAACAATTGGTTTTATAATTTGATGAAAAGGGTGGGAAATTCTAATGAAATTGTCTATTGATAAGTCGCTTCTTACAACCTTGCAATTTTGGGTAGTGGCGTGATCCACCTTCGATGAGCCACTCCTTGTATTGAGCAATAATTATATTGCTCAATTGTACATTGATTTATGAAATGATTGAACTTTATTTACGAAACTTTGTTAAAATGAAGTCTTTTATTCTATATTGAGGTTCTCTACCTTCTATTTCTTAATATTCTCGAAATTTATTTAACAATACTAAAATGAGAACAGCTACTTGTTTCTTAGTTTATTTATAAATTAATTTGAAAAATTGTGTTTGTTTTGTATGATTGTATTTTATATTATTTATATTTCTATTTGTAATTTATTATAAGTAGAAAAAGAATTTAAATCACTATGTGATTTAAATCTTACAATTATTAATTGAATTTAAGTATCTTTTATTTAAAATTGAAAATTTTAAAAAGTTACGAAATTCGTTCGTAACAGTCGCCATATTAAATCCACCATTTTGATTTTTAAATTCTGACATCAAATTCGTAATAAGCGATCCCGAAAACCCCCGAGTTAGCATTTTTAACTAAATTCGTCGATTTTAAAAATTTTTGATACGTTGTCCTAAACAGTTATTTTTAAATCAAAGTAATAAAGGTTCAAAGACAGAAATTAAATTCAATTTAATTTATATGTATATGTTACTACATTAATTGCGTTAATTTGTGTACACAAATTTAGGATCTAAATTTTATGTTTAATGCTCAATTTTGGGATTAATTGTTTTTCTTTTAAATTTTTCATTTGGTAACATGTATATTTTAAAAATAATTAAAGTGAAAGAGCAAAAGAAATCCCATTTTTATTTTGCCTCATTGTGCGTCTTCTTTAGATTGGACCTTGCGGCAATGTTCACAATAAAAATTAACGAATGTAGCGATTGGTAGCATTGAAAATGTTACAGACGCAAAGAGAAACATTGCGGCAATGTTCAAAATCTAAACTTTTAAAAACAATATACGAAAAGCATGAGGAACTATTGTGGTAGAGTTTCGAATATAACAAATTTTGAAGCGATGTTATTCTTCCGAATTTAAAAGATAAATATTGTTAATAAAAGAAAAAGTTAAATTGTTTTAGTGACAATTTTCACAAATAATAATAATTAATAAGAATTAAAGGAAAAAAAGGAAGAAGAAAGAATGAAATTAAATAAAATATCTCGCGCAGTGGGTACAGCATGTGTTGGGCAGCTACGGTTGCACCTCTGAAACTACAGGCCTACACTGAACAAAAGTTAATTGAATCAAGTAAATGCATTTACTTGAGGTACTGTACTTGAAACATGACGATATTTTCTTATTGTAAGAAATTTATTTTCTTGAGTCAAGTAATTTTAAGCATTGAGCAATGTTCTTGAAATAAGAAAATATGAGTTTCATACAAGTAAATACATCTTACTGTTTCAAGCGAACTGTTTTACTTGCGTCAAGAACCGAAAAAGTATTGAGTCAAGAATATTATTTTCTCATGTTAAGTGATTTACGTTGAGTATTTTATTTTCTAGGGTCAAATCGTTTTGTTGTTTCCTTGAAAACAACTTTTTACTTAATCTAACACACATAGTCTTGATCCAAGAAAATGGAAAGATTAATATAAGTGGATACTTGTTTCAACTTGAAGCATTTTCATATTATATTATTTCAAGAACATTCAATTTCTAGAAATAATATTATATTATCTTAAATGAAATAATTTATTTTTTCAGTTGAAATAGTGATATAATCATGAATGAAATCATTCTTTTGTTTCCTTGAAAATATTTTTTATTTAATGCAACGCTAATAAAGTCAAGAAAATACGAATATTAATATAAGTAAATACTTGTTTTAACTTGATTAACACATAGTTCTTGAATTAAGAATTTAGTATTTGGCAGAAGTAAATATGTTATTATAGCAACTCAATATTTCGTTTTCCCGAAGTACCAAAAAGTATTCAATCAAGAATATTATGTTTTTAAGCAAAATAATAAAATATTATCTGAAGAATTTTCATTTCTTGAATCAAATAGTTTTATTCATTTGCTTTGAATTAATTTTTTACTCAATACAAATCCCGTATTCTTGATCCAAGAAAATATTTATCTCCAAATGGATATGAAACTTAAATAGGAGTTTTTGAAAATCGTCAATTGAGTCAGGATGGCATAGTGGCCTACGTTACTGTTTCTGGTGCGCGCAACCCGGGTTCAGTTCCTCGGACCGTGAAAAATTTTCATTCAAGGTATTCTTGTTTTAATTGTGTTAAGTATTTATTAAAAATAAACATTATTTAAATAAATACTAAAAAATATGAATGTTAATAATAATAAATAAAAATGTTTAACTTAAGAATTAAACATGGTGGGATGAGGAAGGGGTGTAGGAGGGGGAAGTTTTAAGTTAACCTCAAGATTACTGCAAGCTTACATGGTAATCTTACAAACCCTACAGATATCCTTGCAGTAAACTCACAGCAAGAAGCCGTGCTATGTGGGTTACTTAGGGTACCATTATGTAGAACTGAACGATATAGAAATTCGTTCATGATAACTGCAGTTAATTTCTGGAATTATCTTTCTGGCTCTATTACTACTATTAAAAGTTAAAAATTTTTAAGGTTAAATTGTATGAATATCTATTTTTATTAGATGAGTAGAACCTTATTTCTCAAAGTCTAGTCATTGATGAATTTTTAACTGTGACTGATTGTTATGTAGTTGAATATTATTGTTAAAATCTATTAAATGCCTAATCTTGTATGTAATTTTTAATATCTATTTTTATGAGATGAGTAGTATCTCTTTGTTCAGAGTCTTGTCATTTTTGAATTTTTTAACCCTTAACTGGCACAATTCCGCGTTCGAACGTAAATGGCACAACGGGTCTGCTGGACCCGACGTATTCAAACGTGTATTGTACAGCCGATTTGAATATTTTTGCACAAAAATTTAATCTGAGGTAGCTTATAATGTATTTTTTTTACATGTAATTAGTTTTACAGGTATTAACTTATTTTAAGTTAGTTTAAAAAAACATTCAAAAGCTACACATTCAATTAATTTGAGCTCGAAAAAATACTCGGGTCTACTGGACCCATGGTACCAGTTAAGGGTTAACTGTGTTATTGATTGTTATGTGGTTGAATTTTTTTTTATATATTTTTCTAAATATTGTAGGGGAGAGTGGGGAGTTGTGCCTCGTGGGGAGTCGTGCTCCACCTTAATTTTTTTATTATGTCAATTATTATGACAAATTTCAAATATTGTGCCTCACATCAATTATTTAACAGTTTTTAATCCTAATACGCACTCTTTATTTTTATTTTGCATTATTTATGAATAATTAGAATGTTTTATGGAATTTAAATATTGTTCTTTAGTGAAATGAGACATTTTACATCCGTATTCACTGTAAATGAAATTAGTTACCTAGTTTAATTCAATTATTTTTTAAAATAATTTTATTTCATAATTAAAATGAAGAATATTCTAAAACATATATCTTTTTCTTCAATTTTCAACGGTGGAACATAACTCCCCACTGTTTTTGAAAATTCATAAAACCAGTATTTTCGAAAAACAAGCAAAATTTCTATTTCTGTTTTGAATTTTAATTAATCAATTATGACAAAAGTTGTGTTTGTACGTGTACTAAAAGTTCTATATAATAAAATAGTAAAAAAAAATTATGTAATAGTTTTGATCGAAAAGCAAAACCTGGAACACAACTCCCCACTCTCCCCTTTTTGAATTGTTGTTCTTGTGGCTTCCCTGGGACAAAATAAAGGAATTGTGAATAATACAGCTGCAATGCTTATTTTTACTTGGAAATTATCCCAAAAAACCCCAAGTAGCAAATTTCTAGCAAATTCAATAAATAACTAATTACTTTACATTTTTTAGACAATTTTTTAAACTTTATTTGTCATAGTTTTCACAACTTTTTCAAAACTGCATAGTTCACCTTTCAAGCACCGGAATAATATTTCCCTACTAATAAATATCTGAGATTGTTAAAATCAATGAAAAAAAATTACAAGAGAAAAAAACCAGATTGAGGGAAACTTGAGACTCTCAAATATATGACATGAGAGTCTTAATTTCTCCACAATGACTTCTCACAAAACTTCGTTTCTCTTTCTCTTTCGTTATCACCCTTTTCCCTGAATATGTTGCATATCTCAACATTCAAGTTGATGTATATTTATATCAACCAAAAAACACACACAAACTGAATTTAATATATTCACATAGGTTTGCGTACATATTCACACAGATTAAATGAGTATAAAAAGTTTTGTACACGTGTATACTTGATTATATGTGTATATGTGAAGGTATCTGGACACTGTAACTGGATACCAGCCGGTATTTACGATGAGGCGCCATCGCGAGTCAATGGCCCCATGATTTCTCCATTCATTTCTTGCACGCTATCTTCACCAATCTTTAGAGTATCCTTAAGACAAATTCTAATCTCGTAATTAGGTTACTTTTTTAAGACCACTGAACAGTGGTTCAGTGATCACAAAAAAGTCACCAAAAACCCAAAGGAATAAGATTAATATGAATGCTATACAAATTTTCCAAAAAATGGTAATCCATACTTGATTTCGAATTTCTATCAGCGACATCAAATACCTCTAGATACCAAATGGACAGTGAAATTGACAATAAAAAAACAACATTTTTTTTCAATTATTAGGTGTTTTTTAATTAAAAAAACTTGATTTTAATTTTCTTCCCTTGTGCAATAATTTTACTGTAACAGCAAATTATGCATTTTCGATTTGTGACGTCACTTAAACTCACTTTTTAGAAAAACGACTTACTCCAATATTATAAATAAAATACAATTTAAACGGTAATTAAATTACCCTACAAACCATCTGTCATACAATAAAATTTGTCAAAAATTCTCAGAGTTACAGTCAATCGAAGTTGAAATTTTATTAAAATTTTCATCATTTTTAGACACTAGTCCAACTTTTGTTAATTTTTTCCAAGCCAAACAATAAAAAAGTACAGTTTTTAAATTTTTTATCGATAGTCTACGCAAAGCTTGAGCCTTCTTTGACAGCAATCTGATAATAGCAGACTATTCTACATTACATGCAGTGAAAGAAAACACTTTTTAATTTTTAATAACCCTTCAAGTGGTTTCGATCGAAATTTTTTTTTATTTTTTAAAAATTTGTGAATAATAATTTATTTCACGAAAGTTTTTGTTATATTTATATTTCTTTATAAATATTTTTTATAATTAATTACGCTGACAAAACAGTAGAGCGTGAACTCCTTCTATCCTAAAAAAAAGATTTGCCTCACATCCTTGTAAAAAAGGAGAGGCAATAGACAAAATGAATTTGTCAAATGGGCATGACTAGGTGAGATTTTATGTAGAATAGGGTAAGTGTATCAATTACTGCTGATGCCCCAATTACTGCGATTTCTATAAAATAAGTAAAAGGACCCCGCACTTTTTACATTGAAAATGGCTTTCCGCCAAATCTTTTGAAACTCTGTAGTTTTGTAGTTTAAGACTTACTGAACAAAAAATCCTTATGCCAAAATTCAATCCTATGCGTAGTTTTTTAGCTACTGCACTTTAAAGTTAAAAAATAATAACGTAAAAATAATGTATTTATGCATGTTTTCTTTTTCACAAATGAATCAAAATCTGTTAATCGGGGGTTTTCGGGGTCGCTGAGTACGAATCTTTTCTCAGAATTTCGGAATTCAAAATGGCGGATCCAATATAACGGACACGCTTTCGAAAAATCACTTGAATTCACCTCAAAATCATTACTCGGGGGTTTTCGGGGTCGCTGAGTACGAATCTGTGCTCAGAATTTCGGAATTCAAAATGGCGGATCCAATATGGCGGACGCGCTTTCGAAAAATCACTTGAATTCACTTTAAAATCACAGATTCGTACTCAGCGACCTCAAAAACCCCCGAGTAATAATTTTGAAATCACAGATTCGTACTCAGCGACCTCAAAAACCCCCGAGTAATAATTTTGAAGTGAATTCAAGTGATTTTTCAAAAGCGTGTCCGACATATTGGATCCGCCATTTTGAATTCCGAAATTCTGAGCACAGATTCGTACTCAGCGTCCCCGAAAACCACCCCGATTAACAGATTTTGATTCATTTGTGAAAAAGAAAACATGCATAAATACATTATTTTTACGTTATTATTTTTTAACTTTAAAGTGCAGTAGCTAAAAAACTACGCATAGGATTGAATTTTGGCATAAGGATTTTTTGTTCAGTAAGCCTTAAACTACAAAACTACAGAGTTTCAAAAGATTTGGCGGAAAGCCATTTTCAATGTAAAAAGTGCGGGGTCCTTTACTAATTGAGAACATAATACGTTTTATAAATGTCATCCGAAATGGTATGTTTTATACGGCTTTCACGAGTTGGTATGTTTTAAAACGATTTTCTGAAATGGTATGTTTTTCCACTAACCCGACGATTTATAAAGAAATTGTGCAATTGTAAATTTGTTTCAATTTATTTTAAATATAAATTATTATTATTACATGTTTAAGAACGTTTGTTGGTAAAACATTTAATTTATTTTTTGCAACACTAACCTCTAAAGTTAAATTTATACACTACTGCTTAATGATAATTTTCCTGATCTTGGATTGATTTATTTAATTCTATACAATCGAAATTATTTTAATAGAGAGTTGAAATTCTTCATAATAGGTACTTAATAATACTTAATAGACGTGGGTGTTGCAAAAAAAATTAAAAACTGATCAAATTTGCTTAAAACTCGTTTAAAAATCTGACTTCATATTTGTAATCAGCGACCCCAAAAACTTTGAACAAAGATATGACTTTTTTTAAAAGTAATATAATTTAATTAACAATAACAATTTTGTTAAAAGCATCAAAAATTAAAAATTGCAATTATCTCAAAAACCTGATGTGTAGTAAAAAAACGGACTGTGGATTCGAATTCAGCGTTAAAATTTACTTTAGGAACAGGTCTTCGTTGCTCGGGTCCAAAACCGTGTATTCCTGTGTTATTAATATTTAAATTTTTCTGCAAATTTATTTTGTTCAAAATTAAATATGATTCAACTTTATCAACTTTATGCTTCGTGTCAAATTTTTCAAAAATACAAATTTTGAATTTATATTATCCAAAAATCATCAAAGATGTCCATAATAAATCACAGGGAATTGGAAACTAGAAAAATGAAGCTTTATTTTCACTTAAGTTACAAGAAAATTTAAGTGGGCGTGTTTTGAGATATCAAGAATTAATATTTCAAAACGGAATTTCTTTATGAAGTTTTGGGAAATTAAGAAAATTGTTAAGACCAATCGAAAGTTCGTTAATTTCTCTTTCGAAATAGTGTGTAACATTATATAAATTATTTCTTTTTTATAAAGAAAAATTAACTTAAGGGGTTATACCTAGTCAGGCGGTCGGAAAAATGCTGTTCTTTGGGATTTTTTTTTTAAAGGAATATTTAGTTCTTAAAATGAAAGTTTTTCTATATTATTATATATCTTTTATTATATTTAAAAAAATATTTTATTCATAAATTAAATAATAAATATTAATTTTTCTGCCCTTTGCATGCGATCTCCCAAGGGTCCTAAAAAAAATGTGTCTCGCGGTGACCAGTATAACTTCTGAAAGAGTCATCTGAACTCAAAAAATAAAATAGATTCTGTTAGTTTATGAGAAAATGTTGCCGTTGATCGAAGGAATTAAAAAAATATCAGCTTCTTAAAAAAAATTTCATTTTCATGAAAAAAAATCGTCTTAAATTGTTGATTACTTAATAATTTTAATTTTATTTAAAAAACCTTCGATTAACGACAACAAAATATAGTTGTTGAGCTTGTGTTAAAATTTAAGCCAAATCGGTTCAGCGGTTTTTCAAATATTGTGGTCACCGACTTAAAAAACGTAGTTTTCAGAAAAACGAGTTTAAAGTTTCACAAACAGTTTACATTGAGTATGTAATAAATGTGTGATATAATAAATATGTGATATTGTAAGGCAAGAGAACGAATTCTTCTTGAATATATACTCAGTTATACGAACATTGTAAGGTAGAATATAATATACAGGACAAAAAAATCAGATTTCTATAGAAGTTACTGATGCTTCACCTGCTCTACACCTCACGGGGCGTTACAGACATAATTAGTAAGGATCTTTGCTAATTATGTCTGTAACTTCGAAAATATTCCTCGAATCTTAATAAAAATTTTTTTCACAACAGTCAAATATATATACTTTAAGAAACTGCAAAAAATTTCCATTTTTTGAAAATCCTGATTAGGTATAACCCCTTAAAAAACGCACTGCTAGTGATCGTCTTTTGAAGGTGGAACGGTTTGAGATAAAATGCCTCGTATGTTTAATTATATAATTATTTAACCCATTAACGCCCAAATGCAAAAAATTTTAAGTTTCTAAAATTCAAATTGGCGGATCCCATATGGCGGAGGACAATTTGAACCCCCACAACACCGAAACTTTTCCAAAGATTTCCTAAAGATTTATTTGAAATGTTCAGAATATTTAATTGCAATGTTTAGTGAAAATTGTGTAAAGATTTAAATGACCCTTTTGAATAAGCGTTGTCAAGGAAAAACCATGAATTTTTAAGAAAAATTACTATGTATCCCCCCCTAGCAGCCACATATTTTGACATAGAGAGCTCAAATTTTGTACACTTATGTATTTTTACGTGAAAATTACAGGAAAAATAGAGCAAACTTGATTCGGATCGATTTACATACCGTTGTCAAGGAAAAATAAAAAATTCGAAAAAACGGTTTTCTCCCCCTAGCGTACACAATATTCAACCCAGACACTTCATATTTGGCGTATAAATGTATTTTTGCGTGAAAATTACATGGAAAGAGATGTGAGTACGATTGGGGTTGATGATTAATTTTTATCAAATTTTTAAAGAAAAATGATAATTTTAAGGAAAGAAATGTATTTTTCGACCAAAAACTAAGAAAATTTTATCAAAAATAATTCAAATTTATATATTTTTACGTATTTTTACGTGTAGATTACAAAAAAATATAGCGAGGACGATTGAAGTTGATGGTCCTGGTGCTGTCAGGAAAGAACTGATAATAATAGAAAAATCATGAATTTTCTCCCGAAAACGAAGAAAATTTTATCTGAAGGGCTTAAAATTTATTCATTTTCACACATGTTTGTGTGTAGATTATAGAAATAATTTAACAAACATGATAAGAAGTTGTTTTAATTAAGTTTTTTTCGAAAAAGATAATTTTTTTGAAAAAAGTGGACTTTTCCCATAAGTTTTTTTATTCGTTTTTCTGTTCTATTTATTTTTTTCTAATTTTTTTCTCTTTCTCCTATTCTTTCTTTTTTGATTCGATATTCTTTTCACATTTTTCTTAAAGAAAATGTTTATTTTAATTGAATTTAAACCGGACAAGTGCAAGTTACACTTGCACTGAAATCGAGGGTTCCGTATTCGAAGCGAACTTATTTGGTACAAATGTTTAAAAAATATGTGTTGTATAACAAATAATATAAGTGATATGAAGAGGAAAAATTTTCTTACATTTTACAAAATTGTTCCTTTTTGTATCACTTATATTATTTGACATACAACACATATTTTTTAAACATTTGTTTTTATACCAAATAAGTTCGCTTCCAGTACGGAATCCTCGATTTCAGTGCGAGTGTAACTCGCACTTGTCCGATTTTTTTTGTAAAATATCAGCGTTAATGGGTTAATAATATCAAATTGCCTGTTGGCATCTTTTTATTTCGTTGGTACCAAACTATTTATATATGACAAAAGCTGAAACTCGTGTTATATGTGTTCACATTCCACATTCCCCACTAAATATTTCAATAAATTGACAGTAACTGTGAGATAAATAAACTAAAATTTTTTTATAAGCTCCGAGGACAATAGAAATTTTCAAAAATACTTTCAAATTACTATCAACCCCAAAAGAATTAAAATCAACTACTAACAATCATCTCCTAATGAACATTTAGATAATATATTAGTAATTGTAAGAAAAAAAATGAAAAAATGACAATAGGTTCTACTAAACATTTTAATAAATTAGCAATTACTGTGGGACAATTAAACTAAAATTTTTTTATAAGCTCCGAGGATATTAGACAAAATTGTGACTCAGATGCCAATGCTCACAAAAATTAATAAATTTTTAACCTTTTTATTCTTCAATATCTTTAATACAAATAAATAAATAAGAATCTTTTAAAAAATGACGTTATTTTTTTAAAAATCATTTCACAATAACTAGGTGTGTCTCAACCTTACAGAAAAAAGTTTGACTCATATTTGTTGCATTTTAAAATGAGTACATGTTAAATGACATAGAACGTGGCGCCATCTGCCTATCTCATTTTTTATGCGTACCCTGTGGGCAAAAAACCATGTTCGTTCTGAAAACGTTTTAAGTACGTTCTTAGAACGTTTCATGTCCGCCAAATAATCTTCTGGAACATTTTAAGAACATGGATGTTCAAATAAAGTTCCGGAACATTATTTGGTGAACATGAAACCTTCTAAAAACGTTCTTAAAACGTTTTTAGAACGAACATGGTTTTTCGCCCACAGGGTATCAACCCCCTGAAAATTCCCACATAGGCTCCCATATGGGAAACCACATGGGTCCCTATATAGGAAGCCATATGGTTTCCTATACAAAATCGTATACGTGATTGGAACAGGAATTTGAATAGGAAATTAAGTCGGAATTATCATATGATTCCACATTTACACAGGAATGTACATGTATATTCCTATTTCAATTCCTATAATATGAATTTTTTTTCAACTCTAAGATATATATCTTTCAATAGTAGAGGTTCCTGATAGACTACAGAGATGAAAAAAATTTATTGCGCAGCCGAAAAAGTTGAAGAAAACTACTGCGCATGATATTAAGATATAATGTGCATTCATATGATAATTCCTACTTAATTTCCTATTCAAATTCCTGTTCCAATTACGTATACGATTTTGTATAGAAAACCATATGGCTTCCTATATAGGAGCCTATGTAGGGATTTTCAGTAGGGAAATTGAGTATAAATTTTGTACTCAATTTGCTATTAAGTTTTTTCTGTGCTGCATGTCAAATTATTTTTTGGACACAAAAAACATATTCGGAAAATCAGACATAAATTTTTTATTTTTGAAAAAAATTACTACTTCCTACTACTTACTACTTTTGACCAATTTTGATTTACTCTCATGAAAATTTACCATAACAAAGCGAATCAAAATTGGAGAAAACTCAGACATACTCAGAAACGAAGGAGGTGTACAAGCGCCTTTAGGCAATCTTGTAGCCATGAACAGTACTTTTTGAACGATATAAAACTTTTTGTTAAATGTTTTTTGTTTAAAAATTTTCCCAAAAAACGAAACCCGTCACATCGTAAAAAGTTATTGCTACCGGGTGTTTCATAAAAATTTAATTATTTGACAGATTTAGGATATTAGAGTTAATTTGCAAAAAAATATAAAGATAAAAACTGCAATAGTGGCTATTATACATTTAATTAAAATAAAGATATTCTTTTAGGTTACATTTAGACAAATAAATATTAGGATAGTCACGGGTTAGGGAAATAAGGGAAAAGTCAAGGATATAGCAATTGAAGTAGTTATGTAGCATGAAATATTTCAACGGTTTTGTCGCTCACTGCTAACTAATTGTGAGCAAAGTAGCATGAGCAATTTGCCACAAATTTTATGTCAATTTGCTCGTCTGTTAGGTTAAGGTACATTTACTTTCTTTTTACAAGTTTGTACCTAATGTTTTTGAACAAAGTGACATCAAAACAAGATTGTGGGTTTAATTTCCAACAAATTTCATATAAATTTGCTAACTTTACTTTGATAAATAGCAAAAATTACTATCATAGCAACATTGCTACTCGTAATCCCTCTTCTGCATACATCTTCCCTAAGTTTATTATTAACTTTAATTACTTTCACATTCAATTTTTTCAAACCACATTTTTGAAAGACGCGAAAAGTAACAATAACTACACAAGAAAAATGGCTGCTATCGTTTTCATTTGGGGCCACTTCCCTAGCATGCCAAATACAGTAGGGGAGACCGAGGAGGAAAGTAACAAAAATCAGTTTTTTTATGCTAGCATTAAAAATATTTGTCGGATAAATTTGTCCAATATATTAAATGAAAGTTTGGTCATTCACCTTTTAAATAAAATTTGAATTAAACATTTATAATAAATTGACAGTTCACAGTATAACTTTTACGCAAGCTCTTCATCTGTTACTTTCCTCCTCACCCCCGAGGAGGAAAGTAACAAGCTCCTTGGAGGAAAGTAACAGTATAAAATTATGTAAAATTCTTTAGACTAATGACTATTATTAATTAGAAATATTTTTATTAGGAACACATAAAAGTTTAAGTACACTTTATACTTATTTGGCACATATTTGGGACATATTTAGCACATATTTCGAACATTTTATGAATTTAGCTCATTTTTTTTCTTAAACATATTTTATGCTTACCTAGATCACAGGTTTTTCTTAAATAAATCTCTGTTATTCGTAAAATTAAATACGATTTGCTTCAATCATTAGTTAAAACATGGACAATACCGACAACAGGAGAAAAGTAGCGTGTTACTTTCCTCCTCGGTCGTTTTTTTCTTGTATGTCAACAAAAAAGTTAAAACTACACAAATGTTAAATTGTTTGTTTAAGCACAACTTAAAGACAGATAATAAGGCTACAAAATAACGAAAGGCATATTTTGAAAAACAATAAAATTAAAGAAATACGAGACTTTGAAAATTTCAACGAAAACTTACTTTTGACGTTTTTTCTGCACGTCACACCGGAATCAGACCTAACCTTTCCTGTCAGGCTCGGACACACTATGGAGGAGGAAGGGGGAACAGTGCCGACTAAAAATATGTTTGAACCATGTCTATCCGATAATTTGTTTAAAAGTTATAAGCTTTGTTACTTTCCTCCTCTGTTACTTTCCTCCTCGGTCTCCCCTAATTCACTATCCAGTAGTATATAAAAATCAGTGGGGATGTATGGATTAAAGGACAACGCACAAAATACACGTAAAATGGCTTCCGGCCATGAAACTGTGGGAATATATTCTTTGAGATGTCCTGAACAAATAATTGTTATGAAAAAATCTCTCCCAAAGAATATTTTTCGAGATATAATGGGTTAAAGGTAAGATTCCGCGTAAGATACACTATTAAGATTTTTGAAGTAACTATAAGATAGTATAATATAATATAATATATGATGTATGATGTATGATGTATGATGTATGATGTATGATGTATGATATATGACATATGATATATGATATATATATGATATATGATATTATATAACATAATATAATATAATTATATTCTGAGAAGTAATTACATTCTAATTGTTTGTCTGATGACCAAGACGCATGTTTTGTGGATTGTTCAAGCATTACGACGGTTATGAAAATGGTAATCTGCGTATAGAATGACACTGCCAACTATTTGAATTTTTTCTGTCTATAAAAGCAATAAAAAAAATTTTATCAGGTATGTTTTTTGAATGTTTTTTCATGCGCTTTTCCAATGGTGAAATGGAAATGGAAAATTATTATAGTTTCATATACTTACGCTTCTAGATCGTTAAACTTGATATAAATGTAGTATTATATAAGTGAAGAATAAGGGAACAAATTTTTAAAAAATGTTTGATTTTAATTTTTCAGCCAAAAGCACCCGTTTGATTCTACTACATAAAAAACATAAAAATCTTTTGATCTGACAAATGAATTTTTGCATACAGCGGCATACATTTATGTAAATAGTAGTAAATGACGAACGCTAAATTTTGAAATTTTCAATATCAAATTTCAACGAATATTCCAAATAGTTGTGTAAATTTATTAAAAAGATTTAAATAAAAATTATAAAAATATGATTATAAAGAAAACAAAAGTGAACCAAATAATTAAGTTAATTGGATGCTGTGAGCAAAGTTGTCTAAGTATTTTCCTATTTTCTTCGTATGTTTCATAATTTTCCGCCATAGATGTGAAATTTTGTGCAATAGATGATCCATTTGTTTTGACGTTTAAATCTATTGTAAAAAACTATTTTATTAATATCAGAAATTTAGAGTTTTTATTTACATTCAAATGAACAAAACGACACGACATGTTGATTTTGATGTTAAATTGATGAACAAATGATTTGAGTTTCTTTTATTTATTCAACGAATAGGTTAGGGTAAATGTCTATTCGGTCTATTGGGTGTATACCATTCCTAAATATCTAGTCGATGGTACTTGGTTAGTTAAAAATTTTGCCACCAGTTTTTTGGTTGTATTTTATTATTCCTGAATCCTTTTTAATAACATGTCAGATAAATTTTCAATAGATTTATAAGAAATAAGAGGAATTGATTGTAGAAATGTAAAAAAAAATTTGGCCATGATAGTTGAATTGAAGACTTTGGCATTTAGAATTTTATTTCTGCATATGGACTCAGCGTAAACGGTGACTCGGCAAGCCGCATATGCACGTGTAAAGAATGAAATCACAAGTAGGGTGGTGGGTAGAATGGAATCGAATAGCTGCGAAGCGGTGGCGTGACTGAAGGAAAAGAATTACAAGGAAATTGATTTGGCAAAAAAAATTTGGCATTACTGAGTAGACAATTTCGGAGACAGGATCCAACGTTTCAAGGACAGGTAATACAGGATTTGCATAATGCACCTTGCCCAGTTCTCGTGACGAATGCGAACAAAAAATAAGACAAAAACCTTACTCGTCCCTGACATTCGAGAGCGAGTCTAAATTCACACTAGTCACCATGGCAGGAGGTTAGTCGGTATATTTATGTTTCCAGTTATTAGCTTACAGGTTCGTTCTTTTCTTGCAGCCAAGCTTGAAAATTTCTATATTTATCCAATTTGTAGTAGATATTTGAGGCGAGTCATTTAGTACCTATTTGACTACTTCCTTTGCGTCCTCACTTTTTTCTAATCCACAAATCCTCTTTCATATGACAATTGTATAATAGAGACTAGTTGAAATTTTGCGCTGTATGCTTTTGAAGCTACTTTCAAATCACAGTGAATTGTAATTAATACTAGAAATTTTATTATACACTTTAGTCACTGATAAAAAAATAATTTTTTGCTTATACATAATAACATTAGGGGAAAGCGGGGCAAAGCCGCTAATGTAACAATTATTTTTAAATATTTTTGTTATTATACCTTCAATTGATGTGATTTTTTTTCTATTTCTTCTAAAACTAATTAACAACAAATTTAAATAGTAATTATTTAATTTATTATAAGCATAATTAATTAATTTAATTATTTTCAAGGAGATGCAAAAAACGGCTTTGCCCCGTGTAGCGAAGCAGCGACGTTTATGCTTATATTTTTTAAAGGTTGAAAATTATAGCCGTTAAAACTGTATGAACTTAGAGTAAATGGCCTAATATCTTCGATACATTAGTATTTAATAAATTTTTAAAAGAATTTTAAGTTATTTTATAGAAAATAACAATACTTGTATTTTTAATCTCACATTTTGAATTCAAATCTTCACTGTTTCGTTAAAAACTCTACTTTACCGACTGTTCAAATTCAAAAACGATTTAAATAACCGCGCAAAAATATTATTAATATTGACTTTATATTCACATAAAAATTTATCATTTTTTAATATTAACAATAAATTTGAATACTAGTAAATTAATTTATGTGCTAAATGAAATATTCTTTTAAAATTAATATTTTTTAATATATTATATTAATATTATATAATAAACACAGAATTTTTACATAAAAATAACTAATGTTTTTTTTATTTTATGTAATTTTCTGAAATAATGTAGGTGAATATACTCAGTGTTGGACACTTTGTAAAAATCGAAGCGAATTATGGTTAAAAAAATAAAGTAACATTTATAACGTTACTAAAAACGTTTTTTATGTTTATTTTTTGATTTTTACATTATTATTATTTATAGTTGACATTTAATATTTTTTATAACGTTACTGTAAACGATTTTTAAGTTTATTTTTCATTTTTAATGTTATTATTATTTTTCTAATATCTTTGGCAGAATATGTGCTGGGTGTGTGCGTTAATGTTTATTCGTATATTTATTTATAAATTGTGTCAAATTCATAATTAACCAAGTGTCTAACCCTGAGTGTATAAAGTGTCCGACCCTAAGTATAAGTAACATTTTCGAATTGTGTTAACTATAACCAGATATATTTCGCCATTCGATTTTTCACTTCATTTTTTCTTCAATCATGAACCCCACAATACATGCAATAAACTTACCTTGCCGATTTCTTGTTTTCTTTATACATTTTTTATGTTTCATCACATCGCTCACAAAACTTTTTTCGTTCCTACAAATGCACCGACGTCACAGCAGACGCTACTTTTGATCCTCCAAAAATGTAATGGCACAAAAAGTTAGGTTTTACTACGACAAACTTCGCCACGTCCGTGCATAGATGGCGCTAGTGTTCTTATTTTAAGAAAAGCGAAGTGTCCAACCCTGAGTATATTCCCCTAACATAATAATATAATGTAAGATAATAATAATAAGAAATATTTACATAGGTAAATTATAAACAGTTTTCGCATACGAAATAAATCATTTTTCTGGTAAAGAAACACATGTTTCATGAAACCGTGCTTCACAAATTTTACACTGAATCCAGACTTCACCTTCGACAGATTCGATGTATAAATGGTCGCAAAGAGATCAGAATGTATCATCTTTCCTTACTTCTTTATTTTTCGAAATTTTCTTCTTTTTTGCTATTTCTGCTTTCATGACTTTTTTCCCCTTAACATTCCTTTTATCATTGTTATTATTTTTCTTCTCATTTTTATCATTGTTCTTATCCTTTATATGATTTTTCTTCCTAGAGATCTTATTTTCTTTAACATTTTTCATCTTTTGATTTTTTTAAATTTGTTAATATATTCGGGACGTAGTAAAATATTTAAGGGGCTGATAGTAAAAATGGTTTAAAATAACATTGGGAGCAAAAGTGGGATAAGTGACTTGGGAGCAAAAACGGGTTAAAATGATTCGTGTAATTTATTGATAAATTCATTATATTATCGACTAAAAAATATTAACAATAGGAAAAAATGCATATTTTATTATAATTAATATTTTTTAATCGATAATATAATGAATTTATCAATAAATTACACGAATCATTTTAACCCGTTTTTGCTTCCAAGTCACTTATCCCACTTTTGCTCCCAATGTTATTTTAAATCATTTTTACTATCAGCCTCTCATTTGTTTCACCTTTATTCTTTGGTGGTTTTCGTGCATTTCTGTTATATTTTGCTTTTGGTATCTCCAAAATGTTGTTGATAATAGATTTACAATTTACACTTTTATTTTATTCTATCGACTCTCGTAAGAGAGCAGGTTCAGGATCAGGTACTCTGTTTTCTGTGGCTGCAGATGCTGGCCTGTTAGATTCGAGGATTATTGATCTTAAATTTTGAATCTCAGCACTGATTTGTGAAACTCATTCATTCAATTCTGCCAGTTGTTTACAACAATTATCACAGGCCTGCGAAATTTAGTTACAAGAACCTGTGGTTCTAATTCTCGTAGGTTTTTGCGCGCTGAACACGAATCTGATGTCCAAAATGGCCCATCACGTCAGGATTTTGAGTAATTCAAGGTCAAATGTCCCGAAAATGGCTATTTTGGACACTTTTGGGAATTTTTTCTGGGAGAAAAAATTTTTTTCTTTAATTTTCGAAAGCGCTATCATATAGTGCGTACTCTCAGCTTCAAAACCCATTTTTGAAAATTAATTTACGATTATTTTTAAAGAAGTTATGAACATTTAAATGTATGACCCTGAGTCATTTTTTAAGACTATTAACCCTTAAACGCCCGACTTTTTTGTAGAAATGCGATTTTCGTCATGCTCTGTATTCAAGGGTTTTTGAGGTCGCTGATTACGAATCCGAAGTCGGTTTTTAAAAATTCAAAATGGCAGATCCAATATGGCGGACAACTTTTTTAAAAAACCATTTAATTCGTCTGAAAATCGTTACTCGGGGGTTTTTGGGGTCGCTGATTACGAATCCGAAGTCAGTTTTTAAAAATTCAAAATGGCGTATCCAATATGGCGGACAACTTCTTTAAAAAACTGAGGTAAATTTATAAAAATGACCTCTTAAAGGTTTTTGGGGTCGCTAAGTAAAAATCCGATGATAGTTTTCTAAATTGAAAAATCTTCTAGTAGTCATTTTTATGGCTGTGTCTGTATTTTGGTTTTTGTCCATAATCTTGGATCAGCCATTTCTAATCTTGAAAAACTATCATCGGACCCAACCAATGAAGGCCAGGTAAGAAGAGTTCCCAACCAATAAGTGTAAGGTATGAACGTGTCCCAAACTAGCAGAAACATGTAAGTATGCGCAGAAACATAATTTGGTCTACTGCGCAAACGACTTACTACCTTCATTGGCTCATATTCTGCTTCAAAGCTCTCATTCCTCTACCACTGAAGAAATTGGATCCGCCATTTTGAATTTTTAAAAACCGACTTCGGATTCGTAATCAGCGACCCCAAAAACCCCCGAGTAACGATTTTCAGAGGAATTAAATGGTTTTTTAAAAAAGTTGTCCGCCATATTGGATCCGCCATTTTGAATTTTTAAAAACCGACTTCGGATTCGTAATCAGCGACCCCAAAAACCCCCGAGTAACGATTTTCAGACGAATTAAATGGTTTTTTAAAAAAGTTGTCCGCCATATTGGATCCGCCATTTTGAATTTTTAAAAACCGACTTCGGATTCGTAATCAGCGACCTCAAAAACCCTTGAATACAGAGCATGACGAAAATCGCATTTCTACAAAAAAGTCGGGCGTTTAAGGGTTAATAGTCTTAAAAAATGACTCAGGGTCATACATTTAAATGTTCATAACTTCTTTAAAAATAATCGTAAATTAATTTTCAAAAATGGGGTTTGAAGCTGAGAGTACGCACTATATGATAGCGCTTTCGAAAATTAAAGAAAAAAATTTTTTCTCCCAGAAAAAATTCCCAAAAGTGTCCAAAATAGCCATTTTCGGGACATTTGACCTTGAATTACTCAAAATCCTGACGTGATGAGCCATTTTGGACATCAGATTCGTGTTCAGCGCGCAAAAACCTACGAGAATTAGTACCACAGGTTCTTGTAACTGAAAAAAGTTCAAATTTCGCAGGCCTGTGTTATTTTTCCTGATTGAATAAAATTCATTTATGTTATGGGCAGATGTGGACGTTGATTACTGTAAAATTATTTTCGTTAATTTTATTTATTTCAAATTTGATTGTATATTATATTTGATAGTTATTTATTTATATTTAATTTACATTTATTTATTATTTATTTTTATTTGTGTTGCTGCTTGCAAATAGCTTGGTCCAAATATCATTGATATATCTTGAAGTATTAGCACCTGACCTGGATTCGTTCTCAACCACCCCAAGACAGTCTCAGAATTAAAAGAGTTAAATAGTTTTATAAATGTCCTATCCAATGGTTGGAGCTTTTGAGAAGTATACATAAAATATGGACATTTTGATCTCGAGTTGCCAACAAGAAATCCAATTTTTTTGTGTGCGTTACATGTTCATCTAAAATCAAAGAACTGACTTCTCTTTACTTGGTTTAGAGTGCTTCACAAAATGGTTAAACCAATTTTAACGATATTTAATATCGTTTTTCTTTCTAGGATAAATTATTAAAGGTGGCATAAAGTTCCCAGACGCATTACAACACATTGCTGCAGTAACAGTAGTCCCAAGTTCAGCTGACGTAATAATTCCTACTTGTCTTTTCCCTTCAAGCTGACAACTTTCGGTTGCGATTTTGGGTACCACTGAAACTCCAGTTTCATCCTCATTCCATATATTTTCCGGTAAAAAGTGATACATGTTCATCATATCCCATAATGAATCAAAGAATTTATTTACAACAACTTTGTTAAATCCTGTTGCTCGGGCGAAGGAAGTATTTTCAGCAGTTCTTAACAAAAGCTGCGGATGTCTTGACGTCAATTTCGAGTACCAATCGCTTCCAGCTAACCCTTTTTGGCCTTGTCAAAACTGTGAGTCAAATTTGAATCGTTCTGCATATTTAAAAGTATAGCTTAGACTTTTATCTATAACTTCCTCTGTAGGCCGAATTTCGAGATTTCTCGCATATTGTTTGTAAATCTATTAAAATGCAATGTTTTTGAGGAATATTGTAAAAATATTTGGCCCAAAGTTTCGGAGTTATAGGCAATTAAAAAAAAGTAGTCAGGGTTGAGCCACTGTAGAAAATCAATGAAATATGCAGATAAATGAATAGTAATGACCTTCAAATGATAGAATGGCACTCAAATACACTTGGAAATGAGTAAAGGAACCGAGAAATTGAAATAAAAAACCCTTATTGTGTAATATTCAGATTTTTGCTTGTATCGCGAAGTTGGTCTAAAAAGTGAAAAAAGGTTATCAGAAATTTGCATTTCCCTTTTTCCAATTGAAATACAGATTTTGACACCTCTTTAAGTCGACAAATAGATTTCCATTGCAAGAATCCTTCATATTTGCAAAATTTTTGGGTGGCTCAACCGTGACTCACGCTTCGTTTAGCGTCATATCACACACAAAAGAAACGCGTTATACAAACTCCAGATTACGCTCCATATTTTCACATAAAATCTTAATAAACAATTTTAGTCAACTTAATTTGTCTTTGAGATATTTTTCCTGCACTTAATTGTCTTCTTTTGAAACAACAAAGTGTTTTTCGAGCATAAAGCATTGACTCGCATACGTATTTATTGTCCGAACACTTCAATGCAACACATGTGAAAAGTTTCCTGACATTGCTCTATCCAACTATGACTACTCTCCCCTATGTTTAAAAATAATTTTATTGAATTTAAATATGTCCATTTTAAAATGGCCTCGGACAAAATTTGTCCTGACTTTAAACATAAATTCGTCGTCATGAAAATCAGTCTACTTAACAATGTCTCTGGGAAGGAATGTTTTTCGGGAAGGGACCCTCAATCAGATTCAACAGGGTAATCAGGGTGAGTTGTATCACTCGGATCTCACAGAGCGTTCGAAATCTAGTGAGCCCATTTCACGGATCACTCTGAGCACTCCTGAGACGAAAGCTTACAATTCCATTCTGCTTAACCCTGGCTCGACTCCCTCTCTGTCTCATTCGGAGGTTGATAAGGAGTTTTATTCTTCTGCAAGGTTCAGAGCGATCGTTGAAGATAATGACGATCTATAACCATAATTTAATATAATTTTTGAATTTTACTTCTGTATCTGTTTACTTAATTGTTTGTATATTTTATTTATCTCTTTTTGTGTTTATCGTAGCTTTCTCTTTCTTTGAGTTGTCAGTTTTTGCTTGTTTTAAATAATGACCTCTTTGACCAAGAACCTTTCTGATTCTCTGGAATTCACGCAGCATCATTCCCAAGCGCCCTGAGTTCGAGACTCTCCTTTGGACATACAATCTGGACGTCGTCTGCATCACTAAAATTTGCCTGTCACGGAAAAATACTTTTGAACTGCAAGATTACATCACTGTGAGACAAGATCGTGTAGGCGGTAGAGGTGGGGGAGTTATGATTTTGATTTACATTGCCTTCCGCATCTTTTTTGCCTCCCGGGTGACTGTTGGTAACACTGTCATTGACGTGGTGGCTTTAACGCTTCACACAATGTTTGGAACTACTCATATAATATGCTCCTATATGCTCCCCTGGTGGAGATGAATCTGCAGCCATATGGGACGAACTTTTCGATCAGCTTTCCGCTTCCCAAAATTACATTTTCTGTGGTCACTTTAACGCCTATCACTTCTTCTGGGGAAAACAACTTTCTGATATCAGGGGCTCTTCTCTTCTTACCTTCTCTCTTCGTAAAGATTTATTCCCAACCAACTCTCAATTCCCAACAAAATATGGTGACTCTAGTGCATCCTGCGGTAACCTGCATTTGATCTTCTGTTCCTCTGCTATCTTGCAGAGTTCTACCACGGTGGTCCTAGACGATGCTTATTCGTCAGATCATTACCCGGTTCTGCTTAAGTCCAGCATTGCCCCTGTTTATGTGCCGCCTGCGATCAGTAGGTTCAACATAAAAGATCTTAATTTGATGGATTTTAGAACTCTCCTTGAGGAGGATATCTTGAGTCTAACATCTGATTTAGTCTCGGATTTCTCCCCCCTGAAACCTACAATCGATTCGTTGAATCCATAAGAAGGTGCATTCTGGGCTCTGGTCCCTACATTTTATCGGGTATCTCCCTACCAACTCGTGCTAGACCGCTTTGGTGGAATGAAGTGTGTGATGAAGCTCTGCTATCTAGAAGAGAAAATTACAGATTGTATCAGTCTGTAATGATATTTAAAAATCGGCTGGTAAATATTTGTACTAAATATTATCGCGCGTCGATAAACATGTTACCGACCGCGGAGCACAAAGACGTAGTACCCGATTTCGCCGCGCGGGCCGCATCGCCGAAGCTCTCTCTCGTGCGACCAGCCCACCGATCGGCTATATAAGCTGCGCTCACGCTGAGGACCGTCACTCTCGTGCTACACGGAGTCCGGGTGGGTCTTACCCACTTGACTAGGAGTTTTACTACGAAAATCTTTGTAGAGAGTTTTACTCTCGTTCGTCGGATTTTACCCGTCGAACATTATATCGGTTTTATGTGTAAATAGTGTATAGTAACGAATTCTAAAGTAACTTCCCGCAGTTTAAAGTAAATTTTCCGCTTTTTTACCGTTTTTTAGATATACTTAGAGTTTTACTCTTTGTATAATTAGAACACGAGTTTTACTCGTGGTTCACCAGAGTATCGCGGATTTTTAGTCAGTATTACAATTGATTTCACGGCTCATCGCTGCGAGTTGAAGCCAATTTCGTTAATGCGCGGCTCAAATAAGCGACGTTACCAGATTGATGCCGATTCTCGATTCCGCGGCTAAATGTATCGCGATAGACGCCGACAATCGTTGTGTGAAACCGACTTCCGCGATTTGTAATTAACCCATAATTATCCTGTTATTATTTTTGTTGGAATCAAAACGAACCCTAGCTCGGCCAGCTAAAATATTGATTCTTACAATTACAAACGTTACAAGTCAAACTAATCTCTACAGAATAGACTTGAATTCAGAAATCCCGACAATGAATTCAAGATATTTCGATCTCAGAAGACTATGGCCTTTAGAGATTTCTGCAAGGAGATATCTCTATCTCGTGGCACTTCCACCCTCTGGCGAACCATAAGTGTCCTCTCTTTTCGCTCTAATTAGCTATATACCAATGTAGCTACTGATTCATCGGATCCGGATATAATAAATGTTGAGGGTTATAATTGAATAAGTCAGAGATTCTCAAAAACAAAGTTTATTATAAATAGGAATAAGTAAAGGTGAATACTTGATACAACAATCTCGACCGAGTGGCTAAAATCAACTAACTGCTAAGAGGCCCCTTGCCTATGACAAACCTAAGTGAACATACCCTTCGTTTACCTGAGTAGTAAAATTGTACACAACTGTCTAGACAGTGGGTTTTACCCTAACTTTCATTTTTATTGCTAACCCTGCCGGAAGGGTGGTACTGGATTGGTACTGGAAAATTGGAACTGAGGGGTCAGTACCAACTCAGTACTAATTTGGTGTATTTTGTTACTGAAATGGAACTGGGAAATTTACCTGCGAAAAGGATCGAGTTACCGTTAATATCCTCATAAAAGTGAAAAGCGACTACCTTTTCAATATGTTTAAACTAATACTTTATATTTATTTCAATATTATATTTGTTTTTCATGGATTTATATTATTTTCATACATTATTATGCATATGATGTCCTTTGGCAGCTAAATTCAAAAATGATGTCAATTTTTTTGTCAAACTTAAGGTATACCAGATGAATTATAACTTCTTTAAATGTAATTATTTTTTGATAAATTTTAGATATTCATAATCTGGAAATATTAACGAATCTGAATATATATTTTTTAAAGTTGAGTTATTAAAATTACAAATTTTTTAAGCAATAAAACTCGGGTTAAAATTTTAATCCTTCAACAAAGGACCTAGGGGTCTATTGTTCAAGGAGGGATTGCAATATAATTTCCAAACTTAACAGAAATTTTCTACAAACTATTATATTTTTTTTGCTGTTTACACGTATATCGTGAGAGACGGTTTGTTGATCTTATATACCTTTAAAACTATTGTTAAAGTACTTTAAAAATGTCTTCTTATGGGTTATCAGGTAGTGGTACTGAAGTGGAACTCAAGCCAAGTCCAATTCAGTACCATTCGAGTACCACTCTTTCGGTAGGGCGTGGTTTGTTTGTCAAAATTAAAATTGGTCGTAGATTCATGTTTCTTTGAGGATTTTAGTTAAAATTAATTACCTTCCATTGAATATTTTAAAATGTTCTGTAATTTGATTTATTATTATCCAGAGAATATAAGATACATGACCTTGAGATTGCACTGCGTACTAATTTTTCATTTAATGATCACATTTCGGAGGTTGTTTCAAGATCATGTAGAGTTCTTGGTTATATTATGCGAAATGCATATAGTTTTAAAAATCGTGTGTGGCTCTTATTAATCTCTATTTTTCTCTTGTAAGACAGATACTTGTGAACTTTTTGCATATTTGGTCACCGTATTATGACTACCTCATTGATATATTTGAGAGAGTACAAAATAGGTTCCTACGGTATTCTGCTAGATTATTGGGTTTAAATTATGATTTTTTTGGCCATAAATATAGTAATTTACGTTAAGGATTAAATATACCAACTATTGAGTCTGTTTCTTTGTATAATGATTTGATTTTGTTATATAGAATCATTAATGGTTGAATAGTTTGTCAAATCTTCAAATGGTTAGTTTCTTCCTTATGTCATAATTTATGCTACAGGATTGAATAAAGGTATTCAAAAATATGAACTTTTTGTAAATTCAATTACGGAATCGATGCATAAAGAAACACCTACAAAGAAACTAATAAATCCTAAGCATATAAAAATTATAAAAATCCGATTCCACGGTGGAATTCTGAATGCGAAAAAAAAGATAAATTACTTTAATTGTTTGGAATATAAAGCTGTTCTAGATTCAAAGCATGTTGGTTTTTCTCCGGGTCTTAATGGTATCGACTATGAACTATTAAAAAAGCTTTCAATTAAATAATATCGTCTGCTTTTGCTTGACATATTTTTAATGAAATGTTTCAAAATGGTCAATTCCCTGTGGATTGGAGAAAGACTTCTGCTTATTTTGTTGATAAACTAGATAGAGAAACTGTACAACCTATTGCTTTAACATCTTGAATATGTAAGCTTTTTGACACTATGGTAAAAAAACCGATTACAATAGTGGTGTGAATAAAAAGATATTCTCCCTATGACACAGTGACTTTAGGGCGGGCAGATCTTGTGTTGATAATTTCTCAAATCTGTCTTTGTGTATTAATGAGGTATTCACGAATCGTCAACAAATGTTGGCAGCGTTTTCGGAGATCAGTGGTGCATTAGATAATTTTAGAAGCGATACTTTATTGGACAAACTTGCGTCTATAGGTAGCTCTGAAAAAATTATTATCTTTATTAAATTTTTGACATATCAACGATATATTCATACTAATAGTTTAAAAAACAGTTTTAGAGTGTCAGGCAAGGGTGTATCTCAAGGTGGGGTTCTCAGCCCGTTACTTTATATTATATACATAAAAGATATTACTGATAATGTTTGCAAACATGTTAAAATATCTCAATTTGCTGAAGACGTTGCCGTTTATTCAAAGTTTTTCTCTGTTAAAAAATGTAAATCTACATTGGGAAATGCCATACAGACTATTAAGAAAAACCTTTCAGATTTAGGTCTTGACCTCTCACCGCAAAAAACTAAATTAATTCATTTTAATAATAAAAATATTCAACCTGGAAAGGTCGAAATAGATAATATTTCTGTTAATGAGAAGGAGAGGGCGTTCACAAAATGCTAGCGCGCACTAGGCTAAAACAACGGAGAAAATCAAATTTGAAGATTCACCGATTTTCACGTTTTTCACGCACTTTGTGCAACGGTTACTTCTCTAAGACATACAGATTCAATTTAGAGGTTCCCATTTTGATACAACATGTTAATTATATTCTTAAAAGATGTCTTAGAGCGATAAATATTATAAAATATTAACGAGGAACTTGGTGGGGAGCTGATTCAGAAACTTTTGACTTTATTTAGGAGTTTTGTACGCTCCATAATCGAATATGCAATTTTTATATATTTTCCAAACCAAAAGAATAATAAAAAAATAGGTGTTAAGTACTCAGCTATTGGAGCTGCTGTAGCACTCCTAAAAACATTTTTCTTGTGGAATCAAAATTGCCACTGATTGAGAAGGGTTCAAAATTTTTGTGCAAATGTTATCTACAGAAGGTCATGTCTTTCTTGTTAATTGTTATTTCCAAAAGAATATTTTTAAACAGTTGTAAAAAAATGCTCAGATTTAATTTATCGTTTATTAATATTTTTGCATTATTTCAACTCAAAAAAAATTTTAGCTCATGTATTTCTTGACAATAATCAACTCTACTAAAAAACCCCATATAGGATCTTATATAGAATCCGATAAAATTTCCCAGAAAAAAAACTATATAAAATCCTTGAATTTTATAGGAATTTTTATACGATCCCATATAAATTCGTATAGGAAAGTGAAACCTGGATTTAATGTAGGAAATGACATAGGAGATAATCCATGTCAATTCCTAATAAATTTCCTGTATAAAAACATACTGTATGTTTTTATACAGGAAATTTATTAGGAATTGACATGGGAAATTGACATAAGATAATGTGAGAGAAAATTTAGAGGAAATCACATAGGAATTCACATGATTTTTTAAATGGCAGTGTATATGTTAACTCCTATGTCATTTCCTACATTAAGTCCTGCTTTACTTTCCTATACGAATTTATATGGGATACTATAAAAATTCCTATGAAATTCAAGAATTTTATATAGTTTTTTTTCTGGGAAATTTTATCGGATTTTATATAGGATCCTATATGGGGTTTTTCAATAGGGAATTATCCTAAAGGACAATGTTATGTTAAAAACTTAAAACTTTTCCGAAATTTTAGTTTCAAGGTAGATGGCGCTGCCTTACAAGGATCTGGCCTTAAAAGCGGAATTCAAACTTTGTGATTTTCACATAAAAATATAAAAACTTAAGGACACACGCTTTCAATTTTTTTCAAGCACTAGGGGAGGATGGGGCATGAATAGTTAGGTAAGATGTTTTCGAATCTAGCGACCAAACCTGAATTTGTATCTGCAAATGAGTAGTATTTTTGGAAAGCCTGGTTATTTGGCTATAATTTTGCTATGCATTATTTTGCTGTAGAGTGCAATCCCTACGAGATACGAATGGAAAAGTAAAAAAAAAATTTGAACATTTTCTAAATATCAATTATTGCATTAAAATCCGTCTGAACTAGAATCTGAGGTTTAACCAATTTTCTTCAGATGATCACCAATTTCTTGGTCAATAAGCTTCGTTTTCCGTATATAATTACGCACCATTATGTATATCAACCTAAAATGAACAGTTAAACATTTTTTTATAATTTGCAGTCGCATTAGCAGGATTTTATCGAGCCGTAATAGCTCTAACTATCCTTGCCCCATGAGCCTATATTTCAGTTTTTTCTAAATTTTAAGGAACGACGTGAATTAATTTGAAAACAAATACGATATTCGTGTTTCGCAGGAAATCCCATTCCGGAAAACACTTACGTAAATAAATATTCGGAAGCACTAATATAGAAAACAATATGGTAAACACTACGATGACATTTTAGCAAAACAGACTTGTTACAAAAATAAACTCCTGACATCGCAAATGGTGGCAGATTGACTTCCAATTTTTACTATCATCTATTGGTGTTAAGACGCAAATATACCATGAATATGACGTGATTTTTGAGCAAGCCGTCTAAGCATAACAGCAACTAACTATCCTTGCCCCATCCTCCCCTATAATTAAATTACTTTTGTGGAACGATAGTTCGACGTTTCCCGTTGATATAATGCTTATTTAAACGCTAATCTAATTCTTATTCGAAATTGCGGGGAATATGATACTTATTCGAAACTCCAGAGAATATAATGCTTATTCAAGGTTCGATGTAATATAAGTCTTATTCTATTTTCCGTGTAATAAAAGTCTTATTCAAATCTCCGCGTGTAATATAATTCCTATTCAGAATTAATTAGTCGTTTTGATAAAAACAATTTTGCAAATCTAATCGTACAAAATGAATGAATGAATGAAGAATCTTTTGCAAATGAATTTTGCAGAATTGTGTTTGTCCAATTAATGTTGTAAAATCAATTATACACAAACGTCGAGAAACTTTTCCAAGATCAGCATTATTTGAACAGATCTTAATTACTTTGGAATCATAGTAAGTGTTCACATAAATTTTTGGTTATATGGTCTTGGTTATAATGTTCACTGAAGTCAGATGAAATAATTTAATCAATTTTTAGATAAATTTTTATCGATAAATTTTAAGTTATTTCAAGATTTTAAAAAAATTTTTCTCATTTATCAAATATTTATTTTGTATAGCAATCTATTATTACAAAAGTGACTTTTTAATATTTCATTTTTATGCCGTAGCAATAATAAAAAATTCATGTTAATAAGAAAATGTATTACTTGATCCTACTTTCAATTACATTTTTATTTTTAAAAATATTTAAATATTAATGTTTATTTATTTATTTAAAAAATAAAATAATTTTACAAATTGAATTTTAAAATATAAAAGTTTTTATGAACACATTTCTAAAACAATATAATCTTTAACAGAAAAAAGAATTTCAATTTTATATACAATTAATTTTACCAAATTTGTGAAAAATTTTATTGAAAACATATTTTAGTTTTTTTGTTAGGACAGCAAAATGTCATTTTAAATTTAGTAACCTATATATTTGTTTAATATTTTAAAAAAGATGTTTTGCGGTGTACAGCCCTATTTTGAAGCAAATCATCTCAGAAGAAAACCCAAACGGGAATCATTAATGAATATCATTTTCTCGTACATATTCAAATCTTTTTTTTTTTTTAAAATCCCATTCAAATATATGTAATAGAAATATAGTTGAATTTAATTACTACATGAATGAAAGAAATTTATGAAAGAAAGTATTGTTTTTAGAGTCAGTTTTTGATATGTTTCTGAAATAATACGTGAGAATAATTTATAAATGTACACGTAGATGAGGTGGTTATCGACACGGCAATGCGAAGGACTTTCACTTTTATCCATCTCCTTGAAGGAAATCCCTCGGTCATCGTTCTGCTCTGCATCCGTGGGGAGATACAGTTAGCTTAGCAAGGACGAATCGGCCAACGGCCCCTTTAAAGATACGCGGATGATACGACCCGCTCATATGCGTACGAGTTCTTATGAAAATGTATATGAGCTGAGGCTTGCACAAAAGTAGTGTAATTTTTCATGAAAATAATTCCAAGAAGAAAATAACTTTATTTTCTCCTAACGAAGAAAATATTAATGGCAGAACCTAATCACACTAGATAATATCATAAGTTAAACCATTAAACCAAAAGTCTATAATTATAATTATTATCCATCATAATCGTGGTATTTTTTCATTTATTCTTTTCATACTTTAACTTACAATTAGTCGTATTTGCGTAAGACTTTGTTTTATTAGTTTGGCCAATTAGTAATGTTTGGAAATGAATGTTTTAGTAGCAAAATATTTTCTTTACACTGAAAAAATTGTATGGTCCAAGCAATCAAATGTTCGGTTTGTACAACCAAACTTTGGTTAGGCTAACCAAATAATTCGGTTGGCACAACCAAAGTTTGGTTGTACTGACCAAATATATTTTTCAGTGTACAGAGTTACGTCTATTTGATTATTAACAAATAACTACGTTTAGACAGTTGCCGCTACTAAATAAAAAAAGTAAACATAGATATATAATTATTTAATTTTAAATAATAAGTTTCTTCAGAAAATAATATAATCCAATTCAGAAATTAAAATACTAGAAAAAATTTTTTAAAAATATTTTTAACAAATTCAATCACAAAAATTGTGTACAATCAATTAAAGACAAACTTCAGAAAAAGAAAAGATAATAATAAATTAATAATAATTAATAATTATTAATAAATTTTAAATAATAAAATAATAAACACTCAGCCAGATACAAAATAGACAAAAAATTATTTTTTTATTTCCCTTCACGAAAATAGTGAGTGATTATTCAAGTCCACTTTATTATCTGAAAATTTTAATATTTTTAACAATTAAATTTTTTTATTTACCAAAGTAGAAACTAAGTAATTATTTAGAATATTCCCGTTACTAAATAAAAAATTTTCGCCTTAAGAAGGGCGAATCATCAAAATGGCCTAAGGCTGCAAGATTTCTATACCCGTTTCTAGGCAATAATGTGTATATTGGAGAATAATTAAGTGGTTCAGTTTCACATCTAAACGACTTTTGTAAAAGAAAACTTATTGGGAATGCTTTGAAGATAAAATGTCGTGTCAGCTAATTTAAATTAAGGGTAATTTCAGGCAGCGTTATCAGCAAGATATTAAAAAATAAAAATCTAAGTAATCTATTATCCGGCTTTTATTGTTCTAAAATAATACAAGTATAGATAATTAATTATACATTTTATAATCTAAATCAAATTAATGCGATTGTTAAATTAAAAATTACAATTGTTAATAAAAATTGAACTGCCGGATCAAAGAAGGGCACATAACCCATTTGAATTACATTAGTTATGTGCCCTTCTCTGTGATCCGACAGCTAAATTGAAATTTAAATTGTGTTCTTAATGTCATATAAACACCAGATTAGGTTCTTTTGATGCGCAAAACTCAAGCATTATATTTTTTACTTTTCTATTTATAGATACCTCCCTAGTAACACAAGATATCTTGGGATATATTGATAATATCTCGCAGATATCCTAGGGATGTCCTATGGATATCAAAAAGATCTCTTAAGGATATACAAAAAATCGGCGGTTTGGATATCCTTTGGATATCCCATGGATATCTGAGGATATCAACAGGATATCTTCTGGATATCTCTATAGACTTTCATAAATGTCCTCCAGATATCCAATAGATATCGTCAGGATATCCCACAGATATCATCAGGATATCCCATAGATTTCGTCAGGATATCCCACAGATATTTTTAGGATATTCTCAGTATATCTTCTGGATGTCAAGAAGATATTCTCAGGATACTGTTTTTAAAGTCATTATGAGACTACGAGTGAGAATATTCTGTGAATTAAATTTTATATAAATAAAATAAAATGCAACTTGTTTTTCGAGAAAGTTGTTTAATTTGAAAAATTATTAACTAATTTTTTTCTCATTCGTGATTCATTCCTTTATTCATATGCTTAATATTGTCAGAAAATAAATTTTCTTTAAACAATATAAATTCTTCCCCGCAAATAACGAATAACTAGTAATATTAATTATACATTAAGTGCATGAGTTTATTTTAAAACTTTGAAAAATGCGTTTCAAATCTTCATTTAAAATAAATTAGAAGCTCATAATATTTTTGTTTTTATTATATTATTATTCATTATATTAGCTTAAGAATTTTAACCTTTAAAAATATATGTTGAGATATTAAATATCCCGTGAATATCCTAAGAATATCCCACGGACATCCTGAGGATATCCCATGGATATCCTGCGATATAATATCCAATAGATATTTTGTGGATGTCTTAGGGATATCCTGTGGTTATCCTGTTGATGTCCCACAGACCGACGGTTTGGATATCCCAAGATATCCTGGGGACCATTCTAGGATATCGTCCATTGATATGGATATCCTTTTGTTATGAGGGCTGTAATTACTACGAATATTTTGCAAAAAGTTTTAGAGTGGGCCTGGAGTAAGATGACGAATAGCGATAGTCGCTATTTAGGGTTAATAACCTACTTATTTTTAGTGAAATTTGTTTCAAAAGATGTCTAACATAAATAGCGTTGACAGTTCCTTCAAAATTTAAGGGGGTCACCCCGTGTGATGGGTTCAAAAAATCGATTTTTTTTGTTTTTCATAAATTTCATCTATAACATATGTAGAATATGTGGGTAAAGCGATTTTTTGATATACAACGTCCTTAATTAGTTATAGCACTGATAAGCCAGTGTGTTCAAGCGCGCGATTAGGCGTACTTAAACTTTCAAACGCGTTTTTCACAAAACTAATTTTTTCCAACCGGCGCACAGTGGCCGATTTCTCGAAAAACCTGGCCAAAAATCGAAAAATGATATGATTTCAACCAAAATTGGTATACCCATGTTTTTTGGGCTTCTGAATTCAAATTTTACATTGGTTGTGTCAAATTCAAAATGGCGGATCCAAAATGGCCGTTTAGATTTTAAAAAACTTTGCTGAAAATCGAAAAATGATACGATTTCAACCAAAATTGGTATATCCATGTTTTTTGGGCTTCTGAATTCAAATTTTACATTGGTTGTGTCAAATTCAAAATGGCGGATCCAAAATGGCCGTTTAGATTTTAAAAAACTTTGCTAAAAATTAAAAAATGGTACGATTTTAACCAAACTTAGTATACTTACGTTTACTGGGTTTCTGAAATCAAATTTTACATTTGTTTTATCAAATTCAATATGGCGGATCCAAAATATTTGCTGGTATTATAAAATTGCGTAAATGTGTTAGAGCTTATTTTTTTTAAATTACAGACAGTGCTTAAATTTTAGTTTAAAGCGAATGCGAATGAAGAAAAAGTCAGTCTTTCACGTTCAGTTGCACCGCCGGCCGGTGCAACGCGCTGTCGGTAAACCGCGCTTAGTGAAATAAAAAGTGATACCAAAACTGCAGGGGCAGCTTGGGGCAACTGATTTCAATTAAAATGAATTAAAAATATATTCTAGTTTATGATAATACCAGGTAGAGCGCGGATATCGGTGGATTTCACAACTATTTTCATGATTTACGTTGATAAAACAATACAAAAATCGTCGCCATGAATAGCGATGTTTAATGTCATTTTTTAAAAACTGTACGTTTTAAATGTGATTATAAATACATTCAACATATTTCATACACCTTTGTTAATAATTCCCAAAAAAAGATATTCAAAAATCTGCTGTATATTAGTATATTTTCACTATTTTAACTGTGACGAAAATTTATAGTTATGAAACGTTCTGAGTAAATCTCTGGCAAAGATCACTTTTACTTGTTCACATAATAAATTGGTGATAAAAAAAGTGTAATTTTTTTTCGCAAAATTATGCAGTGAACCCTCCTTTATAATATTCAACAATAAAAAGTATAAATTTCTAAAAAAAATTTTTTGACTTTTGGCCAGGTTTTTCGGGAAATCGGCCACTGTGCGGCGTCCATGATATCTCAGAAACCACTTAACCGATTTTGATCAAATTTACAGGGCATGTTCAGCACATTTGTGGCTATCGCCCGAACTATGATAATTGAAAAAAGTCAAGTAGTTTTCTTTTTATACGACAAAATAGACACAAAAAATCGTGTTTCTTTGAAAAAAGAATTTCAAAACCGCATAAATAATTTAATTTTTAATATTTTCAAATAATCCTAGTTCCGGCGATAGCTACAGCCCTACAGATTAAAATGCTATTTTGCTTTTTGATTTTGGATCAGTCAATCAGCCGGAATCGTGGACGCCGATGGACATAACCCCACTAGATAAAACTTTTCATATAGAATTCATGTCAATTTCTTAAAAGATTTTATCTACACTGAGAGAAGAAAAGCACGGAATCTGAAATGGAGAAGTTCAGCATCTGTACACCAAGTTGAGCGCAGCAGCAGCGTCACTGTGTGATAGATGCCGTACTAAAATGTGAAATGGATGTTGTGCTTGGCTTGAGTATAGATACTGTACACGATATGGAACTGTTCAGAAGTACAGTATCTGTCGGTCGCTATGAGACAGATTCCGTATAATTTAGTTCTCACCGCTGCTAGAGCTTAGTATCTGAACTATGAACGACACCAACTGAACAAAACTAAAGAACGGATTCTGTGCTTTTCTTCTCTCAGTGTACGTATAGAAACCCAATATGACATGAAGGTGGAAACAATTCTCTAACTTCATGTTTGTCAACAGTTACTTTAAAATAAAGAAATTCACAAAAAATTATTTGATTAAACATTTTGATTATTTGAATAAAAACCTGAATCCACAATTTTTACATTTATACTAATAAATATATAATAAATAATAATAATAAATATATAATACTAATAAATATATTTAAATATTTATTTGAATTTATTTAAATACTAAGGCTTCATTTCCCTGCTACACACAGAATATCAATGAATTACCGGCAGAAATAATACAACGTATTATTTTTTTCTCTCACATTCGTCTATGCTGTCTTTAACATTGTTTTTTTACTAGTTTCATCCAATTTTAATAAATATATAGAAGATGTAAAGAAGTTTCGAATGTTTAGTAAATTTTGATGAAAGTAATAATACTTCTGAATGCATTATCTGCAAACAAAAATTTACAATTATAAGAAAATACAGATTTTTTAGCTATTACAGTAGATTTCATGTACAAAAGTACCAAAATTACACCGATAAAGAGAAAAAAACTCTTTTCGAGAAATATAAAAACGAAACAAAAAGTAATGAACTTTTAATGTCCAATCAAAAATCACAATTTCTTCCAAGTCATGTCTTCAAGCTTCCTATGCAGTGTCTCTTGAAATCACTAAAGCCAATTGCAGATTTAAATGAATGCATAAGAATTCAATTAAGGTTCTGAATTGAAAAGTGCTCTTATTTCTCTCTTTGTTTAGCTGAAAGCACTGATGTTAGTGACGTGAGTCACCTTTTAATTTTCATTCGCATTGTTCAAAATGATTTTTCTGTTTCTGAAGAATTAGTAACAATAAGTCCATAAATTCTTACAACAAAGGGTGTAAACGTTGCTAAAACTTTTGAAAGTGAAATGGCAGCATATGTAAATTCTATCGAAAAATGTATGAGCAATACCACGGATGGTGGTCTGTCCATGGTAGAAAAGTATGTTGGTTTAGTTGAAATTTTAAAACAAAAACGAATAAATTCTCTCCATTTGCATTATATTATTCATCAACCGTTCCTTTGTGGTAAAAACTTGAAGGACTCACCTATTTTACTGACCATATTGCAATTATTTGAATCGGTTTTTTGCTCTACGAAAAGACATTTCAGAATTTCTGAAAACGGAAGTAACATCTAACACAGACAATTACGAAACACTGATTTCATCTCCAGATTTTCTCACTAAGTTGGCTTTTCTAAATTGCATTATAGGTCATTTCAATCAATTAAATTTAAAACTACAAGGCCTAAATCAGAATATTGTAAATTTATTTTTGAATATAAAGGGTTTTATAAATAAGTTAAATTTAGTCCACACTTAATTGGAAAATAATCAGTCACATTCTTCAAGTTGTGCAGAAATACTACACGAATTGTCAGATTCTAATTTCCGAATATTCGAAAAACATATTCTTGAATTGATTTCTCAATTCAATAACTGTTTTAAAGATTTTAGGGAAATAGAAAAATACATTTCTTTTTTTGCCAATCCATTGACAGCTGCCATTAATGAAAAAAGAAAGAAATTTCAATTAGAATTATGTGATTTGCAGACAGGCATTATTTAACAAAGACTATTGAGAATCCAGAAGATTTTTTAAATCTCTTTTTAATGATAAATATTTAAATTTACGGGATTTTGGATTAAAAATGTATTTACTTTTTGGCTCTACTTACATTTGTAAAGGTAAATAAAGTAAATAAAGATAAATAAAAAATATAAAAACCCTTAATTGCCAGAGATCACCTGGACATTAAGCAATACCGCTTCATATTGAAATCTAAACTGATATTAGCGGTCTTCATTCAAGAGTCAGCGGATGGTAAACACCCAATAGTTTATATTAGTAAAGCGTTATCTGCGTGTGAGAAAAACTATAGCATGACCAAAAGGGAATGTCTAGCACTGCTGTGTGCCTTCAAAAATTTAAACCTTACATTGAAGGATATCAGTTTACTGTTATTACGGAACAAAGTGCACTAAAATGGTAGCTTAATCTCAAAGATCCCACAGAAAGGATACCTACATGGACCCTGGAATTACAGCAGTGAGATTTCAACATTGCTCCCAGAAAGAAAATTCGGTATCACCCAATCAGTAAGGAAACTTGCAGCAAACTTGCAAGAAGCTTGCCGTACAAGATGTGCAAGATTGCAGTGCAAACATGTAGCAAGTTTGGTGCAAGCAACAAAATGTCCTCTTGTGGAAAGCATGCAGGGCAACGTTGGCGCAAGCTTGCAGCAAGTTTGCAAAACTTAATACGATGCGCAGTTGTAAACGGAAGCTCCTACGGCTGCGCAATAATTTTTTTAACCTCTAAACCAGGGTGCGATTTATGTTTATTTAGTAACAAATTGATTCGAAATTTTTTTTTAGTATTTTACAAGCTTGCAGCAAGCTTTTTGCAAGTTTGCTTAACTGCCTTGCCACAAGAGGACATTTTGTTGCTTGCACCTAACTTGCTACATGTTTGCACTGCAATCTTGCACAACAAACTTCTTGCAAGTTTACGTGCTAATTGGGCATGTTCCTGATGTTTTATCGAAAATGTTCAAGGAAAGCGAGAAACTTCCAATGTTTGAAACAGTCAACGAGACATGCTTTTTAAAGTAGAAGGAATTAGTAGAAAAATGTTCTCATTGTTTGCCAAAGTGGATAATAGAGGGCGGTAAATTGTGTCGCCTCATCAATTTTTTCGCTCTTTTCGAATCATGAACAGGGCATTTAGTATGACGTACATAATTTCGCGAAGTCCCCGGTAAGAAGACATGAATTGAATATAATAGAAAATTTTAATACTTTTGAATTCCTGATTTTAACTTTTAGTTCTTTTCTTCTGACAAACATTAAAAAACATAAGGTTCTATTCCTTTCAATTCATCCCTAGAAATATGCGAAAACGGAATTGAAAGGAATTAAACTTAAAGAAATATTAAACAAGGAAAAGAAATTTCAATACGTTTCAAGCATAGAGCAAATGAATTGAAAGGTATTGATTTTTCAGAAGTGTTGAAGGAAAAACAAATATTTCAATACGTTTTTACAGGAATTATTTTTTGTTTATTTATGAACGTTAATACAATAATAATATTTTAAATATTATAAATAAACATATACAGTTCAATTTTGAAAACATTCAATAAATTTGTTTTTTGTCATCTTTATATATAATTTATTGAATGTTTTTAACAAAATAATAAAAATATAACTTATTATCAAGCTCTGAAATTTTATAATACTTTTTCTCTTAATTTATTTCTGAGCGTGGTTCTGTTTTTCACAATAAAAGTTGTAAAATATTATTTAATACTGTTAAGTACGTTAAGTCTTTGAACTCGTTTTATCACTGTATCTAGCAGTAGTGAAAATTTGGTATTCCGTATCCAAATTTAACTTAGTAAACTATTATTAATTAATTCAAGTTGTTAAAAGGTTTTCTTAATTCTTAGTAACTTTTTACAAAAACAAAAAAGACAACAAAATTAAACATTTTTTATATTGTTAAAAAGAACAAAATTTCAACACGTTAGAATTAGTTAAATATTTTTTAATGATTTAGATTTATAGACTATACGCTTATGTAGAATATTTTGTATGTGAATTAATTTCTGTTGATTTTTTAAATAGCAACATGAAACCACAAGAAACACTGAAATGTTCAATGTTTTAGAATAAAAAATTAAAATATGATTTTTTAAACTTTTATATGCGCATAGAAAAAATCTACACTTGCCTAAAGATACAAAATCAATTAAGGGGTTACACCACTTTGACGGCATGAAAAAATTCTCGTTTTCAAGAATGTTTTTTGAAGAACGGAAATTTTTTTTTCAAATTGCCAGTTTGGCAGGTGATTTAGCGGAGCGCTCCAAAAATCAATGGTCCTGCGGTGGTCCCGATAACTCACTCCAGCTTTGAGATAAAATAAAAAACCAAAAAGCATTAGTTTCTGTAGCCCAAAATCTAGAGAAATTCGTAGCCGTTTTTACAAATATGCATTTTTGACAAAATGGCGTCGATTTGAATGAAAATATACGTTTTTTGGCCTAAATTTCGGTATTTAAAGATGTCCAGAAATTGTAAATATTAATATTTCGAAAAAGCCCTACGTATTTCTCTAGATTTTGGGCTACAGAAACTAATGCTTTTTGGTTTTTTATTTTAGCTCTTTGGAGTAAGTTATCTGGGCAACCGCAGAACCATTGATTTTTGGAGCGCTCCGCTAAATTACCTGCCAAAAAAGCAATTTAAAAAAAAAATTTTAATATTTTTTGTAGAGTTTAATAGTTGCATAATAACGTTACGTATTTGAATTTTAGTAAAAAAATTCTTGAAAACGCGTATTTTTTCATCTGGTCAAAGTGGTGTAACCCCTTAAGATTTTTATTCCTTCCATTCGAAATCTATGTTCTTTATTTTATCATAATTAAAAAGAATCTAACCTATCTTTTATTTCTTGTACATTTATTCATGGTACCTAAGGAATAAAAATAATAAAAGAAGTTAATTTATTGTAACTTTGTGAAGTACTACGCCTTTGATGTTTTCGAAAGGTTTTTTCCTGCTCTTTCGAATAGTGCAAAATTTTTTTCTAAAAATTCAAAATTTGACCCTTTTTAAAAATCAAAATTTTTTTGACTTTTTTTTAAGTTCAGTCATTTTTTTGATTAATGTTTTTTTTTGAAAGTTAAAAATGTGTATTTTTACCACAAAAAATATTGAGATGTCTTTTTCTGTTATTTTCGAGATATCAATTAATTAATTAATGTTAATAAAACATTATTGTTGGAACTATAACTATATTTGCGACATAATTATTTTCTATGTACAAATAGTGAAATTCAAGAAAAGTTGTAAGGGTCCGTTTATGACCTCCCCACTTCATGTACATCCCCGAACGAAGGTCCTAAGGTCTGTACTCAGGTAATTTGAAGCCAGTCCTCGTTTACCCGTTGTCAAAATAAAGCCTATACTATTTTTCATGCCAAAAATCCTTGTGTACATTTTATTTATCTATCCAGTTTTTGCGCGTATATTGTCTGTATTAAGTTAATATTCTAACAGGTTATGGGCCCAGAGACCAGAGACTTGATATAGTTAAAGTTCAATAAAGTGTATGATAAGGAAATAAAGTGTTTGTGCGTATACATCAAGTGTAGTTTTCAAGTGTACCACATTCAAATTCAGAAATAAAGAAATAATTAAAGAACGAATAAAGAACAGCTAATCAAAGTTTTTATAGACAATTAAAGTACAGTCTATAAAGTCAGGTAAAAGTTAATAAAGAACAGTTAAAGTGAATAGAGAACAGTCAAAGTGAATAAAGAACGGTTAAAGTGAATAAAGACAGTTACAGTGTTAAAAATGGGAGACAGTACGAGATTTCGTTTTCAGTTGATAAGTTGAATAACAATAATTACCAAACATGGAAGTATAAAATGGAATTATTGTTAATTAAAGATAAATTATGGGAAGTGATCACAAAAGATACTCCAGAACCAGTGACGGATGAGTGGACTCAAAAGGACGATCAAGTTCGTGCAAATATAGGACTTTTAGTTGAGATAATTCACAATCTTTAGCAATGAAAGCACAATATCAAGATTTCAAGAAAAATAATCTTGACCGTTTTTTCTGCAAGAAAAAAGGACACGTGAAGTAGGAGTGCCCAAAGTATCAAACCTGGAAAGAAAAGCAAAATAAGGCAAATAAAGTTACCGAATCAAAATATTATGAAGAAGATAATTGTTTCTTATCAGTGGCAAATTTAAACTTCGATAAAAGAAACATTTTTTATGAAGCAAGTTATGGAGTGAAAAATTTGAAAGGAAAGAATAATTCTTGGATTGTTGACTCAGGAGCGATGAGTCATATGGTAAATAACAAAGATTTTTTTACTGAGTTCGATTCAACGAAAAAAGGTTATGAGCGTTTAGCGGATGACAATGAAGTTTGTGCAGTGCAGGGAAAAGGTTCAGGCTTAATTCAGTGCATTACACCTACAAAAAGATAAAGACTCAAGATCTGATGAAATCATGTTTTTGGAAACATACAGGTATACCGGACAGGTATACAAGTGAAATATCAAGCAGATTAAATACAAAGTAATTAGAATTTTAAATTTTGAGACTAATTTTTGGTAAGATTAAAATTATTCTCATTTACAGAAATTTTTTGTTTTATTTTTGGTTTATATAAAGAAAAAGAAAAATAAATGTTAAGGCAGGAAATTGTTATAATATTAGTGAATTTAAATACTTGTGTCATAAAATTAGCAGTGAAAATCGGTAAAGAATTAAAGTTTTTTTTATGTGGAACAAAGGACATTGATATGGACAATAAGTTGAATTTAAAGTTAAATGCGGATGTCGCAGTTATATAGTTGAGGAAGGGTGTTGGAACTACAACTTATTGGATAAACTTCCGAAAGAGGTCCACCTCCGATTTGAATAAAACTTGGTATACTAACGTATTTTGGTGCGCTAATTACGAAAATGATAGTGAAAATTGGCGCAAATTTGTTTATCATGGTGCAAACCATAAAAAACTCCATAAAATCATGGTTTTTTGCAATTAACTCGTTAAAACACAAAATTTCGAAAATTGTTTTAGACAAAATTATAGGTGTCAAAAAATCACACATTTTATGTCCTATACATTATTTACTAAAAATTATACTTATTCGACAAAAATAGTATACTTACAAGTACCGAATTTCTCTATAATTATGATGTGCACTGTTTCACCATCATTTTTTGGGTTCCGTTCACGCAGTGAACCGAAACGGAATCCTTATGGTTTTACTCATGTCCGTCCACAAAATCATGTCCCTCCTCTAAAACCTAGCCACTTCAATCGATTGAGCTCAAAGTTGGTATACATATGAATTTTTTCGAGTAGAATAAACGAAAATTATAGCGAATCCGATTGGACTTGAATTCGAATATAGTTATGTTTCAAAAACTTGAAATTTCGGGAAAAAACGTGCCCCCCATTAACTTTTACAGTTTTAGAGATAGGATGTTCAAACTTGGTATACATACGTATTTTTGCGAGTAAATTAAAGGAAAATTATAGCGAACACGTTTCGAGATATAAATTAAATAATTAATTAATGTTAATAAAAAATAAAATATTTTACAAATAAATACAGTTATTGCAATCCTGAAGGTACCAATTAAAAGCTGACGTAATTCCGCATTCAGCGAGCCCTATATGGACTACTTTGGATTAGAGGATTTTTTATAAACAATTGCCATGTTAGCCAATTGTTTATTAACAATCCACTAATCCAAAGTACTTCATATAGGGCTCGTTGGATGCGGAATTATGTCAACTTTCATTTATGTAGTAACATCAGAATTACGATGACTTTATTTGTTTATGAAATATATAATTTTTTATTAACCTTATTAGTTAATTAATTAACTAAAAATTGTAAATATTATATAAGTAGTTACGATGGTAAATAGGTTTCTCCTATTAAGTATTTCATTAACCTAATCATATCTGATAAGGTAGAAATTTTATTGACCAACAGTCAAATTTGTATGTACGAAACTTGTACAAATATTTTCGAACATGGTTTCTGAAAAAAGTGGATCGTCTCTCGCTGCTGGGGTATGATCCCAGAACCTTCTTATTGCCGGTAAGATGCTCTACCAATTGAGCTACAGAGAGACACGATTCCACTCAATTCAGAAACCATGAACACGACTTTTTAACGCCAATATTAAGAACTTTAGAAAATATCTAGTGAGGATGGTAATTTTGTTTTTGAATTTTAATATTGTAGTTACGATGGTAAATAGGTTTCTCCTATTAAGTATTTCATTAACCTAATCATATCTGATAAGGTAGAAATTTTATTGACCAACAGTCAAATTTGTATGTACGAAACTCGTACAAATATTTTCGTACATGCAGTCGCATTAGTAGGATTTTATCGAGCCGTAATAGCTCTAACTATCCTTGCCCCATGAGCCTATATTTCAGTTTTTTCTAAATTTTAAGGAACGACGTGAATTAATTTGAAAACAAATACGATATTCGTGTTTCGCAGGAAATCCCATTCCGGAAAACACTTACGTAAATAAATATTCGGAAGCACTAATATAGAAAACAATATGGTAAACACTACGTTGACATTTTAGCAAAACAGACTTGTTCCAAAAATAAACTCCTGACATCGCAAATGGTGGCAGATTGACTTCCAATTTTTACTATCATCTATTGGTGTTAAGACGCAAATATACCATAAATGACGCGAATTTTGAGCAAGCCGTTTAAACATAACAGCAACTAACTATCCTTACCCCTTAACTATCCTTGCCCCATCTTCCCCTATAATAATTTAAAAAAAATGTATTTTGTTTTCTAAAGTAATGATTGTTTAAATAATGTTAACTTTTTTTTAAATTTAATTAGAAAAATTTATTAACAATAAGAATAAAACGTATAATACATAACTTTAAGTTTTGACCTATACTTTCTGTAAAGGGTTACGCCACCCTGAACGCCTGAAAATGGGTAGGTATTTCAAAAATAAATTTTGACAAAACTATTAAAAAAACAACTTTTTAATAATTATAGTTTACAAATACATGTATTTAACTTAAAAAAAAATTAAAAAATATTTAAAAATGGAGAAGATATGGCGTTTCATCGAAAATACATTTTTTGGAATGGTGTACGTTTTCTCAGAAACTACTCAACCGATTCTCTTAAAAATTTGTACACGACTTCTCAATAACATTCTCTATGACATCACGTAGCCCTTTTTGAAAAAAATTTTTTTCTTTTACTTTTTTTTTAAGTGCTCCCATTTGCTTAATTTTTCTATTACAATTTTTAATTATTTTTTTAATTAAAATTATTAAATGAGAGTGGAAATCCATATTGTATTTAAATCTGATGAGGCCCGACGTTGACGGACGAAAGCTCATTTAATAAGAATTTTAAAAATAAAATGTGGATTTTTACCAAAAACAACTAACATCTTGACTTAAAGAAGATTATTCTTTAACAATTTTAATAAGCTAAAAATTAAAAATTTGAACATTGTTAATATAATTTAAATAAAAAACATAAATTATTTAAAAAAAATTTTTTTTTTTCAATTTTTAAATAAAATTATTTAATTTCGATCATAAATAATAATTTTTTAGCAAAAAATTATTATAGTCATAATTATTTATTATTATTTTTGCAAGAAATATTTAAATTTTATTTCATTTAGATAAATTCAAATCGTTTTTAAAATATATTTAATTAAATGTAATTTACAATTTTTTATGTATAAACCGTGTTAATTAATTAATTTTTGCAAATAAAATTTAAAAATAATTGTATTTAGAAACAAGTAGGGTGTCCTTTATGTTCACTTCATGAACATTTTGCTTCCTCATTATATGATGCAAAAAATTTGCTTCCTCTTGGAGGAAGCATTAACACTGAAATTAATATACATAAAAAAATTGTGTTTGTTTAAATTCAAGTTTAAACATAAAATTATTGTATTCCTTGCATTATAATAAATCGATTGGTATGTATGATATATATTTAAATTATTATTATTATTTAAATTGAAAGAGTTAATGAAAGTTTAAAAAAAGGAATACAATTATTTTATATTTGAACATGAATTTAAATAAACACAAAATTTCTTTGTTAAAATGTAAATTTTTTATTTTTTAACATTCATTAATTGTTTTAATTTAACGGAAATGTATACTTTATACATACCAGTCGATTCGTTTCAATGCAAGGAATACAATTATTTTATGTTTAAACTTGAATTTAAATAAAAACACAATTTTTTAGCTAAGACGTAAATTTTTTATTTCTTAAATTTCATTAATTTTTTAATTTTATTCAAATGTATACTTTCTATATACTAATTGATTTGTTTCAATGCAAGGAATAAAATTATTTCATATATAAACTTGAATTTAATTAAACACATCATTTTTTAGCTAAAATGAGAATTTTTGATTTTTTAACTTTCATTAATTCTTTAAATTTCAATCAAATCTATACTTTATATATATCAATCGCTTCATCTTGACATAAAGAAGACGATTATATTATATATTACCTTAAATTTTTCGATTTAAAAATTTTTTCAATTAAAAAAAAAATTTTGGAAAAAAGGCGATAAAATTTTTTTTTGGGTATTTTCAAAAATCCTCTCGTCATTTTTGAGAGATTAATGTGTTAAATAAGCCTACCAAATTTTACCCAAATCCATTAAAACCTGTTAAAGATATCGTGTTCACAAAAACTATCCACACACACATACATCCGGACAATTGATCAGGATCTCATATAACATGTTTCTATATAGAGGAAAATTTGTTTTCACCATTTTTAAAAATTTTATAAACGAAAGGACTACATAGCTTCCTCCACGAGGAAGCAATAGAAAAATTAATTAATTAATAAGTTATATAGTTTCTATGTTGTCATTTTTTTTAACAATTGAATTTTTGAAGATTGTTTAATGAGATAAATTAAACTTGTATAATCGATGCAAATTGTTGTTTTTTAATTAAATTCAATAAAATTAATTTAATCATAATTTTAATAAAGAAAACTTTTTTTTATCTTTCTTTATTTTATTATTATTTATTTTTAATATAAATGTAATTAAAAGAAATGATTTATTTAAAAGTATTCTAAAAACAACAATTTGCATCGATTATACAAGTTTAATTTATCTCATTAAACAATCTTCAAAAATTCAATTGTTAAAAAAATGACAACATAGAAACTATATAACTTATTAATTAATTTTTCTATTTACAATTGAAAAAGAGAATTTTTAAAAAGGAGAAAGTATGAATGCTGCCACCTACCGTGCAAAGTCGGCGGCACAACTTCTTTATCGACTATCAATTTGGATGTCACTAGAAAATTCCCTAGCCTGTCAAACTCACTTACGCGAACATTTTACACTTTAAACTTTATTAGTTAATAATAACACGTTAATTTATCACAAATACAGCACAAATCTATCACTAAATACTTTTATTATTCAATTCAATTACACTTTTCCACAGTTTCCACTCAGTTTCTACACTATTTTCACTCCAACTAAATGTTTAACCAATGTGTAACGAATGTACAACGAATTCTGCGTACATTCCGATTTCGAGATTCGCCAGGGACACGCCATGGAATTCTGTACCGAGACACAAAAAGGTTTGGAATACTATTCAGAACAATCCGTAGAATCTCTGCACTCTGATTTCAATAAAACATTGGTGAAGTATAAAGTTAAATGCGAAGCTGAGATGTATTCTATGTCACAGTTCAACGCTGTTTGTGAATATACATCATGTTTAACATACAGCGTCAAACAGTTCATTTAATAATGATGTTTAAGAACTGTAATACAAGAAATCGAATTTTCGAATCAAGTTATTTATTTGTGAGTCATTGAGCGCAATTTTGAATTTTTATTATAATACGTTTCATAACCATTTCTTTGATGAATTAAAGTAAAATATAAATTCCACTAAAATTTGTAATCGCTTACGTATACTACCTAGTGAGCAAAAAACCATGTTCGTTTTAAATACTTTTTAAAAACGTTTTTAGAACGTTTCATGTCTGCCAAATAATGTTCTGAAACATTTTAAGAACATAGAAGTTTAAATAATTTTCTAAAAAATTATTTGGCAGACATAGAACGTTCCAAAAACGTTCGTAAAACGTTTTTAAAACGGACATGGTTATTTGCCCACTGGGTAATATTCTATTTTGAGGAAATTTAACGGTCAGAGCAATAATTTTTGACAGTTTGACAAAATATTTCAAAGTTTTTTTTGATTTAAAGAAAAAGTACAGTTTAAAAAAATCTATCCCAATACCCTATTTTGATTTCAGTTAAAATTAATTCAGTAGGTGGTACAGATATGTTTTTCCAATATTTGGAAAGGGCATTTGTCAAAAGCACATAAAATGTTTCAAGACCACTGTGACACACTGTGAAATAAATTTATTACTAGTATATTAATATTAATATTATTACTTTATTATTATTTTTGTTAATTTTATAAAAAATTATGTTATTAATATTCAACTTACTATGGTATTGGTGGTCTACTGACTTTTACCTCCTTCGTCAGACATTTTAGTTTTTGTTTTTCTTTCTATCGTGTTAATTAAAGAAAGACGAAAAAGGAAAATGGTTGTCTTAATCAGGTAAACACTAGATGGCGTATTCAAATTTAGCCAATCGCAGTTGATAATTCTTACTATATGTTAAAATTAATAACCTAACCTAAAAATGTTTTGATACCACAATATTGAAATTATTTATTTAAATAAAATTTTTTTTTTTAAAAAAAGTAAGATAAGATAGAAAAGGCATGGAGATGACTAAAAATATATATTTGTTCTATACTTACGAAATAATATTATAAAAATTTCATCTTAATATACCGTCAAAATAATTATGGCCTGATGTAAATCATCATACACACACTCAAATGTTTCAACTATTCGTGTGCATTTTATCGATGGTTGGAAAGAGAAGGCAGGCCTGGCCAAAAAGCAGGTTGCAAGAATATAAGCACTAGAATGGATGAAGCTTTTGCAATTTTAGACAGACAATATGTCCTACTCCGCGATCATAAATTTTACGCTTTTAAATAAAGAACAAGAAAAAAGATATTTTTGATAAAATTTGAAAGGTCAACTTAAATTTTGCGTGAAATCATTACTTTTACTAGCGCCTGTTATGACAAATATTAAAATCATTCGCTTATAAAATTTTTTATTAGATTCTTTTTTATTGTTTTAATTATTAATTTTTTTATTTTATTTTTTATTATTTTACTTATATTTTATTAATATTTTATTATTAGAATATTATATTTTTTTATTAACTTACATAGGTATTTTCGTGAAAAAATGTTAGGTTTATTTATGATTTTTTTTCCCTCTGTAATATATTATTTATTTATTCAGAGTATTTTTATTTCTTCGTATTATTTATTTATATTTTATTATTTCTTTTGTAACGTAATATTTATTTTAAGCATAATTTTAATTTTAAAATATTAGGTTTATTTGGGATCTTATATTTATTTGTGATATATTATACATTTTTTTAGTATTTTTATGCTTGTACATTATTTCATTATTAATTTGTTTTTTACTTGAAACAATATTTTTCATTTTATTTGTACATATGAATTGTTATTCTTATTTATGTATATTTTGAAATTAATATTCAAGATTTGTTATATTTACCTTCGCTGTCAAATACTGATAATATGAGTAATGTTATCGGAACACGTTATAAGCGACTGATGAATAGTTAATTTTCGGAAAGATTTAATTAGCCATTTTTCTGATTGATCCTGCAAAGTTTTATCCTCTCTTTTGTTCTGCTTTAAAAATAAATTATGTTTGTGGATGACTAACGTAAAGAATGGATAACTCTAAAGCCATCAATTGTCAAAGTTATTGACAAATATTTATATTTCAAGGACACCCAGTTTTTCTAACTAGTAAGGATCGTTTGTCCTTTAAGCAGAATACGCTTTTAGTTTCTTCCTTTATACACATACTTCCTACTTTTTTGTAGTTTTCAAATCTTCTTTTACAATTAATGACGCATAATGCAAATACTTATCATAAGAAATCTAAAAATACAAGAGGATAGTCATCGTCGCTAGTAGCTGACAATAGATCTCATTGTATAACAGGTAATTTTATTTGTGTTTTATTTATACTTATTGATTTATTATAGATTTACATTCCATTCTCTATGCTAGAGTGATTTTCTTTACATAATTAATGAACCATACCAGAAATAAACCTCGAAATTAATTAAAATAAATAGCTCATTAAAAAAAATAACTGACAACGGATTTTCCTCGACCATTTATGATTTCTCAGTTGTAATTGGGTCTTATTTTTTCCGAGATTTTTTTTTACTGAAACTAGTTGTCATTAAGATACTCTACAAGATTAAATTCTGAAGAATAATAATATGAGCCTATAAATGAATCATTGACAACGATATGTTTTCATTCTTGACTGCATTCTTAGCTTGTACAAGTGCGATAATATTTCGATTGTTTATGCGCAACACAGATAAAAAACCAAAGCTTTCCGTTCAAATCTCAAGTGTAAATATGTCCTCGCAAAAGAACACTCGCCTCAATCAAGGTTCACCTTTCACAATGGAAATATACTCAATTGTGGTTCAATTATAAGCGCTTCCTTGTCATTTGTTTTATTTGATCAAAATAATACTTTATGCTTAAGTCAATTAAGTTGAAATATGAATTTTAAATTTCAGTTTTTAAAATCTACTAATTTACTTTAAAAAAATTTTAATAAATTTAAAATTATTTCATGCACAAAACTTTGCAATGCATCTTTGAATAATTAACCACTTCAGTGGCAGGACGTTCCAATTTGCAATGCACGTAAAAGTTGCAAAAGCGAAAGAAATGCAAACAAGACGTTTCTAATTAAACTTGATTTTTAAAATATACTGACAGATACTTATCAAATCTTCATTTTTCTATTTTTTGAGATGAAGGGACACAAATATAACAAAAAAAATTATTTAATTAAAAATCAAATATAATATTACATTATATATTGTTAGAATTACAACGATAAATATTATGATATTTTCAGATGTAGTAAATAAGTTAAAGTAAATATCAAGGGAAAGGGAAAAGCAAGGTACTTTTTTGGGTTTAGTCGTACTAAAAGGGTTCTACGGTATTTACATTGTACGGTTCATCACAGGTCTATCTCAAGTTCTGTGTATAAACCATTTTTCAACCAATATTCCGTGCTACTTGGGTACAGGTTATGGGCCCAGAATAGATAAAAAGAACTAAGGTCAAGAAATAAAGTGAACATCAAGTGAATTAAATTTTCGAGTGAAAATTAAAATAAAGTACATTAAATAAAAATGACATTCTTAAAGTTCAAATAACAATTAAGACATTAAATAACAATGAATGAAGTGTATAAAGAATAGTAAAAAGGTTAAAAGATCGTTGATACAGTTTCTAAATCAAGTGTAAAAAAGGTGACAGTTTTTTGAAGTTTCTACAATGCAGTGATTAAAGATCATTTAATTTCATGATAGCTCCAAGTTTCCGTTCGTGCTTTGAAGTTTATTTATTGAATTAGTACGAATAGAGAGTTTAGAAGTTTAATACAGCTTTGTCGAATTCAGGAGAATTACAACATGGCTCCAATTTGAATTTGTCGCTAAGCGGAATTCACTGAAGCCCCGGGTGTATTCATTTCAATTCAACTGAATTAGTATTCATTTGCTGAGAACGATCAAGTATCATCGACGATTTCATTACTCATAGATGATAATCAATTATAAACGCGAAAAGTGCGAAGAAAGCTTGGAAAACTCTAAAAAATATCACCAAAAATCTTCGAAAGGCAGTATTGTCCATCTATATAGAATTCTGTGTAGTAAATTAAATGCTCTAGGTAAAGAGATAAGTTATAGATTTGTAGCTGCCATGCTTCTTGAAAGCCTACGAGATTCGATGAAACGTTGGTTACAATGCTATAGGAAAGACAGGAAGGTTTATCATTGTCATTAGCCAAAAGTAAACTAAACGAAAAATATAAATGGCGAAAAAACAAAATGGCATTTAACAAAGAAAGTGAAACAAGGGAATCAGCACTCAAGGCACAGGTTATAGCAGAAAGGGAATCCTATTTTTGTAAGAGGAAAGGTCACACATTTTCGAAACCCTCAATTTCGAAAAGAATAAAAGGGTACAGTTTGCAGATAGGACAGAATTTGCAGATATCGAAAGGATAGGATCCGGGACACTCAAACTCATAAATGACGTAAAGAAAATCTCAATAAAAGTAAAGGATGTTTTGTACGTACCAAAACTAAGTTTAAAATGGTTTTTTTCTAATTTCTAATTCTTTCTGACTAATTTCTAATAGTCTTGATCAATATTATTAGAAAAGGTTTTAGTGTGCAGTTTAAAAATTCAATTTTCAATGCTGTCATCCCCACAGATAGAACAGTAAAAGCTACAGCATTATTAAAGAAAAATAAACACTTCTAGTTACAAATTTAAGATTCAAGTCAGCAAAATGCAATAAAGATTAAAGAAAACGATCAGAGTAAGCAAGCAGGTCAATCAATGGGTACAAGCATAGATATAATAGAGCAGGGTAAGGTTCAGCCTGTGGATCGAAAAGTTACGCTTCAGATTCGCTACTTGGATTGGATGAAGCTTGCAGTTTTAGTCACAGACGCGTAAAGATAGGTTTTATGTCGTACCCAATAAAAACATATTGCTCGTCACAAGATGTCATCAATGTTTTGATTATGGCCACATAGAAAAGGTTTGTAAGGCGGCGGACATATCGTCTGCGTTTTTTTGGTGCCGTAAAGCTAATCACAAGTTCGCAAACTGCAAGAAAAGCCCAAACTGCGTCTTATTCAACGAGAAGTACGGTGATAAGGTAAATAACAACCATATCGCCGGTACAGGAGTTTGCAAAGTCTTCCAATCTGCTCTTCAGGAAGCAAAGAAAGTTCTTGCAAGGACAAGATCAAATACATAGGCAAGAAATATTAGCAACGGCAAGGGTCACGAAGGCAAGATCCCAGGGACCTTCACCTACAAAGTTTGAAGATTCACGACAGTCCCGTAGTGTGAAGATTAGTCAGCCAAAGGATGTTGTTTTTAGTGGGTTGACTAGAGCAAGAATCACATAACCTCGGTTACATGTAATTTTCAACGCATTTGTATACAAGGGAGCGTTCAAAAATTACGTAACATTTTTTGGGGGAGGGGGGGTCAAGCACTTTGTTACGGACAGCAGAAAAAATGGCGCTAATGTATGCAATAACGTGTTACATGGGGAGGGGGGGGGTCAAAATTAATAAAAAAAAACGTTACGTAATTTGTGAACGCTCCCCAAATTAAAGTTCATTTTTGTAATTGAAATTTTCAAGATGTTTTATAAATGCGGTTATTTTTTAAATTTAATAAATTTATACAGATTGTTGTAGGATTATCGTTGAGGGAGAGTATTAGAATTACAACGATAATATATTTTCAAATATAGCAAATAAATAAAAGTAAAATTTAAGGGAAAGGGAAAAGCTAGTTACTTGCAGTACCTAAGGACATTTTGGGTTTAGTCGTACTAAAGGAGTCCTGCGGTATGCACGGTTTACTGTCCATCTCAGGTTTATCTCAAGTTTAAGACATTCCTCAAGATCTTTAAGTGTATAAACTAATTTTCAATTGATAAATAATGTGTTAATTTATTTGATTTAATTTACTTATCATTTTATCTTATACGTGTTATTATTTCAAAATAACCTGTCAAATCATATGTTTCTTAAACTACGTTAATTTAAGAAAATTTTGACATTCAAAATATATAATTATTTTGACAAACTCCTTCGGTTTGCTTAATATTAACTGTCAATTCCTGATCACCAGAAGGAAACATACAAATCAGGAATTTGACTAAGATTGTTAATTGAAATACTTTCAGAACCTTTTGAATAAAAAAATTTATCAGGGTTTATTGAAGCTTCACTATGGCTGACAAATACAACTGCTACTTTATTACAAGAAGGAACAATAAAATTTTGATTCAATACTTGTACCTACTTTAAAGTTTAAGTTTTCGCACATATAAAGAATTTTCGACTGCGCGAGACCCTTAATGATTAAATATATTGCATTAAGAAATTAATACTAATATTTTTTTTATTAAATTAAGAATGAAAGAATAATTTAATTCAAAAAAAAAATTTCGTTAAGAAAAAAAATTGAAACTTTTTTTCTCTTGACAAAAATTCATTACTTTAAGAGTTAGATGACCTCGAAAATCCAAATTTTTAAAAATTTATAATTTGAAAATTAGTTTACTTATAAAAAATATGTATATCGCCAATGAAAAAATAATTATTTATTTTTTTAGTATGTAACTAGTAACTTTATTATCAAAAAGTTTTTGATCTTTAGCAGTTCGTAAAAGTTAGATGCCATAAAAGTTTATTTTATTCGCGTATTGTTCGAATGAAATTACAGAAAATATAAAAAATTCAAGATAGTATTATTATTCGAGAAATTTATAATTTAATTTATTTATAATATTTTCCTTTCGAGTAAAGTTTTTTTTGTCTGTATACTTGCAAACTTCGTAGGTAATTAAAGGTTTTCGAATCTCCACCTAAGAGACTAAGACCATCGCTTTAAATCGAAAACCGCATTCTTCTAACCGTTTCACAGTGTGACCAAACTGGAATTTACTTTTTAAAAAAGTTTAGAGCCTTTATTTCTTAACTGATTTAATTTTACAAAGATTTTATACAAAAATAATGAAATTTAGAATTGGTTGTAAGAAATTTTGAATTCTGTACCTTGCTGAGACAAAAGTCTGATTTTATTACTAAAAATATATTTTAAATTTGCCAAAAAAGTTTTTCAAAATGATAACAAAAGAAAAATTTTAAAGCTACAGAAAAATATATTGAGAGACAACTCTAATGTACTGAAAATAAAAAGTAACTTTTAACTCTTTAAAATCAAAGAGGAAAAAATTCTAAATCAAATTTATATCTTGACTCCGATAATAATTATATGAAGAAGAAATACTAACGTATAACAAGGAAAAGGACGTCAATTGGCTTTACGCATAATGTTGAACATTCGTTTTTCTCATTATTCTTTTTCCATGACCGAGATATCGGGCGATATCTTTTATTGTGAGTAGAAAAAAATCTTGAAATGTCGTCCATTGACTTTATAAGTTAGTATATAAACTCTAACTGGAAGTTGAATTAAATAAATATGCAAAGGATTTATTTATAAGGAGTATTATATAACATACAGTAAAAATTTTAATTTTTGATTATTCGTAAAGTTTATAGGTATTAATAAAATAAGTGAAGACGTTTATGTTGCAATCTATAAATAAAATTTAGAATTTTAATAGCCCCATTGTAATCTCATAAATAAATAAGTATTTATTCGATTGACAATGAAATAAGTGAGATGTATAACGTTTACAAATTTAAACACGTCATATAATTAATGTTGTTAATAATAATATACAGACTTATAAAATGAGAAGTTCGACTGTTCTCTTTTTAGATCCACTTTATTTTTATTTTATTTTTAGATCCACAGATTTTTAGATCCACTTTAAACATTCCATAAATTAGATCTAGATTCATTAATGTTGATTTTTTCTTTTTTAAATTATAAATTGTAGAGTAATTTTTCCTGAACTTTTTTCTATATAGTTAAATGTGTGTATCAGAAATTATTGAGACGAACCTATTTGCCTCAAACTTTCACAGGTCTTCAAAAGACAAAGGACTTCGCTAATATAAAAGATACGGTGCGTACCTCAAAATTAAGCTTTTCTATTGTAGATACTGCTTAAAGATAATAATGTAGCACTTCATTGCATTCACATAACTAACCTAGGCAAATTCTTCGCAAGGTCGAGCGCTGTGCAGTGGCGTAACACATAATCATTTGATTATGTATTAATCTTTCTTCTCTTTTTATTTTCAATAAAAATATAAAATTTAATACAAATATAATAGTTATATTTATAATTCAACAATTCTAAGGAAAAGTTTGAAAATTTTTACTGGCATTAAAAAATGATGTCAGTTTTTCCAAAATGCAGGGTTGCCAGACTTGTCGATTTATCGCCATTCTGGTGATTTTGAACTCTTGGTGTTGGACACTTTTTAACATTTCGCAATTATGCTTCTTCATTTTTACTTATCTATTATTGAAAATTACTGGTTATTCACATAAATTTTATGGCTTCAAATTAATTGGTTCATGTTTTCATAGAATTGGAATATTTTATGAGCACAACCAATCAAAATACGTGTGCATTCTTATGTATAAAAATGCGCATAAGTATGTTATGCTTATGAACGTAACCTGAAATTTTCTTCTGCTCAATCGTTAAGGAATGCTCATATTGCAATAAATTTATAAAGTTTTTGTCCATGCAACTGATGTTAAAATTTCTAAGTTAAATAAATATAAAGAAAAACTGCTAAAATATAAACCCGATTGGGAAAAACTGCCCTAGGTTCAAGGTACATATAGAATAGTATATAAAGTATATAGGGTGTCCCAGTCATGGGTGTACATATTGAAGGTATATATTCTACGGAAGAAAATAAGACAAAAAGCCCTCTACAGTTTTTCAAAATTTTTTATAGTTTTTTCATAAATTGCAATTGAAAATTTAAAAATTACGGGTAATGATTGGCCGCGTGAGCTCAGTAGCACAGAAAAAAAGGTGGGTAAAAAGTTGTAAAGATAGAGGATAAAAGTCGTTAGGATACAGGGTAAAGGATAAATTTGTGATGGATAAAAATGTTACTAAAATATTACTAGAAAAATGGATGTCATATTTTAGTAAACTGTCTAATATTAATAAAAATATAAGTAATTTTACACTTAACTTATTAAATCCACAAATTTTATATAAATAACTAATTGCACGTGGAAATATTTTGCCTATAATTATTGTCTATTAATAAAAATATCTAACTAAATTAACTAAATTTTTTGTGCATATTAGGCTGTGTCAGTTCATCGAGATATTTCGAGTTCAAGATATGACGTCAGAGGCCTGGAGAGACAACAAACAGACAACACAATGTTATTCTTACGGGGAATAAAATTTGTTTCCACTTTAATCAATTTTATTCATACTTTAAACACGGAAAACGCTTGTTGACATCCAATAAAATTAAAATGTTTGTTGATAATTTATTTTGTTATATATTTGATTCAATTGCATTGATAGATTCTCTTAATTCGTGATAAAATATAAATATTGAGGTTAGAAAAGTTTGTTTACTAATCACATTTTACATTTTAACATTATTAAACAATATTCAGTATGCATGTTATTAAAAAAGATATAAAATATATATTTTAAGTGGGAATTACTGCAGCAGTAAAAGATTTCAAGTTAGTAAACAAACACCCCTAACCTCAAAATGTATATTTTATCACGAATTAAGAGAATCTATCAATGCAATTGAATCAAATATATAACAAAATAAATTATCAACACACATTTTAATTTTATTGGATGTCAACAAGCGTTTTCCGTGTTTAAAGTATGAATAAAATTGATTAAAGTGGAAACAAATTTTATTCCACGTAAGAATAACATTGTGTTGTCTGTTTGTTGTCTCTCCAGGCCTCTGACGTCATATCTTGAACTCGAAATATCTCGATGAACTGACACAGCCTAATATGCACAAAAAATTTAGTTACTACCCAACTCTGCTTTCGTGCAACAATACAGACGTTGAGTTGTAATTTCCCAGTTCTGATTCTTTACGCACTGTCGTCAGCTGTCAGTTATATTAGTCAAAGATATTTTTATTAATAGACAATAATTATAGGCAAAATATTTCCACGTGCAATTAGTTATTTATATAAAATTAGTGGATTTAATAAGTTAAGTGTAAAGTTACTTATATTTTTATTAATATTAGACAGTTTACTAAAATATGACATCCATTTTTCTAGTAATATTTTAGTAACATTTTTATCCATCACAAATTTATCCTGTATCCTAACGCCTTTTATCCTCTATCTTTACAACTTTTTACCCACCTTTTTTTCTGTGAGGCGGTGGCGGGGCATAGAGCGCCGGATCTTTCCTGATTTTCCAGGCGTGGGCATGTAGAGTTTACGCGATTAGTTGAAATAATCCTTTGAAAAATTCAAACATTATGTATTTTTCAAAGGAAAAAAAAGAGTAGTTGAAATATTCTTTTGAAAAATACATAACGTATGTATTTTTCAGAAGATTATTTCAAGTAATCGGGTAAACTCTACATGCCCACGCTTGGAAAATCGGGAATGTTCCGGCGCGCTATGCCCCGCCCAACGGCCCACTGAGCTCGCGCGGCCAATCACCACGCGTAATTTTTAAATTTTCAATTGCAATTTACGCAAAAACCATAAAAAATTTGAAATACCGTAGAAGACTTTTTGTCTTATTTTTTTCCATACAATATACGTACCTTTTATATGTACACCCATGACTGGGACACCCTGTATAGTATATATATAGTAGTATACAAAGTAACAGAATGTCAATGGATTTATCAAGGGCGTTATTAAGAATTTGAATTAGGTTTTCAGTTAAAAATATTTGTTGTAAAAATTTCGAACCAAGTTCAAAAATGTTTTTAAAATTAACTGCAAAAGTTATGTATCTAATTACGAATTCAAATGATAAATAAAATAGTAATAGAGAATCTTTTGAACTATTCAAGAGGTAGATTCTCATACACCGTGCATTAACTTACCAAATATCGATATTTAAATATTTTTATGATAAAAACGTTATATTGTCGTTGATTAATTTTTAAAAACAATATTTAAGTACCGTTAAAAAGTTACACTACTTTAAAGTTACAGAAAAAATATTATATTGACGTTGAAAAAAAGGTTTTTTCATCACACATGCACGATTTAGTCAGTTTTACGCCGCACCGAGCGAGCTTAAATTCCAGCTTTTCGAGCGACGCACGCAGGTCAATGTTTTCAGTGAGACATTACCTGCATGTCTGCTATATATGAGAGATTCTTTTTCAATCGCCCCAGCCCAAAAAGTCAATGTTCTGGGATTGGCTTCATACTTTGGTAAATTGTTGTCCTATATGATAGTAATAAATCCCTAAAATATAAACTCATTAAAAAAATATTTGTAGAAAGTAGAGGGGGGTGAAGTTTTGACGTTAAGGGTAACATTGTCATTTTCAAATCCGTATAACTATGACAAAGTTAATGGATTTTAATTTATCTATAATGAATTTTAATGCATTTTTCACGTACTTTTCAAAAATGTATACAAAATTTGAAAAAAAAATTTTTTGACCCCTTTCTTTTCAAAATCAACCCTTATTTTTCGATTTTCACCCCTTCGGGTATTTTTTTTTATTTTCATTGGAAAGCTGAGGTTTTTTCCCATGAGCTATGTAAATATGAAAATGGTACAACAATAATTTTGTGAGAAACAGAATATTAAAGTAGGCGGTGCCGATAACGGGTACACCTGAAGATCATCTTCGAGGATTTAGGTAGGCACCGCCTAATTTAATATTATGTTTCTCACAAAATTATTGTTGTCCCACTTTCATATTTACATAGCTCATGGGAAAAAACCTCAGCTTTCCAATGAAAATAAAAAATATAAAAAAAAAATCCCGAAGGGATGAAAATCGAAAAATAAGGGTTGATTTTGAAAAAAAGGGGTGCAAATTTTTTTTTTTAAATTTTATATACATTTTTGAAAAGTACATGAAAAATGCATTAAAATTCATTATATATAAATTAAAATCCATTAACTTTTGTCATAGTTATACGGATTTGAAAATGACAATGTTACCCTTAACGTCAAAACTTCAACCCCCTCTACTTTCTACAAATATTTTTTTAATGAGTTTATATTTTAGGGATTTATTACTATCATATAGGACAACAATTTACCAAAGTATGTAGCCAATCCCAGAACATTGACTTTTTGGGCTGGGGCGATTAAAAAAGAATCTCTCATATACTAATCGGGATGTCGTTGGCGATTATCTTTATATATTCTTCAAGTTGAGTTTAATATTTTTAGTAAAAGTGCTTAAAATTATTAAAAAAATCGTAATAATGACTTGTGGTAGTACTCTTGACTGTTCATCTGCTTCCTTGTTTTCTTTTGATTTTATGTAGGAAGCGTGTATCCAAATACTACGATTTTCACACCATTTCCATGTAATCCTAGCAATTTCTGTTAATATGGGGAATTGGATTCCCTACATTTTGTTCATATATCACCGTCCGACACGATTTTTCACACACGAAAAAATCAATGATTTTCAGAAACTAGGACCAAAAAAAAGATACCCGTCTGGCCGTTTTACTAGATCAGGTCATTTTTTGCTTTTAGGGGTAAAAACAGCCCTTAAATGAAAGGTGATAGGAAATCTTGTACAAATTAATAATTTTTTATGAAACCTGGTATCTCGGGGTTTTCCGGGTCGCTGATTACGAATCTGATGTCAGATTTTCAAAATTCAAAATGGCGGATCCAATATGACGGTCGAAATTTATAAAAATTCACCAATTCATTTGAAAGTTGTTACTTAGGGGTTTTTGGGGTCGATGATTACGAATATGATGTCATATTTTCAAAATTCAAAATGGCGGATTCTATATGGCGGTCGAAATTTATAAAAGTTCATCGAATTTACTTGAAACTTGTTACTTTAAGGTTTTTGGGGTCGCTGATAACGAATATGATGTCAGATTTTGAAAATTCAAAATGGCGGATCCAATATGGCGGTCGAAATTTATAAGTAAATATTAATTATTTTTTATAAAACTTGGTATCTAGGAGTTTTTGGGGTCGCTGAGTACGAATCTGAAGTCAGATTTTTAAAATTCAAAATAGATCTAATAATGTGGAAGATTTGAAAACAATATATAAAAAATAAAAATTTTCACATATGTGTTTTTTGTATATTGGACACTTTTTTAATGACAAAACAAGATTTGTAGTAAGTAAAAATATTTTTATTAGATAACAGTAATAAGCTCAAGTAAGATGAATTTAAAGATGTGAAGTGATTGTTTAAAACTGCTGTGCAAAGTAAAAAAGTCTACAATTGTCATTTGTTTTATGTACTATTTTCCGTAACTATGCAACTGAAAACGAACATATAAACAACTGTCTAATCTTCCACATTATTAGATCTATTTTGAATTTTAAAAATCTGACTTCAGATTCGTACTCAGCGACCCCAAAAACCCCTAGATACGAAAGATTTATAAAAAATAATTAATATTTAGAAATTTCGACCGCCATATTGGATCCGCCATTTTGAATTTTCAAAATCTGACATCATATTCGTTATCAGCGACCCCAAAAACCTTAAAGTAACAAGTTTCAAGTAAATTCGATGAACTTTTAGAAACTTCGAACGCCATATTGAATCCGCCATTTTGAATTTTGAAAATCTGACATCAGATTCGTAATCAGCGACCCGAAAAACCCCGAGATACCAGGTTTCATAAAAAATTATTAATTTGTACAAGATTTCCTATCACCTTTCATTTAAGGGCTGTTTTTACCCCTAAAAGCAATAAATGACCTGCTCTAGTAAAACGGCCAGACGGGTATCTTTTTTTTGGTCCTAGTTTCTGAAAATCATTGATTTTTTCATGTGTGAAAAAAAAGTTGAATTTTGTCGGACGGTGTATTAAATGGTTGTGGTGTTGTCTATTCGTAATAAGATTAAACAGTCTTTGGAGTTTTGGCATGGCATTTTAGTCCATAATACGCCGCTTTCAGCTCAAGAAGATTTATGTGAGCATCTTTTTCTTCTTTATCCCACCAGCCGAGAGCTTTTTTACCGTTATAAAAACTACCCCAACCTGAAAGGGACGCGTCAGTAAAAGTAACTTTTGTATAAAAATTTGTTCTAAGGGGTCGTTCACAAACTACGTCAAGCTATTTCAGACCTTTTTTAAACTCTCCCCCCTATATCCCAGATTGTCACAAGCCACGAATCCCCCCTCAGTGTGATGTCAACTGATTCATTTTTTTTCATTGAATTTAAAAAAAAATTTATTTGGAATCGTTAAACTTAATTTTAATTCTTTGGAATTAAATAGCATCCTGCCAAATAGCTTTTAGGTTTTCTTCAACAGTTAAAACACGAGCTTTGGTATTGTACTCAAAATTAGGAACTCTTAAGTTATCTTTGTCTATAAACTCTTATTTAATCCATTCTGCTTCTTCGTCGTATTCACTATTGCAAATGATAATCAAAAATAATCTTGCACGTATAGCAGCAATGTGTGGCTTCTCTTCAAGTGGATTGCACGTTTTAAGATGATTTTGTCCATAAGTCAGAGAAGCATGGTACAAACCACAATTAACACAAATCTTTCTTTTGATTGCTTTTTTTACAGATGGACATGTGATGTCGTAATTTATTTGTGAAAAATCTTTGAAAATTTCTGTATAAAAATTTCCTTGCAGGTTTAGACACAAAAGTAGATTAGGGTATTTTCCATTTGCCGAATCATAATTGAAATTTTCTTCACCTTAAATGATAGGCACTGAAGAAGGCAAAAATTGGTTTAGTAAAACCTTTAGTAAAGCACTTCAAAATGACGAGCAACATAGACTCTCAGTACACTTCACAATCTGTAAAATATACTGACTGCTTCGTACGTGTATGCTTTGCCAGTCTAATGACATTGAAGTAAAATTTGATTTTTCAATTTCAGAAAATTCGGGTTCAATGAATTTGTTACCTACAGGGAAATCGTCATTAACTTAATTGGACCATATTTCACTAAGTGTTTTATCAGCGAACGCGAAGTTTTGACTTTCTTTTTCAACGTCTATCGTATTTCTACGGGAATCTAAGTGCGAGCCGAAATAATCATGAGACAAAATGACTCCGGCTAATTCCCCGCTCAAAGAAGCCATTATCCTTTCCCCTCTGTTAAAGACGTTTCTTCCTGGCGCATTACAAGCCATATATAAAGACCCCCACAGCACCGAAACTTTCCTAAAGATTTCTAAAAGATTTATTTGAAATGTTCGGAATATTTAATTGCAATGTTTAGTGAAAATTGTGTAAAGATTCAAATGTCCCACTTGAATAAATTTTCAGGAAAATTTCAAAAAGTTTCACACTAAACATTTATTTAATCAAGACATTTAAATCTTTACACAACTTTCACTAAACATTGCAATTAAATATTTCGAACATTTCAAATAAATCTTTAGGAATAATTTATGAAAGTTTCGGTGCTGTGCGGGGAACGTCAAGTTGTTGATCAAGTGTTATTTTGATCAAGTGATGGATAGCTGTTGCAATAACTTTTGAGTAACTCGGATTCTCATCCGGGCCACCATCAACTGTGGAAATTCCAATCGATTTCGAAATCGAACACCCTGGGTGTTTGTCGTTCTTAGCAAATCTTTGAATTTATCAAGTTGAAATAGTCGATGAATATCCATGGTGTTTGTCGTTGTTAGCAAATCTTTAAATTCATCAAGTTGAAATAGTCGATAAACATTCATGACATGAGAAAAAGCCGTCGAATCCGGCAGCGTTACTAGATATTCGACGTGCATAAGTAAAGGCGCTTGTTGACTAGTCTCCGTAAGTCCAATTGAAACCCAAGCCTTATCGTCCTGACTTATGAAAAAAACTTGTTTGGGTCCAAGAATCGAAGCAAGCTTTTTGGAATGACGAATCGTTGCAGTTGCAAAAGCCCCATCCATATGACTTTTGTGTTTATCATTTTGAGCTTTAATTAATTTAACTGGTACCGTAGAAATATGACGTTTTCCTTCGTGAGAGTACGCGCGGATTGTGGGATTAATCGCAAGTAAATTCCGCTTCTAATAATATTGAAACCGAAATCATTTTTAAGTGCTTCTGTTAACTTATCTAACGTTTTAATGCTCCTAATCAATTCAGTTCTTCTTCTTTCATGTTCCGCACTACCAAAAATTGCAATATCAACTATTGTTTTTAATAGAGCAGGTTGATCATCCTCAACCGAAAGTCGACCTTCTTTATCTCTAATTCGCAATTTTTTTTGCCTCTGGATTCTCTGAGCATATTTCTTCCAAAGCCCTCTTCCGTCCAAATCTATATTTTGTTGATCTTTCCTAACTGCTTTTCATAGTTTCTAATTTTTTTTTACTTTTTTCTAACTCAGATTTTTTTGATAAATTCTTACATTCATCGAAGCTTAAAAGTTCCGCATTTTTTCTTATTGTCAATTCTAATATTTCATGAGTTAAGACATTGATCCGATTGTTTAATAAATTTTCGACATTATTTAATGAATCATTGATGTCAGACTTATCAACAGAAGTAGATGTTGAAGCAAGAGATTTCAATTCTTGATTGCTTTGATTCGATTTATTTTTGTTCGATTCAATACTTTTTTATTTAGAAACCTAGGAATATTTTAAGTCATTATAAGCAAAAAAATAATGCATAACAATTACAAACTTTATTGAAATAAAATGTTATATTTATTTGATTTTTTAATTTAAAACAATTTTATGTTAAATTAAATTTCATAAGAATTCTTAAATTTTAAACGTATAAAAATTCTATATTTAAAACTTTTTTATTCTGTAAATCAAATTAAATTTTAGTACTTATGGAATTTTAACAACTTACTTCTGTCCAAAACAGTTTAGCTTTTTTTTATTTGCTATGGAAGACAACTCCTGAAGGTTTGAGTTGAGTTACTTTTCAAAGTCTTTATTTTTTTAATGGAATTCCAAAAGGAAGTACATTCTTTTTGTAATTCTCCAGGTGCAGCGTCTGGAACAGCAGTTTTATACTTTGCAAATTAAATTGGGATATCTTTATTTTTATCCATTGTTCCTTAAAAAATTACACAAATTAAAAATATTTGTTGTATTAAATAATTAATAATACTTTAAGCTCACACGTTGTAAACTTATGAATGAAATAATGTGACCTATCAAATAAAATTAAATGTATAGTAAAAACAAAATTAATAAGTTAATAATTTTAAAATCTACTGCATTAAATAAATAGTATTTAAATTACAACTATTGAAATAGTGTACGAGCAATGTAAACAAATAATAAAAACTAAGGACACCCTTTATCACATAATAACATCACAGAAGCGTTGACCCCCCCCCCTCCACTAACGGTATGACGTAGTTTGTAAACGACCCCTTATTGGGTTGTTTGCAGTCTTCACGTTTTTAATCCCCCATTTAATGTTTTCAATCACGTTATTTGTTATATTCATTTTTGAATTAAAAGCGTTGTTGGAATTTTTAAGTGCAAGAAATTTTTCGCCCTCTAATCGTTTTGTGTGTAACCAGCCATATTGAATTCCTGAGCACACCGCTATCACGATACCTAAAAATTGTGCAAGCTAATATTGTTTATACATTCGTTTTTTGACCTAAAAATTATTAAAATATTGTCAAGATACACTACTGATACTACTCCATTTTCTATAATCTTCTTTACAACCGGTTGTAGGATTTTGTAAATATATTTGGTGCAGTACAGAGGCCGAATGGTAACGCCGAAAACTCATAGCATTTATTATCGAAGGTTAATATTAAGTATTTTCTATCATTTATGTGAATTGGGACATGTAAATATCTGTCTTTTAAATCAATGAATGCAATATAACAATTGGGCCGAATTAATATCAGGGTTGTTTTTATGTCCTCCATTTTAAAATGTGGAGGGTCGATAAACAAATTAATACCTTTCAAGTTTAGTATAACTTGTCATCTCCGTTTTGTTTTCTTTTAAAAAAAAGGGGGAAATGAAACTGCTTTCTACAAGGTTTACACTTAGCTACAGCACCTTTATTTTCTAAATTGTCATGGCATTTTTTTAAGAAATCTTCATGTGAGAGTTCTGGATTGCTAAAGAGATTCTTTTGTATTGGAGTTTCCAAAAAAGGTAGTTTATACCCAGTGACACATTTTAAAATAAATTGGACTGACGTTAATTTTTTCCAGTTATGGTGAAAATTAGATAGGCAACCGCCTATTTTGCTTACCTTAAATTCCTCTGCTGTGGGTTACGCGTTTTCCGTTTTTAGGAAAAATGTCTCCAAATAAAAAATTGTCAACCGATGAGTTTTCTGCTACTATTTTTAGCTTTGAATCTCTGCCAGAAGTTATGAAATTTCTTCTGGTGAGAGATATTTCATGATAGAGATCAGTTAGAAGTTTTCCTGAATCACTAAGGAAGGTCAGCTTATTAGCTGATTTTTCATTTCCAGCTGATCGCCTGACTCTTGAAAAATTAATAGTTTACTTACAGCCGCAGCTAAAGCACACAGTTTGTTTTGCGAAGCTATCTGAAATTGGTCCTTCTTTACCCCCGTCTGGCCGATAATATTTTTAATTTCAGAATTTAATCAAGGGAATGCCCTCATATTACAATTTTTGGCTGAAGGATGTTTCTCAATTAATTCCTTGCAAATTTCTTCTGACTGACCTATCTGCATGATTTTTTGCCGCACTGTTGATAGTGTTTTATTGATTGGAGCACTAATTTTATTATTGATGAAAGGGTCGCCCCCTAGCAATACTACGTCAACTTCTTTCATATAGGTGACCTTTTTTACCGACTGCTGGGCCTCATGCTTTTCCTGGGAAGACGCGTTATCTTTTTAACCTATTAACCATCTCTGCTTGTCAAATCTCTCGGGTTATGCCTTCCGCTGTTACTATGTTCGTCTGATGAGTTGTTATGGCTGCGGGAAATACCTCGAGGATTTTCTCTTGAGGAGTATGAGCTTTTGGATGAACTTCGTCGGGACCTCTCATTGCTCGGATGCTCATTTCCTGATCTATTGCGTGACTAGCCTCTAGAGCGAGAACTTCGGATAGGACTACGCGATCGGTATCGATATGTTGCTTTGCTATCTGATGAGCTGGAACTTGAACAACTTGCTTCGGTTGAAAATGCCTTTTCTTACACCTTTTCCCTTTTTCTTCATTTCTTCTTTTAATTTTTTTATCTTCCGTAAATGTTTTTCTGTAGAATTTCCTCTTTTACTCAGTATTTAACTATGTTTAAAGATTTTTAAACTGTTTTTACACGCCAAGATGTGGTACAGAACGCACAGAAAAACCGAAAGAGATAGGAGCAACACCTAAGTGTGGCGCTAAAAAACATTAGAATCTGAATTACTGTGGCAGAACAAACGGTTACTGTCGCAATTACCTAATTTGATCTTGAGGACGAGGTAGCGTTAATTAATTATATTATTATAATATATATATATATATATATATATTATATTATAATAATTTATAAAATTTTAATTAGTAAATAATATTAAAGAATTCAATATTTTAATAATAACCTTTTTTGAGCTTTTACTTTTTGAATAATGTCTTACAATATTATTTTGATGATTTTTTAAAGTATTATATTGATTTAGAAAACTTTAATTCAAAGCTATTAAATCAATGGCGTAATAATTTATAGCATATGCTATTGAATTAGTAGCAAATGTCTTCGAACGATATTGAATATGCCGTTTGATGCGACAAACTAATATTTCATTGATTCAATAGCATTTTTTTCTCAGTGCATGTAAAAAAATAGATACGTCATCCAATGGATGCGTCTTTTTCAATGTAATGTTACATTTAAAAAAAGAGAATAGCGTATTTATACATATAAAATAATGCTTTTTCCTAAAACCTTAGTAATAAAATGACTTTCGAACATGCAGTCATAGTAAATTATAAAAATTTAATAATTTGCAAAATTTGTTATAATCATTTAAGATTCGTCAAGATTTAAAATATGTCTGTATTTTGAAATTAATAAATTTATTATTTTCTTTATATATATATATGTATACAACTGCGTATACAACTTCTTTTATTCCTCAATGAAAAATGAAATGTTTTTGAAATTGCAGGTTTGATTTGTGCGGAAGGGGAATCTTGGAAGGAGCAAAGAAAGTTTGCAATAAAATGCCTAAAAGATTTTGGTATAGTGAAATATTCATGTATCAAAAGAGATAAATTGGAAGAGAGAATTTTGACCAGTGTCAATCAAGTCATTTTGGTATGAATTTATAACTCTAAAAATTGATGTTGTTTTTAGTCCTTTATCACTCAGTTAAAAAAACTGGTACACGATCCTATACAAGTTTTTTCAACCGGGCAATAGCACCATTATCAGGATCTATGTATAACTGATAAATCATAGAAGATTTTACTTTGTATACACACTAAAACCCCGACCGCTGGGTCGGTTTGGTCATGCTAACCCACCGATCGGGGTCCATCGAAATGTAAATAAAGAGGGTCGTACGAACTGTTTTATGCTCCCATGCCTTTCATTAAATACATATTTTTCACTAGTAAAAACTAAAAGGGGCAACAGCGCCTTCAAACGAAAGATATTAGTTCAACTCTGCTGTCGCCACGATGTTAGTAACTTGTTTCGCTATTTCTCCTTTTCTATTCTGTGATTTAATTATTTAAATTCAAAAAAAATTACAAAATAATTTTCCATAAAACTATTAAATATTTATTTTACTAAAAATTGTATTATAAAATTTCTAAAAATTTTCCACGCAATTTTGCTTCAAATTGTTCTTAAAACTTTTCGACAATTTTGCTTAGCATGTTTTTAGAAAGTTTTTGTTATAAACTTTTCAATATCTGCCACAAGTTTGCTGCAAACTTACCTTACAAACTTTCAAACCTTGCACTGCAAACTTGCTGCAAGTGCCGTGCTATTTGGGCGTGTGTTTAATGTAGTAAAATTATTTTCTTTTCTATATTTCTACTGTTCTTAGAAACAATATCATTCCAGAGAATCAAAAAAATTTTGATTACATAAAACAACACTAGCGGAGAAGCAGGTAGGTTAGAGTATCGTGTAAGTTGGACCGGTGCTATGAAGTAGTACAAGGAGCAATCACTCTATAGGCCGTTTCTGAAAATTCTGCCCTAGTTTTGCCGGATTTAATAAAAGCATTTACATATCGACGAATACTAAAAACCCTAGCAGAAAAGCGAGGAATTACAGGTCACGTGGTGGATTGTTATATAAGTGTCTGCGTGTAACTGTCAGTTGGCGTCTTTTTTTAAAATGTTCTTGATGCCGGTTTATTTCGCATAATTTGAAATAAAAATAAGTGAAAAAATGATCCACTGCTTTGTAAAAGTATATTTTTTTGTTTACATAGGAATATAACCTAAAAATAACAAACAAAATTTAAGAAATTTCGTATGAAATATATACGACTAGAATTAAAAAGAATTATTTATATGTCTATTATTATTATTTTCCATAGAAAATTTTCTTTTCTTTATATTTTCACCAAATTTATTTTCAAATAATTTCTATTTCATTTACACTTTTTGTGTATAACTTTTTTCTTTCTTTACACTTTTTCTAAAACTATTATACATCACTTTACACTGTTAACTACACGAAAGCAGCTGTCACTAGACGCGGCCATATTGCGAATACTGCTAAGTACGCCGCTTTTCCAATAGAGGCGTCATAAACGATGATATGTAATTTCGGATTTAATTCTTCTACAGGGCAAGAAGACTAGAACAAGGAGAGAAAAGTACAGTGGTGGGGATGGAAGAAATAGTAAGCCTAATGGAGGTTCTACAATAGGTGCAAAAGCCAAGTACAAGTTCAAGTCCAAATGCAAATCCCATGAGTGCAACAGAGTTAGATAGACTACCTATCCCCTTCGCACTCATGAGATTGCCACTTGGACTTGTACTTGGCTTTTGCACCTATTCTGGATCCACCTTGACAGTAGGCTCTCCAACGAAATTTTGATATATGACCGTGAGACGAATTTCAGTATCTGCGCTTAATAACACATGCATATTTTTATATCGTTGATTTGTTTTCCTGCGTTTTGTTTTTGCGGTATTTTTTTATTTAGTATTTTTAACCAAAGTGAAAAATTGTTAATTAATAGTGAAAATTTTTTAAAGTGAACAATGGGGCGAATTTTTTGTGGTGAAAATAACGATAAGAAACAGATGTTTTCTTTTCCCAAAAATGAGGTTAGTTTTTTCAATTTATTAAAATATAAATATGTTTTCACTGCAGAAAAGGGAATAAATGTTTTATTTCGAATATAATAAGATTGTTTATAGTTATCTGTGATTTAATTTTATTTAGTATGTAAATCGAAAATATTAAAGGTTTTGAGGTTAGAATTGAACATATCTGTATATATTTATAGTTTCAAGTTGTTAACGATTTTCACTAAATCAATTTTTGTTCATACATTTTAATCACCAAATTGTAAATATAACCTAAAATATTTTTTTTGCCTTCTTTGGTCCTTTTTACAGTGGAGCTTTACAATTTTTATTATATGAAAATAATACCTTTCAAACTAGATGCGAATTTCTTCCCACTGAATACGTTCTTTAATAAATGCACAATCTTGGTATAATTATACGAGGACAAAACATCAAAAACACGAGTTGACGTAAGTTGCTCACAATTATAAGTCGTAAGCAGCTATTCACGCTGTTCACTAACATGTATGTGTTAGTATGCGCAGATACTAAAATTCGTCTCACGGTCATCTATCAAATTTCGTTGGACAGCCTACCGCAGTGTCAATATCTGCTCCCCCTATACACTGTATAATTTGAGCTTAATTCACTCTCCTTGTTCTAGTTTTCTTGCTACAGGGGACCTATATATACTTAACAGCTCGTATTTCATTTTATCACTCTGATGCCATCTACCTATTTTTGTAAGAACTGGTTAGAAATGTCCAAAAAAAACTTTTTACGTCACTTACGGTGATTTACAGCGAAGCGTGAATAATATTAACATATAACGTAACTAAGTGTCCCCTCACAACAAAAGGATATTCAGGATATCCTTGGGACGTCCTGGGGATATCGATTTTTTTTCGGCGGTTTGGATATCCCTGGGATATCTTAGAGATGTCCATGGATATCCAGAGGATATCTTAGGGATATCCGAATCGCCAAAAGCAAATGGATAACCCCAGGACGTCCCAGGGATATCCTGAATATCCTTGTGTTGTGAGGGTCAAAGCGTGAGTGGCAAACTTCAACACAGTTGCTAAAAAAATGTATAATTTCTACAATTTCTATGCAAAAGTCAAATTAAGTTGACTTAAACTGTTCTTATTATGTAGTATGAAAATGTGAAGTAATTTTTGATATTTGTAATACGCGTTTGTGAACTACATGATACGATGAAAAACGACTCCTTGGTATAGGTTAGTGCGCTAAAAGTCGGATAGGTTGGCGCTCACGAAATTTTGCAATTACACGACAAAAATCTGACCTATACGGTTTATTTAAATGCTTATAACTTTTTAACTTTTTGTCCAATCATTTATTGATGTACAGCAAAAACACATTTTGATAAATCTTTCATCCTCATACTATAATATTCGAAATTTGGCCTAGAACAGAAGTTATAAACACAAGTAAAAAAACGACCTAACCTACTTTTTTATACCTAAAAGTATAAAAAAGAAAATTTAATTCAATTATTTCCGTTATCTTTATATTCTGCTTTACACTTCTTTGTACTTGCATAAGAACTCTGTCGACTTCAGTAGTACTGCAATGAGGATATCAACGCACATACCATCCGAGGTAAAGAAATCTATTTACCTACATTTTTAGTGAGTTTGGAGTGAGCTATTTTATCTTACTGGCCGGGTTAGCTCTGGTTGTCAACGTCGGATGACACCACTCTATTTGCCCACCAAATTTAAAATGGCTTGGCGTTGGGTAAATTTTATTCAAACATTTTAAAGTCGCTTTGTTATATTTTGAAATTTACTTGAAAGTAAATAATACCCCTTAACCGTCGCGCTACCAAAGATTATTGTATTTGTGGACTGGTGAAAAAACGAAAACACTTTGGTATGTTCGTAAGAGATTTGCAAGTTAGCAGGAAAACTCAAACGAACATGCAAGGGTGATAATGGTAGTATATAATATAAAATAGTATAAAGAGTATCAATTTGAGAAAATTCTGTTATTGAAAGTGGACATTAAAATATTTCTTTGTATATGAAGGAAACCGAGTCTTTATTAAGTGATCGCGCGTGAATCATAATGTCTTGCAAGGTGGAAGCGAACTGACAAGAGCAAGGAGGAAAAGGATCTTGTCCAGTCTCAAGAGTCCAAAAGTCCAAAAAATGGATGAAGAGAACGAAAAGTACTGTGGAAATTTAACACGTTATTTTTAAGATTGATTATAGTTTTTCACGACCGGATGATACCCGATAGTCATGGTCGAGCGCAGTTAATGCGATAAAAATGGGTCGACTCGATTCTGACTAGTTCATGGGTACCAACCTTTTTACAAAAGATGAAAAAAGTGAAAGTTTCAAATACTCAAATTTGTAGAAAAATTATTTTGTAATGAATTTTACATTTAAAGATTCAAATATTTCCGCCCATCTTCGTCAATTTAATTAGTAAAATTTTCATAAAGAATCATCCTTTACAGGGTAATAGACAAAATTTTGTAATTGGTCGTTTAAAGATTAAAGTCGGAGTATTCACAGGTGAAAAGTCTGAACAGGTCATCCTTCCCTGGATGAGATTTCAGAATGCATCCGAGTGGCCTCTTTGATTAAGGATACCGTTCATCAATGATGTGGACCAAGCAGCCAGGTTTGATTGAGTCAGTGGGTTGACTCCACTTGCTTGTTGTCTGATAGCGATAAAGACATTTCTTGAACCACCGGTTTCAGAAACTATCCATCATATGCCGAAGAAGTTGACATCGTGATAGCCTGGCTGTTTTTATGTTTTCGAGATTAAGCTCAGGAATGGTCGTCAGCGGTCTGCCGATAAGGAAGTGCCCTGGTGTGAGGGCGTTGATGTCGTAGGATCTTCTGTGAGAGTAGTCGTGAGTTGAGGACAGCTTCTACCTGTGATAAAAAACTATTCATCTCCTCATTGGTGAGGAAATGATCGCCAATGACTCGTTGAAGATGGTGTTCAACAGCTCGTACACCAGCTTCCCAGTATCTATCAAAGTGAGGAGCAGCAGGTGGATAGAATGATCACTGCGTCCCATCTTTTGCTATGTTTGTATTCAGATACGAAAAAAAGCTGGTCTGTCCGGAGAAAGAAAATGATAAGTAGATAAGTATTAATAGATAAGTAAATGGGTAAGTTCTTCATATTCCGCACCGCACTCACATCCCAAGGGAAGCGTCCACCGCATCCTAACGAAGTGTTCCCCTGCCCTGTACAAATATGCGAGGTCCGCAGCATAGTTACAGTGTTAATATATCGACGTGCAGCCTCAATACCCTTAAACCAAAGTCTTTTGATTTTATAGTTAACTTTAAAATAATATTTATTTTGGGAATGTTGAATGTCAGTATACTGCCAATTTAAGATTTTGCAAGATTCAAAATCTCGCTCTAATAAAGGAATAAGATTACGATAAGGGGTTCCCTAAAAATTCCCAAAAGGCAAGTACAATGATTTATTAGCCACAAAGTCTGCCTTTTTGTTTTCTTTAATTCCTATATGCGCAGGGACTCAGAGAAATCTAACCCTTCCAACCAACTTTATTAAAATTGAAAGTTAGTTTCAGAATTTTTTTAATAAATGGATGGGGATTCTTATTATACATTCTCTCATCAAGTTCTCGTAAAATATTTCGGGAATCAGATGTGAAAAGAGTATTATCAATTTCCATTGGAAGTGAGTGCCTCAGTGCCGAATAATTGCATATGCCTCGCATACCCTGACGGATTATTTTGGCTAATAGGAGTACGAATTCGACCCTCCTTTAGACCTGCTTAAGCTTCTTGATAAAAAACAATAAATAATGATTGTTTATGCAAAAAAATTACCAATAGTAAATAATTATCTGTAGAGTACATTTTTGTAAGAATTAATATAAATCAGGGATAAATTAATTAATAAAAACAATGAGATAAATAAGCCATGCTTACCTGTCACTTGAAAAGAGTATGATTTTTGATTATTTTTATTCAATAAAATTTATTATGAAACTTGTTTATTTAAAACCAAATGGTAATTATAGTATTTAAATGTGACAATAGTTATGTAAGTTAATGCTTAATATTTTTAAAAAAGTGAAATATAAAGCAACTTTACCAACCATTTTTTACACATAGAGCTTCTTCACAAAGCACCAGGTGGCGCTGTAGACGCTTTTTTATCATTTTCAGATTTTTCAATTCAATCGAAATGCACAAGAAATACATCATTCACGATCTTAAAGCAAAATTATCAAATATTATTTTTAACACATAATATAGGGACGCATGATTATGTTCTAAAAATCATTAGTCATAATTTACAATTTATCGAATTTTATTTGTCCTAATTAGTTTTGAGCCGAATTTTAATTTGTTCGAAATAGCATTTGGCATAATTTTCATCAATCCGATTTTCTATTTGTCAGAATTTTCATTTGTCCGAATTTTCAAATGGCCGAACAAACAATCGACAGAATGATTTCTGCGCGATTTTTAAAATCAACCAATCAAAAATTATTCATAAAATTGTGATTGGTTGATTTTAAAAATCGCGCTGAAATCTTTCTGTCGATTGTTTGTTCGGCCATTTGAAAATTCGGACAAATGGAAATTCTATCAATTAGAAATTCTATTAAATGATTTGTCGGTTAAGTAAAAATTCTGTAGTATGAAAAATCGATTATATGGAAATTATATCAAATAATAATTCTAACAAATGAAAATTCATCTAAATGAAAATTCTATTCATTGAAATTCTACTCAATAAAAATTCTTTAAAATGCCGATTATGTTAAATGAAAATTCGAGCAAATAAAAATTCTGACAAATAAAAATTCGAAGAAATAAAAATTCTGTGAGTTGAATTTTCCGTTATATAAATGAAAATTATGCCAAATGATATTTCGAACAAATTAAAATTCGGCTCAAAACTAATTAGGACAAATAAAATTCGATAAAATGTAAATTATGACTAATGATTTTTAGAACATAATCATGCGTCCCATAATATAAAATAATTAAAAAATTAAAACTAAAATTTGAATGTAATTTGCAATATTTATTTATCAAAAGATTACAAAAGTATTACAAAAGAAAGGAAAAAAATCATTATTTTAACTTTTTAAAAAATTAATTTTTGGTGCTGTGTGGGAGTATTGTAAAAGATGAGGAAAAAAATTGTAAGTGTTTAGTTTAAAAAAGTTAAGTGAACATTCTTTTTCATTTTAACTTCGAAAAATTACGCTTTCAAAGAACTGCAAAAATATTTCCAGAGATAGGAGAAAAATTTTTTTTCACTTTTTTAATTTCAAAAGATGTGGAAAAAAATCATTTTTGCAACACTAACTTCTAAAGTTAAATTTTATACACCAAAAATTGTGTGTAAAGAAGCTCTTTTTAAAACTTTTTTCGCACATAATATAAGAATTGTTTTAGACCATACAAAACTACACTGAGAAAACGATTTGTTTAAAGTATAGTCAAAAGTTAGGTAAAATGGCTACACATGGGCATTTTTCTAATATTTAAAATTCTCTTGTATGTTTATTAAAATATGTTTCTTAAAGTGTGTTCAAACAGTAATGTAAATATTAAAACAAATGTTAGACTAAACTATAGAATGCATTTGATCATAAACTGATTTACTTTTGGTAGTACTTTATGCTTTACTTGGGTACTTATTTTTCTGCGTGTGTCACAGTTCGTTCTGAAGTTGAGTAAAACGTATGTCCCCAGCACGCAATTTCTGCGTTATTACATTATTATTATTTTCTACATTATTTATAAAACTTTTTAAAATTTTGTAAATAAGTTTACTAGTAGCATTTATCCCTACTGAAAATCCCCACATAGGCTCCTATATAGGATGCCATATGATTTCCTATACAAAATCGTATACGTAATTGGAACAGGAATTTGAATAAGAAATTAAGTAGGAATTATCATATGAATGCATATTATATCTTAATATCATGCGCAGTAGTTTTCTTCAACTTTTTCGGCTGCGCAATAAATTTTTTTCATCTCTGTAGTCTATCAGGAACCTCTACTATTGAAAGATATATATCTTAGAGTTGAAAAAAAATTCATATTATAGGAATTGAAATAGGAATATACATAGGAATGTACATCTTTGTGTGGATGTGGATTCATATGATAATTCCGACTTAATTTCCTAGTCAAATTCCTGTTCCAATTACGTATACGATTTTGGATAGGCTTCCTATATAGGGACCCATGTGGTTTCCCATATGGGAGCCTATGTGGGAATTTTCAGTGGGGTACTTTTTATATAGCAGTTGAAAAAGATAAAAGTTAATAATTATCAACAATTATAGATTATTAAACCATATGTATGTTAATAGGGCGTCAAGTTTTTTATTACGCACCTGAACCTATCACGTGATTTAACCTTAAAACGTTTATACGAAGATACGCGTCAGGATCTAACACATGGTAAATATACTTGCAGCCATAAGCTTGTTATTAATTTGCCAGTGGTTCTTTGTTTATTATAGTGTTTTTCACGTATTGTAATGGCTTAATGTGCTTCCAAAAAAATTGAGGTAGTCATCTGTAATAAATTCTGTAAGTAATAACTATTCTTATATATAAAATATATTTTCAATCATTCATCATTCGAGTTATTCTCATCTATTTATTCTATTTTACATAGAATTTTTTATTATTTTAATTTTATTAAAAGAATATTAAATAAAATTAAAAGTTATAATGTTTAATTATTTTTTAATTAGAATATATAAAAGTTCCATGACTCAATTATTTTCTTTTTATATTTGTCTTCTTCACATGAAAAAATCTGTTATTCTATAAATTTTAATATGATTTGTATATATTAATTTTATAATTTAACTATTTTTATTCTATTTTTTTAAATATATAAATATTTTTTTATAGTTTTTTTATTTTAAATTAAAAACTTGAATGAAATTTTTAATTTCTAAACCATAATTAATTGACCTAAATATATTTTATTCCATTAAGAGTCAATAATAAAAATATAATAATAAAATAAATTATTTATTAACTTTATAAGCGTTTCTCACAAGTTCTGCATTTTTCTGCCACTTGATATATAAGAACAGTTCAAATCATTCCGTTCAATGACACTGCGAGCGAAATTAGTATTACGTTGTATGTGTGTTAGGTTAGATGTAAGTGTATTGTGCGTATTATAAGGTGTGTGTGTAAAAAAGAGGTAATGTGTATGTACTGCAGAAATTCGTGCTAAGTATGAAAATTAACCATCGACAATTAAAAATAATTTTTTCGACAGTTGTCACAGTGTAGGTAATACAGGAATCAATGCTAGAACCTACTGTTGATAAGTAAGAATGATTTTTTGCCCGTATCCCCCCACAAATAATATTTTACCTGGCTCTTTCACATTTAAAGTTCACATTTTACCCAACTCTTGACTGAAACTTAAGCTTTAAAAGGTCAAACTCTGCAATGTGTTGAATACGTTCTCCCACATTTTTAGACTACATTTTATTCAAATATGATTTGATAATTAACTCACAGTTTCTTTGCAAAGTGTTGCTGAAATTTTACGAAGTGTATTTTAAAAATTCATCAATTTTATTTTTACCTACTAAAAATTTATTTTGAACTACAGTTGGTGAAACTTTGTTTAAAAGCGAGCGCACGAGAACTGTAAACACACGAGCTGGGAACGTATACCGAAAATACAAATGGGGCGGTCCACGCCATTACAACATATCATCGACTTGGACATTTTTGATTTCGCTCAAATTTTTTTACCTTTTTTTACTCATTGAAAAAGAGCTTCCTGATTTTTTTCAAATTTTTTTATAAAGCCGTTTTCGAGATATAAATTTTTCAAAATTTAAAAAAAAAAATTTTTTTTTTGAAAGCTCATAACTTTTTGATAAATGCACCAATTTTAATTCTTTTTTTTCAAATTGTGTGTTTTTAAATGAATTTTTCAAAACTTTCATGCAAAAAATTAAAAAAAAATTATTAACCTTATTTTTTGTAATTTTAAGATAAAAATCTTATTTTTAAAAGTGTTTGTATATTTTGATTTTTTTCAAAAAATTTTCAAAAAAAACTACTTATAACACAAATTTTAAGCCTAGTCCGGTCGTGGGAAAACAATTTTTAATATTTTTTTCGAATTTTTCAAAATTTTTAAACATTTGTTTTTTACTCAAATATGATTTCTAATGTTTCAGTATAAGAGTTAAATAATAAAAACTTATAAATGGAGGTAATTATAATAATAAACTTGTATTTGGAACTAAAATTTTAATCTTTTTTTTATCCAATTTTTTGACGTTTAAATATTTTACAAAAATAATTCTCAGTTGAGCTGGAAAATATCCGCATAGTTAAAGATCCATCTTTATTTGGGATTGCACAATGAAATTGTTGTGTACCCTGAATAGTTTTTGCCTTTGTATATCGAAGATTAAGAACTTCGGTTGCTCTTTTGTAATCTTCGATTGAGGAAAATTTAAAATCAATATTTTGGAAACTACTCGAATTTTTAGCCCATTCATATAGTTCCTGTGAAATTGAAATTTTTTTATCAAATGGCAACTGAAGACTTGCCCGTACTGCTGCTCGTTTTACGGTACCTCCGACACCATCGCAAGGCCCTTTGCCATGATAACTCGCGAAAAAGTGCCATTCAGCATATATTTTAAAATCCTCTTCATGATAATAAAGATTAACAAAATTTTTGAAATTTTTAAATTGTTGCGGAGCTCCATCCGAAAAATAGTAAATTTTGTTAACATCTGGATTCAAAGTTTTAATATAACATGTTATAATTTTTAAAAAAACGTGAACTGCGTTTGAATCATGGGTGTTACAATCAGAAATAATGACAAGACTTCTGTGTAATAATTCGTTACTTTCTCTATAATAAATCACAACTGGAAATATTGTTGATTGATTGTTATTCCAGTGAAAACCAGGTGCCGCATTTTGAATAATAAATTTGTAATTTTCTGCGAAATCACAAACTACAAGAAATTCATTGATTTTCAAAGACACTTTGAGACATTTCATGTATTTAGCTTGTGATTTTGCAATAAATGCATGAGGCAGAAGTTCGACAATTTTAGAGCAAAAGTCTTCAATAAATTCTGACGAACATATAGTAATATTTTCAAGACTCGTTCGTGGTTTAGAAATCCATTGTTGGTAAGTTAAATCATCAATTTCATTTTCCTCAAAAGCCCTGGTAATTAAATTCTCAAGACTTTCAATTTCCGGGCAGTTTCGACATTTTCCAAAGTAGCAATCTAATAAAGGATTTTGGCAAATAATAATTCCCAAACAATCATTATAATCTTTCAAGGATATTGGAAGATTGTTAGTCAAATATCCTAAATTACATCCTAAAATTAATTGAACAAATAAATTGGATGAAATAAATAATTATGAATAAAATTGAAATAAATATAATGAAATGTTTTAAACTTGTCTAAAATGATAAGTTTTACATTTTGATGTATTGTGCATACACATACAATGTGAGTACCGCCAGATCTTGCAAGTACACAGTATTTAGGACGTAGTGATGCAAATAAACTGAATCCAACTTTACAATCTGGATATTCAATTTTAAATAGCTCATGTTAATTCACGCAAAGTTGAAAGTATAAGCCTCTTTTGAATATGTTCACGGACGCCTTCATTGTTTCTAATAGAAATTTTATCTTTCATGCTTGGCATGTTAACACTTGTTTCATCATCAACGTAAAAATTAAAAATTTTCAATTTCTTTTCATCAGATAGAGGTTGACCTTAGAATAAAAATTAAATTTTATGAAGAAAATTAAGAATAATGCTATAATTAACTTGAAAAATATGATTTTATTTACCTGGTTTAGATTCTGGCATTGATAATATTCCATGTTTTTCTCTAAGAGATTTTGCAACTTTTGCCATATCTCTTGTTGTATCCATAATATTGCAAACTTTATACACGCTCCAATCCTGCGGTAACAAAGTCAGAATTTGGACTTTTTCTTTTCGTAACGTATTTTTATCATGCAACTTTGTTTTTAATCTGTAAATCATGTTAGAAAACCCTTGCGCTTGTATTTCCTTATTAGAGTCCTTTTTTAAACCAAGCGTAGTCGACAAATAGCTATTCACACTACTGATTTTTTTTTCTAAATATATTTGAGAACATAGTTTACAAGTAGGTATTGTATATAAATTTAAAATTCTTAAGGCATCATTAATACTAGGTAGTAAAGTATTAATACTTAGTTGAGAGAGACTACTAGGCTGCGATATGGTTTTTTGACTAGACAATGAAACATTTTCTGAAAGATGTGTGCAGAAGAAATTTTATTTTCAAAAACTGATTTGATAGTTGAAGAATAAAACTGAAGAAAAAATTAAAATATGACTAATACCTGAAAAATTTGGTTCCGTGGGTTCATCAGGAATATTATCAGCCTCAGTTAGACTAAAATTGTCATTATCATCTAGTTCAGATGATTCTATTTCTTCATCTTTGAGGCGAATATCTAATTTTTTTCTGCAAACTGTACACAAATAATTTGTGCTACTTTAATTGAATTTTTCTTGTAAACTTTTGGAAGCTAACCTCAAAAATGTTGTCACTCTGTGCTTTTCTAGTTTAAGCGGATTACAGCACATTTTGAATTGATCGTGTGTTGACATTATGGTTAATATAAAGTCTTATATTTATTTCTGAATATATGACAATTTATACTTGTATATAAATTATAAAACACTAATATTTAAAAAAAGTAATATTTTGACATATCGTCAACATAACTAAATACTGCAATTCAGCCAACAGCAACGCCACGCAGCGGCTGGTCAAGCAAATACAAAAATTCAAAAATTTTGAAAAATTCGAAAAAAATATTAAAAATTGTTTTCCCACGACCGGACTAGGCTTAAAATTTGTGTTATAAGTAGTTTTTTTTGAAAATTTTTTGAAAAAAATCAAAATATACAAACACTTTTAAAAATAAGATTTTTATCTTAAAATTACAAAAAATAAGGTTAATAATTTTTTTTCAATTTTTTGCATGAAAGTTTTGAAAAGTTCATTTAAAAACACACAATTTGAAAAAAAAGAATTAAAATTGGTGCATTTATCAAAAAGTTATGAGCTTTCAAAAAAAAAAATTTTTTTTTTAAATTTTGAAAAATTTATATCTCGAAAACGGCTTTATAAAAAAATTTGAAAAAAATCAGGAAGCTCTTTTTCAATGAGTAAAAAAAGGTAAAAAAATTTGAGCGAAATCAAAAATGTCCAAGTCGATGATATGTTGGAATGGCGTGGGTCGCCCCAAATATTTAATAAAGCATTGAACACAATTATTAATTTTTTAATGAAACTTTAATAATATTTTGTCGAAAGTTTACAAAATAAATTATCGTAAATTGATAACCTGTCAGTATTAACAATTTATATTATAAAATAAAATGAAATTCTTCATTTCTATCTATCAGTAACAACACCGTGAGGAAAAGTTACTTTCCCTCCCGCTTAGTGACGTCACCCGGAGGGAAAGTAACTTTCCCTCCCGCTACACAGGTAAGAAATGATGTACTTTCGGAGCGTGTGTTAGAAAAAATCATTTTTTCAATTTTTTTCGTAAAATTTCGTTTGTAAACGAAATCAATGCAAAAGCATTGATAGAGACAACTCAAGATGCCGCTGCAAAAAATTTTATTATAGGTTTAAGAAAGGAAGTAGCCTTGAGAGTGAGATTAGAAAAACCTAAATATTTTATTGAAGCATTAAAAATAGCTAGAAAGGCAGAATGGGAAATAAAATTTGAGGAATCTTTAGTTAGGATCAAGAAAAATGATTCTAATTCCAAAAATAGAGTAGAATTTTCTAAACCTAATTATAAACCTAATAGAGAAAATCCAAAAGTCAGATTAATGGGAAGAAAAAGAACATTTCAAAAAAGGGGGAAACTTTAAAAATAATCAATCAAAAAACCCTTAATTAAACAAGAAAAAATAAATTAAGTAAAAATAAAAGAAGAAGAAGTTAATGAAATCGAAATTAAGGACGAAAAGCCAGAATTTGTGTGTTATGGGTGTGGAAAACCGGGCCACATGAAAAGAAATTGTCAAAATAGAAAATCTAATGAAAAAAGGGATAAAGTTTGTTTTGTATGCGGGAGGGACACATAAGACCTAATTGTCCTCAATTTAAACAAGGAAATATTGAATGTACTAAATGTGGAATGAAGAATAATCATATAACAGAAATTTGCAGGGAACTTGTACATATTGTAAAAGGGGGGGTCATACAAAAGAAGTATGCTATGAACGTTTAAAATTAATAAATAAAGGACAACAGGAAAAACGAGAAAATACAAAAAACTAAAGTTGGACTCAACATGGGGGTATGGTGATGAGTCAAAAGGTAAAGTAATACCGGAAAAAAGAATCATGTTAATGCATGAATATAAAAAAATTAAAAGTTCACCAGAAATCGAAATTAGTAACGAAAATTTTAATAACAATAAAGTAAAAATGGTAGTAGACACAGGAGCGGAAATAAATTTAATAAAATCTAAATGTGTAAAATCGAATGTTTTTATAAATTGAATCGTGAATTTCGAAAAGGGCTCAACTCTGAAAATCGTAAGAGTCATTTTCACTATCGATTGTTATGCAAAAATGACACTTACGCTTTTTTGAGTTGAGAGCTTTTCGAAATTCACGATTCAATTATGCTAACAAGTAAAAAATATTTGGAATAAATAAAGAAGGAATATTTACAGTTGGAGAGATTCAGGTGGATCTTGAAGGGGATGTACAATCCTATCAACTTGTGCCTGATGATTTTCCAATCAAGCAGGATGGTATTTTAGGAATGCCATTTTTAAAGAATTCAACGATAGATTTAAAGAAAAAAATATTAATTGAGCGTCTACATGCAATAATCGGCAATGTCAATGTTTTTAAAATGACAATTTATGTTTATTTATACCTAAAACTTCCGGACCGACAATTTTGACTTTCAGGCATTACTACTCTCCACGCGGCGACTCGCTAGCGCGCCACCCGCTTTTTAAAAAAACACTTATATTTTTGAAAGTTGTGAATGAATTGACTCGAAAATTTCCAAAAAACTTCTTTATATATTAATAAACAAATGTCTCACTGGAAGTTCTTTCAACTCGAAAGTTCCTCACAGACTTTTTCTCGGCGAAGGTAAGAAATCGTGATTATCGACACGTCATTAATAATAATAATAATTTATTGAATAATTAATGATTATAATTTTTTTTATTAATTTATCGTATTCTCTAGACCTTAATGCGTTTGTATACCGAATTTTAATCGATTTCATTAATATTTGTGGAAGTTACGACGATTTATGTTTAAAAATATAATGAAAATAGTGAGAAAAAAAATTTTCAGTTTTTTGGATTTATTAAATTAAATTTTCGTCCTATAAAAAAATCTCAAAGGAAAAAAAGATGCGTCTCTTCATTTTCTGCATGGTACTATTTTTTAAAAATCAAAATTTTCATTTTCTTTTTTTTTACTTTTTGACCCGTCTGACTGGCATTACAGCGTTCAGCCGAGCGCTCGACCGATTATTGCATGTAGACGCTCAATTCATAAACTAAGCGAATTTCCTATTATTACTCGAAATAAAGGAAAATTACTGAAAATAAAAGCTCGAACAAAACAGTTAGTTGAAATACCGATAATAAACGAAGAAAACTTAGATACTGGATATTAGTAACTATCATAAATAAATTTGCGAAAACTTTTTGTATAAATACAACAAGTAAAGATATAGAATTAATAATACCACCAACAAAAATTTTTGATTTCGAAGAATTAAATACAAATCAAAAATTTAAAGACCAGTCAAAGTGTTTAAATTTAAGAGTAGAAAATGAAAAGGAAAGATTTGAAAAATTAAAAGAAATACTAAAACTTTAACATTTAAATGATTCAGAAAAACAAGAATTAATCCCTACGTTGAGAAAATATAGTCATCAATTTCATCTTCCGGGTGATAGTTTAGGATTTACAAAATTAATACAACATACAATAGAAACAATTGATGAAGTACCAGTAAATAGTAAATATCCTAGGTACCCTGAAGTACATAAACAAGAAATTAAAAAAACAAACTGAGGATCTGCTTAAAAATAAATCAATCTCTCCATCTAAAGGACCTTATAATTCTCCTGTATGGATTGTACCTAAAAAGGAGAATGATCAGGGCAATAGAAAATGGCGAATGGTGATAGATTATAGAAAATTAAATAAAAAAACAATAAATGATGTATATCCATTACCTTTCATTAGTGAAATTCTGGATCAAATTGGGGGTGCAAAATTCTTTACAATATTAGATTTGGCACAAGGATTTCATCAAGTAGAGGTAGTTCCAAAAGATCGACATAAAACAGCATTTGCAACACCATTTGGACATTATGAATTTAATAGAATGCCTTTTGGATTAAAAAATAGTCCATCAACCATTCCAAGAATGATGGATAGGGTTTTATCGGGGTTACAGGGAATAGAATTGTTTGTTTATATGGATGATATAGTAATCTATGCATAATCACTTAAAGAACATAAAGAAAAACTTGAAAAATTATTAAGAAGATTAAAAAACGCAGGATTAGTTTTGCAGCCTGATAAATGTAATTTTTTGAGAAAAGAAATTGGGTATTTAGGACATATAATATCTGAAAATGGGGTAAAACCCGATCCAAAAAAGGTTGATGCTAATCAAAATTTTCCACGACCAAAAACTCAAAAAAATATTAAGCAGTTCCTTGGTTTGGCTAAAATTGCAAAACCAATGACAAATTTATTGAGAAAAAATGTAAAATTTGACTGGAACTCGGAAGTTGAAATGGCATTTACTCAATTAAAAAGGATATTATGTACACAACCAATATTACAATATCCTGATTTTTCAAAACATTTTGTTGTGACGACCGATGCTTCTGATTTCGCAATAGGGGCAGTATTAAGCCAGGGTGAAATTGGAAAGGACTTGCCCATTGCTGATGCATCAAGAACCATGGGTGGAGCAGAATTACGCTATAGTACAACTGAAAAGGAACTATTAGCTATAATTTTTGCAATAAAACAATTTCGACCTTATATTTATGGAAAAAGATTTATCATAGTTACTGATTACCAGGCATTAGTTTGATTAAATCAGTTAAAAGATCCTACTATAAATTCAAGATTAGCAAGATGGAAGATAAAATTACAAGATTATGATTGTGAAATCATACATAGACCGGGGAGGGTTAATTCCAATGCAGGCGCTCTTTCTCGCAATCCAATATTCAAAAAGGTAGAATTTTATTTAAAAGGGGAATTTAATGAAAAATTGAATAATCAAGAAAAAAAGGTTGACAATACTTATGATAACGAAAAAATAGAAAAGGTATTTATGACTTATGTAGAAAAAGAAATTAAAAGTGAGACAATAAATAAGGAAGGAAAAATAGAAATTAAAATTAATGAATTAAATGAAAATAGAAGGAATAAAGACAATATTAACGAAACTATGACTAATTTAACATGGACGAGTAATTCAGAGGGGTATAACATTAAAAATCAAAATTATAATAATAATAATAATAATAATAATAATTCTAATGTCTCAGTTGATGCTGTTGAGGACTTGGTACTACCCTCGTCAGAATCATTGGGGACAAAAAGAATACAAAAACAAGCTTTGGAACAAAACTTAGAAAAAATAGAATTTAAAATAATAAATACCCCATTGAAAGAATCAGTAACACCTAAAATAAGAGGTGCTGATTGTGAAGAAAAGAAAAAATCAGTAGAAGAATCTGGTAATAGCGATGACAATAAAAAAACGTTATCGGGGGGCGTGAGCTGTCAGGAGAATAAATTTATTGACGGATCATGTGCTCTTCAGGAGTCAGATAGATCTGCTGATGAATTAAAACTAGATCTGATTGGAGCTGATAAATCCTTTCAGAATCTAGGAAATAATAAATATTACCACATACTTAACGTGACGAAAAAGACGGAAAAACTGACAGAACTAAGAAAGAGAAAATTTTATGAAGAAAACTATGAAAATTCAGATAGTGATTTAGAAAGTAAAGTAAAATTAAAAGGTCTGATTAAATCGAGGGAGACAATGAGAGAGGAAGATGCGCATATATTGGTAATCACCGATTAATTATTTCAAATTTCAAGAGAAAAATTATGGATGAGAGAGGATAATTTAATAAATTTTTTGTCTTGTGATTATGTGATTCATACGCCACAGGCAAAGGAATTACAAGAAGTCGGTTTGTTGCATTTAGAAAAATTACCTATAGAAGTAGGTCAAGCATTAAGTTCAGGAGGTAAAAATAATAGAGTATTTAATTTATTTATAAAAGAAAAATTTAATAATAAATTTTATTTGCGAGATTTAGAGGCTGCCGTCGAAACATTAAGGGAAGCATTAATTAATGAACAAGAACGAAAAACTTTTAGTATTTCTAGAGAAGGCAAGGGATTCGATAAAATACCTTGGAATATTATAGAAAGAATCTTTAAAATAAATGTTGAAAAAGAAAATTATAAAATTACCGTTTGTACTGGGGAAATTGAAATTCCAAAGGAAGAAATTTGAAAAACAATTATTGAAGAATGTCATGATAGTGTAGTGGGGGGACATAAGGGGGAAATAAAAACATTAGAAAGAATTAGGGAAAACTATTATTGGATAAATATGCGAAAAGATATTCAGGATTATATTAAAACATGCGAATCCTGCCAAAAGAAAAAATTAGTTCGAGTAAAAACACGACAACCTATGAAAATTACAGATACTCCTAAAAGAGTCTTTGAAAAAATTCAAATGGATATAGTGGGACCATTACCTGAAACAGAATCAGGAAGTAAATATATCCTTACATGGCAAGATTGTCTCAGTAAATATTCAGGTGCAATCCCATTATCAAAAGCAGATGCAGCATGAATAGCAGTTGCGTTTGTTGATAATTTTATTTGGTTGTCCAGAAGCCATTCATACTGATCAAGGTTCTCAATTTATGAGTGAACTCATGAAATCAATAGTTAGATTATTTAAAATTAAACAATTCAAATCTACCGCATGTCATCCACAATCATTAGAAGCTCTAGAAAGAAGTCATCATACTTTCATTGAATATTTGAGACATTATTGTGAAAAGACAAATTGGGATTGTTGGTTACAATCAGCAATATTTTCTTTTAATACTTCTTTACATGAATCTACAGGGATGGTAGGACCTCATGAAATGGTATTTGGAAAAAAGGCGCGAATTCCATCAGAATTTACCAAAAATCAATTTTCAATTACTTATGCTTTTATGTAAATCAGTTATTGAAACAAATAGCCGAAACAGAATCAATAGTAATTACCAGATTAATGGCTGCAAAACAACGGTGAAAAAAAATATTACGATATGAAAATAAATGAAAAGAATTTTGAAAAGGGTGAATATATTTATCTAACAAACGAAAAAAGATATAATAAATTTGAAGATCACTACACAGGTCCTTTTAAAATTAGAAGAATTATAAACGTATATAACATTGAAATTCAAATTAATTCAGTTGAAAGAAAAATCTGTACACGTAAATCGCGTAAAACATGCATTTATAAGATTATAAAAAAGGGGGAATTTTATTATTGAAAAGAGAAAAATAAGGGAAGGTTAGTAAAAATAATTTTTTTGTTGAGACGATCAAAAAAAAATTTTTTTTAAAAAAAGGGGATGCTCTATTTTTGTTTGGACGATCTCCTATAGGAAATGGTCTTAATATATATATTGGGATATCCGCTGGGGGCGTGGCTTAGCATATTATCCTACGTTCAGTAGTACCATTTTTCACCACTATGTCTGGAAGTTACTCTGATTGGTTTAAACTGGACAAAAATTGACAAACATCCTACTTCCAAGGGTTAAAAATGTTTTCAGCAGAGAGCGCTTCACAATAACGGACATCCCAATATATATGTATTTTAAATCCCACGGCGGAAGATTTGATCCTATGACAAATGAAAATTTTGAATTGGTCCTTTTCTTTTATTTCTCCTTAAAAGGTTGCTCCTTGAATATCAATACAATAATCGTCCGAAAAGGTCCAAGGAATGTCAAAAAAACAACAACCTGAAAATAAAATAAAATTTTTATTAAAAAAAAGGAGAGAAAGGGAGGGTTTCTTTCTATGTAATTTAAATATTATCGATACTATAACTGAAGTCCTTTTTCGGTGGATGTCGTGATGTCCTTTTAAATATAAATATCCTGATGTCCTTAAGTTTTTGGTGGATGTCGTGTTGTCCTCTGGAAAGTAAATGTCCTAATATCCTTTGAAAATAAATAACGTCCTGAAGTCCTTTATACTGAAAAAAAGGGGAGAAACAAATTAATTAAAATCAGGAAGGTATGATATTTTTTTTTGATAATTTGAATTTTCCCACACAAAAAATCCCAAAAAAAAGTTACTAGAATTGAAACGGAAGTAGATGGCAGCAAAAGATATTAAATTAAGACGCAATACCTATCAAAAAGGGGGAAAGAAGTAAAGTGTTTACAAATATGTGAATAATAATAATTCAAAAAAAAGAAGGGTGATCTTCCTATTAATAAAAAAAACAATAAAAAACATCATGGAAGTGCTGAGTGCGGTTTTAGAACAGAACTATGTAAGAAAAAAAAAGTGGGGAACAAATTTAAAAAAAATGATGTATTTAATAAATACATAAGAGGATGTGTATGTATATATATATAAATATATATATAATATTTTCTCTTTTCAGATCCCCGATCTTATTGAGATCGAAGATGAAAAGGAGAAGATAAAAAATCTTTCTTTACCGGCGAAGGGGATCTCCAAATTCTGAGAGAATTTTCAACCATACTATCATCTGGAGATCCTCTTTTTCGAGCAATATCGAGGAGGGACAGTACTCTGTGCACTATGTGCACAGACGAAGAATACCGTCCTAGAAGAGGAGTTCCATAAAAATTCTATTATTAAGGAGTACACGGGGGAAAGTTTGGGGGCGTTTCGCCTACCAAACTTCCAACTTATGTTCTGGCATAAAATGAAGGCCAACGATACATTTGAGTTGCGGATATTTGAGTGCGCTTTTTGTAAAAAAAAATAGTGTCCCAATTCATGGATTCGGAGAGATGTGCAAGATGCAGATCTCTCTACATCCATGATTGGAAGTCATTCCCCAGTCAGCAAACACACATAAATTATGTACAATTTAAATTATTAAAAAATAATTATATTTCCTATTTTTATTTCATTTTGACTGTGGTTTTCAAAATTTTACTTATTATAATTACAAATTTTATAAAAAAAAAAAATTTTTATATAAAAAAGGGGGAAATGTATTATTAAGAAAATAAAAAGAATACAAAAGAATTTTAATACTTACCAAATTTTCCTTCGCTGCAACCCAAATCGATAAAATTGAGATTTTTTTTAACCTAAAAAAATTTTATTTTTTTATATTCTCTTATAAGAGAATATAAATAATATAATAATCATTTTTTTTATTCTTACAATTTGAATAATCAGCAAAAAATATATATATAAAATTTTTTTATATATCAGCAACAATGAAAACCTAGAAAAAAACAAAAAAAATAATAAACAAAAAATATATACTTACAATCAAATAATTATTGGATGTTGTTGAAAAAGGTGATATTTATCAGGAAACTTCTCAATAATTGAATTCCATAATATTCCACTATGCATTAATCCATTTTTCCAAATTACCTAAACAAGAAAGGAGGAGGGAATTACTTAATTAAATCAGAAAATACGTACATAATTAATATATTTAATCATAATTTATTGATAATCACAATTTTTCTAAGTAAATGAAAATTAAATAAAAAAAAATGGGGAGAAAAATCGAACATAATTAAATTAAGACATTTGAATTTTCGCGGGTTTTAGGTTAGGAAATCTATAACAATAAAAACAAAAGAAAAATCACAATAATAGTAATTACTAACCTAAACAAAATTAATTATTGGATTTATTTAATGAAGAAATGGAATGAATTAAGCAATAAAAATAATTGACTAAAAAAATTTTTAAAAGCATAGCAGACGAAAAAAAATGTAAACAAAGGGAGCGCTGTCAAATATCGCGAAATTTAAATTGACTTAAAGAATAAGCATATTTTATAGAAAAAGGGGGATTATGTGTTACAAAATGGTATGGTGAGAAGAGTAACAGTGACAGACACTGTTCACCAGTGCCGCATTAACCACTGTGTCACCCCGGTGTAAGTTTCATAGTCACAGGGCCGGAACAAATTTAATGTCGCCCTGTACTTAATTTGAAATAATGAAATTCAAATCAGTAAAATCTCATTTAATAAAATTAAAAGATGATATATTAATTAATAATTGCAGGAAGTTGAAAAGGAATGAATTGACTTAAAAATATTTCAATTTGCGTAATTGATCTCTATAGAATTTTCTTAAAAATTGGAAAGTGGGACTTAAAGTAATTCGAGAATTAAAACTATAATTATTTTTCGAGTAAAACCTTAAATAAAAAGGGAAATGTGAAAGGGACACTAAACATTAAAAATTCAATCAATAAAATAAATAAAATTATTGAAATGTTGATTTAATAAAATTAATTAATCATAATTAATACAGTAAAACCCCGTTTATCCGAGCTCGCTTTATCCGAGGTCTCGATTATCCGAGGTGGTGTCCCAGTAGGAAATTCTGTATTATCTGAGTTTAGTCTACTTCATCCGAGTTATTTTTAATTTTAGTTTTTTATAAAAATGAGTTTATTTTTAATAAATTCAAATTGTTTAAATTATTATGGAATATATACAATATTATTTTCCCGTTTGTAATAAATAATAATTGTTTAAACAATAATAATGTTAAATTGTAATAACAATTCGGATTATTCGAGTTTTCGCCTTATCCAAGGTAAGTCCGGTCCACATTAGCTCGGATAACCGGAGTCCTACTGTATTGTTAATTATCGAGACTCAATTATTCAATTTAACTTAAACAAATATATATATATATTGAGAGTGTTTTATTGAATTAATTAACCTTTAATAAATAAGTGAAATAAATAATAAAATTAGAAACAAGTAAATCCTTTCTAGGATTTTAAGTGATTTCAAGAACTCAATAAATTAAAATTTAAATTATTATTATAATTTAAATTCAAATTCAAATTTTGCGGAATACAACTTGTCCAAATTTAAAAGGGAGAACGAGATTAAAACTTTCCAAGTGAAATAATCGCTGAGTGTTACAAATACTTATTTATTTCACTTATACAACAGCAAATTCTTTTACAATCCTCTGAAAAAAAAAAATATTTTCGATTGACACTGAAAACATAATTTTTATCACCCATACTATTGCAATGCTTTTGACATCCTCTGAAAACAAAATATTTTCTAACAAAAGTGAAAAAATAATTTTTTTCCCTTCTTTATTTTCAAAAATAAGAGATAAAAATTAATTTTGTCACTTTTCGTAGAAAAATTTCATTTTTAAAGGATTGCAAAAGAATTTGCTATTATATGGCAGAAAAAAATTTTTTTTGTTCAATTTTACATCCATAATTTCGGTCGCAAAGGACTGGAACAGTATTGCAAAAGATATGAGAAAAGAATTTTTTTCCCTTTTTTATTTTCAAAAGATGAGAGAAAAACTTAATTATTCGTTGGGAAAGTGAAAAAAATGATTTTTTTTCTTTCATGCTATTGCAATACTTTTACAATTCTTTGAAAACAAAATTTTCCAAATTAAAAAATGATAAAAAAGCGTCGACAGCGCCACCTGGTGCTTTGTGAAGAAGCTCTATGTGTAAAAAATAGTTGGTAAAGTAGCTTCATATTTCACAACACATTTAACAATTTTCACTCACTTTTTCACTTTTTTAAAAAAATTGAGCATTAACTTACATAACTATTGTCAAATTTAAATACTATAATTACCACTTTGTTTTTAAAAAAAAGTTTTATAATAAATTTTATTAAATAAAAATAACCAAAAATCATACTCTTTTCAAGTGACAGGTAAGCATGGCTTATTTATCTCATTGTTTTTTTAATTAATTTAGCCCTGATTTATATCAATTCTTACAAAAATGTACTCTACAGGTAATAATTTACTATTGGTAATTTTATTTTGCCAGGGTATGAATCAACTGACATCAGTCTACTTAAGTGAACACCAAATTTCAAGTTAACTGAATAAGGAGCCACAAAACTTGCACTAGAAGGACCCCTTTTTGCATTGTGTGAAGCATCAGTAAAAAACTTAGTAAATTCGGGAAAATCCAACTGCATCTGGTGGTCAAAAGGTCGATTAGGTTTTGCATTGTTCTTCAGTTCAATAACAGAGTGAATGTTAATTTCAAGCTCTTCCGGAGACAAATCAAAAATTGAGAATTTGAGTTTTCAACCCCTTCCTTGTCATACATGCCATATAACGATAAGATTTTATCTGATTTTGTAGAAAGTAGAACAGATTTTAACTTAAAGTGACATGTCACATGTAATAATCGTGTATTTTAGCTAATAGGATTTTCTCTCTGGATCAAACAAAAAAATAACAAATTTAAAATCTTTTATATCAGTCAGCAACTCATCATAATTCAATATCGAGGGATCTTTTTCTTCAAGTCTCGCGACAGAGATTCTACGCAGGTATTAATACTAGAAGATAATTTCATCCAACCAACCTTATTGGTAGTCAATCTCTTGACTGAAGCCTTCTCAAATATAGCCGTGGTATCTATACAAGCAACGACTAAGAAATGATCCGAAGTAAAAGTATCAAAAGTGACATCAACAGAAGTGAGTCTGCATAAATCGGCAGAAACAAACAGTAAGTCAATATTCCCCTCCATTTTACCCCTACTACTGACATACGTAGTTTCGCTATCATTAAGTGGAACCAAATTGACGTCATCCACAGCTTCACTTAATTGGACCCCCCTTAAGGATCAGGAAAAGGATTATTTCCTTCATCAAAATGAGCAAGAGGAGTTTATGATCTAATTAGCTGTACTGGTGATTCACGAGGACGAACCGCAGGGAAAGGGAGAGGAGTTTCACCTCTGGCTTCAATATTATTTAATAAATCGGGATTTACTGCGTAAAACAAAAGTTTAGCTCGATCTCTATTGCAATTATGAATGTATCGATACTTCAATATACCGAATTGGTATATAACTTAAATACCGGACATTCCGAAGCAGAGGCAATGTGAGATCCCTTAGAAATTTACATTTGGGCGAAAGAAGACCATTCGGGCATAAATTAGTCAAAAGTCTACCAGAGCAAAATTCTCAGGTCGGGTAACTCGAGCGGCATTGATAAGCCACATGGCAGAATCGTTAGCATCGATAGCATCTACGAGGTCACTATAGGGAAAGAGCTATTGGAATAACAAAATTACCAAGTAGGATGTTGCGAGGAACAATCGGAGTTTTAAAGGTAAATTCAACCTTTTCTAAGATGGTATTTCTATCATCAATAATTCGACAAATGCTTACTATGTTATCCAAATCTCCCTCCTGACTAATTGATTCCCTACGAAAAGGTCGATCAAGGATATAATTAGCTATATCCTTGATCGACCTATTCGTAGGGAATCAATTAGTAAAGCTCTTTTTCCACAGAAGGGAATCCAGTATAAAAACAACAAAACCCACAAGGATTAATTCTCTGGAGTTAACCAGGGCTTTAGCATTTTGACATTTCTCACAATCGATTTTAATCTGTTTCTATCCATTACGTAATATTTGTTCCTTCCCATCGATTATAAGGGTTATTAAATCAATGACACAAATCGGATTCGCCCCGAGTTTCACATGAAAGATTTTTACCATACGTGGAGGTTTTTTAGAAACGTGAATAAATGATCCCTCAGATAAGTTTGAAGGTACTGAGTCATTATTCTAAGGAACAGATAAGTATCTCTTTTTAGCATTTATTGAGGGTTTGATAGGAGAAGGTAGACAGGGATTGCCGTCATTTTCAAACGGTTGTATATTATTTCCCGTTAAGAGATAAATGTCGGCATCCATCGCATTTTTCACAACAGGGTCAATCCATTATATTTCGACTGAAGTCGTCGCTGACTAATTTTTTAAAATTATAATACTTTGCAGGAATGATTTTGAAGTTATCAAGATCACGAAATGAAAAGAATTTTATTAAAATTTTAATTATTTATTGCAAAATATGAATTTAAAGTTTATGAGGTGCTGAAAACTGTCAATTTTTTAGCCATTAGAAAATATGTAAAAAAAACAGAATTTACCATAAAAATAAAAAAAAATTGTTGTAATTTACTAAGAATGAATAAATTTATCATTATCAATTGATATAATTATTAAAATATGTGAAATAATATATAAAATATGATTTTCAAGTTCGCCTGTCAAATAACCTAAATTTGGAAATTTCATCTATTAAATGTGAGAAAGAGAAGTCATTAAATTGAAAAAAACCTTACCAAATATAAAGTACCTGTGACTAACTTTTAGTTTTTCTTAGCACTTTTTTCCTTTTTTCTTCATAAATGTGAAATAAAAAGCAATAAAAATTGGCACATTGCTTATTTTCACTATTTTCAAATGTAAATAACTTTCTTGGAGAAAACTGAAAAATTACAAAACTTGGGCAATATCTAATTGATCACTAACTACACACACTGGAAAAAAATTCGCTTTGGTCCCGAAGATACTTTTTGAGATAATTAAGTTTAAACTTTTCACAATTTTTATCAGGTTAATACATGTAGTTTTTTAAGGACGAAGTTAGGTTTTATTGGTTAAACATTTTGAACTAACTTCAATTTTATAAAAATCACATGCATTAACCTGATAAAAATTGTGAAAAATTTAAACATAATTATCTCAAAAAGTATCTTCGGGACCAAAGCGAATTTTTTTCCAGTGTGTGTAGTTAGTGATCAATTAGATATTGCCCAAGTTTTGTAATTTTTCAGTTTTCTCCAAGAAAGTTATTTACATTTGAAAATAGTGAAAATAAGCAAAGTGCCAATTTTTATTGCTTTTTATTTCACATTTATGAAGAAAAAAGGAAAAAAGTGCTAAGAAAAACTAAAAGTTAGTCACAGGTACTTTATATTTGGTAAGGTTTTTTTCAATTTAATGACTTCTCTTTCTCACATTTAATAGATGAAATTTCCAAATTTAGGTTATTTGACAGGCGAACTTGAAAATCATATTTTATATATTATTTCACATATTTTAATAATTATATCAATTGATAATGATAAATTTATTCATTCTTAGTAAATTACAACAATTTTTTTTTATTTTTATGGTAAATTCTGTTTTTTTTTACATATTTTCTAATGGCTAAAAAATTGACAGTTTTCAGCACCTCATAAACTTTAAATTCATATTTTGCAATAAATAATTAAAATTTTAATAAAATTCTTTTCATTTCGTGATCTTGATAACTTCAAAATCATTCCTGCAAAGTATTATAATTTTAAAAAATTAGTCAGCGACGACTTCAGTCGAAATATAATGGATTGACCCAACAGTAAAAATCTCATTTCAACTGTAACCAGGCCGAACCAAGTCTCCAGACAACGGAATTTCCACAGTGGACTCTTCCCTCAGGGACCCCATCTCACGCAAGTTACACAGGATCGAGGTTCAAAAAGGGTCAAAGTAAAACAGTGACCACAACAGAGCGAAATAATATCACCCTATTTTCGCATCCAATATCAAGATAGCAAATACTGATAAATACTCAGTCTAAATAAGCATAACTGCTAAAAAAACGAAATTTTAAATTACTGTTAAACGCAGGAAAATTTAGAGTAAACAAAGAGATCTTTAAACTAAAAGGAGACTGACTACTCAATTCCTTTATTTATCTAGCATAAAGAACAAACAAGTTGTAAATTCAGATGTTCATTACATGAACATTTTGCTTCCTCTTTACGATCAGCAAAAAAATTTGCTTCCTCGTGGAGAAAGCAAAATTTTATTGCCAAAATGTGAAATTTTGATTTTTTAACTTTCATTAATTCTTTAAATTTACCTTAAATGTATACTTTATATATATCGATCGATTCGTCTTGACGTAAGGAATACAATTAGTTCATATATAAACTTCAATTTAAAAAATCACAAAATTTTTTAGCCAAAATGTGAATTTTTGATTTTTTAACTTTCATTAATTCTTTAAATTTATCTCAAATGTTTACTTTATATATATCGATCGATTCGTCTTAACGTAAGGAATACGATTTTATTATATATAACCTTAAATTTTTCTATTTAAAAATTTTTCGATTAAAAAAAAATTTTTGGAAAAAAGACGATAAAATTTTTTTTTGGGATATTTTTTAAATTCCTTTGGTCAGATTTAAGATATTAATTTGATAAATAAGCATACTAAATTTTGTCTAAATCCATTAAAACCTATTAAAGTTATCTTCTAAACAAAAAAGGGATCCACACACACACATACATACATCCGGACAATTGATCAGGATCTCATATAACATGTTTTTATAAAGAAAAAAATTTGTTTCCGACACTTTGAAAAGTTTTATAAACGAAAGAACTACAAAGCTTCCTCCACGAGGAAGCAAAAAGAAGGAAAAGCATATCAAAGCTTATCAAATTAACTTGTAATCGAAAAGTTGTAAGAAATCTTTGAGAAACAAAATTAATAAAAAATTAAATAGTATTCACTCAAATAAGATGGAAGCTATAGCTTAAATCATCAAGTCGTGAGGACAAATTATATGAAAAAGATAAAGTTAAGGGAAAGCATATATTTATTAAGCAGTTCCATAAGCAGCAACATCTATAAGCGTGTGCAGCAAGTCAAAATAATTATTCTCAAAATTAATGCCTGGTTTCTGTGGATTAATATATAATAGACTTTTCCAGTTTATCTACTAGCAATTTGAGGTTATGAGATCATCATGTATTCTTGAATTAATTATCCTCTTATACGATTAGACAGTTAAAAAAATTATTTTTCCATTTAGGAAATATCAGGTATGTATTTAATAATTTTCCACTAATATTGGAATTCAGAAACTAAACTTTGCCATGTAGTTGGATTAAGTTATCGAAGTTAATCATGTGCCTTAGAGGTATCGACAGTGTCGTACAACGACTATCAATATATCTTTTATCATAATACTCCATAGAGATAATGGATATTATAGTCATTATGTCCATGAACGGACTCCAATGATGAAATTAGAGCGCGAAGTTTCTTGTAAGCGCCCGTTAATGAGGTCCTACAGTCACTTTTTAAGAAGTGGCAGAAGTGGCTTTATAGATGAACAAGGCAAAGTATGCATACTTAACACATTTTCAGATAAAAGAGTTTACGGGAGAACTTTCTTCTAAAATTCAGAATTGATCTCTGATGAAGGATTCTGTTTTCTGTGTTCCTCCAAAATCTGTACATTGAAGAGCGTCTAATATGATGAGGTGAGACAATGGCGAACTTTTCGGCAAAACTGATAGAATGTTTTGAGTTAAATGAAAGAAAGGATAAATTCACGGAGCAGGCCTAAAATTGTTTTGCATCATTCAACTCTTGTGTGGTTAACGAAATTGATTCAGCCTTTCTTCGAGTACGTTGAATAAATCGTTTGCACAAAGCGGTAATTCGGAGAAGTTTGTTGAGGTTAGAGCATTCTTTAAGGAGACCAAATGATGATTCTTCTTCTTGATTTGCAATTAGAGGAGTGATAACATGTAAAATTGGACATTCTTCCAGATTTTCAGTGATTGTGGGTACTCCTAAAATAATAGCAGACTTGTCTGTTTGAATCAACAGTTAGATGATAAACGAATGCAGCTAAAGGGTATTGTGATGCATCACAGAAGGCGTAAATTTCAGAAGATGTTGTTGATGTAATGCCGATCCATCGTGGAAATGAGAAGGTGAGAGAGAGTAGGAGAATAGAGAGTACAGAATCAGCACTGCCAAATTATTTGTGCAATTATACCCATGGTTCAATATGTCACCCACGATGCATAAGTTTCTGATCCATAGACCAGAAATAATAAAGACTGCTTTGTTACCAATAGGACAACTAACTGAAGTGGCCCGAGAAGTACGAAACAAGGATTTCAAATAATTCAGAGAACATTATTCTCGAAAATATAGTTGTGAAAAGTCCAACACTGACATTTTCAATCAATTCTTGTTGTCATCAGATCCTCTACTCACAAGTAAAAGGAAGTTACTAAAGAAAAAAAATTCCAGGTTACCTGCAGATGCAATGGCACTTTTATTACCGCCAATTCAGCCAATAGGTCAAAATAATAGTGGCAACACTAGCGACGAAGAACCCGATACTAAAGAAAGTGAAACAGAAATGTCTGATAAATAATGAAAGATTCTTTTGTATAATTTATAAGGAATTCGGGATTTCGGAAGTACACCCGGAATTCGCATGTCAGATTGTGTTAATTATTATAAAATGATTTATTTATTCGTTTTTAATTCAATAAATTTTTTAATTTGTGATGAAAAATACATTACAACATTGAATATAAAACTTAGATAACTTTCCACATTGCTAAAAAACATCAAAGATCTGCCATTTTAAATAATTGAAAACTGATTTCGAATTCATAATCAGCGATCTAAAACATGTTGTAAATTCAAATGTTCATTACTTGAACATTTTGCTTCCTCTTTACAATCATCAAAAAAATTTGCTTCCTCGTGGAGAAAGCATTAAAATAAATAATATAATAATATAAACATTTAGGAATACAAAATTTTTCAGCTAAAATGTGCATTTTTGATTTTTTAACTTTCAGTAATTCTTTAAATTTAAATCAAATGTATATTTTATATATACCAATCGATTCGTTTTCATGCAAGGAATAAAATTATTTCATATATACACTTCAATTTAAAAAAAACACAAAATTTAATAGCTAAAATGTGAATTTTTGATTTTTTAACTTTCATTAATTCTTTAAATTCAAATCAAATCTATACTATATATACACATACATACATCCGAACAATTGATCAGGATCTCATAGATAATGTTTCTACATACATAGAGAAAAATTTGTTTTTGCCATTTTAAAAATTTTTATATACGAAAGGACCGAGGGAAAGTTCACTTCAGAAATCACGATTTCCTGATTTTAGTATTAAAGGAATAGTTTAAGAAATTTTCGAAATCTATAGAAATCTCAGGAATTCTCATTCGAAATCTTAGTAGAAATCGCTGGAAGTCTCGACACAGTAGTCGGCTCGGCAGCCGACAACTGCCGAACACGACCGAAGTATTTATCAACTAATGATCACATCTATGTATAGTGTCGTTATCACATGCCGAGACACTTTTTGCAAAAATTATAACGAGTTCCATTTGTAGAAATGACTGCGTATAAGCAATTTTCAAAATGTAATTATTGCATTCACAAAAAATTGATTTGTATTAAAATAAGATGCAAAACTTTTTTAATTACCATCGAACAATTCTAAATTGAAAATTAGGACGTTACATTTTATTTAAATCGAACACAATTTTCATTATAGTGTTTTTAGCTATTCGAGTCAATAGATTATAATTTATTTTTAAAACAATTAATAGAGCAAAATATATTTTTAAAAACTCAATACATAATTTATCTAAATGAGAAGTTTTTAATAATACGATTGAATATATATTTCAAAAACAATTCATTCCTATATTTAGTGACAATAAATATTCATTTAAATTGTTGTATTTATTGATTATTTATTCTATTAATAATTAATATTTCATAAACTGTAAATATTATAGATTCTTTTGAAGAATAAAAATGATTTAAAAAATTATTTTTTAAATGTGCTTTCAAAAAGTGCGTAGGGGAGGATGGGGCAAGGATAGTTAGTGGCTCTATTGCCTACACGGCTTGTTCAAAAAGGGCACCATTCATCATATATACTTGTTTTAACACCAAAAGACGTCAAGAAAAACTTGATCTTGATGCGATATCATTTGTGGAAGCTATGTGTTTATTTGTGAAAATCCTGTTTTTTCTAAAATGTCTCAGTTCTGTTTAAAACACTGTTTCAGATATTAACTGTTTTAAATATTTATTTATGTCCAAAAAATTTTTTTGGCAGTGCTTTGAAGTGTTTTGAGGTGCTTTTATCCAATGAAATTAAAAAACCCCCAAATTTAATGTCTTTTTTTGATTATTTTTCGTAAAAAAAATTTTGATAACTATCCTTGCCCTATTAGTGGGGCAAGGATAGTTAGATTTTTTTTTTAATTTTCCGCTAATATCTCGAAGGCATTGCAATCCACAGCAAAATAATGTATTACAAAATTGTAGCTAAATAAACAGGCTTTCGAACGATACTATTCCTTTTCCGATGCCTGTTGAATTTTAGCTACTAGATCCAAAAATGTCTTACCTAACTATCCTTACCCCATCCTCCCCTAATTGATTTTGATATAATTAATAAACTTATAAATATAAAAAGTCAATCAAAGTCGATTTTTACCAAGCTAATCCAAAATTTCATTTCAATATACATAGTACCAGTATGTAAGCAGTCATTGGCAGTTGAGCCGGTAATCGAGCCGGCAGTCCCTAGAAATCTCAGGTAATCGCGTAGAAATCTCAAGAAATCTTAGAAATCAATAAGTGAATCTTACACAGACTACCTCTACCGATTTCTGATTTTCTTAGTGAATTTCCCTTTGGAAAGGACTACAAAGCTTTCTCCCCGAGGAAGCAAAAACCTCTAACACTCATTTTTTTAAAAATCTTTTAATTTTTTAAAAATTAATCAGCTATATTGGATCCACTATTTTGAATTTTTAAAAACTGACTTCAAATACATAATCACCGACCTCAAAAATTCCCTAATACTCATTTTTATAAAAATTCATTGATTTTTTAAAAATTAATCAGCCATATTAGATCCGCCATTTTGATTTTTTTAAAACTGACTTCAAATTCGTAGTCAGCGACCTAAAAACGCCATTTAAAATTTTTTAAAACTGACTTTAAATTCGTAATCAGCGCCCCCAAAAACGTATAGTTACCAAGTTTTGTATAAATCGAAAAATGTTTTGAGGTTTTCGGCATCTTTTCTGGTTTCTGACCCACTGTGTGATGCTCAGTAGAGGAGCTTCTCTCTGAACACCCATCCTTCCTTCCTACTGTCGTTTGGATGGGTGGTCTGTAGGAGCTTCTGCGACCACCACTAGAAGGAACTGTACTCCAGCCTGTAGAAGCTTCTGTGGCTGAGTTCGAATTCGACTTCATGTACTCTTTGTAGGAGCTTCTGCGAAAGACCACGATAGACACCTTCCTTGTAACTGGTGCGTCATCCTCGCGACCACTCTGTAGGAACGTCTGCGAGTGTGACGTGACTACCACGATCACCAGAGTGCCGTGTCAGCAACTCCCCTGTGGGAGCCACCGCGAGAGGAAGCAGAGACGAATACTTCCTTTCACGTTTACCGCCAGCTGGTGAGTAGAGGAGCGTTTCTCTCAACTTGATGCGATACTCAGGGACGTATCTTTTACTCAAGGTGCCCCCCCGGTTTAAGATATTTCCTCAAGGATGTTCCTTGATGTTTCTAGTACACGACAAGATAGAGATTCGGGTACATACCTGATTCTACAACCAATTGACTACCTCCTAGTTTTCCTTTAGTTAATTACCTATGACTGCGGACCCTGGTTATCGTTTACCGTGGTATAGCTTACATTGACGTTGGGATATTTTATTGGAAAAAACTCTCGGTTGAAGGCAACCGTGAAATCGTGAAGGTACCTGCGAAGTATTAGACAAGGAAATGTCCGTGCCATTAGAGTAGAGGACTTTGTAGTCCTTTCGTTTATACAATTTTTTAAAATGGTGAAATCAAATTTTCCTCTATATAGAAACATGTTATATGAGATCCTGATCAATTGTCCGGATGTATTTATGTGTGTGTGGATCTTTTTTGTGAACACGATATGCTTAACAGGTTTTAATGTATTTGAGGAAAATTTGTTATATATAAAGTATAAATTTGATTTAAATTTTATGAATTAATGAAAATTGAAAAATCAAAAATTCATATTTTAGCTGAAAAAATTTGTGTTTACCTGAATTCAAGTTAATACATAAAATAATTGTATTCCTTGCATTGAAGCGAATCGATTCGTATATATAAAGTATATGTTTCACCCGAAATTAATTAAAATTTTCTTAATTTTTAAAAAAATTTAATTAATTTGAAATAGTTGTTATGAAGATGATGTATATGTTACGGTTAAAGTGCGAAGTCCGGTGAATGTGCACATTAACCGGTCAATGTGCACATTCACCGGGCATTTTGGTAAAAGTGAGAAATCGGACATTTGGGGAAGATATTATGTACATTTACCAAGTAAATTGGTGATTGTACACATTGACCAGCCTTGGTTGGTAAATGTGAAAATTTGAAATGAGTGATTTGTTAAATAATTTTTTTATGCATATAAAATGTGAAAATGTAATGAATATTATTATTAATAAATTGATAAGATAATATTAAATATAAATTGTATTAAAGGAATAGAATTATAATAAATGAAAATGAAAATTATAAACAGAAGTAAGAAGACAAATATAAATAGAAGTTCAAAGGTAAATAAATATATTAATTGATATGTCAATTGTATATGAATCAAACTTTTACAAATAGGATAGATTTGTAAGCGTTAGTTATTCTTCTAGTTTAATTTTGACAGTGCACGTAGACACATAGATCGAAAATTATCAGTTTATCCTTGAAAACGCTATGATAATCAACCCCAATCATGCTCACTATACTTTTTTTGTAATCTGCACGTAAAAATACGTAAAAATGTATAAATTTGAAGCCCTTTAGATAAAATTTTCTTTATTTTTTGAGAAAAATTCATGATTTTTATCGAAAATTATCAGTTTTTCCTTGAAAACGCTATGATAATCAACTCCAATCGTTCTCGCTATATGTTTTTTGTAATCTACACTTAAAAATACGTAAAAATGTATAAATTTGAATACCTTAAGATAAAATTTTCTTCTTTTTTTATTCAAAAAATCCCTGATTTTTTCTAAAAATATGAGTTTTCCTTAAAAACAATATGAACTCCAACTGTGCTCATTATATTTTTCCTGTAATCTACACACAAAAATACGCATGTATACCAAATATGAACTGTCTTGGCCAAATATTGTGTGCGCTAGGGTGATTAAACCATTTTTTTCGAAATTTTTTATTTTTCCTTGACAACGCTATGTAAATCGATCCGAATCATGTTCGCTATATTTTTCCTGTAATTTTCACGTAAAAATACATAAATGTACCAAATTTGAGCTCTCTATATGAAAAGATGTGGCCACCAGGGGGGGGGGTACATAGTCACTTTTAGAGATTTTTCGTAAAAATTCATGGTTTTTCCTTGACAACGCTATGATAATCAATTCCTATGAGATTCGCTATATTTTTCCTGTAATCTACACGCCAAAATACATATTTGTACAAAATTTCAGCCCTCTAGATAAATTCATGTGGCCGCTAGGGGAGGGGGGTACATGCATTGCTTCACTAGTCTCATTAATAGGGTTCCCTCTTCGGGTACGGAACCCTAAAAAAGATATTTAATAATAACAATTAGTATTAGAATTAATCGGACTTCAGATTCGTAATCAGCGAGCTCAAAAGTGTTGAGGTTTTAAGTAAATTAAATCAATTTTCAAAAAGGTCGACCGCCAGTTTGAATTTTTGGATACTAACACCGGATTCGTAATCAGCAATACCAAAAAAACACGAGTGACGAATTTCGAGCAAAATAAATTGAATAATAAAATTTTTTCTTGTTTGTTCCCCCACAGCATTGAAACTGTCCTAAAGATTTCCTAAAGATTTATTTGAATTGTTCGGAATATTTAATTGCAATGTTTAGTGAAAATTGTGTAAAGATTTAAATGTTCCGATTAAATAAATGTTTAGTGTGAAGCTTTCCTTAATATTTAAATGAAATTTTCGCCTAATTATAATTATAATTAGGCGAAAAGGTAATTACAGAGTGTAGAGCTGAATTGACTAATGGAAGTTTATTTTCATAAAATGAGACTAAGGAATCCCATGCTTTTTGAAAGTTATCATTTGTCAACATCATGTTTTTTAATAGATGAACTGTGGTTCATAAAGGCACTGCTTCAGATAATGCAATTTATATACGGGTGTTAAATGCACGTTTGATAAAACCATTGAATCAGAAAGATCTTTAAATTGTAGCCATTTTGAAGAAGAACTGTCAAAACTCGAAAAATTTATATTATAAATATATTATATAAAATCATATAAAATTAAGACATGATTTAAAGTGGGATTCGATGTATATTCTTATAAACGTATTCTTAGGTAATAAATTATGTAAATTCCTATGTGAAATTCTACAATTCTTATCTTCAATTTTCTTCGTGGTTTTTCATAAAAAAAACCTATCAAAATTCATTGCTCAATCCTTAAACAGAAATTTTACTATATAAAATTATATATAAAATCTTTTTTCGATTCTTGAATAAAAGATTATTAGAAAAAATCTGACATGAAATCTTATCCCCATTGAAAATCCTCACGTGGGATCATATATATAATTGACTTGAACATAAGAAATTACATAGGATTTCATGTAGATTCTGAAATGTGGATTTTAATATATGAATTTATGTGAGATCCTATATAAGATCTTCAATAGGGTTGACAAGAATCGCGTATCTCTACGTATTCTATCGAGCATAGTATCCACATAACCTTCTTGCGTGATATTAAACAATTTTTCTCGAAAATATGGGAGTTGTAAAATGTACGCTTTTTCGAGAATTCAATTTACGCATAGTAATTTTATCGCGTCATTTGTCAAAGAAAATTGACTTCATGCTTTACAAGGACAATTCGAAGTATTTCAATACTGCGCGATAACACCTTTGACACTCCGATACGTGTTAGGTTACCCACGGTACTAGCGATAAACTCCATACGCGAAATTTGTTCATCGATATGATTTTCAACGTGATCCAAGGCAGATACCTGAAGCCAGGTGTTCAGATATTATGTGGGGATGTCCGTTTTTCTCTGGTCGATCCACAAAGCCACACCTTTTGGCTCGACTAATCCTCACACTGCGCCAAGCTTTAAACTTCGTAAGTGAAGTTGAAGACTCCGCTGCCTGTGATATGGCTAATGTTCGTCTTATCATCATACTTTCCTCTACATAACAAGCAGCTTGCGCTTCTACAGCAGTTTGTAAATTTATGATCGACTTCACCACACTTGAAGCACGCAGTCCATCTGACTGCTGACTTACAAACTCTTTCTATGTGGCCATACACCAGGCACCGGTGGCACCGAACGACCATCACCCTTTTTTTTATTGAGCAACATATAAAGCCAATCTTTATGCGCTCCACTTTCTCCAGCCTGTTCGCCTCCTCTGTGTCCGTGACTATACAACTGCGAGCTTCATTCTTCGTGTGGTGGGTCCTAGGACTGTCACTTGCCCGCTTCCTGACTTCTGGAGCACTTCCGCCAACTCCTGTTGAACCTCTTCTTCCTGGGTAAGACAATGAAGCTCACGAATCTCTAGTGTGACTTGTCAATATACAGTTTGCATCTTCTCCATGCTTCCAACAGCTTTGGTGACTACAGCGGTGAATGCCTCCTTATTAAAACCTCCTCCGATTTTGATCAGGAGATGTCCCCCTTCTTGTAGGCTTGCGCCCATGATCCAATAGACGTCCGAATTCACTTTCCTCCGAAGTTTGATCAGTACGTCCACATACGTTGTTTCTATTGCGACTCGGATCAGAAAAGTTAAAGGTTTTTCTTAGTTTCTTTTCCTCTATGATTGCGTTTCGAAGCCGCTTCTTATGGATACGCTCTCTTTTCCTGTTTAGCTCTTCTCGGTTCATTATTCAACACTTGTACTTACAATAATACGCTTTCAATTATATAATAAAATAAACTCCATATCCCACCTTTCCCCCCATGCGAAATGACACTAAAAAGCTAACCAATAAAAAGTATGATTCAACAAACAATTAAACAAATGATTACCTGTTAAAGTAGTCAGTGACACTTATCAAAACTAAAAAATGTTATATAAAATGCTGTTATTTACAAAATAAACACGTTTTGAACAAAATGGATATGTTAGAAGAAAATCACCGAAAACAGTTTTTTTAAACAAAAAACGTAATATAATCGTCCAATGTTTTTACCACCTGAAAACTGTCATATTGGTCCCACGTTATGTGCAATATGACCATAATTGGTCCATCAATGTGTGTTCCTTAATCCCATCTTGCTTCCTATTCCATTTTGCCCCCATTTCCCCTAAATGTACCCAACACCAATCCACTTTAAATTGGACGGTCAAGTAAAGTCAAAAAAACGTCGGTAAATAGATTTCTATCTTACCGACTTAGATCTGTTAAAATCACTAAGTACGAATGAGCTAATATTGTTACGAAATTCTCAATGCTATAAACTACGAGTGATCATATTCAGTGACTATCCCATTGGGCTGAATTGCCAAAAATGTGTTCAATAGTCGAAAAAACAAAATATATTTTAAAAATCATTATTTAGAAGTTTTTAAGGTCATTTTATCTCTTAAATGGTGTAATTCAACCAATTTTTAACAACTAACGCAGAAAGATACTTGTTGCCTCCAGAAGATCGAACTAATGAACCGACAAAGTTCCGGGACTGGCGTTGATTTAACACTTGTTCTCCCTGTAAACCATTAGGTCGTCTTTGTCCGTTTTGATCAAAATGATATAATTATGATAACATTCTCGAATGCTGTCTTGTAACACAAATGACTATTACATATATATAAATTGAAATAAGTAGATTTCGAGGTAGATTTGTCATTGTAAAAGACAATGTGGTAAATTTGGACCTCTCACCTGTAATAAATTAAAAATGTTACTGATTGGAAACTAAATATTTAGTTAAGTGATAAAAATTAGTACGATATACTCTTAGAAACTGCAGGATCAAGGATGTTCAGAAGATGGAATCGACCCATTTCACATTCTACATCATTGTTTAGGAAACTTCATAAATGATTTAGTATTTGGAATCACTTACGATGAAAACGATGAAACCTGGATGAAGTTACAAAAATTGCAGGAAGAAGGTCTTAAATATATTGGTGTTGCCGGTCCTTTAAATTTTCTACCATTTTTAAGGTAAGAAACTTACTGTAATAAAAATTTTTCATACTATCTAATTAATTGTTGGTATCGCTTAGATGATTAGTCAGGATTTTAAATTCTTAGAATTAATTTTTACGTTAAGTAATTTCACATAGTTTACACTCATCGATACTCGCATTTCCGACCCAGCTCGAGCACGTGACAATTAAGGGATAATAAAAGAAATAATTCCCTTTAAACAAAATTTAAACGTTGACAGTTCCTTGTACAAGATCTTTAACATTTTCCTGTACAAGTTCAACGAACCGAATAAAGAAAGAAACTTGAATAGCAGATGTACAAAAATTTAGACATTAATGAAATCTTGCAATGACTATTACCTGTTTTTATTAAGCTGAAAGACTTGCTTACTTTTCGTTGGTGGTTAGTTCATAAGCACCAGAATAGCGCAAGTGGATATCGTTCTATAGGCTGAAGCTATTCTTCGTGCTTGATCTCTCTAAGCAGAGACAAGGCCGTCCAAAATGTCTCGGTTCGACAAAGTTGAGAGTTATAAGACCTCAGCAGAATAAAAACGTAATCGCAATCGTAAACGGAAGAATGAGTTAGAGAAAGATAGTCATATATTGTTGTTCTTCTCTTACTAATTCTTCCGATTGCGATTCCGGTTACGTTTCTATTGTGCTTAGGCCTATACAGGGACAGACCGTGTTGATCAATATGGATATACAACCTTTAAACCTTCGGGAGCTCCGCATATAATTTCTTCTTTGATATAACACGTATTGATCTCGTAAACAATCCATCTGTGGTTAAGATAGTTGTCTATCATCCGAAACAGATAGGTTGGTTCCCATTTACGTTTCATTGACCCGATATAAATATCCCATCTCGCGTAATTAATCGCGTTTCGTATGTCGATGGCCACAAGCGCACTGAATCCTTTCTTTTTACCAACTTTGACTTTTTTGCCTTTTCAACAACCGCTTAAATCGTGGGTACCATAATGTCTTCAGATACGCTATTTTTGCCTACGAAGATTTTCTGAAGTCTTTCCAGAATCATTCCCTCTGGAAGTTTACCCATCGTATCCAATAAACAAATTAGTCTAAACGATAAGATTTTATCTAAAGTTTCATCCCGTATTCTGAGAAGAAACGGTCTTGTATAATTGAAATTTGAATATATTTTATACCCTTTAAAGTATTAATTCAGAAAATAAAATTTTTTTTCGGTTAACAGTGTTACTTTCTGTTAAGTTAAAAACTCATAACATCTCAATTTTTAGCATTTTTCTTGGAGTTCAGATTAGTCAGGTTTCATTCTATTAATAATAGTAACAATAATAATAATAATAATAGTAATATCAAGTATAATAACAGGCATCTTCCTCGATACAAGAATATGATGAAATTCGTCACAGATGGACAAAAGGAAACTCATAGAATATACCAAAAATTGATAGAAAAGCATGAAAAGGATCCAACTACTTTAGATCATTTTTTGGCAGCTTTTACATCTGAAATGAAAAAACGAATGATGACTAGTGAGATCTCATCTTTTGCAGACCCTCAAATATATTATCTTTTAGCTGACATGTATGGAGCCGGAGTTGATACAACTCTAACGACTTTACGTTGGTTTCTTCTGTTTATAGCACTTCATTTTAAAGAACAGGTTACTATTTATGAATAAAATTTATTGGAAATTCCACATTGGATTTTCTTAGCATTAATTTTATAATTTTTTTTAAAGGAAGAAATTCAAAAAGAATTAGACGCCGTTATAGGTGATCGAAGACTTACCCTTAATGATAGCTCCAGTTTACCGAGACTTGAAGCAGCAATTGCAGAAACTCAACGTATAAGATCTATTGTTCCCTTAGGGTTTCCTCATGGATCAATAAAAGTTTGTATTGTAAATTTAAAAAACAGTTAAGGGTCATCCATAAAACAAAAATTTTTATAAAAAAAACTATCAGAAACGTCGTTATAGAAAATAAATTGAAATAACTTTTATTAAGAGAAAATATTTGGCCTAATAACTTAAAAAATTTATAAAATTTAATTCCTCAAATATCAATACTACAATTAATAAAAACTATTAGAAATTCACTTATAAATTATTTATTTTTAGTGGAGGTCAAAAATTTTTAAAGCAAAATTATTCAATATGCTACCAGCTTTGAAATGATACCGTCAATTACACAGCCCTACAAAAAAAGTGTTGTACGCGGCGGACTAGACTAGTTGTTCGCTATGTATTTTGATGCGCTAAACACGAATCCGAAGTCCGTTTTGCTCCATTACGTCAGGATTTTTTTCTTACCTTAAAAAACCTTTCGGATTTTGAGAGGTAGGTTTTTTTTAAAAATTGATGGATTTACTTTAAACTTGGTATCTAGGGATTTTTTAGGTCGCTGGTTACGAATATGAAGTTAGATTTTCAAAATTCAAAATGGCTGATCCGCAAAAAGGCGGAAGAAAATTTTAAAAATTGATGGATTTTAATGAATCTTAGTATCTAGAGGTTTTTTGGGTCGCTGATTACGAATCTGAAGTTAGATTTTCAAAATTCAAAATGAAAATTCTCATATAGAGTAGAACGTAGTGAGACATCCAATTGTTTCTGATTTCTACATCCCTTTTTTAAATCGCGCTCCGTCGATAATGTAGAGTGCTTATGGTAGTTCACTCGCAGAACAAAATGTGCCGTCTTGGCTGCCTCGCCCCGTTCTACTCTACGTATTCACGTCTTTTTATGGTAGCGCACTCTTTTGTCCTCAAAGGATCTGTGTAATGGTTTTCGTTTCAAATTGGTCCCTCCAGGTACAATATTCCTTTTGAGCATCTAACAGTAGTCGATTATTATATTTACATCCCATCTAATAAGGACGTTCAAATTCTTTAAGATTTTGATGGAATCGTTCTCCTTGCTCTTCACTGTAATCTCCTAAATTTTCAGGAAAGTCATTCCGATGCGAGTCTATGTAATGCAACATCATACTCATTAAGCATCCTAACTTACCAAAGTATTTAATCATATCACTAACTATTTGCTCCCAATTTTCACTCTTGTGATTACACAGAAAATTTGCGACAACTGCTTTAAAACTAAGCCATGCGGGTTTCTCTTTTCTACTCCCTAACGTCCCCCTGCATGGCAGCAGGCCTACGCTGGCTTCGTTACTTCGATAAACAGGAAGCGAATCATTCTACACATACCCTTTCGGGGCAGTTGTCATCTCGTACTACATTTATCGAAGTAGCAGGATTAGTATTGTGCCGAAACACAATGAAAGTGCAAATCGTATAAAGTAAAGAATATATTTTTAAGGAATGAGATAGAGTAGGATAGAGGATATTAATGTTCCTTTGTATCTCGTTGCTTAAAAATTTACCATTAAACTTTTACATCTTATTGTCACACTATTACCTCAATAAAAAAAGTTTTGTGGATTTGACAAATTAATTTCTATGAAGCAATGATACCTAACTGTCAGTTCTTGAGAATAGTAAACTGGTTCATGCCAAAACAAAAAAGTTACAGTTCAGGCTGCACAACAGTCTACCAAAGAACATTTCGGAGTAGCCTGGGGGTTAAAAATGTGAAAATCTGACTATATATTCGTAATCAGCGACCTAAAAAACCCCTAGATACTAAGTTTGAAGTAAATCTATCAGTTTTTCAAAATTCGTCCGCCATATTGGAGTCGCCATTTTGAATTTTGAAAATCTTACTTCAGATTCGTAACCAGCGACCCAAAAAACCCCTAGATACCAAGTTTGAAGTAAATCCATCAATTTTTAAGAAAAATAGCCTACCTCTCAAAATCCGAAATGTTTTTTAAGGTTAGAAAAAAATCCTGACGTAATGGAGCAAAACGGACTTCGGATTCGTGTTCATCGCGTCAAAATACATAGCGAACAACTAGTCTAGTCCGCCGTGTAGGACATTTTTTTGTGGGGCTGTGTTATCCAATACATGCAACATTAAGAAGTTTAAAAGCAAAAACAACATGCGTGACAATCCTCCTTTTCTTACCTTACTACTTGCTGATTCCAATACACCATTTAAAAAAATGTTTTAGGATTCAAAAATTTGTGGATATGATATACCGAAAGGAAGTATGATAATTCCATTGCAGTGGGCAGTACACATGGATTCACGATTTTGGTCGGAGCCTGAAAAATTTAAACCAGAAAGATTTTTAGCTGAAGACGGTAGCCTTGCAAAACCAGAAGCTTTCCTACCTTTTCAAAGTGGTAAGTTAACATATAATTACACAGTACGCTATATCTTTTTTAAAAATCTCCTCTTTTAAGCATTTAAAAATATTTAGGATTCAATGAGTTAGGGTAGTCACATGGAGCAGATTAGCAGAATAGATTTCAGCTAATCAAGCGATTGCAGGGGATTTCACAATTGCTCGATTGGCTGAAATCTATTTTGCTAATCTACTTCATGTTAAAGAAAATATGTCGCTTATAAGCTTACAAGAAGGTTGACGGGCCCTGGTGATGATCACAGGTCCGGATTTCAGTTGACCGTGACCCAAACAATGTAATTCTTCCAGAAAAGGAAGAAAAGATGGTTTCCAAATCTTAGGGCAAAGTCAAATCCTTGGATGAGTTCTTCTTGATCTAGAAACCTTTTAACATATGACAGAGAAATTCTTCTAAGTTCAACTTGAGTATAAAATTGAACAAAGTAACAGTAATACTACAAAATTTCGTATATGGATTTGACGTGCTGGTGTCAAAATCTGAACTGAACTCTCCTGGCATATGTGGTCCTTTTATACACAATTTTCACAAAGAGTGGGTTGTTTTTCCACCCTCTCGATAAACAAGACATCATCTGATCGTTGTAAATTAGGGTGACTTCCTTTTGAAGTGTAAAGAATCGAAGTGATAAATACGAATTATAGGAAAAAACTCTCTACTGAACAATATACAAAAAGCGGTCTGACAGATTTTACTCTCTAAATTCGGAGAAAACCCATGTTTGGTGTAGGAGGAACAATGCTCCGCAATTATATAATATCTGATCTTATCTAAATTTGATTTCAATCTTAGGGTTAACCCTGTTGAAAATTCCTATGTGAGAACACATATGGGATCCCATCCAGGATCTCTTGTGAGTTCTTATGTGGGTTCCCATACAGGTTCACACATAAGATCCTGTATGAAAAGGTTCCTGGGATGAACTTGCGTGAGATCAAGCGCACGATCTTATGTCTCTGTAAAAGCAATAACACAGGATCCCATGAGGTTTCCTGTGTAGGTTCCTATATGAACAACACGATAAATAGGAACACACATGGGATCTTATCCGAGATCTTGTATGAGTTCTTACATAGTTTCTCACATATAAGAAGATTAATAGCAGCTTAATAAGATTTTATAGAATGCTTTTATATATATGCTATTAATCTTCTTATATGTGAGAACCTATGTAAGAACTCATACAAGATCTCGGATAAGATCCCATGTGTGTTCCTATTTATCGTGTTGTTCATATAGGAACCTACACAGGAAACCTCATGGGATCCTGTGTTATTGCTTTTACAGAGACATCCCTGTTGAAAATTCCTATGTGAGAACACATATGGGATCCCATCCAGGATCTCTTGTGAGTTCTTATGTGGGTTCCCATACAGGTTCACACATAAGATCCTGTATGAAAAGGTTCCTGGGATGAACTTGCGTGAGATCAAGCGCACGATCTTATGTCTCTGTAAAAGCAATAACACAGGATCCCATGAGGTTTCCTGTGTAGGTTCCTATATGAACAACACGATAAATAGGAACACACATGGGATCTTATCCGAGATCTTGTATGAGTTCTTACATAGGTTCTCACATATAAGAAGATTAATAGCATATATATAAAAGCATTCTATAAAATCTTATTAAGCTGCTATTAATCTTCTTATATGTGAGAACCTATGTAAGAACTCATACAAGATCTCGGATAAGATCCCATGTGTGTTCCTATTTATCGTGTTGTTCATATAGGAACCTACACAGGAAACCTCATGGGATCCTGTGTTATTGCTTTTACAGAGACATAAGATCGTGCGCTTGATCTCACGCAAGTTCATCCCAGGAACCTTTTCATACAGGATCTTATGTGTGAACCTGTATGGGAACCCACATAAGAACTCACAAGAGATCCTGGATGGGATCCCATATGTGTTCTCACATAGGAATTTTCAACAGGGATAAGATCGTGCGCTTGATCTCACGCAAGTTCATCCCAGGAACCTTTTCATACAGGATCTTATGTGTGAACCTGTACGGGAACCCACATAAGAACTCACAAGAGATCCTGGATGGGATCCCATATGTGTTCTCACATAGGAATTTTCAACAGGGAACATAATCTATTATTTTTGTCAAAGGCGTGAAAAGAAAAAAGGAATAATCTTCTTTATACATATTTTTCCTCCTCGTTTGATATACTTTTATTAATACTGAACTTGTTAGGAAGTCAGACTATTGTCGCGACTGTATTATTGATTTGAAAAAAACAAAGTCAAGAAAAAAGGAGCTTTGTTACAAAACTGCAACTGCAAGGTCTAATCCTTTAACGACCAGATGTACTGATTTTTAACTTCGAATTCAAGCTGTTACTATTAAAAGAAAAAAGTGATCAAACATTCTAGAAGTACATTTCCTCATGTTTTTGGGGTCGCTCTTTCGAATGGCATAGTCTTAATTTTCAAAAAGTGACATTTAACCCTTATTTTTTAAAAATACTCCAAAAATACAAGATTTTTACATGTTATTTTTTTTCAGTGGCAATTTTAATTGTGATACCAATTTTTCCTTGTCATCTAAGGTATCAAAAACGTGTTCCCGATAGTTGTACTTTAAAAATATGCTTTATGTTTTCGGATTTTTTATGTTTTTAATTTAAAATAGCGCCTGAAAGCAATTTTTTTTAAATTTAACAAAGAATAAATAAAATTTTTAAAACTTCTTGAATTCGCTTGAAACTTGTTTTATTTTATTTTTTTATTTTTATGTCCGCCATATCGGATCCGCCATTTTGAATTTTGAAAATCTAACTACAGATTCTTCATCAGCGACCCCAAAAACCTCCGAGTAACAAGTTTCAAGTCAATACGATCAAGTTTTATTTTCATGTCCGCCATATTGGATCTGCCATTTTGAATTTTGGAAATCTGACTTCAGATTTATAATCAGCGACCCCAAAACCCCCGAGTAACAAATTTCAAGTCAATACGATCAAATTTTATTTATACGACCGCCATATTGGATCCGCCATTTTGAATTTTGAAAATCTGACTTCAGGTTCATAATCAGCGACCCAAAAACCCCCGGGTAACAATTTTCAAGTCAATACGATCAAATTTTATTTTTATATCCGCCATATTGGATCCGCCATTTTGAGTTTTGAAAATCTGACTTTAGATTCGTAATCAGTGACCCCAAAAACCCCCGAGTAACAAGTTTCAAGCGAATTCAAGAAGATTTAAAAATTTTATCCATCCTATGTTAAATTTGGAAAAAATTTTTGCTTTCAGGCGCCATTTTGAATTGGAAAAAAACAAAAAATCCAAAAACACAAAGCATATTTTTAAAGTACAACTATCGGGAACACGTTTTTGACACCTTAGATGGCAAGGAAAAATTGATATCACAATTAAAATTACAACTGAAAAAAAATAACATGTAAAAATCTTGTATTTTTGAGTATTTTTAAAAAATGAGGGTTAAATTTCACTTTTTGAAAATTTGGACTATGCCATTCGAAAGAGCGACCCCAAAAACATGAGGAAATGTACTTCTTGAATTTTTGATAATTTTTTTCTTTTAATAGTAACAGCTTGAATTCGAAGTTAAAAATCAGCACATTTGTTCGTTAAAGGGTTAACAAACGTTTAGGTGACGTGACAATATGTTGAATAATTACAAAAATGTTTATACCGAAATTTCAATTAGTAAGGTCAAATTTCGTGAGAACCTAAAATGGTATAGTATTTTTTATTTACGGATTCGTGTTTATGATAAAAAAACATGTATAGATCACAATAAACGATCTGAAAAATAAAAATTTTATCATACTGTGTTATTTTTAACGTTAATCAAAGTAATAATATTATTATTATTATTTCATTTTTAGGTAAACGAATGTGCGTGGGTGACGAACTTGCCAGAATGATATTACTATTCTTTACCGCTCACATCCTTCAATCATTTACCTTATCTACTCCTGCAGATATTTTGCCTGATACAGAGGGAGATTGCGGAATAACTCTTTCTCCTAAGCCTCATCATCTAATATTCACACCAAGATCAGGACGTACAAAGGCATGAAAATTTATAAAATATTATTTTACGCGCAATGTTATTTACAAAATATAAGGTAATAGGATAAATGGTTTTTTACCTTACAATTGATTGGCCGTCGTCTTGTTAAACTAAAAATATCATATGAAAAAATTTATATAAAATATTTTTTATAAATTATGCGTAATAAATCTTAAAACAATCAAGAAATTGTTTTTTTAAATCCAGGTTATTTTGTGTGTATCATAATAAATATTTAACTTAATTATTTTCAAACGGTTTGAGTCAAGATGCCGTAATTTCAGGGAATGCTATTGTAAATAGTTAACCCTCTTATTGTTAGAAAGTTAGCAATTTTTTATTGTGAAAATATATTTTTGTGGAAATTTTTTTATCATTACTAGCATAGCAAAGCCGATTTTGGCAACATAAAAAGAATTCGACGGTCGGTAAAAAAGTTTTCTTATATATCTGGATGTTGATTGGTCCAAATTAATAGATGCGAAAATTCAAATATGATAAAAACAACAAATATTAAATTTTTCTTATTTATCTATGGAATTTTGAGTCTTTAATAGTGTTAATTCGTAAAAATTTACAATAATTGAAAATTGAACACAAAATTATTGTTTTAATTATTTAAGTGTTTCAAATTTCGAATTTTCCTAAGATTATTAAGGTGAAAGGATGTTGATAATTTCTCAATTAATTTCAATTTTTAAAAAGAAACGGTTTATTTTTTAATATAATTTTAAAAGTAGTAAAATGGAAAATTTTCACAATGTCACAATATTAAATAAATTTTTGGAAATAATGCATTATAATAAGATTTCAATAATTCTGTAATTAAAAATATATTCTTCTTAATTAATATAGACGAAAGGAAGATTTATCGAGAGTGACATGTGGTTAGAAACGTTTAACGTCAATTTTCACACCCTAGCTCGTGATTATGCAGAGGAAATAACTGCACACCTTTATTATTATAAATAATGTACATAAGTACGTCCCAGTCTCCGCGACCAACGATGTGAATCTTACGTAATTCGAGTGTAGTTTGGGGCCACTTGACTTTCGTGTCATTGACCCTACGGATTATATGTATGGATACACTTCACCGAAGATATTTCGTTAGAAACCCATGAACAAGTGAGTTTTTCTTATATAAGCGACACCGACATAATCTCACACGACTTGCCCAATGTAAATCGATGAAAGGATTCGCTTCGATCTGCATCTGCCAATTCCACAGTTTTAAGAAAGCTTATAAAATTTCTCCTTTCTTCTCATAATGATATCATTTTTCATTTTATCATAAAAATAATTGTGGCACAAGATAATTTATTTAAGCAGCTGCTAGACCGAAATGTAATCATTGTATCTACAACACGGAGAGAAATTTAATTTTAATATTGTGTTAAAAGTGAAATATAATATAGCATTAGGTGAAAAATAAATTAAATAATAAGAAAACTATCACTGATAAGAGACGTTCTCCCGAAATAGTCCCAATTAATACTATACGTAAATTGGTGATTGAGGATTTGAAAATTCTTACTTGAAATTATTTAAAATAAAAAAAAAAGAATTTCCAAATTTATAATACAGTTATGTAAGATGTTAGTCAGTTTTCAAAAATTCAAAATACGAGACATAAAATTTAAGAAATTAAGGGGGCTGTCTCATACAAACGACCTTTTTTCATCAATTTTTATTTTAAACTTTTTTATCTCTTCGTACATTTAAATATACATATTAAATTTTAATAAAAAAAACTATTTTTGTGTATTTTTAGAGGTTTTTGGCCGAGAAATCACAGGTTAAATTGCACCACTTTTTTACGGTGTGCACGATATCTCTGAACGGTTTCATCTAAAAGCAAAAAATCAAATGGTTTCTTTACTATTTCAATAAATGTAGGTTTTGATTTATTATTTCTCTGAATAACGTTGCTAATGTTGTTGTGGCTGTTGACGCTGTTGTAACTGTTGTTGCAGTTGATGTTGTAGCTGTTTTTATTCCGGGTTGGAACAATCAGAAGGAACTTGTCTCTCTGAACAACGTTGCTGTTGTTGTGGCTGTTGCTGTTGACGCTGTTATAACTGTTACAGCTGTTCTTGTTCCGAATTGTAACATTCATTAGTATTTTCTGTATTATAAGTTGAATTGCGACTAACCAGTACTCCATAATTTTGTGAAGTGGACTCAATATTGAAACTTACAGAATTTTGATTATTATATGAGGCTGGTAGACAAAAAAACCGCAAAATTGCGGTGCACGGAAAAAAATAGTTCAGGAAAAAGTCCTGAACTCAGTTTTGTAACTCTGGATATCGCGACCATTTCAGTATATTTTCAAACTTATCTGTTTTGAATAAGTAATAAAATATTTTGGATATAGTCTTAAATATTTCATCACTTTCTGCTGAATTAAAAAACTAAAAATTCAAAAATAAATCAAATGAGAATTTGCTTAGTTCATTCTAGAAATGTTAAAGAAATACTTCCTTACTTATTGATGAGTTACCACACGACTTTCTCATGAAGCCCCACATGAAAAATTCCTGAACTATTTCAGGAAAATTCTTAGCTAAGGAAGACGAAAAAATTTTTATTTTGTTTCTCCTTTCATCACTCACACTTATTTTAAAACACACATATAGACATAATTTACGTTACACTTTACAATTTATACATAGCGAACAAATACAAACAATATATTATTAATATAACACACACATGAAACAATTTTTATTAAGAATCTGAAACAGAAAATCAATTTTAGAGAAAATTTGACAGCAGGCGGATTAGAACTCTCGTCTCCGGTACAGAAATCCGATGCGCATCCCCTAACCTAAGCAACTACTTAATAAAATCCTCTATGTAAAAGTATTCAAAGAATTATCTTATTGGTTCAGATTAGCGCGCATATTTAAATTTACGAATTTCCACACGGAGAAAAAAGATTTCTTTTATAAAGTAACTTTTACTACTTTCAGAGTAAAACTGGACCAACTCGAAGTTTTTGCGCATCTCTGGCAATTTTTACTCCAAAAATAGTAAAATTTACTCTAGAAATAGTAAAACTTACTACGGAAACAGTAAAATTTACTACAGAAATAATAAATTTTACTATTTTTGGAGTAAAAATTGTCAGAGATGCGCAGAAACTTCGAGTTGGTCCAGTTTTACTCTGAAAGTAGTAAAAATTACTTTTTCTTTTTCTCCGTGCACCAATAGAATAATTTATTTTTTCTCATTATCAATCCCTGACTTTTTCATGGCGAGCAAAATGGAAATTTAGGAATGTAATTTTATAAGATCTTGCGAACTTTTCAGAAGAAACTATTTAATTTATTTTGAGAAAGTACTGAATTATTTTGAGATTTTCCTGAACTTTTTAGGACTTTCTATTGAATATTCATGAAAATCTCTTAAAATGAACGCCTTATCCAGAGTTATTAAACTATTTCAGGACTTTTTCCTGAACTATTTCTTTCCGTGTGTAAGGTTACTGCGAGATTGCACAAAAAGATTATCACAAGATTGCTCAGTAAGCTCAGTAAGTTGGTGCATGGTTGCCCAATAACCTTTCTTTGAAAGTAAAAAATTTTTTTTTTTTAATTTTTCGTCTAATTTATATATTTTTAATATATAAATTTTATTATATAAATTAAACGAAACATTTTAAACAAAATTTTTTTTAGTTTCAAAGTAAGGTTATTTGGAAATCTTGCACTAACCTTGCTACAAGCTTACCGTGCAAGCTTACTGAGCAATCTTGCGATAATCTTATTGTGCAATCTTGCAGTAACCTTACATCGCAATTTTGCAGTAACCTTACACTGCAATCTTTCGGTAAGCTTACCATACAAGCTTGGGTCAGGTGGGACATTTGAAGCTTACGTGCTCATTAGTTTTAAGTCGGAAAAAACATGGAACTATTTTTAAAAAATAATTTTCGCGGAAAGACACATTACATAGTGAAAAAAATTTAATATGATTAAAAAAATGAATTTAGAAAGCGAAGATAATCTTACAAATCACTAGTCGGAGGTTTTCGAGATCGAAAATTACGAATCCGATGTTGGTTTTCAATATTTCAAAATGTCGGATCCAATATGGCTGACAAAAATGTTAAAAATTAATTGGCTTTACATGAACCTTGTTGCTAGGGGATTTTCGGGGTCGCTGATGACGAACCTGATACGATATTTGTAATAATTTTAAAATTCGAAATGGTGGATCCGAAATGGCGGACGAAAAAATAAAAAATTTTACGAATTTATATGAAACTTTGTTGCTAGAGGGTTTTCGGAGCAGCTAATTAAAATAGACATTATAGTTGTATGGTCCCTAAGGTTTTTGTCATGGTAGTTTAGTATTTTTTGCATTATTCTCGAAAAATAATAATCCGTGTATTTTAATGAGATCTACAACTTTTGATGGAAGCATTTTTTAAAATATTGTATATTTACTGTGAAAAATTCAGAAAATTATAGTCATTTTGGTTTTTTAGCTTTTCATCATGATAAGCATCAGAAGAAGAAATTCAGCTAATTTTCGCTATTATTTTCGTAATTAGCATAGGGTAAGTCCGGGGGAGTTGGCCACGCGGGAGAGATGGACAATTCAAATATTTTATAGAATTTGCTGCTAGGTATCGCTTATTAAAGATTAGTTCGCTTTGTTTTGTGGCAAAACACAATTAAAAGAAAAAACTTTACGAAAAATATTGAAAAAGTAAGTAAAAAACTGATTTGTTATTTTGACTATTGTATAATTAAATCTTAAAAACGTCTATAAACAATCATAACACAGGTCTACAAAATAGGACTTTTTTATATATATAGCGGAGTGGTTTCCAATGTATTTTTGTGTGCTGAACCCGATTCCGGGTTCCAAAATTGCGTATCACATCAGGATTTTGAATAAAGTGGAGGTAAAGTCTCTAAAAACAGTGTTTTTGAGGGTTTTCATTATTTTTTTATTCCTTAACCAGATGTGCTAGACACTTCTATATATGCTTAAATTAAAGCTTAGATCGTACACTTTAAGACTCATTTACGCAGGATTAAAAAAAAATTTGAAATTTTGAAAAAAATGGGGGTAAATACCCCAAAAATCTTTTTAGATGACTTGAACCTATTTTTTTTTAAATTTCAAATTTTTTTCCTTGCGCATATTAGTCTTAAAGTGTAAGATATAAGCTTTAATTTAAGCCTATATAGAAGTCACTATCACGTCAGGTTAAGGTGAAAAAAAATACTGAAAACCCTCAAAAACACGGGTTTTGGAGACTTTACCCCCACTTTACTCAAAATCCTGATGTGATACGCAATTTTGTAACCCAGGATCGTGTTCAGGACTCAAAAATAAATTGGAAACCACTCTGATATCTCAAAAAAATACCTTGTAGACTTGTTGTGTTGTTGAGACAGACAAACAGAGAGCGCTTATCGAAGACTGGATTCAGTGCAATGATTGTCACCTTTGGCTTCATGAAAATTGCACTGAATTTAATGATAAATGTTCGAAATGTGGTCAGAAGAAGAAAAGAAGACATTAATCACTTTAAATAAAGAATTCTAATAAAGCGAAAAGCCAAAAAATGATTTTAAAGTATTGACCATCTCTCCCGTACGCCTATGGCCCCCCTCCCCCCGTACATTCCAGGAGAGATGGCCAAACGTGTTTTTAAAAAAATATTAATTTTAAGATTGTTTATATTTAATAAATTTATCATTTCTATTAGGGGCCGTCCAGATACCACGTGGACAATTTTTCATCACTTTTTGACCCCCCCTCGTGGACAATTGTGGACTTTTGACGAACCCCCCCACCCCTAAATGTCCACGTGGACTTTTTTTGGTGAAAATTTTTTGTTTGTATGTTTCTTATTTTAAAATGGTAAATAAATAGATATTTAATAGTTATTAGAAAACATTTAGTCACTGTTTCTTTTAATTATAAAAATAATTTTCAAGTTTACTGCTAGTAAACTTAAAATTTTGCTAAGCAAAATAACATTTTTGGTTGAATCACATAACAATCACATTGGTAACACATCTTAGAATAACGTTTACCAACTAAATACCATTATTTTTTGGTATCGTGAAGATATTTTTGGTAAAAATATTTCAAATTACTCTACAAACTAAAAATACATAAATCTTTTTGGCAACAAATCTTAAATTATCGATCACTATAGCTAAAAATACAATGTATGGTAGAATTAAAATATTTATGCCATGAATATCTGAAAATTATCGTATAAAATAAAAGTAGGTAAATCTTTATGGTAACAAATCTTAAAATAATATCGAAAAAACCACAAATCTACTAATCGTCATCTATATTATCATTGCTGATCCATGGTTGTGTTAACCATTCGGCAAGATTATCAGTTGCGAAAAAATCAATGGAAATATTATTTGTAAGTTAATTGTTCAATGCTTAATTAGCAATAAAAGTTAATACATAAATCACTTTCTTCTTATTTTTACAGGCCTTTAAAAAAACTAAGGCCAACTCCCCCGGACTTACCCTACCGAAATACGCAAGATAAACCAAGTTTTATTAAATTCAGAGGTGGGCATATTCGAAACTTTTTTATATAAATGATTAAAGGAAGATCAATAAAATAAATTATTCAATTTTTTCGTCATAAGGCGACGCCGGCTGAAAAAACTTGTACAAGAAAATGTATAGGTTCTTGTACATGTTCATTAATGAACTTGTACATGTTCAAGTACTGTTCTTGAACAAGTTCAGCATTCGGAATTGAGACATGTTCTTGTACCAGAACTTGTACAAGATCCTGGACAAGAAAATATGCTTGTACAAGAAAATGTACATGTTTTTGTGCAGGTTGCATGTACATTTTCTTGTACCAGATGTGGAACATGTTCTTGTACATGTTAATTTATGTTTTTTAAATTAAAAATTAAAAACTTTAAAGGCTGCACAGTAGTTTTCTTAAGCCTTTACAGCTGCGCAATAATTTTTAGCATACATAAGTGAAGAGTCTTAATAATTATAACTTATTAAAATTTCAAATTTTTTTTTAAAAACATTTTTAAACAAATGTTCTTGTACAAGAACATAAACGTATTCATGTAAATGTACTTGTACATGACACCTGCACAAAAAAATATGTACAAGAACATGTAAATTTTCTTGTACAAGTATATTTTCTTATACAGGATCTTGTACAAGTTCTGGTACAAGAACATGTCTCAATTCCGGATGCTGAACTTGTTCAAGAACATTACTTGAATATGTACAAGAAAATGTACAAGTTCATTAATGAACATGTACAAGAAATTGTACAAGTTTTTTCAGCCGGGCGGTTCATCGGTCAGAGTTTGCCGACCTCTTCAGGCCACTATTTATTGAAAAAACACAATCACTTTTTTATTAAAAACAAATTAAAAAATTATACAATAACAAATTTTAAAAAACTTTAAATTATTTACGATCTGATTAGCTAAACCATATTATTGTAATAATGCATAAAAAATTACAAAGACAATGATTAAATATTGAAAATAAATTATTACGTCTGACCAGGCATTAAAGAAGCTTAGGATTTATTTACCTACTAAATCTTTCGACCTCTTTGAAGGTATCGTGCTCCTTCCTATTGAGGACCCAATTTACTTATAGGTTGATTCATGTTAAAGCGATTTGACAACATGCGCTAAGTTTTCTATAATATCATTTCCTAATATTTTTTCATGTAAGATTATTTACTTTCTTTATGAAATAAACTTTATTTTCTTAAAGTTACTCCGACTTTTTGGGGCTGCTGACTACAAATTTGACATCAAGTTTTTCAAAATGAAAAATGGCAGAAGCAAAATAGTGGGAAATTAAAAAAACAAGGAGGGGGTCCTTTATGTTTATTTCATAAACATTATGCTTCCTCATTGTGTGAAGCAAAAAATTCGCTTCCTCGTGAAGGAAGCAATGAATTTGTCCAATTCAATTGATTGATTTAAAAAATTTCGAGTTAAAAATGTTTTAAATTAATTAAATTTTTTGAAAAATAAAGAAAATTTTAATTAATTTTGAGTGAACATAAACTTTATATATACGAATCGATTCGTTTTAATGCAAGGAATACAATTATTTTATTCATCAACTTGAATTTAAAAAAAACACAAAATTTTTTAGCTAAAATATGAATTTTCGATTTTTCAATTTTTATTAATTCTCAAATTTTAAATCAAATCTATACTTTATATATACCAACCAATTCGTTTCAATGCAGGGAATAAAATTATTTCATTTATAAACATGAATTTAAATAAACACATCATTTTTTAGCTAAAATGAGAATTTTTGATTTTTTAACTTTCATTAATTCTTTAAATTTCAATCAAATGTATACTTTATATATATCAATCGATTCATCTTGACATAAAGAAGACGATTATATTATATATTACCTTAAATTTTTCGATTTAAAAAATTTTTCAATTAAAAAAAAATTTTTGGAAAAAAGACGATAAAATTTTTTTTTTTGGGTATTTTTAAAAATCCTTTCGTCATTTTTGAGAGATTAATGTGTTAAATAAGCCTACCAAATTTTATTTAAATCCATTAAAACCTGTTAAAGATATCGTGTTCACAAAAACGATCCACACACACATACACACACACACACACACACACACACATACACACACACATACATACATCCGGACAATTGATCAGGATCTCATATAACATGTTTCTATATAGAGGAAAATTTGTTTTCACCATTTTTAAAAAGTTTATAAACGAAAGGACTACATAGCTTCCTCCACGAGGAAGCAAAATTGGTCGGATTCGATTGAAACTTGTTACTTAGAAAGTTTATGGACCACTGATTAAAAATATATCAGATTTGTCATAAGTGGCCCCAAATACCCACAAGTACAAGTTTTGGGCAAATCTAAATAACTTAGAAAAGGTTCTACACATTTGATCCGACATTTTGAATTATAAAAAATTAAATCAGATTCGTAATAAATGACCCTGAAAACCAATGAGTAACATGTTTTAAGTGATTCTGATTAATTTAAAAAAATTTTCTTCGTAAAGGAACTAAAAGCTACTAAAAACTTAAAAATCGTTAAAATAAAAAAACTCTGCAAAGTTACCTAAAAAACTTATATATACTAAAAAAATCTTTTAAGATTTAAAATTTTAGATGATCCTGTTATTAGTTATGCGGTTCACCGCAAAATGACTTTTTTTAATAAGTGTCTTTAAAAAATGTCTATCAATGGTCGATTTTTTATTTTAATTAAATTTAATTAGTTAATAAATAGTTTACTTTAAATAATTCATATTATTAGATATTAAATTCATTTTATTAATTCCTAAATATGAATATTATTAAGAAAATTTATTTCGAATATTTCAGAATGAAACTAACATGATTTTCCAAAATTTTAGTTAAGTAGGACAAATTTCTAAAAAAAAATTCTTAAAGTTCCATTTTAAAATTTTTTGAAGTTTAATTTAAGCAATTTATTCAAATTTAAAATTTTTGCATAGTTTTTAGTTTTAATGGTTAAAAAAATATTACATTTTTTTGGTAATTCTTTGTTTAATTTCTGACAAAAAATTCAATTTTAGAGTATTTATTTATAACTATTAATAACTATTAATAATTGAATTTTAGAAGGTTTTAAATTAAAATTTTTGAAATCAATTGAATTTTAAGTGATTTTGAATTTAAATTTGTGGTAATTTTATTTGTTGATTTTTTAAAATTTTAAGTCGAAAAAATTGCATTTTATTAAAATAATTCGAAAGAAGTTGTATAATCATAGGCCTGTTTTATTTTACGTAAAAAATTCGCAAACATGCACTAATTTTATAAATTCATAATTTTAATAGAATAAAAAAATTTTTTCAAACAATTTTTATTCATGTTTTATTCATCATTTTCATCAAAAAGAACCCAGTTTGTATTGAATTCAACTTTTTTTATAGTTAGTTCTCTGAGGGTTAAAAGTATATTTATAAGGAAAGAATTAAAGAAAAGTCAATTTTTCAAAAACAATTTTTTATTTTCGTATCAAAAGATATTAAATTACGCCAAAAATATACATAAATCACGGTCGATGAGTGAACACAGGGCCCATTTAATATGAGCGCTTTTATATATATACATAAATGTAACTATCAATCAATCGCAAATATGAAATGTTCACACATATAAAAATTATTTATCATTTACTCATCAACTATCGCACAAATAAGTAAAACATTCCGGACTAGAAAATCCGATCAAAGATTTTAACCGGTAACAATCTCGTCGATATATATCCGGCAATATCCTTGACTCCCACGAATGATCATTCGTCGATCAATATAAATTAATCTTTTATAACAATCAATTACACATTCACACATGCTTAATTACAATATGATCTCAAACACTCACATAAAATATTTACAGTGGATGCATGAAAAAGAAGGCGTCTCTTAGCGCTTCGATTCGTCAATAATCGAATAAAATTTAATGTAAAAGAACGTTGAAAAAACTAATAAAACAGAGTAAAAATGTCGTCTCACAGTTATGCCTCTTCTAACTAAATATAACGGGCACTGATCCAAAAATTCTTTTCTCAAACAAATATTGTTATCCAGTCTTGTAAAATAATCTTTAGTTTTCTCCTTCTAATTGTTAATATTACAACATTGACTTTCGAAGGATTTTGGATCCGTTTCCAGGTCCTAGGAATCGGTAACTAAAGGCAAATAAATAGTAAATCAACATTACAAATAAATATGTGAAATGGCGGCGGGTTGAATATATATATTTATTTATGAGCGGGGTTACGATCCAAGGCTCCAATTTGTACTTTTATTCCGCAAATAATTGAGGAGGTATCTCTTCTTTTATCTTCATCAGTCACCAACTTCTTTGCATTCCACAAATCCTTATAATCAAGTATCACCATTTTAGCTACCAAAACGCCGTTAAAGCTGCATTTCATTATTTCCGAAATGGCACACTCTTCACCTAATTGTCAATTTCTATCTGCACATTTCTTTTAATATTGAACTCAACTCATCCTCCTCGTCAAAGTGATAGGAACGGAAACCGTGCTCTAACGTGTCAATATTTTTTTTTTTTTTTTAATGACTGCCAACGTTTCTGAGTGGCCCAGTACTGGTGCCATCAGCAGCGAATCCTCCTACGCAATCTTTATTAAGAATTCTTTGCAAAAGGCAAACCTCAAAAGGATCCGGCGTCACAGTGATACCAACATTTCCTTGAAGACTAGGTAACGACGCACCATCTGGTAACGTAATATCAAAAGTATGAAGAAGCGAGCTAAAAAAGAGGAAGAGTTCCATTCGTGCCAAAACGTCGCCCAAACACATACGTCTTCCAACTCCAAATGGAATGAAATACTCTGGTTTGCAGACCTTGCCCTCAGCGGACAGAAAACGTTCAGGTCGAAATTCAGCTGGTTCGTCCCATAATTCTGGATCCATGTGCACTGCATGCAAAAGTGGTACCACGTGCGCACCAGTTGGAATCGTGAAGCCGTTCATCGTCACGTCTCTATTGACAGAAAATAGAAAAACACAATTAAACTTCTGTAACATAAAAAGTTTATGCTACACCTTTTATAGAAACAAGAATCCTTTTAAAAAAAACTGGAACGAAAAATCTCAAATGTAAAAATGTGCCGTGCTGATCTTCCAAAAACACCAGGACGATTGGTTTCCATTGTCCCCATTCGCCATTTGTCCTAATTCTCGTCAACTACCGCACTCTGCTCTAGTGAAAATTTAGTGACTTTATAGTAACTTTTAATTTTAATAATAAAGTCACTAAACTTTCACTAGAGCAGAGTGCAGTAGTTGACAAGAATTATGACAATTGGCGAGTGGGGACAATGGCACCCAACCTATCGTCTCTAAGATGATTTTCATAACAAAACCTATTTTTGCCTATTGTGGAACCAATTTTATTTCCATACCAGCATATAAAATGTTCTAAAATTTTTTCCGTGGACTGATCTGATTTGCTTGAACTAGCGCGCTTATTCAAAATAATATCAATTCCACTTAATAAAGTTTTTAAATATTAATAAATATTCAAATAAATTTAAAAAATATTTCCTAAAAAAAATCTTTATTAAGAATATTGGTTTGCTTTTTCTTAAAATCGTTCTTTAATAATTTTTGTTATTCAACATTATTTAATAAAACTCAAAAATAGTTAATAGTAAAAACAAAAAATGATAGGTTCTTCTAATTAGAATTTTTTTTTTTAAATTTCTTTTCCTAACTTTCTTGAAAATAAAAAAATTTTCTTTTTAAAGATAGAAATCTTAGTTTGATGATTTTTTCATGTGGGTTTTTATTATTAGAATTCTAATAAGAAAGTTTCCAGAACTTAAATTTTAATTTATAAAATTGATAGTGATAAAAAATCTAAATGGAAATTTAATAATTTAACAATAAAAATAAAATTAAAAAAATGTAAAATAAAATTAATGGAATTAAACTACTTATTTATTTTTAGTAATATTTAGAAGATTCCACGTGAGATTTACCTATGACATTTAAAATTGCAGAAAAAAGGTATCCGTATTTTTTTTATAAAAGCCCAAATTTTTGAGTTATGAAATCTTTATTTTTCATGTTTTTTAAAAGTAGACCTAATTTCAGTGACATCTAACTCTAAAAGTAATAAATTTAGGAATTCTTACCAGGAGAAAGACAAGTTTCTGCTTTTCATTGACTTTCAAAAATAAATTAACGAAAAAAACAAATTTTTAATTTCTAAATAAAAAAAAAACGATTTTTTATAAACAAATTAATTTCTTTAACTTTGGGCATGATTTTTTTTGTCACTTTTTTCTTTATTTTTACATATTTGGAAATACTAAGAACATTTTGCAAAAAATTTCTGCAAAGAACGAAAAAAAATATATTTGTCCAAATTGAAAATGTCATAGATAAATTTCACGTGGATTCACCCATTTATTTTTAATACTTATTATATTTCAAGATTAAAAAAAAATCATCTGAGTCAGATAAATAATAATTATACCAAAATTGATAAAAGAAAATATATATAATATATAAAAAGAGCAGAAAAAAAATTATATTATAAAGATTAAAAATAAAAAGGAAATTGAAAATAGAACAGAAGTTTGCTGGCGGCCGTCGGAGTTGCTAGCAATTAAAAAAGAAACCTGCTTTTATATTTACATTAACATACATCAAGTTAATATTGAATTGTGAGTTTCTTCTGTTTGCGCAAAATAAAAGAAAATAACTAACTTTTCCTGTAAGCTTCGTGACAATTTTAATAAAAAAAAATCTGTTTATTTTTTTGTCAAAACCGTAGTTTACAATTTTTAACTCGTTTTGTTTTTTTCTTAAAAGTTTTAAGTTTCTCAAGTGTGTTGAGGGAGATAATAAAAATTTTCAATAATTATATTCTTTTTCTCTGTTAATAAAAAAAAAAAAAAAAAAATGGGAATAACGCGAGAAAATGTAGAGGCCAAATACTATTTTCCCGACTTTTATAATTGATATAAATTCTAATGGATAAAACTTTTTTTTCGGGTATTTGTAAAATAATTAAAAAAAGGATAAAAAAAGAAAACAAAAAAGTGGAGCTAATAAATGTCCGCGAGAGACGGCTTTTGGCTGATAGCGATTAGGTCGAGTTGACAGAACAGCTTTTTTTCCTGCGCACGTGCTACCGTCACGCTCTTTCTCGCACGATTCCGTAGCGAAAAGAAGAGGTGAAAACCGTTCTGCAAGGCGAGAGCTCGGCTGACACGAAGAATACAGTTTCTACGGTCCCGATTCCTTCTATATACGTATTTCGCTAAATGTTGATCGTCGAATCATGCGTGTGTACCAGTTTGTGAGGAAAACGTTTCTTTGTTACAAAAAGGGGGAAGGAGGAGGTGTCATCGACCTCGAAATCGAAGGTGAGTCCGGCCCGAAAAGTGGCGGTGCCAATATTGCTTTCACTTTTGCTCACCGAACCACCGTTGACTGTCCGCACGAGACCTACTCATTGCGATCCTACCGAACTCTGTGTATAGTTATGTAGATGAAAGTGCAGCAGGCCTTTTTTTTAAAAAAAAAGATTTAGGATTCTCGCTTCAAGAGAACGACTTTTTGATTCTCAATAAATATAAAATATGAAACTCACCTAGTGGCGGCGTGAGTTGTTCCCATGGGGACGATGCTGGACCTCCTTAAAATTTCCAAAATGGTAGCTTCAGTGAGTGGAAGGTAAGGAAGATCTTCAAGGGTTGGCATCCTCGACCTTCCCACAACTTGGTCCAACTCCTCCTGAACTGCACGTGCTGCCTCTGGATGGTGCAACATGAGAACCACAGCCCACTCCAATGTTGTTTTCACCGTCTCCATTCCAGCTGTGAAGAGATCTCCTAAGATCTGTTGCAACTGACGGTCTGCGTGGGAAAAAAAAAAAATTCATTACTCAATTGTTTCATTTTTACGAAATCAAAATTAAAAAGAAAAAAATTTGAAACTCCTCTAGATCTAATTTTCAACAATTTATATGTTCACATTTATATTTAACTCGAGAAGGTTTTATGCAAAACATTTCCTATTCGAATTAATCAATTATGATTTTTCAAATTAAATTACACCCACATCAAGAAGGTGACAACATTTCTGACATCATCAAGTTTTCCTCTTTTTTTTCTATTAGAAAATTTGCAATGAAAATCCCAATCGTACATACCGTGATTTTTTCCTTGAAAGAGTTCGCGTCCCTCATCCTTGGCTTTCTCAATCTCTAAAAGATATGCATCGACAAGATCTCTGATATTGCCCGCGTCGAAAGTATTTCTATGTTGCTCCACATTGTCTTGAAAAAAATTCGCCATCTCACCTCTATTTTGATCGAGTTTACTCATCACGTATTTCAGTCCAGGAAGATATTTCAAAATAGGTAGAAAATTCACATAAACAATACTACCAAAAAGTTTGAAACCTTCTTCAGTGAGAGACATGAATTTTTTGTATCTTGAATCACCATGGTGAAAGCGTACCCCCATGGTAATTGAACAGATAACATTGCTGATGGCCATGCTCAAAGAATAAGACATATTTGTTGGTACACCTCGTCTCAATGTCAATCCTTTGATAAAAGAATCCACTTCTTGCTGTAAAAAATTTATTTCTTGATAAAAAAAAAATATATCTCATGCGATAATCTTTTGCGGTTGGAAAAAAAATTGCATCAACGTTTGGGAAAAATCAGTTTAATTATAAATTTCATTTCTATTATTGATTAAATTCAATAATTCATGTAATATTTAAATAAAATAAATTACAAATAATTGCGGAATAACATTTTTTTATTCACATTATTATTATTATTATATTATTATTATTATTATTTTTATTTATTTCTTTTTGGTATAATTATAGAAATTTTTCTAATTTTTGGTCAACATCATTTTATTAATTTAATATATACTGACGTCATTTTTAAAACAAATTATTAATAAAATTATTTTATTAATAATATTATAAATACAGGGTGATTTTTATGTTCCTTACTCCTTAAAATTTTTTTTTAATCTCATTTTTTTCGTTTTTAAACAAAAAAAAGTTGAATTTAAACAAAATTTTTAGGGGGTCCGGAACATTAAAATCAGTCTGTATATTTAGAATATAATATCTTTTATTATTAATTATTATTATTATTATTGTTATTATAATAAGAATAAGATTTTTCTTACCATAATTTTAGACTCCATTATCTTTTTTCCTGCACCCAAATAAGTCATTCCCATGCTTCGCAATTTTTCATGAAGGAATTTTCTTTGATCTTTCCACAAAGCACCCTGGGTATTAATAATACCTGAAACAAAAAAAAAATATTTTATAATACAATTCAAAATTTTTTTTAATATATTTATTTAAATTCTTTATTTTTAAGTGTATAAGTAATATTTAAAAATCATAAGAAAACAAAAGTTATACCGAAAATTATATAAATAAATTTAAAAATTAGTAAAAAATTTTTTTTTTAAATTATCACTAGTTATTAAAACTTATGTTGCAATGGCACAGTTGAAGATTACTTTCTCCAATTTTCAGATTTTATATGAGAAAATATGAGAATGTGCTACAGCTAAAAAATATATTACAGCACTAAGATTTTTTTTTGTATATTATTTATAATAAATAAATAATGTCAATAAATAAAAGGTGTAATGTAATTTAAAAATATTTACATTACTCACATTTTTGTAGCGTTATTAAAAAAAAATTCCATGAAAAAAATTCATTTTTTACATTTATATTATTCTTAACATACGAGATTAACTTTTGATTACTAAAGCATTTTTTTTTATAATTTTTTATAAAATATTTTTTATTTATACACAATCAGTGATTGCATTGTGGTTGAAAAAATATGTTTTCTGTTCTTATATGTACTGTAATTTGTTGTAATTATAATGTAGTTCGAAGAAAAATTAATTTAATAAAAATTTAATTTAATTTTCAATTTTGCATTTGTTATCTAAATCAAAATAATATTAATTAAATATACTTAATTATTAATTAGGATTTATTTTATTAATCAAATAAATTTTTGTTCATTTCACAAATATTTTTTTATTTCTGAAGAATTTATTACTCCGTAGTATTAATTATATTTTATATGAAATTATCAATTTCTTCGAGTCATATTTTTTGGTGAAAATTAATTTAAAAAATTCAACTTTTTAAAGTCTCGACGGCACTGCCGTTCTCTTCAGAAACTGAAAAATTTATTTTAAGTCATTCGTTACACTCAGATATAAAACTATTTTTTCATAAAAAAAATTAATAACTAAATAATAAATAAATGAAAATAATAATTTTTTTTTAAAAACAGTAATAAGTATAAATAAATTAAAATAAAAAAATTGAAAATTTACTGAAAAGTTATTAACATAAAATTTTCTTGATGATAAAATTGACGATCGTAACAATATCAAGAGAATTATATATTTTTTATAGTTCCTAAATTTTTTTTTTAATTTAAAGAAAATGAAAAATATCAAATTTTTATAAAACGTTTTATTAAAAAAATTTAATTTAATAAAATAATGATTTGATAATAAATAAAAAAATCAAATCGAATATAACGAAAAAAGTAATTAAAATAAATTAAAATAGTAAACTAAAAATTAGTGAAAATTCCGAGTAATTTGAATTACAAAATAAAATATAAATTAGTACAATACCAATTCGTACTAATTCGTAGACAGTTGAAAAAAGAAAATTCTTTTGTGAACAAATTGTATAATTTAAAATGAAAGTTTTGAGAACCAAAATTTTTTGCAAGCGATGATGAGAATGAAGACACGCGACAATAATTGAACCCCCCGACCTATGGAGTGCTATCGCAGTTCGCGCGCGCCGATTAATAAAAAAGATTATATCTCTAAACTTACCGTATCCACCGAGGATGTTGTTGAATTCAGTGTGTGGTCTGCCTGTGAACTCCTCTCGGCGAAAAGTTTCGCGAATGGCACGATAATCACTGAGAACGACAACAAGGTGTGTTCCAAGTTTGGCGCTGAACATTGAGCCGTACTTCTTGGCCAATTCGGCATAATGAAGATGAACAGCTTTTCCCTTGAGAAAGGGTAGATAACCAAGAATGGGAACCCCCCATGGTCCAGGTGGTAGGGATCGAATTGTTTTGATCCACTGTAAAATTCGCACCACTCCCAATACACCAAGGAATACCAAAAGGGTTGAAAGGGCATCGGCACCACCAATTTGCGACAACCACTGGATGACACACTTCGCGAACATTTTTGCACCCCTTTTTTTTTATCTATCGAAAATGTGAAGAAAGAAATTTTTTTAGTTCAAGTTTTTTTTTTTTTTAAGTCTAAAAACCACAACGCGCCGGTTAGGTATTGCGGCGCGCGAATAAAATGCAATGAGTTACGAATTCTGTCACAACTCGCCAAAAATTCTCCATCCACTGCCGCGTGTGCGAGCCACGAGAGAATGGAGTGTACACTAACATACACCTTCTTGTCCTTGCCTGTCTTATATAGTGACTCATCAGCCTCTGACCCACGGCGAGTGTCCGTGGGGTGGGGTTCAGTGCAAGCGCTTGTTCACCATCAGTGACGCGGGGGGTAGGAGAGGTTAGCGCGTGGGGTGCGAGGGCGGGTCCTACTGCCACCGTCTCGTTGGCCGAGGTCCACGCGGATTTGGTCCCTGGTACCAATCTAGTGGGGGACCGTTGTCCTGAGTGGGGCTCACGGACCAAACAGACTAGGCACCAGAGTGTCCACAGTGTGAGGCCTATAGGGCCCATGCTAGCGTTTGCTAGCAGTTACCGCTCTGCAGTCTCGCTGGACAGACGTTTCACGCTCGCTTACTTCTTGTCACAATTCTCTCTCTCTCTCTCTATCCCTATCTCTTTCGTCTCGCTATATATGTATATGCTCAACACGTGGATTCACATCAAAAACCACGTGCTTATAATTATTTCGCGCATTTCGGTGTTTACAACTTCTCGTGAATTTTTTTTTACTTTCTTCTACTAGTGTTTTCATGTTTCGTATTTTCAAAAATAGTTTTCTATTTAAAGAGCAAATATTTATTATAAACAAAATTTAAGTGTTTTTGTATAAAAAAGGATCTAGTATACGAAAAAGTCTTCTTTTAAGTGTGCTCGTGCTCGGTGGAACGTTTTTTTACAGTGTAAAGATAGAAATCACTGTTAATTTGAAGGTATCAAATTGCAACGAATTGATACAATTGATAAAGTTATATTTGCATCAAAACATAATTTGATCCAATTCGGTATCAACTTGATACCTTCAATAATAAAACTTAAAATTGAATTTCTCAACATTTTTTATTCATAATTTTTCACACTTTATTTAAATTTATTATGGTTGTTTTTTCTACCTTTTTGAAAAAATTATTTCATAATTTTTAAAAATTTAATGCGATTTTTATTTTTTAATATTGAGTGTAACAAAACTAATTTTAATTTTAAGTAGAAACCCTAATAACACAAGATATCTTGGGATATATTGATAATATCCCGCAGATATCCTAGGGATATCCTATGGATATCAAAAGGATCTCTTAAGGATATCCAAAAAATCGGCGGTTTAGATATCCTTTGGATATCCCATGGATATCTGAGGATATCCACAGGATATCTTCTGGATATCTCTATAGACTTTCATAAATGTCCTCCAGATATCCCATAGATATCGTCAGGATATCCCACAGATATCATCAGGATATTCTCAGTATATCTTCCGGATGTCAAGAAGATATTCTCAGGATACTGTTTTTAAAGTCATTATGAGACTACGAGTGAGAATATTCTGTGAATTAAATTTTATATAAATAAAATAAAATGCAACTTGTTTTTCGAGAAAGTTGTTTAATTTGACAAATTATTAACTAATTTTTTTCTCATTCGTGATTCATTCCTTTATTCATATGCTTAATATGGCAGAAAATAAATTGGCTTTAAACAATATAAATTCTTCCCCGCAAATAACGAATAACTATTAATATTAATTATACATTAAGTGCATGAGTTTATTTAAAAACTTTGAAAAATGCGTTTCAAATCTTCATTTAAAATAAATTAGAAGCTCATAAGATTTTTCTTTTTATTATATTATTATTCATTATATTAGCTTAACAATTTTAACCTTTAAAAATATATGTTGAGATATTAAATATCCCGTGAATATCCTAAGAATATCCCACGGACATCCTGAGGATATCCCACGGACATCCTGAGGATATCCCATGGATATCCTGCGATATAATATTTAATAGATATTTTGTGGATGTCTTAGGGATATCCTATGGATGTCCTGTTGATGTCCCACAAATTGGCGGTTTGGATATCCCAAGATATCCTGGGGACCATTCTAGGATATCGACCATTGATATGGATATCCTAAGGATATCCTTTTGTTATGAGAGAAATTAAATTTTTTCAAAAATTTTAAATTGTAAATAAATTTAATCAACAGTTTTTATATATTTTTTTGAATTTTAGAAGCACGATTGTATTACAGAACGCGGGCGCTTATAAAAATCTTGTCGGTAAAAAATTATATTATCAACTTATAAAAAGTAATCAATTTTTAATACATCTTTATTAACTATTTGTTATAGTTGATAGTTTAGGTACTTGATACCTTAAACTTTGTTTCGTTTATTTATAATAAATACTATTTTTTTCAGTGTTGTCAGATCACTATGGCGCGTTTCTCCCTAGATCCCTATATAGATATTTTCCACTAAAAATAAATTTCTTCCCTTAATTTTCACAAGAAAAATAAATGAAAAAAAAAACGTAAAAATCTTTATCTCAACACAACATTTTTAATTTTTACACTAATTGTGCAAAAATTATTTAAACTTAAAGAATCGTTTAATAAAATTTAATAGTTCAATATAATAAATATATTATTATGATTATAAACATTTGTTGGAATTTCATTTATTTAAATATTATAATTCCAGATAAAATTTATGATCTTAAGAACATGGACTATAGATATGAAACTATAAAAAACACAAAAAAAAACATTTAAATTCTTTTTCACTTTTTCCGAGAGATTTTATATCTTTGTACATATTTTTTTGAATATGGCGTAGGCGGCATTTTTAATTTTTCTTTTATCAGAATTCAGTAAAAATTGTTTTAAACTTAATATTCTCAAATATATTTGAAACTTCAATTGACAAAAATTATTTAACGAATAAACTGTACTAAACAGCAGTGCAGGGCTCGGAATGTAGAAGAGCATTCTTTCTTATAGAACTGCGTGACTAATTTTTATTGGATGGGTCTTCAAATTTCATTAATCTCCATCAGTACAGACAATAAAGTTAAATTGAATAGTTTATAATTAGAGTGGCCGTACTTTAAATACTTCAGATACAATTTACGTAAGAAAAACGATATTTAGATGAAAACACCAAAAAAATCCATACTATGGAAGAAAGAAGATACTAAATTTCCTACTAAAATATTTCTCCCGTCTAAAAATGTTACTGAAGGATCAAAATCTTACTAAATTTAGTGAGATAACCACTAACTTGGCAGCACTGATTTTTTTAATTCTATCATTTATAACGACTGTATTCGTTGTTTCTGATCACGAAGTAGTATAAGGAGTCATATCGTTGTATATAAAAGATGGCCCCGTTTTCGGTATTCACGGTTCTTAAGTTTTCACCAATCTAATTACACTTGCGCCAACCGCGGGAAATTTTGGTATTAAACACTGTATTCTGTAAACACGTGATTTTAATACCGAGGTTTCCTTCTAGAGGCGCAAGTGTAATTAGATTGGTGAAAACTTGAGAACTGTGAATACAGAAAACAGGGCTACATTCCGTTAGAGCCGGTCATAGGTGAGAGATGTCTCCTTATACTACTTCGTGTTTCTGATATTCTATTTTCAATTCTCTTTTCACTCATTTCCTTCTAACCTCCAAACATATAAAATATACTTTCTTCCTACTTTTTTCATATTAACAATTTTGTTACAAATATTTTTATTTATTGTTTATCAACTTTAGCCACGTTATTTATCAAGTAAAAATATTTTAAAATGTTAAAAAAAATTTTTTTTAATATTTGTTTAACCCGCGCATAACATAATATTGCAGCAACATTGATACAATGTTTCACTTCAACATTAGAAATATTTTAATAAAATGTTGCAATAATGTTTCAGAAACATTGCAATGTCCGACTTTAAAAATATTCCAATGTAATATTTCAGAAATATTAGAAAAAAATTTTTGGTAAAAATGTTTTGGAAGTTTTTTAAATTCCATGTTTTCACTATATACACTGTTAGAAAAATCTGTATTAGATTTAATATACATGCGTATGAAGCGAATATGCACTACAGGTATTGAAATCTAAGATACATGTATATTAAATTTAAAGTGACAACATGGCGGCTGTAGATGCCTATTTCACCAAACGGTCATTATTTCCTTGATATTGAAAATTTATTTGAAATTGAAACAACAGTGCGTAATTCTTTAACTATTGTGTTGTTTATGTCCAAATAATGTTTTATAAGGGGAGAATTTTTCAAAAAAACATTCTAAATACAAGAATTTTAATACTTATATGTGACATTTAGGTTAAGTACTATAAATGTCAAATTATATGCATTTTTACAATGTAAATTGATTTAAACTTGTATTTACATGAAAGAAATTACTTTGCTTTATTAATAAAAACCTTATTTTGTACACAAGAACATGTATAAATTGAGTAAAATGCAATTTTTTTATTTGAATTTTTTTCAGTGACAAAATTTAATATACTTTGTATATGAATTACACTCTAATATACCAGTTTCTTAAATTTAAGTACTTTATGTATATTAAAACTACAAACATTTTTAACAGTGTAATTGTGTTTACATCGGAGAATCAAAACGATATTTAAAAAGAAGAATGTATAAACATGCAAGATCGACAAGAACACATATCGACATTAATAATACAGCTTTATCTTTACATGTAAAAAATAATAAACATAATTTTGACTTCAATAAAGTTAAAAATTTTAAATATTGATAAAAATGAAAATAAAAGACGTTTACTACAAATGATTAACATTATAAAAAATCTATAAATTTTAAAAGTGACATTCAGAATATTAGTAAAATTTATCAAGGTGTTTTAAACAGTTTTAACTAAACAAATTTATTAAATAATAAAAAAAATTTCAAATTCACAAATGACCGTTATTTCTCGTATTAATCTTTTGAATTAAATTTTGACAATTTTTATAGTAAAGAACTGTATATACAGTTTCTTAATTATAATTATACTTAAAAACATGCTTTACAACGGAGGTACTCTTACGTTTTTATACTGTTCTTTATAAATTTAAACTTAAAATTATACAAAATAATGTTTCTAGATCTTGTAATCTCTTGAAAATGATGGTGGCTACCATAGAAACGTCGAGAAAAATGAGAAACATTATATTTTTTTATCAAAAGAAATTTTGAAAAAAAGAATAAAATTATTTTTGGAAAATTTTGGCCTAAACATTTAAACAATTGAGCCACCGCGTACAATAACCGCAGATGCGCTCGGGCAGTCTGGCCCAGCCGCAATATCTACTACGAATTGAGTGGTGGGAACGAGATTTGGCCAATAAGAACACTAGAATTGGCCTACACCGCGCAACTCGACGTAGATATTGCGCTTGGGCCAGACAGCCCGAGCGCACTGCGGTTACTGTACGCGGTGGCTCAATTATAATATTATGAAATCCAAAAAAAACTTAATTTTTAAATTAATTTGAACAAAATAATTACTTTTTTGCAGAAATGAAATTTGTAAATACAAAAAATTCAGAAATTCGGTAAGTACCCAGATAGCACGTAAGCCTGCAGCAAACTTGCGGCAAGCTTACCTCGCAATATTGCCAACCTTGCACGGCAAACTTGACGCGAGCTTCAAATGTCCCACCTGACCCAAGCTCGCATGATAAGCTTACCGAAAGATTACAGTGTAAGGTTACTGCAAGATTGCTCAGTAAGCTTGCACGGTAAGCTTTTAGCAAGTTTGGTGCAAGGTTGCCAGATAACCTTATTTTTAACCTAAAAATTATTTTTTAATGTTTCGTCTAATTAACATTTTTAAAAAAAATTTTTTTTTAGGTTTAAAGCAAGGTTATTTGGCAACCTTGCACTAACCTTGATACGAACTTACCGTGCAAGCTTACTGAGAAATCTTGCGATAATCTTATGGTACAATCTTGTTGTAACCTTACACTGCAATATTTCGGTAAGATTACTGAGCAATCTTTCGGTAAGCTGACCATGCAAGCTTGGTTCAGGTGGGACATTTGAAGCTTGCCGCAAGGTTGCTGCGCAAGTTTATGTGCTATCTGTGTAAGGATAAAAAAAATTGTTAATCTTAACAACGCTGCAAAAATAAGAAAATGACAAGGCATTAATGTTTTTTTATTAAATTAAATAAGTAAACAAAACTTCAAATCATTAGCTTATTCTTAATTAATTATTCAACACCAATTAATACTAAAATTATAAAAAATGAAATTTTTGGAATTTAAATTAAAATGATTAATTTAAATGCTTTACTTCAATTCAATAATTAACTTTTGCTATTTCTCAATTCATTTTTTAACTTTAATTGTATATTTAACTATAGATTACTAAAAAAAAATAATTTTTGTATTCGCAGATATTGAACGAAATGAATGGAAAAGTTGTCTACTGAAGGACCAATCGTCAAAAGAGATAATGAAGAGTATTCAAATGTAAATATGATATTAATTGCAAGTTTTTGAAGAAAATAAAAAAAATCAATTTCATCACGTGCACATTTTTTTTAAGTTTATTTAATTTTTATTATGAGTTTTTATTTTTATCTATTTTAATTATTATTATATTTGCTATATTTTCGCTTATTGTAATTATTTGATGTTAATCATTAAATTTGTACTCAAGTTTATTCATTAATAAAGTATAAAAAATCACATACCTGGTATTACTTCACACAACATAATTGCTAAAATTTTCTTCAATTGGAATTTTTATTTACTTTTTTCTTTCGAATATTGTATAATATATTTTAACATAAATAATTGTTTTTTACCAGAATTTTAGTGAGGTATAATTTTTGTGAAAGTAGTTAAACGGAAAAATATTTTAGCAGTATTTTTTTTAATATTGCTGCAACATTGCTGAATATATTCTTGCAACATTCAAAAAATTTTGACTAAAAATTTTTTTGTAATATTCCTATCATTTTATCAATTAATTCTCAAAACTTTAATAATATTAGATTGTTATTATTATTATTATTATTATTATTATTATTATTTGTATAATATAATACTAATAAACATAGTTTAACATTTGTTTTACTCTTTGGTCTATCTTTAGAAAATCCTGTGAGAAAGACTGTTTTAATGAATATGCAAAATAATTTTAAATGTTACTCACAAATGCCCATGTGTCCCCATTTTTTCTACTTTTGAGTAATCTTTATACAACTTATATTTTTAGAGTAGTATCCTTAAAAATATATATTTAGTCGCCTTAAAAATTTCTTTCGAGTTACGTATTATATTATATCACAAACTATATAATCTATGAGTATTCTAGACAAAAATATTAACATTCCACTAATGAGGGATTCCACGTGAAGTGACCCAGGTCAAAATTTTGATCACGTTAAATGTTTACACAAACTTTAGTTCTATTAGATACAAAATCAAATAAAAAATATTTTTAATTTATTTTTAAAAATATAAAATCTTTTTGGGGTAAAAGTTTCAGCCTTTATGTAACACAGCATATTTTGATGAGTTCTATATAGTTCCTTTAAAACAAGCCAAAAAAATGTTGTTAAATATGGATTTTGTAGATTTTTTTTACCAGCTTTTCAATGGTATAAATTTTTTTTAAATGAATTTTTAACCTTAAAAAATGAAAATTAAAAAAAGAGTTTCTTCTAAAATGGTCAGTTTGAAAAAAAAAATTTTCTATAAAGTTCAGGTATAATTCTGGGCCTCATTCTTACGTGAACTAATTTCCATTTGATATAATTTTTATTTGATATAATCGTCAATTGAACCTATTTTCATTTGGTATAATTTAATCTTTAACATTATAACTGAGAATCGCACATAAAAAAAAACAATTTTGTGATAGTGCTTTAAACCATCAAGGCAAATTTCTATCAAAACATTTTTAGAACAGGCAAACAATGGTTCAATTTCAAATTTCTTGCTGTGTACAACGTATTCAAGGATAATTTGAAAAAGTACGTTTAGAGCATGAACCCAAGCTGAAAAAAGATCCTGTTCCTAACATTGTAAAAGGAATGTTACTAAATCACTTCGAAATTATGTGATAAAATCTCTGCAAATTATTATTTATTTTTCAGTTTCAAACGTAGACGGGGAGAGAGCTTTTTTTGCATATGGCGATATTGTTTCTCCAAAACGTTGCAACTTACTTCCCATCAATGCAGAGACGATTTAAACTGATGTCTAGACTGATCTCATTACTGTCAAAAAAATATCTATTTTTAAAAGTTTAAAATGTTTTAATATAATAATATAAAACGCGTTAAACAAGAATATGTTAATATATATGTTACATTTCACTTTTTTCAGTTGACAAAATTATTTATTAACTATATTAAAATCATTTAAGAAGTATTATGCACGATGTATCATTGACTCTTATATGTAATTCCGATTGAAAACTACAGTCGTTCAAAAAATAGGTGACCACCTTAGGGTCCCCTCCCCTATTTATATATAGCCAAAAGTTAAAAACAATTTATACGGAGATAATTCTGTGTGGTGATTGCACAGGAATACACAGTTTTGAACCCGAGTAACGAAGACCTGTTCCTAAAATAAATTTTAACGCTGAATTCGAATCCGCACAGTCCATTTTGGTACTACACGTCAGGTTTTTGAGATAATTGCAATTTTAAATTTTTGATGCTTTTAACAAAATTGTTATTGTTAATTAAACTATATTACTTATAAAAAAAGTCATAACTTTGTTCAAGGTTTTTGGGGTCGCTGATTACAAATATGAAGTCAGATTTTTAAAATTCAAAATGGCGGATTTAATATGGCGGACGACTTTTCTGAAAATCGCTTCAATTCACCTAAAACTCGTTACTCGGGGGTTTTTGGGGTCGCTGATTAGGAATATAGCATTAGATTTTCAAAATTCAATATGACGGATCCAATATGGCTGACAAAAATTTAAACAATTTGTAAATTCAGATGTTTATTACATGAACATTTTGCTTCCTCTTAACGATCAGCAAAAAAAATTTGCTTCCTCGTTGAAAAAGCATTAACATTAAAATAAACATACATAAATAATATAATAATATAAACATTTGAGAATAAAAAATTTTTCAGCTAAAATGTGAAATTAGGATTTTTTAACTTTTATTAATTCTTCAAAATTTAAATCAAATTTATACTTTATATATACCAATCGATTCGTTTTCATGCAAGGAATAAAATTATTTCATATATACATTTCAATTTAAAAAAAAACAAAATTTTATAGCTAAAATGTGAATTTTTGATTTTTTAACTTTCATTAATTCTTTAAATTTAAATCAAATCTATACTTTTTATGGGCAAATCCACGAAACTTTTAACTTTTGTGATTCTCGAATCGAACACTTAAAAATCTGAATTATTTTAAATTAAAACTTTAAGTATCAATTTTTTGTTAAATTATATACAAAGGAACATTTATGTACAGTATTAGAACAAAATATTTATGTGACAATTAGTTTTATAAGTTAAAAAGTGAAAAAATGTTTAAATTTCATTTGAATTTCTTGAAAGGTTTATATTCTTAACGTTTTTATTTTTACGGCGTGTAAAACATCACTTCAGCTACTATGGAAATATCTAACAGACATATTTTATCAAAAAAAATTTCACTATCCCATTAGTGTGCCACCACTAAAACTAAAAATACGGAGGTTTGATTGAGTGATAGCACTTTTTAAAAAAATTCAATTGAACGTCTTCTTATGAAAAAATCTATTACGGCGTTGGATAAAAATAAAAGTTCAATGCATTTCTTAAAAGGTGATGAAAAAACAAAAATTTTAAGATCTTCCTCAATGATGTGCCTCTAATTGTATTCCTGTGGCAACAATTTAAAGATGATATTAAAAATCGTGATTTCATTTAAATTTATACATTTTTGAAAGGCACAACTGCATTTTTGCTTTAAACATGTCAATCTATGGTGTGATCGAAACATTTTCATACATATATTTGAACACAAAAACGCCGCTTAAGGATTTTGAGTGAAATAAATTTTATTAAGTTAAGAATATACTGATAACACTTTTTTGGAGTCTTTACCCCCCTCTTTTCTCAAAATTCTGACGTGCTAAGCAAATTTGGGTGCCAGAATCGTGTTCAGAGGACGAAAATACTTTGGAAACCACTCCGATATCAAAAATAAAAAAAAATATGAATTTGTTACGGGGGGGGGGTTTTGAGGTCGCTGATTACGAACTTGACATCAGATTTTAAAACGAGTTTTAAGCCAATCCGTTCAATTTTTAAATTTTTCCGCCATATTAGATCCGCCAGTTTAAATTTTTAAAATCTATTGACAGATTCGTAATCAGCGACCTCAAAAAGCCCCGAGTAACGAGTTTCAAGCAAATCCAATCAATTTTTAAATTTTGTCCGCCATATTGGATCCGTCATTTTGAACTTTAAAAATCTGATGTCTTATTTGTAATCAGCGACCCTTAAAACCCCCGAGTAACAAGTTTCAAGCAAATCCAATTGATTTTTAAACATTCACTGATATTCAGGCGGAGTTTATACAACATAAGCTAACTTTCGTGTATACACAGTGATGCACATATACTATCATGTTTACATGTGTACGTCAGTGTGCCTATACGCCGGTTAGCTTGTGATGTATAAATTCCTCAATTTTATTTTGGATGGTCTATATGAGATATCCAATGTGAGATATCCCGTCTCAGATACTGAGGAAAATCCCGTACAAGATATCCCTGAGATATACAGCACGGGTTACCCACGGAATGGAAATTTGAATATCCCATCATTTAGTGGGATATCCCTGGGATATCTTTTTGTTGTGTGGGAAGAATTATGAAATGAAAAATTAGCTCAAAATTGGACGAAATAAATATTAGTTTAAATCAGAATTAGTTCAACCCTACTGAACAGGAACAGAAATTAAAATAAGAAAAAATATAGTTCAAACAAAATTTGTTTAATTCAAATAAATATTTATTTCAGCTAAATAAACGTTTGGTTTATGCAACCTAATGTTTGGTTAACTGTATATCAATGCATTTATTTTGTTGATTTAACCAAAATTTGGTTGCTTCAAACGAATTTTTTTCTGAGTGTAGGCACACTTTTGGTAGCTGGTGTTGTATAAACTCCTAAATATCAGTTGGAGTTCGAGTAATTTTTATAAGGAGAACTCAGTGCTATTATAAGTCAGGTTCCTGGCGAATTGCACTTGAATTCAAGCAAAAGTCGCTACGACTCTTCCATATGATTAATCTAGGTTATATTTCGTATAATAATCACCACAGAATTCTCTCCGTATCCACTAAATGATGGGATATCCAAATTTTCATCCTGTGGGTAACCCGTGCTGTATCTCCCAGGGATATCTTATACGGGATTTCCCGCACTATCTGAGACGGGATATCTCACATTGGATATCTCATATACACTAGCCCAAATAAATTGAGCTTTTTAAATTATTTAAAATTGAAATTACAAAATTATGAAATGCATAATTATAATCATAATACTTTTTTATTAAATTCTCTTTCCATCAAATATATACCCTCACAGCATGGGATATTCCGTGAATATTCCATTTTCATCCCGCGATATCCCTGAGATAGTCCAGGGATATCCCACGGGATGGAAATTTGGATACCCCAGGAATATCTTTAGGATATCCAAATTTCTGCTCTGTGCCACATTGATGATAATTTCTCGAAAACACCATAAAGACATACAAAGGACTTCTTTAAGACGTTATATGTCTGGCCAGAAGACGTCTAAAAGACATCCGAAAAGGACGTCTAAAAGACATTCGGAAATGACGTCTTTAGGACTTAGAAATTTTTTTTTTAGATTATTTTTTAAGTTAAAACACATTAATTATTATTATCTTACTTAAATCTTGACTTAATTTTGATTTTTGTTTTATTTTTACACGTTTATACAGAAATCAGGAATGAAAAAATCCTCTCGGACCTGGGATCGAACCCGCGATACATTGGGTTCAAACTCTATGCCTTAAGCATCTGAGCCATCGGAGACAGATAAAATCCGGCCTTTACAAAGTTTACGAACTTATTTGTCAATGAAATGAGTCGAACTTAAAAAATTTCTATAACATTCATCTTAAGCAACTTTAATGTTTACGTTGAACTTAGAAAATAAAATATAAAAGTTATTTTTATGGAAAATGTTCTATTTTCAAAATCTGAAAAAGATGTATTTTAGACATGATAAAGACATCTTTATAAACAGACATAGAACCTTTTTTGGACGTACTTCAGACATATTATTCACGTTATTAATATATACCATACGAGGCCAAATTAAAAACGTCTTTAATCAAAGTTCAAAAGACGTCCGCAAAAAGACATCCTCAGGATGTCTTTGGAACAAGTGTGCCCACTGGGAAATCATTTGTTGCCTGGCAAAGCTATATTTATACATTTGATGGAAAGAGAATTTAATAAAAAATGTATTATGATTATAATTGTGCATTTCATAATTTTGTCATTTCAATTTAAAAAAATTTTAAAATCTCAATTTATTTTGGATCTCTATGAGATATCCCGTCTCAGATACTGCGCGAAATCCTGTATAGTATAAGATATCCCTAAGGATATACACTCTCTAAATTTAAATCAGCGGAATCTCGCTGATTCTCAGCTATAAGTATACCACTGATTCCAATCAGCTAATATGCACTGATGAATTAGTGGAATTTCACTGATTTTTCAGCGTATATCCGCTGATTGGTACCAGTGGTATACTTATCGCTGATTCAAATTTAGAGAGCAGCACGGGTTACCCATGGGATGGAAATTTGGATATCCTAGAGATATCCCATCATTTTGTGGGATATCCTTTTGTTGTGTGGGTAAATATACCTTTACATTGCAACAAATGATTTACATTAAGTATTTTTGGAAAGACGTTCCGGAAACGTTTACACTGATGTATACATCTTATCAGCTGCGTGGAAATCTTAGATATCCCGTGGAATATCGCACAGAACGGAAATTTGGATGTCCTAGGGATATCTTACATAAGCTATTTCAGGAATATCGCGGAATGAAAATGCTGTAAGGGTTTTTTGGTCTAAACTATATTTGTCCTTTTATTTTTATATGGCCTCATCACACTGTAAAAAGAAGGTACTAAAATAGTACCAAGTTTAGGTATTAAAATAGAACCAAAAGGCAATTTAGTACCTAAAGTTGGTATTAAATTAATACCTTTCGTTTTACAGTGCACCAATTGACCCAATCATCATTTGACCTAATTCTTAAATTACCCCTCATAACAAAAGGATATCCATATCAATGGTCGATATCGTATATTGGTCCCCAGGATATCTTGGGATATCCTTAGGATATCCAAACCGCCGGTCTGTGGGACATCAACAGGACATCCATAGGATATCCACAGGATATCCCTAAGACATCCAAAAAATATCTATTAAATATTATATCGCAGGATATCCATGGGATATCCTCAGGATGTCCGTGGTATATTCTTAGGATATTCACGGGATATTTAATATCTCAACATATATTTTTAAAGGTTAAAATTGTTAAGCTAATATAATGAATAATAATATAATAAAAAGAAAAATCTTATGACCTTCTAATTTATTTTAAATGAAGATTTGAAACGCATTTTTCAAAGTTTTTAAATAAACTCATGCACTTAATGTATAATTAATATTAATAGTTATTCGTTATTTGCGGGGAAGAATTTATATTGTTTAAAGCCAATTTATTTTCTGACAATATTAAGCATATGAATAAAGGAATGAATCACGAATGAGAAAAAAATTAGTTAATAATTTTTCAAATTAAACAACTTTCTCGAAAAACAAGTTGCATTTTATTTTATTTATATAAAATTTAATTCACAGAATATTCTCATAATGACTTTAAAAACAGTATCCTGAGAATATCTTCTTGACATCCAGAAGATATACTGAGAATATCCTGACGATATCTATGGGATATCTGGAGGACATTTATGAAAGTCTATAGAGATATCCAGAAGATATCCTGTGGATATCCAAAGGATATCCAAACCGCCGATTTTTTGGATATCCTTAAGAGATCCTTTTGATATCCATAGGACATTCCTAGGATATCTGCGGGATATTATCAATATATCCCAAGATATCTTGTGTTATTAGGGACCTAACCTAGTTATTGCATGGCATAATTCTTATTTGGTATATTATTTATTGAAACTAATTTTTGTGTATTCTACTTTTTATGTGCCCACATTTTTCTTTGGTCTAGTCTTTGTGTTACTTAATTAATAAAATCGTGTAACATAATTGTTATTTATGATAAACTTTATGTGGCCTAATTTTGTTGTCTTTTCATTTAGACTAATCCTTTTTTTGGTGTATTCATTATTTAAACTAATTCCTAATAATAGGCATTATTAAAATGAAACAGAATATAATATTGGTTCATGAAAATATTTTTCTCATATTGGAATATTAATTAATATTAATATTTTAATGTTTTATTGAATAAGTTTTGAATTTTAATGAAAAAGGTATAAATATTTTATTTATAATTTTAAAAGTGTAATTATAATTATTTGCTTTGAGTGTATTTCAAACAAATTATGACTTATATTTAGGGGGTAAGTATCTATATTTTAATAATTCGTGTTTAATTTAGAGTTTAAATATTTTCTTATTATTAATTCAAAAGTGAAAATCGTCTATTAAAAAAGTGTTAAATTAATATTTTTGTACATTGCGTAACTATATTTAAAATTATTAATAATAATAAATAAACTGGCTTTTAAATTAAAAACAAATTAACAAAGATGTTTTAAAAAGATTAAAGAGATTTCGAAATATAAATAAAATGAATTTGATTCAGTAAAAGTATTTGCCATTTGGTATTGTTTGACAATGTTGAGCAAAGTAAGCAGAACAGGTCAGTTGACAGTTTACACATACGCACTGTTCAACAGGGTCAGGCAATCTTCTCTTACGTAATACAATGTAATCAAATTTGAAATTTTTATCCTTTCTTCGAGATTATCGTTGATATTATTTTTCATTTGTCAGCATAAAATGTTTTATGTTCATTCACAGATTTGGAATAATATTTTGTGTTGCCCTCGAAACTTAGTTATAAATGATTATGTAATTTCTATAATTGAATAATTTAAATGTTTCTTAATTATAAGCAATGCACATAATAACACTATGTGACAAAAAAATAAATAATATAATATTTTTAAGAACAAATAATAATTAATACTCCCATTTTCATAATAAATTATGTCGTAATGTATCTTAAAGGCAAAATTTATTTATTAAATAAATTATTAAAATATTAATATAATGGTGAGAATTCAATCTTTTTGAAAAGCTAAAAGAATTTTTTAGATTTTTCTTTTTTGTTTGAAAATTTAAATATTTTAATGTTTCAAATTTTTGACTAGATTGGATAATTTTAAGAAAAAAAAATGGTGTGTTAATTTTTTCAAAAATCAATCTGAAAATTTTCTGTATCATAACAAAGAGCATATTAAGTACACTCGCACCAATAATAGAGAGTAGGTTAGCGACCTAAACGTTCAGTTACATTTTCAGATTTTCTACTACCAGTTTCCCTTTGCACCAACAGATAGTAAGAAGTCGTGTGTGTTATCCATGAACTTGTATAATAAATATTTTTTTTATAAATAATAAAAAAATTATTATTTGACAAACGAACTGTCTAAAAACATCGTACGGAAAAAATATTAAAATTATTATTATTAAATTATTACCCAAGTAGCACGATATATCAACCAGATGTCACGGTGATATCACCGGGGAATGTCACCGTGACATCAGGAAAATGTCAAAGTGTCCGCCTTACGGTGATATCACACGGTGACATCAAGGTGATATCATGGTGACATCAAGGTGATATCATGGTGATTTCACCGTGACATCTGGTTGATATATCGCGCTACTTGGGTATAAAAAATAAGAATTTTTTTGGTAGTCAATGAATATATACTATTTTAAATAAACTTAATTGTGAAAAAATATTTTCAAAAATTTTTAATCCTTAATCTGTAACCATACGTCACTCGTGTCTTTCGAAAAGTGAACAGCAGTTACAGGAGCAAATCGGATTTCGAAAAGTGCACGAGTGATCTATCCTTACAGTGAACGGTGCCGAAAAGTGCAAGGTGAATAATATTATTTTTTGCTAAATTCTAGTATTTTTTCGAAATTTTGACGTTTTTTCATCCAACATCTTTTTTTAAATTCTGATTTTTTAAATATGATTTTTATTTATTTATTTTTTTTTATGAAATGACGTTTTCTTATGAAAATTTTTTTTTAACGTTAATAACCCCCACAGCACCGAAACTTTCCTAAAAAGTTAGTAAATATTTACTTGGAATAATTAATTGCAATGTTTATTGAAAGTTATGTAAAGATTTAAATGTCCCACTTGAATAAATGTTTAGCGCGAAACTTTCCTGAACATTTATTTAAGGACGTTTATCCACGGAAATGCAGACCTCTTGAAAAAAAATAATTAATTAACATTTATATAATTAAAATAACCCACACGGTTGCAGTCAACGTAGTTCTAAAACCACCTTACAGTCTATGGGTTAAATAAATTTGTGTAGAGTTTAACAGTGTGCAATTTAATAAAATTAATTTTATTTTTAAATACAAATAAAACGTGTGCAAAAATCAATAAAAAAAATCCCCTATGTCTTTCTGTAGCTTTTGAGATATAAAAAAAGAAAAAAATTTGTTTTTGCTTCCTCATGAGGATGCTTTGCATTCGTCACGATTTTCGATGTTTTAAAATTGGGTTATATGGACTCATTTTTATCTAGAATTAATATAATGTGTACGTCCGCATGAAAACGGACCACTTTTTCGATTACAATAAGGATTATTTTTGCGTGAGCATTAATGCAAATATCGCCCTTATGAAAGAATCTAAAGTGGTACCTTTTCATGCGGACGTACACATATATGAAGTTCTGAGCAAATGTCCAGATTTATGTGTTTGTGTATGTGTGTGTATGTCACAAAATATTGTGTACAAATTATCTCAGAAACGTTTTTAACGGATTGTCCTAAAATTTTGTATGCTTATTGTAATCATTAATATCTAAAATCTGACACAAGGATTTCGGAATATATTCACAACATTTTTTTTTACAATTTTTTCAAAATTTGAAAAAAAAATTTTTTTCTAAATATTTTTTTTTGTGTAAATTTAATTTTGTTTGGTAAAAAAACTTATTTCTTGAATTAAAACGAATTGATTAACCTATATAAAGTTCATATTTTACTGAAATCTATAGAGTAAATAACTTTTTTGAATTTTTGAAAAAAGTTGTTTTTTGCATTTTATGAAATTACTTTTTCCTATATATAGAAATTTTAATTAATTCTTGCCAAAATTGTATTCCTGACATGAAAGCGAATCGATTGATATATATATATATAAAGTTATAAAGTTTACATTTTACCAATAATTATAAAATTGATCGCTATTTTAGTTGTGATCCTTCTTATAATCTTGAATATGTATAAGTGTATCATGATGAGGAAGCTAAATAGTCATGAAATGAACACCTACACGGAGAGAAATTTCAAACTATTTTCGCATGAACTTAGTATGCGCAAGTTACAACAGGTAGTGCAAAAAACGCTTCGGCTGATCCAATTTGTACAAGGACCCATGCGATTTTGGCATGGATTCCAAGTAAATTACGCATAGGTGTGTGAGTGTATTATTCGCATCGGTTGTCCATGTGAAAATAGTTTGAAATTTCTCTCCGTGTAGTTTGTTCTAAGATGAAAATTGAAGCAAAAACCTTTCCGGTCGCGAAGTGATTCTCCTCAGAAAGGGTTTCTATCACATATCTGTAAACCTGATATTTTTTCAAAAAATAAAATTTATAAAGTATTTTTTTTCTATTTAAAGTGTACCTAATAAAGATATATAAGAAGGGAAATTCCTGAAGTGATCCAACTGCCAAATTTTGAGAATTGCAGTTTTTGAAAAATCATAACTATTGCATAAAAGGATGAAAAACAATTTGACCTATATGTTTTCAAAAGGTTTTTTCCTGCTCTTTCGAATGGTTGAAAGATTTTTTCAAAAAATTCAAAATTTGCCGTTTTTTTGAAAATCAAAAACTTTTTGACTTCTTTTTTATACTTCGGTCTTTTTTTATTTATTTTTTTTTTTTTGAAGCTAAAAAATGTTTATTTTCACTACAAAAAATATTGAGATGTCCTTTTTTGTTACTTTCGAAATATTAATTAATTAATTATTTAATGTTATTAAAAAATGACATATTTTATAAACAAATAAAGTTATCGTAATTCTGACGTTATTAAATGAAAGTTGACATAATTCCGCATCCAACGAGCCCTATATAAAATACTTTGGATTAGTGGATTGTTAATAAACAATTGGCTAACATTGAAATTGTTTATAAAAAATCCTCTTATCCAAAATAGTTCATATAGGGCACGTTGGATGTGGAATTTCGTAAGCTTTCAACTGGTAGCTTTAGAATTGCAATAACTTTATTTATTTGTAAAATATTTCATGTTTTATTAACATTAATTAATTAATTAATATCTCGAAAATTACAAAAAAGGACATCTCAATATTTTTTTGTAGTGAAAATACATATTTTTAACTTTCAAAAAAAAAAAAATAAATAAAAAAAAGACCGAACTTAAAAAAAAAGTCAAAAATATTTTTGATTTTCAAAAAAAGGTCAAGTTTTGAATTTTTTGAAAAAATTTATGCACCATTCGAAAGAGCAGGAAAAAACCTTTTGAAAACATAGAGGTCAAATTTTTTTCATCTTTCTGTTTAAAAGTTACAAGTCTTCAAAAATTCACTGTTTAAATTTTTCTAAAAAATTCAATTCCTGCCCCCCTCTTATAGTTTTTGATAAAACCTAACAATACTTCGTGGTTAAAGTTTGACGCGGTGTGCAATTTAATTGTACAGAATTTAACAAATAAAATGTGGAGAGTTAAAACTGTGTAGAATTTAACATTGTATAGTTTAACGTATAGAGTTTAAGGACTTTTTTCCATGGAAAGAAGAAATATCAATTTTTAAGAAAAAAATTTTAAACCTAAAAAATTTCTTTGCTTTTACAATTTGGATAGGGTAAAAATTTCCTCTCACATCGCTACTACAGATTTTTTGAAAAATGATTCGATTGCAATTTTCTTTAGAAAATGATTCTTTACAACTTCACCGTGGGGATTTTCAAACAAGTAAGCCATTTGGAAAATATGTCTATTTATTTTAAAACATCTAAATTTTTCTTTTAAACAAATAGTCACATTTTCGAAACGGCTTGCTTGTTTGAAAATCCCCACACGGTGAAGTTGTAGAGAATCATTTTTTAAAGAAAATAATCCATATTACATTGAAATCAATTCATTATTAAAAAATTCTGTAAAAGCAATATGACAGAAAGTTTTTATTCTATGCAAATTGTATAAATAAATAAATTTTTTCTTGCAAATTGATAGTATTTTTTCTTTCAGAAAGTACAATTAATAATATTATTTTAATTAACTATTTTTTTCTGAAGGTTTGCATTTCCCTGGATAAGCGTCTTTAAATTTGTTGAATTTGAACCGCGCAGAGATTTGTAGGCTGTAGACTGTTTTGAACCCTACTTTTTCATTTCAAACCACTGCTGCGGGCAGTGCACGGTACAAAAAGAAATTCAAAATCTCCGGTTATAATTGGAAATACAAATTTTTTTCATGAATATAAATTGGTCAAGTAAGAGTTACGTTAAATGTTAATTGGGCCAAATGATTTTTGAATTCCTAAAGTGGAAAAAAGTATATTAAAAAATTGAAACCTATTTTATGGCTAAATAGATAACTTATATCTATTCCCTTTTGAATGAGAAACACTTGCACATCAAAGGGTATCAAACACCCAAGTATGCCCTTTATGTAATTTTTCGAAAGTGTGACATTTAAGGGTTAAATTAATAAATTATGAAAATGTCCCACGTTTAACTTAATATGCTCGTTATGCATTTATTTATCATATATGTAAGTTTAGATAAATGAATGCGACTCGCATGAAAATTCCCCAAATCTTATATATAGCTATAAACCGCATTTAACATATAAAATATTTCGACATCAAATCATTTGACAGTGAAATTCCACAGATTCAAATATTAAGAGATTATATATAATTTTTTTTTAACTTTAAAATATGAATAATTACCGTATAAAATGTTGAAAAATTTTCTTATAATATAAATAAATTGGAATTAATCTGTTCAACACTGTTGCCTTTGGTTAACTGAATAATTGTAGGTAATCAATCAATTTATATACAAATATAGCAAGGTTCAATGAACTTTTCTCAATATAAAGTAATCAATAAGTGAATAGTATATATAGATATATCAATATATATTGAATCTATGAAATTTCTGGAAATATATATCAAGATCTGGTACACACAAAGATAATTTATGAGTATCATACTAATATTGACTTCATTCTATGAGCTCCGGGTTAGCTGATTTATTGAAAAATCATAAAAAAAATTTCAGTTTACTGAAGATAAAAAATTCCAATTATATGGATAAAGAATATTTTTTTTAATCAATCTATATGAATTCCAAAAATTTTCATTAAGATCGATTGGGATAAATGCTCGAAATATACAAAATATATAGACAAATGAAGATATTTTGAAGAAACACATATTTGCAGTTTTCTATAACCTATCGTCAATTTTCTATGGAAAATCTTGATATTTATTATATAAAAATTATTATTAAATATAAGTATAAGATATTAATAAATTTCTTTATAAGAAAATTTAGTACTATAGTACTAACATATAAAAATAAACACTGTTTATACGGATGAGAAAACAATTTGGATAAAGTTATTTACTCAAAAAGTTGAGTAAAATGACGCATTTTATTTAACTCTATGTGAAAAGCAAATTTCGAATAAATTAAAATGAAATTGGGAAATGTTTAAAATAAACTTTATAGAATTTTATTTCGACATATTTAAAAGTGTCATCGATATGTAAACTTCAATTTCACTCAAAATTTGAGTAAAACGTGAACAATCTTCGTTGAAAAAAAAATCAGTTATTTTTGTATTGACAACATTAAATAAATAATTTTCAAATTTTGTCATCCGACATTCTGAATTTAAAAATCTGATTTTAGATTCGTAATAAGCGATATCAAAAACCTCCAAATAACGATTTTTAAGCAAATTCAATCGATTTTTAAATATTGGATTCGCCATTTTGAATTTTTAAAAACTTACATCAAATTCGTAATCAGCGACCCAAAAAACCCACGAATAACGAATTGTAAGTTAATTCGATGAATTTTTACAAATCCACCATATTGGATCTGACATTTTGAATTTTTAAAATATGACTTCAGATTTGTTTACGAATTTAAACATTTTATTAAGTATAGTATTTGTGATTATTTATAGTCAACGTATTATTAGAGATTTTCGGACGGATAAATTCTTGTCAAATATCTACAGTAAAAAACTTATTAAAAAGGAAATAAAATGATTTTCTGTAATTGTTAATATTTTTACTAAAGGGTAATTTTAAAAACCAGACTTTTGGGGAATTGGGAAGAAAAAATCTTAAAAAACCAAATATAAAAAATATGCTGTTACTTCCTGTCTCTCAATTATTAATTTTTTCGAAATGTGATTAAAAGGAAACTACTTATATTCTTATGAAGAATTTATCGCTTGGAGAAATAATATATGAATAAGATGAAAATATTAATCCATCCAAGTCAATGTATAAATTGAAAAACTTCAATTTTGTAACGTTTCGACAGCTCTATTATCCACATCACAACTATATAAAAATAGTTTTATTATTATTTAGGATTTTTTTTTAAATAATAAAGAAAATATAATTAATTACCATAGAAAAATATTTGATAATTTAAATAAATTCGATAAATCTGATCAACACTGTTGCGTCTGTTTAACTGAAGATTTGTGAGTAATCGATCAATTTATATACAAATAGTGAGGGTCAATGAACTTTTTGAATTATAAAGTAATCATTAAGTGAATAGTGTATATAGATATAACAATATATTGAACTACGGGTAAGAAATCGATATCTCAATTTATTGAAAATATTAAATTAATTATTGTTAATTAACCAGTTCGAAATTTTTTGAATTTTTTTTTTGTAATATTAATTAAGGTTTTTGTTTTATCTTTTTTTTATAGATCAAATTAATGTATTACATATGTATTTCAAATATTTCCCCTCTAACCTATTTTTATTCACTTCTTTCTTCCCCTTATTTCTTCTTGCCTTCTAATTGTTTTCTTTTCTTCTTCCTTACTAACAAACTCTATTTTAACTTCCACATTGAAAAAAACTGGGATGCAATATGCCTCACAACAAAAGGATATCCTGAGGATATCCTAAACTAATGTAGAATATCCTGAAAACGTCCATAGGATATCCTAAACTAATGTAGGATATCCTCAAAACGTCCATAGGATATCCTAAGATATCCTCAGAACATCCAAACCGCCGTTACGTAGGATATTTTTGGGATATTCTAGGGATATCCTAGTGATATCGTGGGGATATTCTTGGGATAAACTTGGTATATCGTTAAAATATTCTAGAAATATCGCTAAGATCTCACTAGGATATCATTATGATTCAAATTTTGACAATTTGAGATAGCGATATTTTGATACAAATAGGTTTCCCGTGATTGTCAATCATCTTTCAAATCTGGGCCTTAAAGTTGATAATTAGAGCATATTTTTAAGCCAAAAATGCGATTTTCGACACTTTAAATTCGTTTTTTATGGGACTGACCGAATGAAAATTTTTTGTTCTAACACACGCACCGAAAGTACACCATTTCATACCTGTGCAGCGGGAGAAAAGTATGTCTTTTCTGACGAGCGGGAGGGAAAGTTACATTCCCTCCCGGTGACGTCACTGAGCGGGAGGGAAATTTACTTTCCCTCCCGGTGATGTTATTATTAGGTATTACATATTAATCAAACTGTATATACATATATATAATATATTATAAATTCTATAATGATCTTGTTCAGTGACTTTTTTGAACAGTAAATTAAAGATTCTAACCACTGTGCAGCGAAGACCAGGGACAGGATGAACAACTCGGCTGTTTGCCCACATGGAGCAGTGGGCTAGATTGTGCCAAATAACATAAAATATGTAAAGTTGAGCAAGTGTTTCATAGTTAGCGCTTAAGTTGGTTTCAAGAGATTTTTTAAAGTAAAAGTAGAAAAAAGAATACTTGTAGACAAGGTAAATCATTTTAGATATCTTGGAAATACATTATAAATACATCCAAAAAATATGTTCCCTGGGACGTCCTAGGGACATCCTTAGATATCCCTAGGATATCCTAACCGCCGCTACTTTGGATGTCCTTAAAGTATCCTTAGGATATCCCTAGGGTATCCCTAGGATATCCAATGGATGTTTTTGGAATATCCTAGGATATCTGGTGCTGTGAGGGTATATTAATAAAGATTAACTATTATTTTTTTGAATTTAGAATTTTTTAAAAATCGTTTTTTTGCCCATAACTTTAAAAAAAAATTTGGAACACCTATTAATATTTTTCTTTAATTTTGTAGAGTTTATTAAGACGCATCTTTTGAGCTATTAACGAACATTCTACTGATATTTTATCCTAAGTTATTGAATTTTTAAAAATTAGAGAGAAATGTTTTTTGCCTATAACTTAAAAAAAAAGTGTTGACATCAATATATATTTACTTTTGTAGAGTTTTTCAAGACGCATCTTTTGACCTATTAGCGAATATCCTACTGATATTTTATCCAGAGATATTAACATTTTGAAATTGAAAATTTTAAAAAATTTACCATTTTTGCATCATTTATTAAAACATCTTTATGTATCTTTAAAAATATTATGAAAAACTTGGAGAATATTTAAAAACGACTCAATTGATCTATTATTGAACCTTTTATTGTAAAATATTACTTAGTTATTGATGTTAAAAATCTATTTCTCCAAACGCCCAAAAAGTACAACTTACCACCGTTTTAAAATTATTATAATACTAAATAAGTTACTATAAACTGATCACAAAAAATCTCCATGTGGAAGCAAAGTGTTCATTTCATGAACACAAAAAGTTTATACTTTAACTTGGCAGCGGTTTTTAATATTACTATACAATATTTTATAAAAACAAAAAATATTTCGATCAATTAAATATTTATTTGAAACAAATATAGTAGGTTATTTGAAACTATTTATTTATTTTACTCAAATATTTGGTTTTTTGATACAAAGAAAAATTATTTGACACAATAAATTAATTTCATGGATTCAAATAAACTAAAGTATTTAATACGAATAATGTATTAATTAATACTAATATTTTATTTTAGAAAAACAAAAAATTTTCATGCAAATAAAAATTATTTAACACAAAAAGTTTATTTTATTGATACAAGTAAACTAAATTATTTAATATAAATAACGCAGTATTTAATGCTAGTATAATATTTTATGAAAACAAATAAAAAATATTTAGATTAAATAAATAGTTTATTTATGTGTGAAAATTATGAATGAAAAAAAAACCTAGACCCTTAATTTTTATTACAAAAATCAATTAAAATATTAATTGATTTAATTTAAAGGTAACAAATTGTTAGCTGTAAAGTGGGTCTATATAATGAAGTTCAATCTAAACAAGTTTGCGTTTCAAAATTTTGTTATGATTTAATTTCTAGGTTCTCAAAAAGTTGAAATATTTTACAAATCTATAATAACTGAGAAAATGTTTTATATTAATTTGAATAATTTTTGGTATTAATACTTTCTCTAACAATGACAACATTTTTGGCGAAGTTTGAACAAAATTTGATAACTTTCACTCTGATATTTCATAAATTTCTTCTCATATAATTGAAGCCCCAAAATGATCCATTTTTTGTTTTTTTCTTCAGTGCTCAGCCCAACATAAAATTGATTTGTAAGTTTTCGTTCTATTTATCAAGTCAACTATATAGCTATATGTTCTTGACTTTATTAATCAAGTTATCTCCAAATAAAGAAACTTGGTCATTATAAAAAATAAGCACTTGGCATTCTAAAAATAACGTAAACTATAATGGTTGAGAAAAAATTTAAGTCTTATTAGATATTAAAGTGAAAAATTTTCTTACCAAAAGTTTTTTTGCATCACAGTCTTTAATTTACAAATCGAAATTTTGGTTTGTTGAAAAATTTTCTCTTAATTTTTGATGTAATTATTTCACAAATAAAAGCAATTAACGAAAGAGAATATCCAATAATTAATGCACCAAATAGTACGGGAAAAAGTTTCTCCTTTTTAATCAGTTCTGGCTCAATAATTTCAGTTATTGGGTCTACAACAGGTTCATAAAAATCTTTAAGAAATCCAAATTCTGAAGCTTTAAGCATTAATTCATTAAATCGATCGATAAAAGGTGACAAACTCACTGCTGAGAAACTATTAGTAGAATATGCAACAGCTTCTTCTAAGATTTTCAATTTAACTTTTTCTGATTTGCCATTTTTAGCTTCATACTTGTTAACATGATATGCAGCATTAACAAGAACACAACTGATATTCTGATAATTAATCAATCTTTTCAAACAATCTTCCTCTTGGTTATGTTGAAGCGGTTTGTAATCATTCACGAATGTGTTAATAGCTTCACTGAAGGAATGTGCAAAAATCAAATCATCATCCATTATTGGTGTCAAGTCCGATGCGGCTAGTTCTTCTAAAGTTGAAATTTCAGAAGTTATTGGTCGAAAATTAATGTCCAAAATTATCGTATAGAACCAACTTGTATAGACAATGCATGTAATCAATAGTGAGGCAAAAATTATTCTTTCTGTCCAATTCTTCGGTTCTTGGGTTGTTGAAATTCCCATTAAAATTCGAGTGAGATTAAAAGTTTGCCATGTATTTTTATTGAATTTCATAAAAAATGCCATCAATCGTAAAATAGCAATCGTACCAATTGTTATTAAAATCATATACCAAAATTCTGATGAAAGCTTAACATTATTAGTACTTTTAATCACTTTTGGAATAATAGCTTTAAGATAATCGTATTTTAGTATTCGCATATTATCATGGAAATCACCAGCAAGAAAAGTGGGTTTCATAAATATCGACATTTCAGGATGTATATTTATTCTTGTAATTAAGTAATCCGCTTCTCTGTCAACAAGTGAACCATTAGTGTAAAATATCATTTTATTTGGTTTGAAATTCATCGCTTGTGCTAAAAAGTTGATAAATTTAAATCCCTTTATATTTTCATTTTCGTCAGATTCATAATCACATACATTAAGGAAGTTCAATTCAAATCCATTTAGATCCAACAATTTATTTGGAAACCATTGATTTTTTGCTGATACCACCTGAGTAAAGGATTCGTTGGTAAAAGGATTTATGTAACTTAAAATAGGTAATTCATTCCAATTTGGTTTAAGTGTTACTGATTCATTATTGTAAGTTAATAAAGTAGTGTCCAAAAACTTATTTTGCCATAATTCATCCAAGTGCTCATAAGTTGTCGGAAAAGTTTTTACAAGTAAACATCTTGGTAATGATGAGTCTTTTACTAAGTCATTCTTATACTGTATAGATTTATAAAATTGAATTATCTTTTCATAGTCACTCAATTGTAAAATAAACAGTGTTGTACTTCTGGGTCGCATAAGTAACTTTAAGTGTGGTTTTTCAAGTCTGTTCAAAAGTACACTGTAACTTAAGCTCAAAGATGGAAAATGCGAATTGACTGTTATAATAAGAGAATTCATAATTGGATCTATTTTATTTTGTTCATCGTCAAGAATAAATACAACCTGATATAATTTGGAATCCTTCTTGAGATATTTTATCAATTCATCAAAATAATTACTTGTTGATGATATTCCTAGGATTTCTTTTTCAAAAATGAAACTAACAATAAATATACTTAAAAACTTCATTGTGCACAACCACCATCAGTGACTTATAGAAACTTTCTGTCTATGAAAAGCTGTATATAAAATTACAACTTTAACGTTTTGTATTTGTTTTTTCTTAAGTAGGAGGGAAATGTTTTATATTTGTTTTATACTTAAGAAAAAATTTCCCTCTATTGACAAAAACGTTTACATATAAATATAAAGAATTCTGACGCAATATTTGAATCTATTTTTTCAAAATTTATTTGTTAACGAAATTGCGTTGTTTATTTTTCTTTTTTTGACAAACCTCTTTACATAAATTCAAAGAAAGTTTGAAGCGTACTCAAAACAAAAACAGGTAGTTTTAGTGTATTACATGTTTTACTCTATTTTTGTTGATAAAATTTGTTGCTAGGTTATTATTTCCCTACAATGGAAAAACATATATAAGTGACATGTATTTACATGTTCCTTATATTATATATGAAAAAGACATTAATATTATATTAAATTCATTATTATTTTCCAGATTTTTAAGAATTTTTTTAATACTTTATATAAACCTTATAAAAATTATATTACATAATGATTGAAAGAAGACCTTCTCTATACAATTATTTTATAAAATTTTATCAAACAATTAATGTTTTATACAATTAATAAACGTTATAAAGCTAATATTTTGTTTAAGAACAAAAATATTCTTAAAAAATATATTGATTAAATAAATAATTGATTTTTACGAATATAATGAGTTATTTTAAAGAATTAATTTAATTTAGGTTTCACTAAACTATTTGGTACTTTTGAACAACCAAAAATTATTTAACATTAGGTACAATTGTTTTATTCGTTATACAAACTAAATTATTTGTTTTTTTAAAACAACTTGTAGTATAAATTCAAATTCCACTGATGGAAATAAAGTAATATCATATCTAGTAATTATGTGGGATGAAAAAACGCAATGATTTCCAAACTGGCATTTGAAGCAGTAGGTATACTTAGAGATTTAAAAAGAATTGATATTCTTTTGCGCTGAACATGAATCCGGTGTCCAAAATGCTCCATCAGGTCAAATTAAGAAAATTGGAGTTGAAACTAAAAAAAATCCAACCCTTATTCTCAAATACTGATTATAATAAATAAAAAAATAAATAAAACAATTTGAAACAATTCTCTGCTCGAAAATAAATTTTAACCCACTCCCCAAAACAACCCTTAAATTCAAAATTTTTCCATTAATATATTATATATTCTATTATATCTATAATATCTTTTTATTTATTGTATTCATAAATTTTATTTTATTCATATTGTATTCATTCCTTTTTATTTATTATTTTGTAGTCAGTTGGGGTAAATAGAAACAGATTTGCTAAGTTTCACCAATAATATAAGTTTTTTCTTTTAAATCACAATACTTTCAGTTTTTTTATGTATTGAGTTATTATTTAACTTGCGTGGAACAATTTTATGGGGTAGTAGAAAATATGGATACTATTAAATCGCAATAATCAACTGTTTCTATTTACCCCTAAATTTTTCAACTTTGCTAAAATTTAGGGGTAAATATAAAATAGTCATTATTTCTTAGAAAATTTAAAAAAAAATTAATTTGAAGTATGCAAATGTTAAAAAATACAAACAATTTTGGAAAACATGGTGTTAGTTATAAAATAATTCAAATTAATAAATAATAATGGATTACATAAGTTTAAAAATAAATCATGTTAAATACTATGTACTGATGAGAATGTAGATGAATACTATTTTCAATGTATTTTTCAAATTATTCCAGGGATATCCACAGGATATCCTAATAATATCCGGGGAAATGATTAGGATATCCCTGGGATGTCCTAGGAACATCCTTAGATATCCCTGGGATATCCTTAGGGTATTCTAATCGCCGATACTTTGGATATCCTTAAAGTATTTTTAGGATATCTCTGGGGTGTCCCTAGGATATCCAAGGGATGTTTTTGGAATATCCTAGGATATCTGATGCTGTGAGGAATGTTATTACTTGCAATATGTTTTCTAGCAAATCCAATTAATTTTTAAATTTTAGAAAAATTTTTTTATAAAGGGTCCTATAATAGAGAAATGAACCTAAAGAGCCTACAGTCAGCCTAAACTGTGTCGCTTTCGTCCATTTTCTCCTATTTTAGGTTGATTCTAGTAAGTGTAGGGTTAAATTTGCAGTATCAAAAAGGTAGAAAGAAGGGACGTCAGTAAAAATGTTGTAGGATTGTTTAGGAAGTTTTTAGTCTCATTAGGGTCATTATGAGATGACCTTCGGAAAAATTTTGTCCCTTGCTTGATTTACGACCCTATTGTAAATTAATGCTGGTGACATATGTTAGTAAAATTATAATATTAATAAATATTAATGTTACATAATATTTAATATTATATTTGAGATGCTTAAATTTTTCTGATTCTTATGGTAGGTTGTTCGACTTAAAAGTATGAAAAATAAAATAATTATATATATTAAGAATTTATTTTCCATACTTTCAAGTAAAACGTACAGTTGGAATCAGAGAAATTCAACGGTCTCAAATATAATATTAACTATTATATAGCATTAATATTTGTTAATATTATATTTTTACTAACAAATGTCATCAGCTTTAATTTACAATATGACCGTAAATAAGGTAAAAGATCCAAGTTTCCGTGGTGGCCATATAGTCCATTTATTTGATTTATTTATTATTATTATTTATTTATTTATTAATACAAACATTATAACGATGCTGAAGTACGCAACGTTTATAATCAACGATTCGAAATTAATTTTTATTTAACACGGAAAATTATAAAATAGGGTAAATGTACCAATTACGACGAGAGCATCAATTACGGCGCATTCATAAAAAATATCTATTCTTACTATTATATTTAATATAACTGTTGCAAAATGATTTTAAAAAAATTATTTTAATCTTTTTTTATACAATTAATTATAAAGATGCACATTTAAACAATTATTATTTTAATTATTGAAGATCAAATTTTTTTCCGCGCCGCAATTGAAACATTTTTAAGATTTCCAATGGCTCTAATTTCGAGAGGCAAAGTATCATCAAAATACACGTAATTTTGGTCACCGAAATTGATACAAACGCGCCGCAATAGAAAATTACGTTATTAGTTTTAATTTCTCATATTTGTTTAACTAATCGATTTTTAAAAAGTTAAAAATTTTTTTAAATATATAAATAACATAACCTTTTAGTTTAATAAGTCTTAAATTGAGTTTATACAATGGAAATGTTGAATATTCTATTTCAAAAGTGTTTTGACTCGAATCGCGCCACAATTAGTGCATTTACCCTAGTTTATTTAAAAATGTTTTTTTATAATTTGTTAATTAATAAGCTCTACAAAAAATATTTTTTAAGTAAAATTTTTTTAAAATTTTCATTGAAAAAAATTATTTCTTGAAAAATCGTTTATCATAAATGTTGCGTACTTCAACATCGTCATTATTTACATATTATATACAATACAGAATACAAACATACAAATTTATATAGAATATACACTAAGACAAAATTATTTTTTTTTACATTACTTTGTGTAAATATCACTTCAATCACACGGAGATATATACGCTTTAGAAAATCGAAACTAACATTGTCGAAGTCGACAAAAGACTGGTGGGAAAACGGTTTTTGGTTTGGTGATACTTCCCTACTGAAAATCCCTGTACAAGATCTTGTACAATTTCCTGTACAGGATCAGCAACTGAACTTGTACAAGTTCTGACCAGTTCCTGTACAGGAAAATGCATACGAATTTGGAACAAGTTCATGTGTGAGATCTTGTACAAGATCTGGTGCAAGATCTTGTACAAGAAAGATGCTTGTACAAGAAAATGTTCATGTACAATTTCATGTATAAGTACTTGTACATGAACACATCCATGTTCTTGCACAAGTTAAATCATGTTTTTCTTTACTAAAAATTAAAAACTTCAAAGGCTGCGCTATAGTTTACTTTAACCTTTACAGCTGCGCAATAGTTTTTAGCATGCATGAGTTACGAATCTTAGTGGTTAAAAATTATCAAAATCTCAAATTTTATTAAAAAAAAAAATTTTACAACTATACATGTGCAAGAACATGAACGTGTTCATGTACAAGTACTTATACATGAAATTTTACAAGATCATGTACATTTTCTTGTACAAGTATCTTTCTTGTACAAGATCTTGCACCAGATCTTGTACAAGATCTCACACATGAACTTGTTCAAAATTCGTATGCATTTTCCTGTACAGGAACTGGTCAGAACTAGTACAAGTTCAGTTGCTGATCCTGTACAGGAAATTGTACAAGATCTTATACAGGGATTTTCAGTAGGGTTGTGTTTTTACTATAGTAAATTTTGTGTAAAAAATTTGGAAATTCCAAAACTATATTTTTTGTATATACACAAATAGGTATATATACCCGTTTCTTCAACCCATAAGCATCTGTAAATACTTAAGTCCTGAGATACTTTGTACTTTTCGGTCCCATTTTTATGATTGCTTTGGTTTTTATGTATTTTTTCCGGAAACCAAAAAGTGACCCTTTTTGAACAGTGGAATTAAAATGAGAAATTTATAATTTTTTGTATTTAAGAAAATACTATTTCTAATTTTGTACCTAAATGTAACCAGAGCCCTCCTGTGGAGAATAGTTGGTTGAGTTTTATATTTTATAGCACCTACCCTGTTGAAAATTCCTATGTGAGAACACATATGGGATCCCATCCAGGATCTCTTGTGAGTTCTTATGTGGGTTCCCATACAGGTTCACACATAAGATCCTGTATGAAAAGGTTCCTGGGATGAACTTGCGTGAGATCAAGCGCACGATCTTATGTCTCTGTAAAAGCAATAACACAGGATCCCATGATATGAGGTTTCCTGTGTAGGTTCCTATATGAACAACACGATAAATAGGAACACACATGGGATCTTATCCGAGATCTTGTATGAGTTCTTACATAGGTTCTCACATATAAGAAGATTAATAGCAGCTTAATAAGATTTTATAGAATGCTTTTATATATATGCTATTAATCTTCTTATATGTGAGAACCTATGTAAGAACTCATACAAGATCTCGGATAAGATCCCATGTGTGTTCCTATTTATCGTGTTGTTCATATAGGAACCTACACAGGAAACCTCATGGGATCCTGTGTTATTGCTTTTACAGAGACATAAGATCGTGCGCTTGATCTCACGCAAGTTCATCCCAGGAACCTTTTCATACAGGATCTTATGTGTGAACCTGTATGGGAACCCACATAAGAACTCACAAGAGATCCTGGATGGGATCCCATATGTGTTCTCACATAGGAATTTTCAACAGGGTACACATGTTTTAAAGTCCGTTGAGCTATATTGCACCTCATTTCAGTAAATTTCAGTTCAAGTTTCTTTTAGGTCTATACAGATATAAGTAAGGCCGAATGTAGTGCCAAGTAGGATGAAAAGAGGGTCAGAAAAGTTTGTTTACCTGACAGTAAAAATTCAAATAGGCTCATAAGGTCTAATAAGGTTCATTTTAGGTTTAAAATGTTACAATCGAAGGATGGTTAAGGGTTAAAGTAAGGCTAAAAGGAAGAAAAAAGTACCAAAAGGTTTAAGTTAGGATTAAAGTAGGTTTAAAAGGTAGAAAAAAGGTTAAAAATTTCATCTCGGGTTAACATTTTAAAAAGGACGACACGGCAATGAAAAATTGACATTTTTACCACTAATTTGAGCTACTATAAAATGTTTTTGGATTTTTGAAATAGAGTGCTGAGACTATAAATCCTATTATGAAACGAGTAAATATGCAAATTAGGTAGAGAAAGACATTCTTATGTTATATTCCTTGGTGTGAGAAGGAAGGATATGCGTTACCTCAAGCGTTACCTGAAGCGTTACCTCAAGGAATACCTCTTCAGTTTTAGACTTTTATCTATATCTTTGCATGTGATAAAAAAGGGAGAAAGAAATTATTACCTGAGTAATTAGAGTTAATCCTCATTAACAAAGGTCACTTAGTCCTAGAAATATTGCTCTCAATTACTTGAATGCTTCGCTGTTCGGATCTAATTTTTTTCACAACCTGGTTAATATCACCAAGTTTAAGAACCGGGTAAAAAAACATTCCGCGGACTCATGACTGCAGTCTTTCTGACATAAAGTCTAGTGTTTCAAAAAAATGTAGAAAATTATTATTTGATGAAAATTAAGACACTAATATATGTGCTTTAATAAATCCTGGGTGCACCATGAGTTACCAGTACTTAAGTATATTAAGAATATTAATATTTGCTTGTCGTCGGGATGACTTAAAATTACTTTGTCTAAAAATTTTTTGATTAATACATTTTTTAAAAGTCAGGATGACAGAAATACTTAATCTGTTGTCCAGGTGTCTTTTGGACGGCTTCCTCAAGAAGTTTTTGGTCAAATCCAATGTTAGAGACATCAGGACGACAAAACTACTTACCCCGATGTCCAGTTGTCTTGTGAACAACTTCCTCGCGAGGCGCATGAATATTGCCCAATTGACATGTGACTGAAATATTATATAACCGAAATGCATATGACACACACGTTATTTGACATAAATGACATTTATCAAAATTGTCAGTTGACATAAATGACATGTGTCAAAAATGTCATTTGACGTAAATGAAATTTATCAAAATTATCTTATAACATAAACGACATGTATCATAAATGCCATTTATCAAAATTGTCATTTGACCTAAATATTGTAGCGCGAATTTCAAAATTGACGAATCACAATTTTAATAATAGCTTTTAATTGGTCAATTTTGAAATTCGCGTTAGAATATTTAGGTCAAATGACAATTTTGATAAATGTCATTTATGTCAAATGACATTTTTGTTACATGTCATTATGGTCAAATGAAGAAATAGGTGCTAAAAATTAGTTTTTTGCAAATTACTGCCTTCCATGACATATTAGCATAAAAATAGTTATCATAAACAAAAAATTGTGTATAAAATTCTCAATAATTGGATAAAAAAAATGAACCCTGTAGCTAATTTTCATTCCCACTTCCACTTTTTCTAATTTTCATTCCTACTTCCAATTCTTATTTTAATTCCAACTTCCACTTTTTTATTTTTATTCACACTTCCATTTTTTCTTATTTTCATTTTTAATCCCATTTCCACTTCCACTTTTCTATTTTCATTCCCAAATTAGAAAAAGTGCGTAAAGAGAAGTGCGAATGGAAATTAGAAAAAGTGGAAGTGGGAATGAAAATAAAAAAATGAAAGTAGGAATGAACAAGTGGAAGTGGAAGTAGGAATGAAAATTAGAAAAAGTAGAAGGTGGAATGGAATTACATAATCGACCCTTAAATATAAGATTGGTAATGTGGAATCTGAAATTTGGAACCTAGAATGATAGATCCAGGAGGACGAAATGTCAATAGGAGATTAGAAATGTGAAATCGGAAGCAGGATTTGGATCGTTTTATCCGGGATGACGGAATGTAAAGTGGACAGAAAATCGGAATTTGAGATGATGGATTCCTAAACGTGGAATCTGGGAAAAGTTATATAATCTATTCTTTGCACGCCTTGCTTTTCTTTCTTATCGTTTCGTCTTCTTTCACCTCAAATCCCATTTCTATTATTTCTTAAACTACTCCCCCTATCTTCTCCATTGCCTAACAATTACACTTTCATTTACCCAAACACTCCCTCCCCCTTCTTTCTTCATTACTTTTTCCTCTTTTACTTCCCATACTTTCATTCCATCTCTCCTTTCAAGTCTTCCTCAATCCTATTCCCGCCATGGTTAGTACCATGCAGCCGATCACCTCACCCAACCACGATACACATAAACTCTCTCTCACTCCTTTACACATTTATGCTCCCATCTCTCTCACTCTTTACCTGACCTACAAAAACTTCTTACCTTTCTTGCATATTTTAACACACACGCTTTCTTTCTTCTATAACATCACTTCACAAACAAAATATACTCTAACACGTTTACACTGCAAATATACTGGTATAAAAAACCATTTTTTAATAATATTTATTAATTATATGATTTTATATACTTATTAAAATTTTTATAATAACAATTAAACTGATAAATTGACTAATTTATTTAAAACCTTTAAAACTTTATTGAGCATAACTTGAAGTTCATTTCCCTCAATTTTTGTTCGTTACACAAGGGGAAAAAGTGGGGATAAAACCAAAAAAAAAGACATATGTTGCATTGAAGGTAAGATTATTATTAAATAAATAAATTATGACAATACAATTCCCGTTCCATTTAAAATTATATACAATTTTTGTTTCAGGCTATAACGAAAGAAAGAAAAAGAGAGCAAAAGGAGAGAAAAGGAAAAAAATAATGGTTAAGGAGGAGAAAAAAGATAAAATTAGTAAAAATAAAATTATTATAGCGAAGAGAGGAAATGTTGTCATTAGTAATTAATTTATATTTTTTAATTTTTTAAATATATAATCAACTTAATTAACAAATGGTTTTTCTTAAATAACAAAGGTCTACAAAATAAGAATTTTTTTTCTTTTTAGATATCGGAGTGGTTTCCGATGTATTTTTGTGCGCTGATTACGATCCTGGGTTCCAAAATTGCGTATCACGTCAGGATTTTGAGAAAAGTGTGGGTAAAGAGCCCAAAAAACGTGTTTTTGAGGGTTTTCAGTATTTCTTTTCTCCTTAACCTGACGTGCTAGAAACTTCGACATAGTCTTAAATTAAAGCTTAAATTCTATATTATAAGACCCATATCCGTAAAACTAAGAGAAAATAAATTTTTTTATGGGCTGAAACCTTTAACGCCCAACTTTTATAGAGTACCGCAATTTTCGTTATATTCGGCATTTAGGGGTTTTCGTGGTTACTGATGACGAATCCGATGTCAGATTTTCAAAAATTTCAAAACTCAAAATGACGGACCTAAGGTGGCAGACAAATTCTAAAAATCTCGGAGGGTTTTCGGAGTTGCTGATTATGAATCTAATGTGTGTTTTTAAAAATTCAAAATAGCGGATCCAATATGGCGGGGAACTTTTCTAAAAATCGTTCGAATTCGCCTGAAACTCGTTACTCGGGGGTTTTTGGGGTCGCTAATTACGCATTCGACGTCAGTTTTTTTAAATTCAAAATTTCGGATCCAAAATGATAGACAAAATCATCACATGGGAGTTTTTTGTATCGCTGAAAGTACCAATCACGTCCAGATTTGACAAAAGTGGTCTTAAAAACTCCAAAATCAAACGAGCTATTGTTCTAACTGCCTCGAGTGAAAAAGTAGATCATATGGTTGGACATACCCTGGTCTTACCTTGGCTGGTTAGATATCACTTAGTCTTACTATGGCTAGCTAGGCATAACCTAGTCCTACCTTTGCTGGTTGGACATAAGGCTCAAAATTTCTGAAGTGGGACACTAATTTTTCGATGGCGAGATTTTTATAAGTCATATCAATAATTTTATAGTATTTTCGAATTAAAATAAGATCCTAAAGTTATATTGCAAAATTTTAATTTTTTTAAGAGTTATTGTTTAAACAATTTTTAAGCAGCCAATTAGTAAAAAAAGCTTTTCTACGGTTCCATTTGATGGATTTTGCTGAAATTTGGTATGAGTAATGTACAATAACCATGCTTTCAAATAAAAAAAATTTGTTTCATTTTGTTCATAATTTGTTGAAAATAGCAACAATTATTATAAACAAATGAAAATTTAATAACCTTCTGCGCCTAATTTCGTATTTTTTCTTGTCAATTATGATTCCCTATTTTATCACGAGTATTTTAAAAAAAAAAGTCAGTATATTGCATTAGGTCAAAAGTTATTAATATATTTGTGATCGCGGTCCGAGAACTAAGTGGAACGCCGCGCCGGACGAATACGCTGAAACACGTTAGAACACAAGCGCACTCTTGGACCTTGCTGTTCTTTTGAGTGCATGTGTATAATTTAATTTTTAAATTCATATTTATTTGTAATTTCCCTTACTATTAAAAAATTATATCTGCATAATATTTAATAATTTTTCTATTTGTTCAGAATATTTTGTATACGTAAGTATTTTAAATGCCTATTCGTTCACGAGTATTTTAAAGTTTATTGTTTATGAAAATTATAACCTTATATCACAAATATTTTTCACACTCTGCTTCTATTTCTCATGAAAATAAAAATGCCGTCACCAAATGTATGCTGCAACCCCTTGTTAAAGAAAAATCATAGACGTGTGATGAAAAACCTTAATTTAGTGACTGAAAAATTTGATAGAAAATTTACTAATCTTGTCGGGAAGTATATTTGCACGTCATGTAAATCCGTTCCACTTAGTTCTCGGACCGCGATCACAAATATATTAATAACTTTTGACCTAATGCAATATACTGACTTTTTTTTTAAAAATACTCGTGATAAAATAGGGAATCATAATTGACAAGAAAAAATACGAAATTAGGCGCAGAAGGTTATTAAATTTTCATTTGTTTATAATAATTGTTGCTATTTTCAACAAATTATGAACAAAATGAAACAAATTTTTTTTATTTGAAAGCATGGTTATTGTACATTACTCATACCAAATTTCAGCAAAATCCATCAAATGGAACCGTAGAAAAGCTTTTTTTACTAATTGGCTGCTTAAAAATTGTTTAAACAATAACTCTTAAAAAAATTAAAATTTTGCAATATAACTTTAGGATCTTATTTTGATTCGAAAATACTATAAATTTATTGATATGACTTATAAAAATCTCGCCATCGAAAAATTAGTGGCCCACTTCAGAAATTTTGAGCCATAACCTAGTATTACCTTCACTGTGTCATATTAGGGCATATTAAGCCACTTTGAATTAAATAATACTGACGTGGAATTCGTACTTAGCGACCCCAAACACCCCCGAGTAACGAGTTTCAGGCAAATTCGAACGATTTTTAGAAAACTTTCCCGCCATATTGGATCCGCTATTTTGAATTTTTAAAAACAGACATTAGATTCGTAAACAGCAACTCCACGGAGAGAAATTTACAGTGATGGCGACTGTCGCGCCATTTCTGGTGACTATACCGTTTAGTAGATTTTCGACGAAATAATTTAACAGTCGGATTTACTAAACAGCCGTTTTGTAGCTGTGACATATTAACTGTAGAGTAGTGCCAACTGTTAAAACTGTCAAAAAGTTAAAATGGTCGCCTTTGTTATGAATATGCTAAACATAACCTACTCTACGGGATTTAAATGATTTAAATTTACTGTTTCTTGTAAAAATAAGTAATAAAGTATAGGTAAAGTTTAAATAAACTATTATTTGGTGGACATGAAACGTTCTAAAAACGCTCTTAAAACGTTTTTAGAACGAACATGGTTTTTTGCCCACAGGGTAATGTATTTTAATTAAATTAATAAATAATTTGAAACAATTTAATTAAAAATATAAACTTAAAATATATGTATGTATATTGTTTTTATGGATAATATAAAATATAGTTATTTAATAAAATGTTTTGAAGACTTAAGATTTAAATTGAATATTATAGAAATCATAATTTAAAGAATTTTAAAAATAACACAGCCACACAAAAAAAAAAGTACCCGGGCCGGGGAATGAGACCACCATTTCTTGATGTATTTTGATGCGCTGAACACGAATCTGAAGTCCGTTTAGCTCCATCACGTCAGGATTTTGACATAACCTTAAAAAACATAGCTGATTTTAAATGACAGGAGAAATTTTTTAAATAATGGCAGATTTGCTTGAATCTTGTTACTCGGGGGTTTTTGGGGTCGCTGATTACGAATTTAACGTCAGATTTATAAAATTCAAAATGGCGGATCCAATATGGCGGACGAATTTTTAAAAAGTAGTTGGATTTTTACGAAAATTGGTATCTAGGGGTTTTGGGAGTCGCTGATTACAAATTTATCGTCAGATTATTCAAATTCAAAATGGCGGATCCAATATGGCGGACAAATTTTTAAAAAGTAGTTGGATTTTTACAAAAATTGGTATCATGGGGTTTTTTTGGAGTCGCTGATTACGAATTTAACGTCAGATTATTCAAATGTAAAATGGCAGATATAGTACGGTGGTCAAATATCTTTATGTTTGTACATGTGTCTGCATCCAGGGCACCTCCACGCGGTGACGGTGGGCAACGGAGTTTGTCCGCTATCCGGCTAAGTCCCTGGATAATGGCTTTGATGCCGTCATGGCAGACACACGTAGGAAACGTATTACGATGCAGGGACTCGGAACCCCAGTATCGGCCAAGTTACATAAAAATTCAACTATTTTTTAAAAACTCGTCCGCCATATTGGATCCGCCATTTTGAATTTGAATAATCTGACGATAAATTTGTAATCGCAGCGACTCCCAAAACCCCTAGATACCAATTTTCGTAAAAATCCAACTACTTTTTAAAAATTCGTCCGCCATATTGAATCCGCCATTTTGAATTTTATAAATCTGACGTTAAATTCGTAATCAGCGACCCCAAAAACCCCCGAGTAACAAGATTCAAGCAAATCTGCCATTATTTAAAAAATTTCTCCTGTCATTTAAAATCAGCTATGTTTTTTGAGGTTAGGTCAAAATCCTGACGTGATGGAGCTAAACGGACTTCAGATTCGTGTTCAGCGCATCAAAATACATCAAGAAATGGTGGTCTCATTCCCCGGCCCGGGTACTTTTTTTTTTTGTGTGGCTGTGTAATTAATTAATTATTATTATATTAATTAATTAAAATTGTTTTTGTAAATAAAAATAAATTGAGATTATTAATACATTAGTCTGAGGTTAGGAGAATAATCAACTTTAAATATTTCTTGTTTTTACATGTTGTTATAATTTTTTTTCATAAATTCATAAATTAAACTTTAATTCTTTAAATTTACAACTTATACGTGAAGATTACAACATTAAATCGACGAAAAATAACAAATATATAATATAGAAAAGTATCACTACTACAACACTATATTGCACAGAGCAGCGCACAGAGATTCTACGCATAAAACTTAAAAGCAGGAATACACTGAAAGGGGATAATATATTTCCTCTGCTAAAAAAATTATTGTTCTAAGCCGGTTCCGTTCATGTGTAAAGATAAACATAACCTCAAAAGATGCAGCCTACTAAACGCGTTTTGTTGCTACCACTGTACCTCTTCTCTCCGTGTCCGAAAACCCCCCGAGATTTTTAGAATTTGTCTGCCATCTTAGGTCCGTCATTTTGAGTTTTGAAATTTTTGAAAATCTGACATCGGATTCGTCATCAGTAACCACGAAAACCCCTAAATGCCGAATATAACGAAAATTGCGGTACTCTATAAAAGTTGGGCGTTAAAGGTTTCAGCCCATAAAAAAATTTATTTTCTCTTAGTTTTACGGATATGGGTCTTATAATATAGAATTTAAGCTTTAATTTAAGACTATGTCGAAGTTTCTAGCACGTCAGGTTAAGGAGAAAAGAAATACTGAAAACCCTCAAAAACACGTTTTTTGGGCTCTTTACCCACACTTTTCTCAAAATCCTGACGTGATACGCAATTTTGGAACCCAGGATCGTATTCAGCGCACAAAATACATCGGAAACCACTTCGATATCTAAAATGAAAAAACCTTGTTGACCTGTGTAACCTTTTCACTTTTTTGAATTAGACAGTTTTTGCTGATTGCTTATGTAAATAAAAATAATTGAGTTACTTTAATTAAGCTAATTAAGATAATATTTAATATTATTAAAATGAAAAGGTTACACAGGTCAACAAGGTTTTTTCATTTTAGATATCGCAGTGGTTTCCGATGTATTTTGTGCTACTGTATTAAATGCTACTGAATAAATCGGTTTAATTAAATTTTAATTAAACCGATTTATTCAGTAGCATTTTATTATTAGTCGGTAAAATAGCGATCTGCATTACCGGCTAATGGTAAGTGGCGTAGAACTTTCATAACTGTTCTACTGGACGCTTTCGTAAACACATAATTATTAAGGGCCCACGTGGAAATGTTACCGGTAAAATCCGAACAGGGGTTCCGCGGATTTTCCCATAATTTTCTGCGGAAAACGTAAAATTACTTCCTCCTAATTCGCGAATTCGTATTTATTAAGAATGTAGCACTGAGATCCCTATTGAAAATCCCTGTACAAGATCTTGTACACGAAAAAAATAAGTTCGTCAATCATTAAGAGACTAGTCTGTCACTTTGAGACGGGACACTTTTTCCGTAGAATTTTAGTTAACTTTCATCAATAACTTAAAAACATTGTTGAATTATTGAAAACGAGTCATAGAATTTTTAGAATTCAGTATGTAACCAGTTATTTTTGATTCAATGTTAAACTATTAGCAAATAGATTTTTGAAAGGTACTTAATACTTATTAAATGTCATTTAAACTTTCAAATATTTTAAACTGAATTCTTTAAAAGTAAAGGATTTATGGAATACTATACGAGTATACGCAACTTTAGTGAACATTTATGAATCATTAGTGAAAAGTCTGTAAAACGTTAGTTGACTTAATGGCAGACGAGTTGCGCAAGTGTACTCTTGAAATGTTCTTCTTTGATGTGGAAAAAGTTTAAATAAAATAGTTTATTTCATCTCTTAGAAAAAAATTCTTAAAAAATATGCTTTTTTTTGCTTCGCGAAAACCTCCACTTCTATTCCACTTCTACTTTTCCAATTCCACGTTTTCCAATTTCTATACCCACATTCATTTACACTTTTTTCAGTTGCAGGGTTTCGTGGCCTGCTACGGTAACGTTTACTACCATGGTAATGGTTTCTAAGGTAACGTTTACTACCATAGTAACGGTTGATATGGAAACGGGTGTTATGGTAACGTATTAAAATCGCATTTGCTCTAAACAATCTTGATCTTGCGACTATTTGAATCAGATTTGGAAAATAAATGTATAAAAGAAGTATGAATTTTCCAAACTTAAATTCTAAATCAATATTTTCAATTTTTACACGTTTTCCTTAAATTTAAAAATATTTACTAAAATGTCTACTAACTTAATAAAATTTGTCACATATTTTCTTCCACTGCATGCAGATAAACGAGCCACGCATCGCTTCCTTACTAGAAAAAATAGTTAAACGTCTACAAAGGAGATTTTAATTTTTCTTTTAATAAAAATGTAAAGTAATACAAAAATTATGTTTTTTTAACTTGTAGAAGCGGAATTTATTTTAATTCTAAAAATACAAAAATTAAAATTAGTAAAACCTTCATAACTTGGAGATTTTTTATCCAATCGTGTTCGTTTACAGCTCATTGTGAAAATTAATATTTTCAAAAAAACTGATTGTTAGCATGATTAACATGCAATGAAAACTGTCAGAACTTGACAAATAGAACTTAACATGAACAATTAGGAATGAAAAAGAAAAGAAAACTGTCAGGTTCTTATAATCCGGGAGCCAGCGACAGATTTAGTTCGGTCATTTCTTCCCGGCAGATAATTTGTGAAATAATTGTTGCAGTTGTGTCATGCAGCTACGTGACCATCGGCTGCGATACCAGCGTTAGGTTGGGGAGCTACACTCCTCAAACGAGTAAAAAAAATTATTTACAGTCATTTCCTCCCGACTAATACTTTGTCAGATGTGTCAGTTCACATCATAACGTAAACGAATAAAAATGTCAGCTGGCTGTAAAATGGTGGATTATACGTCAGCCAGTCACCCGAACATGTAAAAAAAATTATTTTTTCAGTGATTTCCTCTCATTTGAAACTTACCCAAATAATAGTTTACATCATAATTTAATGAAATAAAATCGTCAGCTGGTTGTATGTGAGTAGAAAGATCGCCAGTTGGCGCAATGAACAGTGCGCGCCAGAAGCTGGGCATTAGAATGATCGCTTATTTACATACGTTATTTGATACAATTTTCCACTTCCACTTACCACTTTGTAAACTCACGCGTTAGTGTCTTTTGTAATTCCAATTCCACAGACTGGAATGAGCATTTGTGTCCTGAAGACAATGAAAAACGAACTTATTAACAAGGCTCAAAAGATCGAGGGTGGACAGGATGAATGAGGGGTAAAAGAAACGATTGTCAGTCTAGGAAAGACTATCGCATCCCGTGTAGAAAAATCTTCTGGAACGACTAGAGTCAAGCCTGGCGCAAGCTAGAAAGCGTCTATCATCGCTAGTCTGGCTTGGCCCAGTTCTGGTGCTACTCATTGTCAGCCACTAGTCAGACCTTGAATAGCGTCTCTGGTAAGGAAAGTCTAGTCAGACCCAGCTCTGCTGCTAGACAGAAGGTTTAGATAACTAAAAATTTTTATTCTGTATTTTCTAGATTGTATCTAGCGATGCTGATCTGGAAAGTTTAGCTAGACCCAGATCTGTTGCTGACCAGAAGGTCTTGGCAGAGGGGAAATTCGCAGTTAAGGTATTGAAATACTGTGACTATATGACATGAGTCATATTGAAGAAAGAAAAGCGAGCGAGATAACAGATAAGGATGGAAAATAGAAGTAAAAAATTAGATAAGACACTCGAATTCAACGCGATTGACTGATTCTAAATATGTGCTAATGTGATACGAATGAGATAAATTAATTAAAGGAATATGAATCTATTATTCTGTTATTCACTTTTTCAAATCCGATGTCTTTGAATAGCCAATTTTAAATCTTCAAATTCCGCCGAGTTTTAGAATTTTTTGCCTTGAATTCAGTGCAATTAAAATTTGTTATTTTATCTAGAATTTGTGTGATAAATATATTTAACTTGTCTATTGAATTTGTGTTGACGAATTGAAAAAAATTAAAGCTTAAAAGTTTATTTATTTAATTAGTACGAATAGAAAGTTTGAAAGTTGAATACAGCCAGCAGACGTTTTTATTTGTTTAGGTTATTATGTGAATTATCATCTGACAAAGTATTAGTCGGGAGGAAATGACTGAAAATAATTTTTTTACGTGTTTGGGGAGATGTAGCTCCCTACACGGAGAAAAAAGAATTGTTGTGGTTACTAAAAATTAAGTACACACAACAATTCCGGATTGTCAATATAGAACCAGCAGCTCTATTTGTTGTTGGGGCAAAAAAATGGTTAAATGGGATTGTTCGGTAAACAAACAGAATTGTTTGATGAACAAAGAAAATTGTTATGAAACAGTTGAGATAACAAAACTAAATTGTAAAGTCGGCCAAACAATTTGTTTTATTAACAAAGTTTGATCCGTCTAATACAATTTGTATAGTTTCTTCGCCTTCTAAAATAATCGATAACAGATTTCCATAGGTCATATCACCAGTTTCATTTGCATTAAAATTTGTGGAACATGCAGCTTCTGAATCAAATTCTTTGACCACGGTTAATAGTAACCGTGTATAACTTACCGATAAACGATGAAATTGACTCTTCATTTATTCACCACACTTGCAATAGATTTCTCACTTTAACCGGATTCATTATTTAATATCACTTTGTCATTAAAAAAACTAATAATAAAAGCAAAAGTGGCACATGTGCCAGAAGCAAACGACGCGACGATCTGCACGCCAGTTTGCGAGAATTCAAGATGACCACGTGACATGAAACAATAAACTTGTCAGCTGAACAAATTCGGATTGTTCCATCAGCAATCGGCAGAGAGTTTGCTTCTGCAACTGTACGGAATTGCAAACTGAACAAAACTGACAACAAAAAATTCGTATTTTTTTTAAAACAACGTACATTTGTATTGACAACAATCCGAATTGTAATATTAACCTTTTGAATTGTAATATCAACAAATCTACTGACAACAATCCAAAAATTGTTTGCACAACGATCCCATTTTTCTCCGTGTAACCCACCGCTGATAGCGCAGCTGACGATCATCTAGCTTCATAACACAACTGCAACAATTATTTCACAAATTATTAGCCGGGAGAACATGACCAACCTAAATCTTTCGCTAACTCCCGGACTATTAAATCAGCTACTAGACCTGTAAAGAGAAAAACTGCAATTATTCAGTCAGGTTTTTACAAAACATATTTAATAAACAGGGCTCGATGGACGCAGAATTTAATAAGCTTGAATAGTGCCAGAATAAAAAAAAATCTTTTAAATAAAATTAATGACAAAAACATCAGTTAAGGAGAGGTTCTCATTGCGGCGACGAAAAACAATCCAAATTTTGACATTTTTTGCTGGGATCGGTTATAACTTAATTTATTAACGGTTATCATGGAAACGGTTGATATGGAAACGCTTGCTATGGAAACGGTTATCATAAATACGGTTGCTATGGTAACTATTACCATGGAAACCATACGACTGTACGACGCACGAACTGATGGACGCCAAAGTGAAACTATAAGGCTCCCGGGCCTGAGCCAGGAAACCCTAAAAACTGAAAAAGTGGAAATTTGAAAAATTAGAAGTGGAAATGGTAGTGGGAATATAAATTGGAAAAGTAGAAGTGGAATAGAAATGGTAATGGAAACTATCATTTCCAATTTTTAAAAACTGATATCGGATTTGTAATCAGCGACCCAAAACCATAATATAATAATAATTTGTTGAATATTGGTCGATATTTGAATACATTCTTAAATTTTTAGGTCATGATATAGTGAACAATAATAATTGTTACAGAAATTATATGATATCACACACGAATGTAAAAAAGCTTGGTCAAAACAATAAATAAAAAAGTGTTCAAATATTGGAGATTATATGCACGCGCTAATTGAGTATCAAAATAGAATTTATTGATGTAATTTATCGTTATTAATTAAGACTGTTGATTGTTTGCTTCATTCTATAACTACACTTATTGCGTTGAATAAAGTTTTGTTTCATTGACCGCGAATGAGTTTGCACGCACGTGGCACGTTACATTAAAAATAAAACCGATGCCACCCGTTCATATAATGTTTATTGAACTACCAATGTAAGATTATTCTTAACTTTTCGTGCAATATGCTTCCTACCGAAATTTCTGTGAAAGATAATTATAATTTATTGCAATTCAGTTAAGAATAATTCTTATTTAATAACGCTTTAAAATTATTTTTTCTAGTTTTCATGCAGTCAGTCATATCGTATAATTGAGAAAAAAATTTATGTTTTTTTTTAATAAGATTTGAATTTTGTAAATGATAAAATTATCAATTCACCAAATCTTAATTAGTCCAAATATTTATTTGTTCGAATTTTTATTTGATAGAATTCTTAAAACGACGGAATTTATTTATCCTAAATTGCAAATGATCAAACATTTAATCGACAGAAATATTTCGGCGCTGTTTTTGAAATTTACCAATTAGAATATTCTTAATAATTTCTGATTGGTCAATTTTAAAAATCGGTCTAAAATCTTTCTGTTAATTGAATATTTGGCCATTTGAAATTTCGGAATAATGAAGATTTGTCGTTTTAAGAATCATATCCTAAAAAAATTCGTGCAAATGGAAATTTGAACAAATAAAGATTCGGTGAATTCGAAATAGCATTTAGTTAGTAGTTCGCCAGCCTATTTTGTTTAGTGTTCTCCTTTTTTTTACCAACCCCACATAACCTTGGCATGCGGAAGCCAAGGTATCTGTATACAGATTTCCCAATAGAAAATTTTAATTTTTGACCATTTTAGAATTTTTATTTTTTGAAAAAATCCATGAAAGAGATTCTAAAGAATCATTCAAAAAGTTTGGAAAAAATTTGATATATATTTAACAGAAGAGTGCAATGATGTTTTAACTCATATTTTTCTTTCTTTTTTTGCAAAAATTAAAATTTTTGAAAATCCATGCGAGAGATTCTTATAAGAATCATTAAAAAAGCGTGGAAAAAAATTGGCGATGAAAAATAGTCAAAATTGAGAAAGAAGATAGATATTTAAAAAATTAAGTTTTTCAAGAAATTAATTTATAAAATGGTCAAAAATTAAAATTTTATTTGTTTTGCCATCCTGTATGTTTTTAGAACCCAAATGATGCAAGAAAAAAAATATATTTTCCTACGATCATTAAAATGTAAACTATTCAAAATGAAGGTTGTGACTCCCCTTAAATAAGAATTCTTATAATTGGAAGATTCATTTAAAAAGAAAATCTATTAAAGACTAATTTGATAAATGAAAATTCGTCTAAATAATAATTATATCTAATAAAGTAAATAAAATACCTAATTATAAATCTACCATTAATGGGTCAGTACTGTACCAATTGGTATAGTACTGACCCAATTCTGACCCATTACTGCCTGCCAGTATGGCAATAAATATTTAAACAATAGAAATTCAATAAAATAAACAATTCTGTTAAATAAAAATGATTCTTTATGAAAATTTTGCTAGACACAAATTCTGTTAAATAGAAATGGTATTAATTTGTTGTACATTAGAAAATCCTCTATAAAAAAGTTCTAAATTCTATTAAATCAAAATTTAGTTTAATATGAATTCTGCTTCATGAAAATTCGGCTCAATATAAAATATACTTTTTAAAATTCTGCTAAATATTAATTTGAGAATTTTTAATTCTACGCCGCATAAATTCCTACAAGTCTAATGTGGGGTCCCCTTTTGTGATTCATAAGCAATATCGCAGAAATCTTATCAGTTGCATTTTTGTGAATGAAAATTATTTTGTCGAAATCAAAAGTATTAAAAAATTTCAAGTAATTTCATCATCAAAAACTGTTGTCCAATTAATATCAAGTCAAACAGGGCTTTTTTTAAAATACAAAAAAAAATTTGGTGTGCTAAAGAAAAATTTCATTGAAGCTTGAAAATATGAAAGTCATATTTCCCAATCGTTAAAATTCTCAACCAATTATTTTTGCAAAATACTTATCTCAATTTGTTATTTTCCCAAAGTATACTTTTTCCAATCTGTTATTTTTACCAACCTTCTAACTTTCAACCTGAGTCGAAATTTAGCTTCTACTAAACGCCTTTAAACTGGCACATAATTCCAATTCTTTCTATTAGGAGGCGTTATGTAAGAAGTTAATAATTTTATCAATAGTTGAAATTATTAACTTCCATCTCTTTTACTAGTTTTTGCAATACACTTAGGGACACAACTTTTATTCAAGTCGCATAATCGCATAATGTTCTGAAACTGAGCATACCTTTGGTATTATTGTGAATTGTTGAGAATACACGCAAAATACATTTGATTTTCAATCGCAGCCACACATAATAATACTTATACCTAACATTTTAAAATGAATGTTATTAAATCACTTCGAAATTATGTGATAAAATCTCTGCAAATTATTTATTTTTCAGTTTTAAACGTAGACGAGGAGAGAGCTTATTTGCATATGGCGATATTGTTTCTCTAAAACGTTGTAACTTACTTCCCATTAATGCAGAGACGATTTAAACTGCTGTTTGGACTGATCTCGTTCCTGTAAAAAAATCTATTTTGAAAAGTTTGAAATGTTTTAATATAATAATATAAAACGAGTAAAACAAGAATATATTATATTTTACGTAATTAAAAATAACTTTATATAAAAGATATATTATGAATGTAAAAATTTTCCCCTCATAACAAAAGGATATCCCTAGGATATCCATATCAATGGTCGATAACCTAGAATGGTCCCCAGGATATCTCGGGATATCCATAGGATATCCCCAGGATATCCAAACCGCCGGTCTGTGGGACATCAACAGGACATCAGAGGATATCCAAAGGATATCCCTAAGACATCCACAAAATATCTATTGGATATTATATCGCAGGATATCCATGGGATATCCTCAGGATGTCCGTGGGATATTCTTAGGATATTCACGGGATATTTAATATCACAACATATATTTTTAAAGGTTAAAATTGTTAAGCTAGTATAATGAATAATAATATAATAAAAACAAAAATCTTATGAGCTTCTAATTTATTTTAAATGAAGATTTGAAACGCATTTTTCAAAGTTTTTAAATAAACTCATGCACTTAATGTATAATTAATATTAATAGTTATTCGTTATTTGCGGGGAAGAATTTATATTGTTTAAAGCCAATTTATTTTCTGGCAATAATAAGCATATGAATAAAGGAATGAATCACGAATGAGAAAAAAATTAGTTAATAATTTTTCAAATTAATCAACTTTCTCAAAAAACAAGTTGCATTTTATTTTATTTATATATTTAATTCACAGAATATTCTCACTCGTAGTCTCATAATGACTTTAAAAACAGTATCCTGAGAATATCTTCTTGACATCCAGAAGATATACTGAGAATATCCTGAAAATATCTGTGGGATATCCTGACGATATCTATGGGATATCTGGAGGATATTTATGAAAGTCTTTAGAGATATCCAATGGATATCCAAACCGCCGATTTTTTGGATATCCTTAAGAGATCCTTTTGATATCCATAGGACATCCCTAGGATATTTGCGGGATATTATCAATATATCCCAAGATATCTTGTGTTATTAGGGTCTAAATACAAATTGATGTCAATGTTAATATTTAAGTTCTCTTATTGATCATTTCACTTTTTTCAGTTCACAAAATTATTTATTAACTACATTAAAATCATTTAAGAATTATTATACACAAATAAAAACTAACTATGCGTAATTGCATAATTTTATTTTTATTGCATAATATTTAGTTTTTCGTTGCATTATTTCAAAATTTTCATTGACATAAAATCGGGTTCCTAAATATACTGTAAAGAACAATATTTATAGGCTTAAATGAATATTTTGAAAAGGATTATATGAAAAGAATAATTATATTCCTTGATTAAAAATTTTTTAAATTAACTTTTTAGTCCTATAGAGTAGACTTAAGTAGACTTTAGGAGAATCTAAGTAGATTTAAGTAGTAGATTTAGTAGACCTAAATTTCGACTCGAGAACCTACTAACTTCTCATTATGTACTAGACAGTTACTTGTGTTTTATCTTCTCAAACAGAGTTATCGGAGCATAATTATTCCATAAAAATAATTAGAATTTTCAATTTAAAGAATTTAATACAATGTATAATTACTTTTTTGATAAATGTCAGCATATTTGAAAAAATAAATGAAGATCAGAATTTAATTTTTGCGTATACGATTACAATGATAACAAGCAAAATTGAGTTATTCATAAAATTAACAGAAATCTTGGTCGATGTTGGTCCTATATTTAAATGGCATTGAGTTCTACATTCCCATACGTGGACCAATAATGGCGACAAAATTTCGTTTAATATTTAGCCAATCGTTAGCCTTGGCAATTTTCCACTGGGTTATTTTTATATCTCGAGACATTTCATTTTTTTCATTATGAATACATATCTTGTTTTGACAGTTGGGGAAAAAACAGATTTTCCTGTGTAAACAAGTCTTCAAAAAGGTCTTTTTAAAATAAGTTTAATTTTATTATTTAACTAATTAGATTTTATTTTAAACGGTTTTGATATTGTAATTTCAATGATATTTATAATCTCAAAAAAAAGTGCAAATAAATAAAGAAAATTATCGTCATGCCGATATCCCGTGTGAAATACACATTCCATCACAGCAACGTTTACGATGACACGTCATTCTGACTTATGCTCGTGGTGTCATTGACTACGAGTATTCCGAGGCGCGACGCTTTCAATCTCGCGATATCTTTTTATCCCCGCTCTCTCGGATCTTAACCTTGCTGGCCATGAAAAAAATTTCGGTGAAGTCTTTGCATGCATACTTTTCCACTTACTGACATAACTTTCCCATGGATAACCTTCGACCGTTAAAAACATTTAATAATAATTAAATAGCATAATTTATTTTTCATCGAAATTTTCATAGAAAAATTCATATTTTAAATGAAAAAAATGAAATTATTTTGAAAAATTGTTGACAATTGTCAATTATTTCTTTCTTTATATACATTATAAACGAGAGAGGGCCTGCACACATTAAAATAAAGAATCAGAAATTGATTGGATTGAAATTCTCACAAAATTGATATTTATTTTTTTTATTAGTAACTTAAAAAAATAATTACTTATTATTAAAAAAATTAAAAGAAATTTTTTTTAATGAAAATTAATTTTTAGAAGCAATAATTTTAATTTACACATATTTTTTCTAGTGTCTGAAATGTATATTTTTTATCGTGTGTCCCAAGCTTCCACCGGACACCAATATTGTTTTTCAAACAGACTACTAGGTTATCCTATTTCACATTTTGTAAATGTACGTAGTCATTTTGTCCTACTTAAAATGACTAAATTATCACATATAACAATCCTGACGTATGCATAAAGATTCAACGTTAATTATTCTATACAAAATTTTTGTAATGTTAAATTTTTATATTACACAATTTAAAATAATCATAGTAAACTATGAAGTATTAAAATGCGTTGCAAATTTAATTAAAAAGATTAAAATAATCTTCGTTTTTGCAAATAGAAACTTTTCTAAGTTTAATATTTGAAAATTTACAATTTTAATCTTTTGATGGATTATTTTAATCTTCGATGGAATTTTAATTTTAATCCAGTTTGGTATTAAAATACTCCACAATTTACTGTGGATTAAATTTAATATTAAAATTGTAATTGTACATAAAACAATTTTTTTTGGTATTATTCATGTAAAAAAAAGTAATCAATTTCCATTATTCTCTTGCGTAAACTTGACTCGAAAAAATTTTTAATCTTTCACTGAATCTGTTCACGCAATTTCAACTCATACATTAATAATTATTTTCGTTGTTTCGTATCACTCCCAATATATTTTTCTCCTTGTGATCCTCAATATGATAAAAATAAAAAAATACTCATGCAATCCAGAGCAAAGTGCAGTCTATGAACCATTTTAATCTCATTTCTGAATAATTCAATCTGCAGTTTGGATTTTAATTCAGGAAATCATGTTACCTTCAAGTATGAAAAATAATTTTTAAATTATTATAAATAACAATTTTTTATATTATTTGAAAAAAATATTTCTTTATTTATAATACAAATTCATTATTTAATTAAGTTATATTTATTAACTATAAAAATTCTGCGGGAAGTAATTTTAAAATTTAAAGTCACTAAAGAGTCAATCTCTGTTAATATTTGATTAAATGTTGATAATTTTATAACTCTTATAATATATATATATATATATATTTGTAATTTAAAGTTACAATATAGACGACAAACAGAATTAGAGGATTAAGTGCGGGGAAAATTATTGGCGTCATTCGAGATTCCCAGAGAAATTTCTGGACGCCATGAATATAAACTGCATTTGCACGTAATCTACCATCGTAGCGAATGACTAAGTTTGAATCTTGCAGTTGAACGAACGGGTGTAAGGACGTACGCATACGTGCAACCAGTGCGGTGGACAGCGGGGTAAATCTTCCACGATCTTGAAACATTGCAGTCCAATGATTTTGATAATACAAATTATTCACAAGAATTTAAAACTTAAAAACTTCTTTTAATATTCTCTTCTTTTGCAATGGAATTTTCCTAACATGTATTAAGGAAAAATTTTTTTCCAAAAAATTGGTAAGTTTTCTAATTTTTAGAGAGTAGAATTTTTTAAAATTCTACTTTAAAAAATATATTTTTTTTTGAAAAACAATACTTTTTTTCTTGATGCAAAGAATCGAAAAAGTTTTCACCACTTTGGAAATTACAAGTGTCTAAAGTTGTGCCGACCATACAAACTAACTATGGCATATAGAGCTGATCTTAGCTGGATGCTGTTAGCTAAGGCAGTTGTCAGCTAGAAAAACATAATAATTTAGCTAAAGTAACTAAGAGCAAAAATTATTAGCGGTAATGACTAAAGATTAGCTGTGTTAACTATTTCAATTGCAACAAAATAAAATAATCTGCGCTATGACTAAAATAAAAATTCATTGAATTAAATATTATTTAAATGAGTTTAAGTAAATATTTTTTACTTCAATTAAAATATTCGACTTTCAAAATATTTAGCTCTTTCATGAAATACTATGAATTTCTTCGAAACTTGAAATGTTTATTGAAATTAAAATATATTTATTTCAACTTATTCCAAGTAATATTTTTATAATTTAACAAATTATCTTTTTGTAATAAACAATATATATTTGATAAGGTACATGAATGAGTAGATGGTAATTATTTATGCATAATGAAAACGTAGTTTTATTATTTGGTAACTCATTTTCGGGATTCTTTGTCTCGGAAGAGTTTTGACTTCGTATATCTGGGGGTCGATTATGTAATTTCATTTTCATTCCCAATTCCACTTTTTCTAATTTTCATTCTCATTTCCACTTCCACTTTTTCTAATTTGCATTCCCACTTCCATTTCCAGTTTTTCTAATTTTCATCCCCACTTCTACTTTTTTAATTTCCATTCCCACTTACATTTCCGCTTTTTTAAATTCCATTTCCACTTTTTCTAATTTCCACTCCCACTCTCATTTACTCTTTTTTCTAATTTTCTGATTGTCAGTTAGTTGAATATTAAAAATTTTTTAATTTATTAATATGATGTAGATTGTTTACCTCATAACTCGTCTTGCCCTCACACAAAATAAAATTAAAGGTTTGAAAGTGGAAGTGTGAATGAAATTAAGAAAATGGAAGTGGGAATGAAGGTTTTAAAAAAGTGGAATATATATTCGATAAATATTGTTATTAAAATTTAATATCTATTTTATTTATATGAACAAAAATTTACGAAAGAAAAAATACGTACACACCTTTGAAATTTTTCAAGTTATCCTATAATTCCATCTTCAATCTCTCCTCGGGAAATAACTTTTTCATGCTCTCCTTAAACCAGGGAGTAGCCTTAAACATAAAGTACACGGTCCTTATTTTCAAAAATTCTCTCATCTAATAAAAAAAATTACGTAATTATAAAAAGAAATTTTTTTTAATATTATCTTTTATTTTATATAAAAATTTTGTTCTAACAATCAAATATTTAATTTTCATTTTTAAGTTAACTGTGCAAAACTGAATTCGTTATATACACTGAAAGAAAATTCATACTACTAAGTATTAAACTCATATTAGAGTTTAATATAAATGTTACAATTTAGGGAAAAAGTGCACCTATACTGATTACTATTACAGTTTTTATGAAAATATATAATGAATTTAAGAGTTTTTATTATTTTAAGAAATAAGAATTAGTATATTTATTTTAAAAATTAGTATTTTCTTTATGAATTCACAGAATACGAAATATTATAATAAATAATTTCACAAAATAGTAAGAAAAATAACATATATCCGTATACTTATTTCACATTTTGTAAAACTTTATATTAAAAGTCACGGATTTTCCCGAGAGACTACGAATTTAACCGAAGTTCTGTCTGTTTGCGGCTTCGTGTCCTACTCGAACTTCTACGACTTGATCCGATTTTCGAAAGTGTTGTTAACCAGCAGAACGTACCTATCAACTGTCAACACACGTGTTTCAAATGTTTATAGTGTTTTAAATTCTTTTTAATTTAAATTTATTTTCAATTTATAAAAAATGTTTTATTAAAGTTATTTAATAATAATAAATTTATTATTAATTATTAAATTTATTATTATTTTTATTAATTTTTATTTTTTGATGTCATCTTTACAATTATTTAATTTTTATTTGCAATAAAAATTTTTATAACAATCATAATTTTTAATCTGAAAAAAAAGAAAAATCTATATAAACAATTAATAATGAAAATGAACCCAGCGTAACCTCTATAAAATAACACCATTGGCACTAGTAAACTATTTTTTATTATTAAGTTATTATAAGTAAACTTCTTTCTCGCAAGTGGTAAAAATATTCAGTAGTTAGTATATAAGAAAACGATATATGCCGACCCCCAGCGAAATTTATCGTTATGCGTGTAGAATTGTAAGTGTAGGTTTCGTTGCGATCGTGTAATGTCTATGTATAAGCGAAATGAACGTGCGTGTTCATTAGTATGTGTATTAACCTGTATCGTAAGTGTGAATGTGTTGTTCCTAGTCTCACTCCTCTTCCTCCCGAGAATTAACGGAAACGTTCGAGTTTCCACTTTTTTTCCCTTTTCTTCCGACATTCTGAATTTTTCGTATAAAGTTTTACAAATATTAGAACGCTACATTCCATATAATGCAACAACTCTATGAGAATTTAATATAATATTTTCAAATATTGGTAATCTTTTTACGTTCTTTCTACAATAATTATTAATATTTGAAAAAAGATTTTAAGTTGGAACTTTAATATAAAGTATATTGAATTTTAATAAAAAGTACACTTTTCCCTAAATTCTAAAAGAATATATTAAAATGTAATACGCATTTTGTTATTTTTTCCTATGAAATTTCTTTCAGTGTACTTACTTTCGAAGCATTTATATATTCCTCCTTGTCCCTTTTTCGGAGAAGCTGCACTAGTTGTTCATTCCACATTTTTAAATAATAATTAATGTTTACTTACTAATATACCACTGCATTTAACAAAACTTTTCCACTTCAGTAACCATAGATTAAAAAACTTAAAATTTTGTTTGGCCCAATAGTCAGCTTCGTCTTGTTCGAAAACATTGTGCTCGTCAATATAAACTCGGTGTTTCCACCCTTGGTGCATAATATACTATTATTTTCATTATATATTTTTAATACAACTAGAAATGCTTCGAAGTATTTTTATTACTTTTCTTTTTTATTTTTCTATCATTTATTTTTTTTCTGATATGTAATATATATATATATATATATATATATATATATATATATATAATTTTAATAATTGCCATAGCAGCATTATGTATACCCTAATAACACAAGATATCTTGGGATATATTGATAATATCCCGCAGATATCCTAGGGATGTCCTATGGATATCAAAAGGATCTCTTAAGGATATCCAAAAAAACGGCGGTTTGGATATCCTTTGGATATCCCATGGATATCTGAGGATATTCACAGGATATCTTCTGGATATCTCTATAGACTTTCATAAATTTCCTCCAGATATCCCAACGATATCGTCAGGTTATCCCACAGATATTTTCAGGATATTCTCAGTATATCTTCTGGATGTCAAGAAGATATTCTCAGGATACTGTTTTTAAAGTCATTATGAGACTTCGAGTGAGAATATTCTGTGAGTTAAATTTTATATAAATAAAATAAAATGCAACTTGTTTTTCGAGAAAGTTGTTTAATTTGAAAAATTATTAACTAATTTTTTTCTCATTCGTGATTCATTCCTTTATTCATATGCTTAATATTGTCAGAAAATAAATTGGCCTTAAACAATATAAATTCTTCCCCGCAAATAACGAATAACTATTTAAAATCTTCAAATCTTTATTTAAAATAAATTAGAAGCTCATAAGATTTTTGTTTTTATTATATTATTATTCATTATATTAGCTTAACAATTTTAACCTTTAAAAATATATGTTGAGATATTAAATATCCCGTGAATATCCCACGGACATCCTGAGGATATCCCATGGATATCCTGCGATATAATATCCAATAGATATTTTGTGGATGTCTTAGGGATATCCTATGATGTCCTGTTGATGACCCACAGACCGGCGGTTTGGATATCCCGAGATATCCTGGGGACCATTCTAGGATATCGCCCATTGATATGGATATCCTATGGATATCCTAGGGATATCTTTTTATTATGAGGGATAATATTTATATATTTAATATATACATAAACTTTTTAACAAAATATTAATACGAAATGATTTTGAATTTTATTTCTAATAAATGAATTAATTGGGAAATTCTCATTCTTCTATTCTCTGTTCTTGTTTTTATTTTCTGTATTTGAGTGATATTGTGAGTAATCGTATAGTGTTTAAATGTCAGTTTAAATTGTGCCTTAGACGTGGACTATTCTTCCATTTAATTTTTATTTATTATTTTTTGTGCAAGTTTTGTTTTATTTATTTATTGTATTTTTTTATAAACATTTATTTGTGTTTGTGTATTACAAAATTGGATTATATTACAAAAATTCGGTACGTTAATATTTAATTTAATATTTTAAATTACAATTTAAATTGATTATGGGTAACAGTATACTATTTTCACTTTTTTTTATTTTTCTGACTCCAAATTCTATATGTCTCCAATGTGTGGGTGTATTTTTTTTGCTACCTTTCCTCCTGAGGAAGCTGATTTTTTAAAAATAGGTTATATGGGCTTATTTTCACTTAAAATTCATATATTTGAAGTTTTAAACAAATGTCCAGATGTATGTGTGTGTGTGTATATGTCACACTTATGGCTTATTGCAGTCATCAATATCGATTTATTTATCCGAATGTCTTTGTTTTCATTTAATCATCAATTATTTAATTTATAAATGTTCCTTTTTTTAAATATTATTAATTACTGTTTCCTAATAGAGGAAGTATTGTAATATCAAAATTTTTGAAGTGCGATTTTTTGATATATCTTTATGTTTTTCGACCTTAGAAATCCAAAAAAAAATCATTCTGGTTTTGTACAAACATTATGTTTGCTTAAATAGGTATCTCGAATATTTATTTTTATTAACAAATAACAATCTAGTAATACAATAAATATGTAATTATCATTATTACCTCTTGTTTTACTACAAATCTATTATTTGATCATAAGAGAATAATAAAATACTTAAATGAACACTTAGTAAAAATTTTATATCAGTAATAAGTAGATGATAATTCTTTTTTTTATTAAACTGTTGTTAAGGTCATGTGATTGTTGTGATTTCTCATGTAAATAATCTCCGCAGGTTTTCTCGCAAAATACATGATAGATTGAACTAAAATTTTGTGGATAACTTAAAAAATAGTATAAGGATTTGTTATTATGTCATAATATATATTATCAACAAAAATTTTCTTAAAAAATTGTATGTCAACACAGAAAATTAAAAGGCATTAAAATAAGCTGCAACGCTTCTTATTTTAATCCAATTTTGCTTATTTTAATCCATTTTGGTATTAAAATAAGCAAAATTGGATTAAAATAAGAAGCGTTGCAGCTTATTTTAATGCCTTTTAATTTTCTGTGAAATTTTTCTGAAACATGAAATTCTTTAAAAATAAATTATTTAACAAATTTTTATTTTTTAATTTATTTTTTTTTCTATTTTTACTCGTGAGATATAACAGCGATTTTTTATACTATTTTCAAATTCTCAACAAAATTTTAGCTCAATTTATCAAGTATTTTGCGAGAAAACCTTCAGAGAACATTTACACGTGGATTCACAACAATCACATGACCTTCAACGAGAAGTTGTTATTATACTTTTAAAAACGGTTCATATCTTAAATTTTGATTATGAGTTTAAAGGCAATAAATATTTTGTTTTGTAGTCCGGAATTATTTTTTTTTTAATCTAATAATTTATAACAAATTAACAGTTAAAATAATTCTTGAATTAAATTTGAAATATCAATATCATTATTTATAAGTACAATAACATCTTCTTGTTCAATAAACAGTTAAAGTTTAAATAAACAACAATATTATTGTGTTTTTATTAACTAAAATTATTCATTTATTTCAAAATGAAACTTGAAATTTTTTTATACATTTCCATAATTATTATTAAGAATTTTTTCCCAAATAATTATAGGAAATTTTACATAATTTCTGGAAAAATTATCTTATTCTTGAAAAGAAAATTTACTAAATATCTACCCGTGTGGAAATCTTCCCAAAGTCGCCCAAAGTGAGACTGGGCGCCAATCTGGGCCCAACTTGACTTCCCAAAGTTTGAAAAATGGAGAAATAAAAGAATTAAGTTAATTAAATTATTATTTAAATAATATGCTAAACAAATATACAAAAAAGCGCAACTGTAAAAAGCTCAAAAAAAATTTTGTTTTTCATTGTACTTGGGCAAAGTTTGGGTCAACCCAACCTGGCCCCAACTGGGATTTCCCAAAGTATTCCCAAACTGAAATTTAATTTAATATTCTGTTATAAATAAATTTAAAAATTTGAGAAAAAATGAAATATAATAAAACTAGTTAATTATATTTATATTTAATTTATATGACGTTTGGAGATTTTTCCAAAAGCCAATATATGGGCAAAATTCACATTTAAGGAAAAATAAGGAAATTGAAAACTTTAGTTAATTATATTAATGCTTAAATAATAGGGGAATAGTGTCAGGGTTGGACACAGTTTTGGTTTTTTGTTTATAAATATTTTGTTTAGATAAATTCAGTCAATTGTGGTATATGGGTGGAAAGATCTACAAAAGAGGAACACTTTTGCTGTGGACCGTAAATTGATTGGTTCAAAATTAAAAAAGTTATAAACATTTAAAAAAAAAAAATCTAGTCAGGGTTGGACTTTTCAGTCAGGGTTGGACACTTTTTGAAAATCGAAACGCATTATTGGTAAAAACGTAAAATAACATTTGTAATGTTTTTTATTCTTATTTTTTCATGTTTATCTTTACTTATTGTTTACAAATTGTAAAGCTTCATGGGTTTAAAAAAGGAATGAACTCAAATTATAAAAAATAACGCTTTATTGTTCCAAATAACTCAATGAAATGATGAACAAAATTTATACAATTTAAGTATTATTTTTCTAATATCTTTGGCACAATTTTGCACTGAAATATCAATAAAATAAAATTTATTTATAAATTGTGTCAAATTCATAATTAATATGGGTGTCCAACCCTAACTGTATAAAGTGTCCAACCCTAACTAGAAGCATCATTTTCGAATTGTGCTAACCATAACTAGACATGTGTCGCGATTCGATTTTTCACTTTTTTTCTTCTTAAATTATGTACCCCACAATACATTCAATAAGCTTATCTTGCCGAATTCTTGCTTTTTTTACACATTTTTTAGATTTATTCACAAGTCAAACAAAACTTTTTTTGTCTCTTCGATTGCACCGAAGTCACAAGAGACGCTACTTTTGATTCTCCAAAAATGTAATGCCACAAAAAGTTAGCTAATACTACTAGAAGATTCGTCACGTACGCACACAGGTGGCGCTAGTGTTCTTATTTAAAAAAAGCCAAGTGTCCAACCCTGACAAGTGTCCAACCCTGACACTATTCCCCTACCTTTCCTGAATAAATATAATGTATGTGAAGTTCTTAGTTTTTAATTTATTGAACTAAGCTAATTAATAATAATAACTTAGTCGTTTTTTGAGTTTGGGCTTTCCCATTCTCAATCATTTATTTCCTATTTTTATTCAATTTATTTATAATAATTGAACATAATTTTCTAATTTAATAAATTATTTAAACAAAATTTTGACTTCAACGACAACTATACTTTGGTACTTATGAATCCAAATTATTACTGGTAAAAATGTAAAATTAAAATAAATGAAATTAAGTAAGTGATATTTTTACTATAATAATTAAAATTTTATTATATTTTAATTTATTGTCTAACCTAATCATATTTTTCACATCTTTGATTCAATAACTGTATGATATAAATGATACTGAGAAATTAAAACTTGTCTGCAGGTACGCGTCGTTAGCATAGTGGTTAGAGCGTTAATCTATAAGTCCGTAGGTCGTAGGTTCGATTCCCCTTGTGCGCAGTTTTGTTTATTTCATAGGTTTGCGTTATTTCTAGATTTTAATTTATAAGTTGTACCAAAACTTGAAAATCTAATACATACACTTAGTGTAATTGCCTATTATTTAATTTTTAAATTATATAAATATTTTTTTTACTTTTTTTACTATATACATTGTTTGTTAGTCGTCATCTTTAATACAATTTAATTTTAAAAAAAGGATGATTTATTTAAAAGGAAATTATATTTATTCATTTAATTTACTCGTTTGTTGTTAAATTATTTATATAATTATTAATTAACAATTATAAATAAAAATGTAATAACTCAATCTAACCCCAGCTGGGATTTCTCAACCTTGGGAAATCTTTGGGATCAGCGTTACGCGCCCAGTTTGGCCGTTTTCTGGGTTGCCCACTTTGGACATTGGGAAACCCAGTCTGGACCAGATTGGGGCCCAGTCGACTTTTCCACACGGGTAAAGATATTTTCTATAAATAATAAAATAATAATAATAATATAATTATAATAAAATTCACTTGCTTAACGTGTAAAATTTGATTTAAATTTTGAGGTTATGTTTATGTACCCGATAAGAGGCGAGGAAAAAAATTAAAATTATGCATATATTAAGCATAACTTGATCATTTTCAATTATTCTGAATAGGCGAATTTACGTTTTTACCCAATTCCCCAGTAAACATCTAAATATAAAAAAATGAATTCTTTTTTATTCCGAGTATAGATAAGTCTATAGAAAAGAATTCAAACTTCTTATTTTTCTTAATGCGCAAAGTTTTTTATTTTCAAACTTTTTGGAAGCTAATAGAAAAAAATTAAATGTTTGGAGAGTAAATTTTAAATGTCTATTCCTTTCAATCGCCAGCTTCAAAATTTCCAAAGTGTATTGAAAGGAATAAGAAATTTGAAAAGTGATGTAGATGTGGTTATTTCTATAAGACTATATAGGCCATTTGGAGCGTATTTAGTGTGGAGAATAAATGAGGCATTTTTATGTTTTACAATTGACTGCATCAGGTTGTTAAGAAGAATATGCATAATTTAGAGTATAAATTTTGGCCAAGTCAAGAATGGATTTTTCTACTTTTTTCTGCTTCATCGAGGAATTGAATAAAAAAGTAAATTCACCCATTCAAAAGAATTGGAACTCTGAATTCTTTTCAATTATTCCCTTCTTACCGGGTAAACTGTCATTCCAGCAGAATAGCCTAAACGAGGTAAACTGTTATTAGGGCAATTAAAATCATCATTAAGATAACGTAATCTACGGACGACGCCTAAGAAATAATTTTTTTTATCTTTAAAAAATTGATTGAAATTTCCCTGGAATTTTTCCTTGTGGGTAATTACAGAAAAAATTTGATAAAAATTGTGTATTGCCAATAATAATTTTAAAAAACCCGTTAAAATGAAAGATATCAACAATTTTCAGACATTATCAGGTTTTGCTAATTCTTGATATACTTGTCGAGTGGGATAGTAAAATATTTACATTCATTTCTTGGATGAAAATATGACTCCTGAACTCTTTAAATAAACATAAAATAAAAATGTTTTAAACATTTTTTATTAAATTTTCCACCTGAAAATAAATATTTTATTTAATGTAAATATTAAAAAGGGCGTTTATTATATTTTAGAAATACACAATGACTCACTGATTAATTAGTAACATCTAATGTTTTTTAAGTTTCAAAAAAAGAAGTTACATAAAATAGTTGCAGTTTCCCAGATAGCACGGAATCTTGCAGGAAGTTAACAGGAAGTTAACGACCATAAGTTCGGAAGTTAACACTGTTAACTTCCCGCTAACTTCCCAGAAGTTTTAAATGTCGTCAGCGTTTAAGTAAACACTGTTAACTTACTAGAATTTATAAAGCTAAATTTGTCGAAAGTTTTTTTTAGTAAGTTTGCATAAATTTTGCAAGAAGTTTTTTCTGATAAATTCGAAATTAAAAAAAATATTTTTTTTCAAGATGTATATGGGCGATTGCACGTGAGATTTACCTATGACCTTTTAAATTCATCTAAATATATTTTTTCTTATTCTTTGTAGAAAAAAAGGTTTACGTATTTTTTTATTTTTTTTATAAGTGCTCAAATTTTCGAGTTATGAATTTTTAAAAATCTGATTTTTTCAATTTTTTTTTAAATACACCTAATTTCAATGACATGTAACTCTAAAAGTATTAAATTTAGGAATTATGACCAAGATACAAAAAAGTTTCAGTTTTTTATCGACTTTCAAAATATGTTAATGAAAAAAAAATTTGAATTTGTTTATAAAAAACGGCGATTTTTTATAGAAAAATTAGTTTTTTTTAAATTAGGCGCGATTTTAAAATTTTTTTTTTATTTTTACACACAGGAAAATAAGAAGAAAATTTTGTAATAAGTTTTGGAGTGGGCCTGATGATCCTTTTGTTTATATAATTTGTTTAAAAAAAAATTTTTCTTTTTTTTAGTTTTTTTTTTATTTTTCAAAATAAAATGTATTTTAATTTGCTTTTCTATGAGTTTACTAGTAGATCCTAGTGTCAAAAATACTTTTCATTTTGAAAAATAAAAAAAAAAACGAAAAAAGTGAAATTTTTTTTAAAACAAATTATATAAACAAAAGGATCATCAGGCCTACTCTAAAACTTATTACAAAATTTTCTTTTTATTTTCATGTGTGTAAAAATTAAAAAAAAATCGCGCCCAAATTTAAAAAAATTTAATTTGTTTATGAAAAATCTTTTTTTTTATAAACAAATTCAAATTTTTTTTCGTTAACTTATCGCCGTTAACTTTCTGTAAAGTTCGGTGCTATCTGGGTTGTAACAGAATCAAGCCAAAGTAAAATTGTAGCTAAAAAGTCAAGATTTCAAATGGAACTAACGATTTTTCGATATCTGTTTAAATATATATTGTGTATTTCAATAATTAAATTAAATAATATAGTATCCGGTTTTTCCCTAAATTTATTTTCATGCATAATATAAATGTAAAAAGTGGAATAATTACATAATCGACCCCGAAGTTATTGTTAACAATTTAAAAATCACTCCAAAAGAAAATTACTCTGTAATAAATGCTAATAAAGATATTTTACTTGCTAAAATTATTATAACATCATAAAAAATGTTGTAAGTTATTTATTTTCGATAAAAATTGATATTTAACTAGAAACTTAAAAGTCGCACAAATTTAAAGAAATAAATTTTTCAACTATTTTATGTGACGAAAAGTAGGTCACATTACCATTAGTTATCGTGGATTTCAATATGCTGATTGATAAAGTAGAAAATGCAATGGAGTTTTTGAATTTACAACCAGACCGAAACTTCACTGATCAGTGACTGCAGAAACCTCTGCCTAAGTAACGAATTTCAATTCTATCCGAACAGTTTTTATAAATTTGATTATAAAAATTCTTAAAATTAATTTACTTTAACATTTTTTCGATGGCAAACAAAAAATCCATTCTAATTGTTTTGTTTTTAATCCAGGCCAAAAACTTTAAATGGCAAAGTTATTCCATTTTTCATAAGCTTTCAAACGATACCTTAGATTTTTCAGTATAGTTAATATTAAAAATTCTAGAACTGAAAAACAACTAGGTGTTCATTTCATGACCATTTAGCTTCCTCATCATGATACACTTATATTTAAGTTAAAAAGAAGGATTACAACTAAAATAGCGATTAATTTTTTAAATATTAGTAAAATGTAAACTTTGTAAACCTCAATCGATTCGTTTTTATGCCAGGAATACAATTTTGACAAGAATTAATTAAAATTTTTATATCAGAAAAAGTTATTTCAAAAAATACAAAAAACGATTATTTTCAAAAATTCAAAAAAATGATTTAATCTATAGATTTCAGTAAAATATGAACTTTATATAGGCTAATCGACTCGTTTTAATCCAAGAAATAAGTTTTTTTACTAAACAAAATTAAATTTACAAAGAAAAAAATATTTAAAAAAAAATTTTTTTTTTAAATTTTGAAAAAATTGTAAAAAATAAAATGTGAATATATTCGGAAATCCTTGTGTCAGATTTTAGGTATTAATGATTACAATAAGCATACACAATTTCAGGACAATCCGTTAAAACGTTTTTGAGATAATTTGTACACAATATTTTGTGACATATACACACACATACATCTGGACATTTGCTCAGGACTTCATATATATTATTCCTAGATGAAAATGAGTCCATATAACCCAATTTTAAAAAATTGAAAAACGTCAGGAATGCAAAGCTTCCTCATGAGGAAGCAAAATGCGTGCCAACCCTCCCTACCTTACATATTTCATTCGAAGAAATATCTGCTTTTTAATTGTAATAAAAGAAATAGAAAACAAAATTTATTGATTTTGAATAAAACTTAAATTAGATCCATGGAAGGTAAAAAAATTGAAATAAATATACCTATGTCATTTTTTTAAGTTGCTACGCTTCGATGGGCGTTGTTTACTGTACTCTGACTAATTTATTTAATAAAATATCAAATTAATAACGAAAAAAAATGAAAATAAATTATTATAATACCTGAATATTTAAAATAATATCACATTTCAACAAGTCAAAATTAAAAATAATCGTGAAAATTAAAATAGTCATAAAGTAAAAAGTTGACGAAATACGCGACAATTATATCGTCATTTCAATGCGAACATCAAGTCAAAACTGAATTTCATTTTGTTTTAAAAGAATAGTATGGTTTCTGAAATACGAAGTGAATGAACTCAAAGGTAAACAAGATAAAGAAATAAGCATTAAAGAGTCTATTATGAATTTTATCTTCCGATTAGTAAAAAATAAGTTCTATTAAGGACTTCTTCTTTCTTATTAATTGTAAATTAATTTTCCCCTAATTTTCTTTTAAGTTTCAAAAATGCTAATTAAAGCTGAGATCTTAAAGATTATGTTGTAAAATTGTCAAATTTTTCCATACATTATTCTAGATTATGCCGGAAGTCAAAAACATTAGTACGACAATACGAAAATTGCATAATTTTTCTTGAAATCTTTTCGGTGTTTTAAATACAAAAAAAAAAGAAAAAAATTTTCTTGATATACATTTAGAAGCAGAATTTTATCAGCTTTCCAACCATCTAAGTTAGAAATCTCTAACTTTTCTCTAACTTAAAATATCTTGCTTTAAAGTCAGCACCGAATTTCCACTTCTCGCACGTTAGTCGTACCGACAGTTTCCGACGGTACCCTAATAACACAAGATATCTTGGGATATATTGATAATATCCCGCAGATATCCTAGGGATGTCCTATGGATATCAAAAGGATCTCTTAAGGATATCCAAAAAATCGGCGGTTTGGATATCCTTTGGATATCCCATGGATATCTTCTGGATATCTCTATAGACTTTCATAAATGTCCTCCAGATATCCCATAAATATCGTTAGGATATCCCACAGATATTTTCAGGATATTCTCAGGATACTGTTTTTAAAGTCATTATGAGACTACGAGTGAGAATATTCTGTGAATTAAATTTTATATAAATAAAATAAAATGCAACTTGTTTTTCGAGAAAGTTGTTTAATTTGAAAAATTATTAACTAATTTTTTTCTCATTCGTGATTCATTCCTTTATTCATATGCTTAATATTGTCAGAAAATAAATTGGCTTTAAACAATATAAATTCTTCCCCGCAAATAACGAATAACTATTTATATTAATTTTTACATTAAGTGCATGAGTTTATTTAAAAACTTTGAAAAATGCGTTTCAAATCTTCATTTAAAATAAATTAGAAGCTCATAAGATTTTTGTTTTTATTATATTATTATTCATTATATTAGCATAACAATTTTAACCTTTAAAAATATATGTTGAGATATTAAATATCCCGTGAATATCCTAAGAATATCCCACGTACATCCTGAGGATATCCCATGGATATCCTTCGATATAATATCCAATAGATATTTTTGGATATCTTAGGATGTCCTGATGATCTATGGATGTCCCACAGACCGGCGGTTTGGATATTCCAAGATATCCTGGGGACCATTCTAGGATATCGACCATTTATATGGATATCCTAGGGATATCCTTTTGTTATGAGGGTAGTGTACTTAAACTCATTTAAATAATATTTAATTCAATGAATTGTTATTTCAGTCATAGGGCAGATTACTTTATTTTGCCGCAATTGAAATAGTTTATATAGCTAATCATTAGTTATTACACTCTAAATCTGAATTAGTAAAAAAGTTTACTTATTCAGATTTAGAGAGTACAGCTAATAATTTGCGCTCAATGTTAGTTACTTTAACTAAATTATTACGTCTCTCAGTTGACAACCATTAGCTGCCATAGCTCACAGCATCCAGGTAACATTAGTTAGCAGAAATAGCTAATAAAATTGCTATCTATATAATAGCAATTAAAATTAGATGAAATTGCTAAGAGCTATATCAGCTAACTTTTTTTCTCCGTGTATTTCTACATTTGAGTATGAATTGATTTGAAGCAAAAATAATAAAAATCCACGTTTTTTTCATAAATTCTGTCTGACAATAGTCACAATATTTGCTTTTGTGCTCGATCACTATTAATTTCATGCATCATTTATGTTAATTAACTAAACAAATACTTTAAACCCTAAATTAAACGCATCGCTATGTCAACATTTGTAGTTGACAAAAATGACATTTAAAATTTAATCACCCATATACGCCAATGGTGAACTGTAAATTTTTGGTTGGCTATCAATGTAAATTTGTGTTTGCTAAAACTTTCTTTAAAACAGTGATGATACAGCTGCAGACCTAAAAAATAGAAAATAAATAATCTTTTTTCTATAATGTCGTCACAATTTTAGTTTGTAATTTTTTCAATTCATATTATAGCATAATACTGCTTCAATATTATTGTGTAACATAGATGGAGGTATATCAATATAAAAAATTTTATTTCAAATAAATATTTACTTTTTTACTGTGCTTAAGAAATTCAAAGTCCATAGAAAGCGATATTTTGTTGTGACTGACAGACTATTTTTTTCATGCCAGACATTATTGACACAAAGTAAAGCAACAAGCCGGACTCACAAAATCAGGAACTGATAGGAACAAGTGCATGTATTAGCAAAGGCAGTATTTTGCTGATAAACGCATTGGTATATGAGTATATTATCAAATGTATCTCATTATTATAAAAATACCTTTGCACTTACGTTTCATATTGGACCTATTGAACGTATTGACATACTAAACAACAATCAGAATTATTCGAATTATCAGTCATATCCTTGAGTGGATTATATTTAAACTTTTTGTTTACAGTCATTTATTAAATTGTAATATTGTACAATTTTTTATAACTTTGTTTATTTAAAAAAGGCATTGTTAGAAACTAGGAAAAAATAATTAATAGAATAGGATTTTTTTATATTTTTGGTATCGCTCAATAAGATTCCGTGCTCAGATTTTATTTTCAATCAACAGGAAATTTAATGTATTTTAATTTTACTTTACTTTATTACTGCCCAATAGGAAATTGTCACGAGTCACCATTGGCGTATTATTTGGCCAAATGATGGGAGCCAATGAAAAATCATTGGCACCCAATAATGGACCATTATTGATAAAGTCATGGGATGCGTCCATGATAATGAATAATAATAATAATTATAATATTATAATAATAATAATAGTAATAATAATTTAAAAAATCAATTATTTAAAAAAAAAATTTTTTATTTTTATTATTTTTTAATAGTTATTATTATTATTAATATTTTATTTGTAATAATTAAATAAAAAAAAAAAATTGTCATCACACTATTATTGAAACCATTTCTTCCAAAAAAAATTTTTGTCTCACATCCCAATAAATAGGAGAGACATCGGGCAGAAAAAAATTTCGACAAGAAAAAAATTTTAGGTCACTGATTATATACCAATCAAGTGGCACCCCAACTGCGAGAAACAGTGATGTTCGCCCTCTTTTTGCGGTGTTGAGCGAACTAAAGTCCAGAGCTGAGCCATCAGCGCAGCGCGGGAATATTTGAAAAATTTAATTTTTTTTTTCATTTTGTCAAATATTCTCTCCAAAAAAATTAACTATATAACGTAATCAATAGTTACTCAATTTTTTTACTACGAAAATTTAACAAAATAATTATTCGTAGCACATAAACAAATATTACGATGAGAAAATAATTTTTTTTTCAAATTTTCTCTGTAAAAAAATTAATTAACTAAATGAGGTAATAATTAATTAATTAATTTTATTTACTACGAAAATAACCAAAAAAATTATTCGTAGCACAAAAAAAATTTTACGATAAGAAAATAACTTTATTTTTAAATTTTCTCTGTAAAAAAATTATTTATGGCCCAAAAAATTATCACGATGAGAAAATAATTTTTTGTCAAATTTTCTCTGTAAATAAATTAATTAGGGTCAGTTGGGGTAAATGGGGACAAAATCGCTATTTTTCACAAATTACGTAAGTTTCTTTCTTTAAAAGGTAATATCTGCGGATTTATTTTTTTTAAGTTGTAATTTACATTCCCATTATTAATTTTATGCAGCAGAAAAAAATTTAGATAAGCTGAAACTGCCGCATGAAACTGACTGTCCCCATTTACCCCAAAATTTTGGGTAAATGGGGACAGCATAGTTTCTAAGAAAGTTTTAAGAAAAAAGTTTCCTTAAGTATATTACTGTATTAAGGGATGAAAAAACTTGAAAAAAATTTGTAGTAGATATATAATAGTTGAACCAATTAAAATTTTTTTATTTTTTTTTTATTTCAGTATTTTGTCTCGCATTTGAAAAAAAACAGACTTAAAAATCCCTGGCTCCCATTATTGGGCAATTAATACGCCAATGGTATTTTTCCCATTGGGTGTAATTTTACTTTTTTAAAAACATTTCCAAAAAATAGAAATTATTCATAAATCAATTTCACATAGAAGAATTTTAAGGAATAGGTTTAAAGAAACACTATAGAGTCCTTCCATAAGATATTTCGCAAGTATTTCTATTTCTTAAGAAATTCTATAAAATTTTGAAAAATTATCAGAAATTCATGCACACAGGTCAACTAATCTGTTTTTCTATCAATTCTAACTGTTTAAAGATAGATTTAAAAGTTTAAGCGAAAACTTATTTTCTTACAAATTTTCTAAATGGTATAAAGATGAACTCAAAAGTTTGAGTGAAAACTAATTTTCTCACGGTATTTGTAACTTTCTCTTTTTTATATACATAAATCTAAATAACAAAAGCCAATGGAGACTGCAAAATATGTGTTAGCATGTGCTGGCCATAGCCGACCGCAGCCCTTTTTTTATGATATTGCCTGCGATCGACCCTGGCGGGCGTATCTCATCGGTTTTGCAAGTTTCTTCCTAAAACACGAAAACTAAAATATTATAGAAAACTTTGCATTCCCCCCTCTTTTCTCATTTTCTGTACATTGAGTAAAGGATAAGGCCCTTTTTCTCAAATTGACCGTTCAGTTCGCTTTTGCCTAAGTAATAGTTAACACCTCGCAAAAGTTGCAACTCTAAAAAGAGTGTATTCTAAATCACGTACGTTTCTAAGTTCTGAGTTTCCTTAGTCTATTGCAATCGCACTCTTGAAATAGAATTCATACATTAAAGAAAAGTGCATAACATTCTGGCAAGGTCCCTTTTATGTACATTTGTGTTAAGTCTCTCCCTTGTGGGCCCTTATGAGTGTCGTTGTCCCTGCCAGGGACCGTTATCCACCGTCCAGAGTGTTATCTTATTTCTCTTGAAAAAAGCTCAATTTTTATAATCTGTGTTTAATTCTACTTGTGCTGATAAAATAACAATAAACTTACATTTTGTGTATTTTTTGTGTTTTTCATTTATTTTGTTTGTCCTCTTCTAACATTACGTGATATTCTCCCAACATTTTTTGGTCCTTCGAGCCGGATATAAAGTGAAAGTTTTGGTTAACAGTGTAAGTGATACTAATTAACATCTTTAAAAATGAGAGTGTCGTACATAAAGAATCATCTTGAAGATCAAGTGTGAAGCAGGTTCTTTATACAGCGTTAAAATCAACTTTATCCCCCACGTGTTTCATCGAGTTGTGTCGAAGCCGCTTAGAGAACTGTCGTCAGGGTAATGACACAGTTCAATCGTATAATTTAAAATACAGGCAATTACTCAATGAATTAAATTACGCTATTCAAGGGGAGTATACTAAACGGAGAAAATAAATATAGCTATAAAATTAGAAGAACGTGTAGCAATTAAAAGGTATATAATGAATTTACGGGACGAAATAAGTACACAAGTACAACCATCATGGCCCACATCTTTTCCCGAAGCCCAGCATCTTGCTTTAGAAGCAGAAGCTTGGCATAGAGAAAGAATCAGAAATAGAACATCAGCTATGAACAAAATTTCTTCCAAACCTAGTAATATAATGCCAAGAAATAACACAGGTTTTTCATCTCAAGGACATAAATTTGGGACAAGCCAAACCACTTTTAATCCCGCATCTCATACTCAAAGGCCATTAGGTAATAATGGAGTGCCTAACCATAGTATGCCTTTACAACAAAGGACACAAATGACTTGTTTTAATTGCAAACAAATTGGTCGTGTACAAGCCAATTGCCCTAATACTAAAATTTCTCAGGATTTTACGGTAGGACAATTCGGGAAACGACCTTCTCAAAGAGTACACGCGATTCTAGAACAGGAGGACAAGAACACTCCAATTTACAATATGATTGGAGAAAATCAAGAAACGACGGAAGAGCTGATCAAATAACCACAATATCCGGAAGACGATTGCAGTCAGCAGTTATCCGAGGAGACGGATTGGGAAACGCAAGATTATTGATTGACTTAGGGTCATCAATAAATATATTGTAATCCAAAAATGGCCCTGATAATTTCCCCAAAGTAGATAAAACAAAACGATTTTACATGGGTAATGAAGAACATAATTCTAGACAAGAAATAACACTCTAATACCTAGGAATGTCCCATGTATTTCATCTCGTGGACGATGATTTCCCTATACCTGAAGACGGTATCATGGGACTTCCTTTCCTCCATCGATACAAATACACATTAACGAATGACAATTCAAGACTTAATAACGTACGTTACGCACTTATTGATGATGGTATAATAATACCACCTCATACTATACAACTCGTAACATTTCCCGTTCGATCTACCGATAAAACTGCAGTATTGATGAACAACAAGTATGTTCCTGATTCTATATATACAATAAGAGATAACGCTATAAAAATACCCATTTCTAACCCAACAAACGAATACAAAACCTACCAAACGCAAGAATTTGATATGAGACCCACTGGTATGAAATTAAGAGGAATTCCGATAAAACATATCAGTAACAAAGAATGGTTAGATAGAGGCCGAAAGTTGTTAAAATGCTTTCGATTAGACTATTTAGAACCCGAAATCAAGGAACATATTACAAAAATTATCACTATGTACCATGATATTTTTTCTCTGGAAGGAGAGCCTTTACCGTGCACGAATTTAACAACACATAAAATAATTTTTATCGAAGACAAGATTATTAACACCAAAGGATACAGGCCACCACAACATCATAAAGGTGACAATCATCAGCAAATTACTGCCCAGTAAAAAAAAAAGAATTGGGAGTAAGCGATAAGAATTGGTGGTAACTTAAGCTGAATTCGGTTTGGCGAAAAAACCGAATTGGAACGTTACGGTGAATTATTTTTTTCTTACCGTGAATTCTTTTTTCTTAAACATTTGAATTGACGTTTGTTTATTCGAGTTTTCAATATAAATGAATAAAATAAATGCTTCGAAGTCTAAAAAAGCCGATTTGGAATAAGAAATATATAATTTTAAAAAAATAAATGAAAGCGAAGTGTGACAGATTCACCGACGATTTTATCAAGTGAGTAGTGTTCATATGATAAATTTACCATATGAGTAGTACTCACATGGTAAAATTGTCGGTAAATCTATCACATTTCACTTTTATTTCTTTTTAAAAAATTATATATTTCTTATTCCAAATCGGCTTTTTTAGACTTCGAAACATTTATTCTTATTCGTTTATAATGCAAACTCGAATAAACAAACGTCAATTCAAATGTTTAAGAGCAAAGAATTCACGGTAAGAAAAAAATAATTCACCGTAACGTTCCAATTTGGTTTTTTCGCCAAACCGCATTGGGTGGTACCCAAAAAAATGGACGCTTCAGGAGATAAAAAATGGAGAATAGTAATAGATTTTTGTAATTTTAACCTATACACGAATCAAGACGCTTATCAATTGCCAGTCATTGACGAAATTATCTCGAATCTAGGACAAGCAAAATTTTTTTCGGCTTTTAATCTTAGTTCAGGTTTTCACCAAATTCCCATGGATCCAGAAAGTCAGAAATACACTGCTTTTTCAACACCAGACGGACATTTTGAGTATAAAAGGATGCCTTTTGGATTAAAAAATGCACCAGCCACGTTTCAACGCATGATTGATAATGCCTTACGCGGATTGATTGGAAAAATTTGCTTCGCGTATCTTGACGATATTATAGTCTTTGGATATACCTTACAGGAACATAATACCAATCTTGTGACAGTTTCTGAAAGACTCCGTAAAACCAGTCTTAAACTACAACCAGATAAATGTGAATACATAAGACCAGAACTCGAATACCTCGGACATGTGATAACCTCTGAGGGAGTGAAACCTAATATCAATAAAATTTAAGCAGTACGTGAATTTAAGTTACCAAAAACTGTTACTGGTATAAAAAATTTTTTTGGACGATCAGGTTATTATAGAAAATTTATCCTCAACTATGGCACCATCGCTAAACCTCTAACCGAATTAACAAAAAAGGGAATCCATTTTGTGTGGGATAATAATTGCCATAAAGCATTTGAAAAGTTAAAGCATTTACTATGCACTGCACCCGTTCTGAAATATTTAGATTTTTCGAAAGAGTTTACACTCACCACTGATGCTTCCAATGTAGGAATCGGAGCCATATTATCTCAAAATGGCCACCCTTGTTGTTACATTTCGCAAACTCTCAATGGATCAGAATTAAAATACACCACTACAAAAAAAAGAGCTTCTTGCTATAGTATGGGCTGTAAAAAGAATCAGGCAATACTTATTGGTAAAAAGTTCAAAATTCTAACCGACCACCAAACATTGAAATGGTTGTTTAATGTTAAAGATCCTTCTTCCAAACTCATAAGATGGAGACTGAGATTAGATGAATTAGATTACGAAATCGAATATAAAAAAGGTTCAGAGCACCAAGCTGCGGACGCACTATCTCGTGTTTTCCCCATTAAAGAATTATCATCAGAAGAGTTAAATAAATTAACCATTAACCTTGAAGCCGAATTACCGGAGATAGAAACAGTTGAAAACAAAGAGGAACGAGATCTCTCAACACCAGAACCCAACGTGTAACAAACAAACACAGCTTTTATACCGATTTCAGTACCATCATCTTCACGAGACCTTTCAATATCAGAACCAAATTTCGAACAAATGGACGTACCTTCAATGCCGATTTCTGTACCGGAATTTTCATTACGTTTAACGGAAACTGAGGTTGTAAACAATAAAAATAGAAAATGTCTAAATAACGAATATTACCGTTGGTTTTCTCAACCAAGCTAGGGAACTATGTACATGGCCTAACATGGAAAATGAAATCATTCTATATGTTAAATCTTGTGAAATTTGTCAAACAGAAAAATTAACCAGGATTAAGGGGGGAACACCAGTTGTAACTCAAAAAATAATGCTTTTTTCAAGAATATTTTCCAAAAGAACAATGAATCTTTTTAAAGAATACTATTTATTAGTTAAAAGTACATGTAAAAAGCTGTAATTTAAAAGAAAAAAAAAATTTTTTTAACAAAAACTTTTGGAGATATGAGCCATTGAAGTGGCGTCTTAAGAAAAAAGGCGAATTGCGGTGACCAGCATTCTGCAAGTATACTTCGTCTGAAATACAAAAATGAAATTGATTTACATTTATTATAAGATTATCTAGTTCGTGATCGAAGGATTTAAAAAAAAAAAAAAATTTGACAAAATGGCGACCTGTCAAAGTCAAAAGTATGATTTTCGTTAAAAAAATACGGTCGATTTTCAGCTATATAAAAAAAAGTTTTGATTAAAAAAAAAAATCCTTCGATCACGAACTAGACTTATATGTGTAAATGAAGCACACTAAATTTTAAATAAATCGGTTTAATGGTATTCGAGTAATCGTGGTCACCGACTTGGAAAATGTCATTTTGAGAAAAACGCATTAAAAGTTTCAACTTACTTTTTTTTGTTCAGAAGAAATTTTGTTTCTAAGTTACAAAGAGTCATCGATTCCTGGACCATATAATAACTCTTCCGCAGTGGTTGCCGTTTCTAAATCATAGGAAAAGGCCATCTGTCGTTAGGGTCAGGTATGGCTGGCCACCTTGTATGAAGCCACGGGACGCGCCGCTGCAGTGTTCTGTATATCTCATTTATTTTTCACCGGATCAACTTTGAAATTTACAGACACATTTCTAAATATGTATACTTTAAGAAAATGCACAAAAAAAAAAATCGATATTTCGAAAGTTACAACTGGTGTTCCCCCCTTAAGAGAAAAGCGGAAGAAATTATTCCAGATACACTGACAAATCCCAATTATAAAATAGCAATGGACATTTTTGAGCCATTACCGTTGACAAGCAAAAGGCATAAGTACATCCTATCGATACAAGATATGTTAACTAAATATCTTTTTCTAGTTCCTTTAAAAACCACTTCTTTCGAATCTATCATTGAAAATCTATTCGATTATTTTATATACATTTTCAAAGCACCAAAACATATCCTTACCGATCAAGGACAAAACTTTATATCAGAATTAGTTCAATGTTTCGAGAATTTGTTTAGGATAAAACACATCAAAACTACTGCCTCCGGAACTAATACGAATGTGGCAAAAGAGACACGAACGTTATATGAATCGTGCCAAGGCTATAATAAAAAAAAACAAGGAACGACACAAAAGGTTACAAGACGCACGTATTGTTCTCCCCAAAAAATTATTTGTACCCGGAGATTTAGTAAAAATACTAAAGAACATAAGCTTAGTCCAGAATAACAATAGTTTAGATTTTGCCTCATAATAATTACGAAATACTATTCAATAATCAACGCACCGTAATCCATGCTAATCGCATTAAATAACAATTCTAATTGTTGTTAATTCCGCACATTTATTTTAACATACGGTTCTGAAATAATTAAGCTTGGACGTTAATTATCAGAAAAGAGTTAAATAAAACAACACAATTTGTAAAAAATGTCATTTAATTTATAACTATGTTTTTCTATGCCGTTTGATACAATTGTTAATGTATAGAGTGTAACTTCGCGTCGTGTAAATGTGTAATGCAAAAGTAACTTGATTTTGTCTAATGCCTATGATGTACTAAATTTTTATTTTTTCTTAGAAAATTTTTAAGTTCGGAAATAGTGAGAACTTGGAGGATGTTCCAAAAAAATTGGTAAAGGTGGGATAAGGTTGTCTCGGATTGGTTCGCTGTAGGAAAAACCCAAAAAGGTGGAGTTACTGAAGTTAGTGGGATGGTTCTCAGAACAATTACAACGCCGAGTTATTATCCTTGTCGAACATTGGTCCTAATCCAAAAATTTCAAATGATCCGTACTCGATCAGATAATATATTTATGAGAGCTATTTCTAAATTACTATCTGAAAATTTTAAATAGTGAAATTACGGTTCCATAAAACTATTCCAATACAATCTCTGAAATATTTTGAAGGTTTTTGAGTAATGTGTATTTTTAAGCAAAGGATAATCTCAAAATTTATTGTAGTGTGGTAAACTTGTCGGTGTATTTTCGCTTACAATTTTAAGTTTATTATATTCTTTCTTGGTAATATAAAGCGTATTGATTGAAAACACATTTTTAAATGCAGTTAAAATTTGAGATGTTAAATAAACAGAACAAAATATAAAATCATTTGTTACGATGTAACATGCCGGCCGCCTTGAACTCTCAAGTTCAACATAGAGAATTCACAAATAATCCATTAAATATACATAAATGATAATTCTTATTAGCAGAAAAAAAAATTTTTTTTTCTCAATGTGAATTTAAGAATGATACACTTATTTATCATCTTCTAAATCGTCCTCAATTGGAAGAGGACAAAGCTTTTTTAAGCAATGTTTATATTCTCCGGTACTAGTCTTCACAGTTGCTACTCGGATGATACCATCAGACTCGGGATGAACGTTGATAATTCGACCAATTTTCCATTGAAGGGGAGGGAGGTTGTCGTCATTAATAACAACCATAGTTCCAACCTTCACCGAATGTCCCACAAGAGAATGCCATTTGCTGCGTACCGTAAGTTGATGTAGGTACTCGCGGTGCCATCTTTTCCAGAAGTGATGACGTAATTTTTGACTATGCTGCCAAGCTGATAGACGGTTGGAAGGCGTATCGGTGAAGTCCTCTTGCGGAAAGCTAATTAGTGGGCCACCAATAAGAAAATGTCCAGGAGTTAAGGGTTGCAAGTCTGTGGGATCTGAGGACACAGGTGTGAGTGGGCGGGAGTTGAGGATGGCTTCGATTTCAATGAGACATGTTTCTAATTGCTCATAAGTTAACAATGTATCGCCTACTGTGCGAACAAGGTGGTGCTTGCAAGATTTAACTGCAGCCTCCCATAAGCCGCCAAAATGAGGAGAGCGTGGAGGATTAAAATTCCACTTAATTTTTTGATTAGCAAGAAATTCTTGCTCTGTTTCGTTATGTTCTTTAGATTGAAACAAATTATACAATTCGATTAACTCGCGACTAGCTCCCACAAAATTTGTCCCATTGTCAGAACTAATTGTTTTTGAAATTCCTCTCCTAGAAAAAAGTCTTTTTAATGATCCCAGAAATGCTTCCGTGGTGAGATCACTTACCAATTCTTCACCACAGCTTTTGTACTGAAGCAAATAAAATAATGCAACGTATGTTTTAATTTTATTTCGATTTCGAAAACGCTTTTCCTTAATGTACAAAGGACCACAATAATCAACTCCGACATTTAGGAAAGGCCGAGTATACGAGACGCGTTCTTTTGGCAAATTTCCCATTATGTAATCGACACTTCGAGGTTTGGCGCGAAAACATCGAACGCATTCGTGAATGATTTTTCGAGTTGTATTTTTTCCATTAATAGGCCAAAACAGTTCACGCACAGAGAACAGGGTTGCTTGGGTACCTGCATGCTTAAGGTTTTCATGTTCATTTCTGATAATTAATCGTGTGACGTGATGATCGGAAGGTAATATTATTTGATGTTTTTGTTCAAACGGTAATTCCGCATTTTCCAATCTACCACCCACTCGGAGAATTCCCTGTTCATCTACAAATGGTTTTAATGGAATGATTTTACTTTTTTCCGAAATATTTTCTCCAATTTTCAAACACGAGTTTTCTTTCGATGATGAGAACTGTGTTACGCGAATAACAATGAGATTTGCACATTCGAGTTCGTTAACTGTAAGAGGACCTTTAATCTTTTCCGATTGATTGCGTGTATTACTAACAAAACGTAAAACAAAGGCAACTATCCGTTTGATTTTTGTGATTGAACTGAATTTTGATAAGAAATTGTTATCAAAAATTTTGGTTTCTACACAAAGAACAGATGCAATAGTTCTTTTTTTCTCTGGAATTTCACTGATAAACACAGCTTTTTGCGGCCAAAATTTTTCTTGTTCCGTCAACCAAGAAGGACCCGTTTTCCAGATTGTAGTTTCTAGAAATTCTTGAGGTGTTTGACCCCTTGACACTATATCGGCAGGGTTATCTTTTGTTGGCACATGTCGCCATTGACAATTTGACGTCAAGGATTGGATTTTTGCAATTCGATTCGACACGAAGGTTTTTAATAGATGAGGTTCTGTATTAATCCAATGTAAAGCGATCATCGAATCTGACCACAGATAACACTTGTCTAATTTTAAATTTAATGCATGCTGAGTTGCATTACATAAGCGCGAGAGAAGAAGAGCAGAGCACAATTCTAATCGGGGTAAAGTTAAGGGTTTCACAGGTGCTACTCTTGATTTTGAACAAACTAATGAAACTGTAATTTTACCTGATGTATCTACTGAACGCAAGTAAATGCATGCTCCGTAAGCACTTTCACTTGCGTCGCAAAACCCGTGGATTTGAATTTCAACCGCATTTGGGTTTAAAATCAAGCGATCAAAATTAATCTTCTCTAATAAATGCAATTGATCTCTAAATGTAAGCCACATCGTATGGATAATTGCTGGAACGGAACTGTCCCATTGGATACCAGCTTTCCATAAGAGTTGAATTATTATTTTTCCCATCACAATCACGGGAGCCAATAAACCTAAAGGGTCGAATAATTTGGCAATTAACGAAAGAATGGTTCTTTTTGTGACTGTTTTAGAAAATTTGGAGGTATCAATTTTGTAAAAAATGATATCTTTACGCGAATCCCAATGAATACCTAACGTTTTGATAGTGCTATTTGGGTCAAGCGACATGTGATGATTTGAATTCTCAGTATTCACAGGTATTACCGAATGATCATTTGAGGCCCATTTTCTCAATGTAAAACCCCCTTTTTTTAAAAGTGTTGTCAAATCTTCGCGAAGGGCTATTGCTTCATTATGCGATTTTACACCAGTTAAACAATCGTCTACAAAAAAATCGTTCTTTAACACAATTGACGAAGCGGGATGTTCAGAATTTTCATCCTCGGCAAGTTGATGCAATACTCGGATTGCGAGAAAAGGGGCATATGAAGTGCCATATGTGACCGTGTTTAATGTGAATTCTTGGATATTTTCATCTGTATTTTTACGAAATAAGATTTTTTGATATTGAGAATCATCAGGATGTATGGGAATTTGCCTGTACATTTTCTCAATGTCAGCAGTTAACGCGATAGGATGAATGCGAAAACGTGTTGTGATTGACGTTAAATCATTTTGTAGTGCAGGACCAATCATTAATGCTTCATTTAAGGAAACACCCGTAGAAGTTTGTGCGGATCCATCAAATACTACTCGCGTTTTAGTTGTAATACTGTCTTCTTTTATCACAGCATGATGAGTAAGGTACAGTCCCGAATCAGAGGTGTTTTCATTTTCTATAACGGACATATGGTTAAGAGTTTTATACTCATCGATAAATTCGCAATAATCACGCTTTAATTTTGGATCCTTTTCAAACCGTTTCTCTAAAAAATGAAAACGACGAAGAGCGGCAGGGCGAGAAGTTCCTAATTTTTCTTTATTTTCATTAAAAGGTAACCTCACTTCGTACTGACCATTTGGCCTTCGACGTGTATTTTCTCTGAAATGATATTCACAAGCTTGCTCTTCCTTTGAGAGCAATTTTGAAGAAGGTAATTCCTCGATCTCCCAAAATCGTGTGAGATTAACATCGAGGGGGGTCGAATGTATATTGTTAAGTTACATTGAATTTTATTTTTCGAAAAGGATTCTTTTATTTCTCTTGCGACGATCCAACCGAGCTGAGTTTTTTGTAACACAGCGTCTGATTGATTTTTTAATGAAATTTGACCTATTGAAAGCAATTTGAAAAAGAATTTAGCGCCGATAAGAATATCAATTTTGGAGGGTTTGTAGAATTCTGGGTCCGCCAAAGTTATGTTTTTTGGTATTTCTAAATTATTGTGATTGATAGGAACCGACGGCATGCTTTTTGTTATGTTATCGAGAACGAGAAATTCTAAGTTTTTTGCGAAATTGCTGAAACGAGATTTTACCGTAGCGGAAACAGAATTTCTTATTTCTGTAGAAATATTATCTACTCCCGATACTGAGATATCAACGATTTTTCTGGGCAGTTTTAATTGAGATGCAACTGCTTCTGTTATAAAATTGGCTTGTGAACCTGCGTCGAGAAATGATCTACATGTCTTTGATTCTCCTCTTGCATTTACTATATCTACGATGGCCGTAGCTAATAAACATTCCGAAGAAACATACGGGTGCAAAGATGACATAGTGTCATTTGAAATCGCAGGTGTTGCAATAATTATCTCCTGAATTGGTTTGTCAAAATGTAAGAGTGTATTATGCTTTTGATTGCACTTACGACAAGAAGATCCGGTACAATCCGCGACCCGGTGGTTTGATCGTAAACAATTTATGCATAATTTTGCCTTTTTTACTGCGTCAAAACGCTTTGAAGGGGTTAAACCTTTAAAGGTTTCGCACGAATAAATTGCATGTTCACCTTGGCAGTGACCACACGCATTTTTTGTTGTGGCAGTGGCAAAAGAATGCTGAGATTTATTATTTGGACGCAAATTAGAATGCCTTTTCTCGGATGACGTTTGAATCTTATTCGAATTTAAATGCTGTGCTGTATCCTCAAACTGAGCGCGATGCTGTAAGAAAGTAGTCAATTCTTTGAACGTAGGATTTACTGAATCAGAACTAAATTCTTCCCATTTTTCGCACATACTTGTATTTAATTTTTGCTTAATAATTTCTACGAGTAACGTATCCCATTTGTCTATGGGTTCTTTTAAAGCTTCGAGTGCCCTAATGTGTTTTTGAATTTGATCGAGTAACGATCGAACAGGAAACTCTTTCGAGAGATTTGGCAGATTTAGAATTGCTTTTACATGTGTTTGACGAATATATTTACGATTGTCATAACGCTCTTTTAATAATCCCCAAGCGACCGTGTAGTTTTGTGCCGATAATTCAATTGATGCTAGAATTTGAGCAGCTTCACCCGTTAAACATCCCTTCAAATAATATAATTTTTCGATACAAGAAATATTTTGATCTTCATCAACGAGAGTTTTAAATAAGTCGTGGAATCCTATCCACGTGTCATAGGATCCATCAAATGAAGGAAGGTTTAACCGCGGTAAATTTGCTTTTAAAATTTGATTGGTATTTAATTGATTTACACGCTCGTTACCTGGTGAATTTGCCAAAAGATTATTTGAATTTTGACGCGTGGCTGTTGCAGCACTTAAATAAACTAAAGCTTGAGAGTATGCAGAATAATATTTCTCTTCATATTCTGTTCTTACAGTAGTGTGGTTAGCATCTGCCACGGACAGTTCTAACAATGTATGTCATTTTTCAAATTCGGCAAAGTAGTTATCAACATCATTTTTCTTTTTCTCTAGGATGGCCAGATCACGATCTTCATTATAATTCTGAATATAATTAGCAAAATTAGTGATTTTACGTTTGAAATTCGCGACATTAACCTTTATTTCCTCCGGACTCTGTTCCATTTTTACAGAGATTTTTTTTGTAACTATGAGCAATTGATCTTAGGATATGAGAGATACGACAAATAAATGGAACGAACGTAATTTAAGGATAAAGGGATATTGGTGGCTTAACTTTGCTAACCTTGATGATGTCCCTGTTGCTTGCCGATGTTCAGCCGTTGGTTGGTAGGTTGTTGAATTAATAATCCTCACTAGACAGCTTAGAGTTGACGACCAGTGATAATTTGACGATATTTATTATCACTACATGCGTAAACAGTCTCAAAATCACTACTCTTCGAACAAGGTAATGAAAACAACACGATAAATTCAAATGTTCACTTATGCTGAAGTTGAACAATTTGCGAGATTTGCAATAAATCTTGATTAATTTTTCTGACTCTATCGACACAAATGTAACTTTAATAAGCACGAGGATGTTTGTAATTTTCTAAGAGAATTCTTTAATTATTTGGTTTCACTTATTGTGACAGTCAAAAAGTTCGAACGCGAAACACTTCACTTAACACGTATCTATATTTCGACAACAATTTTGGATTCACTTTACTTTAGTGATATCCGGCTCGAAGGACCATGTTAATTCCGCACATTTATTTTAACATACGGTTCTGAAATAATTAAGCTTGGACGTTAATTATCAGAAAAGAGTTAAATAAATCAACACAATTTGTAAAAAATGTCATTTAATTTATAACTATGTTTTTCTATGCCGTTTGATACAATTGTTAATGTATAGAGTGTAACTTCGCGTCGTGTAAATGTGTAATGCAAAAGTAACTTGATTTTGTCTAATGCCTATGATGTACTAAATTTTTATTCTTTCTTAGAAAATTTTTAAGTTCGGAAATAGTGAGAACTTGGAGGATGTTCCAAAAAAATTGGTAAAGGTGGGATAAGGTTGTCTCGGATTGGTTCGTTGTAGAAAAAACCCAAAAAGGTGGAGTTACTGAAGTTAGTGGGATGGTTCTCAGAACAATTACAAGCAACGCCGAGTTATTATCCTTGTCGAACATTGGTCCTAATCCAAAAATTTCAAATGATCCGTACTCGATCAGATAACATATTTATGAGAGCTATTTCTAAATTACTATCTGAAAATTTTGAATAGTGAAATTACGGTTCCATAAAACTATTCCAATACAATCTCTGAAATATTTTTAAGGTTTTTGAGTAATGTGTATTTTTAAGCAACCCTACCGAAAGAGTGGTACTGGAATGGTACTGAATTGGACTTGGCTTGAGTTCCACTTCAGTACCACTACCTGATAACCCATAAGAAGACATTTTTAAAGTACTTTAACAATAGTTTTAAAGGTATGTTAGAACAGCAAGACGTCTCTCACGATATCCGTGTAAAACAGCAAAAAAAAACATAATAGTTTGTAGAAAATTTCAGTTAAGTTTGGAAATTATATTGCAATCCCTCCTTGAACAATAGACTCCCAGGTCCTTTGTTGAAGGATTACAATTTTAACCCGAGTTTTATTGCTTAAAAAATTTGTAATTTTAACAACTCAACTTTAAAAAATATATATTGAGATTCGTTAATATTTCTAGATTATGAATATCTAAAATTTATCATAAAATAATTACATTTAAAAAAGTTATAATTTATCTCGTATACCTTAAGTTTGATAAAAAAATGGACATCATTTTTGAATTTAGCTGACAAAGGAAATATCATATGCATAATAATGTATGAAAATAATATAAATCCATGAAAAACAAATATAATATTGAAATAAATATAAAGTTTTTGTTTAAACATATTGAAAAAGCTAGTCGCTTTTCACTTTTATGAGGGTATTAACGGTAACTCGACCCTTTTCGCAGGTAAATTTCCCAGTTCCATTTCAGTACCAAAATGCACTAAATTAGTACTGAGTTGGTACTGAGATCTCAGTTCCAATTTCCCAGTACCAATCCAGTACCACCCTTCCGGTAGGGAAAGGATAATCTCAAAATTTATTGTAGTGTGGTAAACTTGTCGGTGTATTTTCGCTTACAATTTTAAGTTTATTATTTTCTATCTTGGTAATATAAAGCGTATTGATTGAAAACACATTTTTAAATGCAGTTAAAATTTGAGATGTTAAATAAACAGAACAAAATATAAAATCATTTCTTACGATTTAACAATTGTTACAATTGCAACTCAGTTTTGTACTACTCTTCATTTCTATCTGTGATGCGAAGGTGTCATTGAAACAATTGGGCGGCATAACAATGTTTGCAGAAAATCTAGGATAGGCCCAATTATACCATTAAAATTGGAGGATTATAAACATCGTGGATAGTTAGGATATATATAATCGAATAACACAAGTATATACAGGTCTAGAGCTTTTACAACAACAATGTAAAAGTAATGAGTATGAGCATATGTTAAAAGTATGAGCAGAAACAAATAGAGTTTTTCTCAGGTCGATTCGATAGACTGAAAAAACTCTATGGACATCTCGATCACATCTTGGGACGTCCACGACTAAGATGAGGTTTAATTAATGGTATAGGTTCAATAGCCAAAACACTTTTTGGAACATTAACAGAAAGTGACTTGACTTTAATAAACGACAACATGGACAAACTATACGAAGAGAACGCAAAGCTTTCTCAAAGTATAGGGAACCAAACCATAATTATACGCAGTCTTCTTAATCCTAGCTCTCAGAACATTAACAGAATCAACAACGAAGTAATGGTCAATATAAACGAACTAATAAATACCACTAATAGAAACCAACAAAATCTCCAGCTTACTAACCAGTTACTCGGTTTCAATTTGTTTAGAAGAAATTAACGAAGACATCAATCTTTTAATAAATGCAATTAACGACGGCAAACATGGAATTATCCACCCACAACTACTAACACCAAAGCTATTGATGTTTGAATTAAAAAACTTGGAGGAGGAACAAAACATTAAATACCCCATCTGACTAAACGACTACAATTACCAATACATAATCGACATATCTGAACTCTCAGTAATAATAATAGACAGAAAATTGACATATACCTTGTTAATCCCTGTACCTATACCCGAAATCCTTCATTGTTTGCATCTCATTCCCATACCTGTACCTCACGGAAAAACTTTCTTAGCAGCAATTCCTTCTCACGAGTTTATATTAGTCAGTCAGGAAAACACCTTTTATGTCCCTAGCGATAAACACCTAATTAAAAACTGCAAACAAGCAGGAGATGTTAAATTTTGTAAAAGAACTCAACCAAATTACTTTTTAAGCGAAATTCATTCCTGCGAAAGCGAAGTTCTTAGGTCAAGTGTAAAACTTTTAGATAGAAAAAATTTGCAATGTCTCAATTTTTCAAGTACAAATACCTATAGAAATAAGCACAATTTATGAGGGAATACCGGAAACAATAAAAATTCAATCTGCAACTCACATCTCTGGTTCTAACTGTATTTTACAAATGCCCAAAGCAGTATTAAAACTATCAGTTTCATTGTCTATAAAACAAAATATATATTATAAGAAAAATGTATCTTTACCGATTAATGTAACTGAATTACAAATGCTAGATAAAAAATTGCCATTTATACAAGAGTCATTGACTCACGATAAAATTAAAGAATATATAATGACTTTAGATAACATAGAATCTTCTATTAAAAATATTAAAAATAATAGAAGAAAACATTCTTTGATGGAGACCGGTAATGATGTGTTACGATATATAGGATACAGCTCTATTGGCATCATATTGTTGTATACTAGCTATAAGATAGGGCTTTTTAAATGTTTATCTTCGCTAATTCCTAAAAACCTATGTATTAATTTGTTATGTGTAAAAACAAATGTAAATGCGACGCCACAAACTTATGTAACACCAACTGCACCAAACATCCAAACAGAATATATACCTATTGCGGAGACAAGTATGGTAAAACCAAGAAACCTTATGCTTAAAATTAGCGAACAATTTTATTCTAACAAAGGGAGTGTAACGCTATGCTACATTTCCTATTTTTAGTAAACTAGAATAAACTGGTTTTCCTAGCCTCATGTGAGATAAGACCCTTAAGGGTCTCGACATATGTGAAGATTAGGAAAGTCTTCAGTATTTAAATGTGTCTAAGCTGCGGCAGACCTTTTATTTTACTCTTCAAATTGTAAACTTTGTTGATTAATAAAAACTATAATTGTTTAAACAAATTAATATTAAAAAATAATATAATATTTATAATTAATAATAATTATAAATTAAATTTGTGTGTCCTCTTCTAACATTACGTGATATTAATTTCATGATGAATTTATCACTTGGTGTAATGAATAGTAATGGAATATAATTTGTCAATCCATCCAAGTAAAAATGGTCAATAAAATAAGAAATTATTTTTGACGTTTCGACAGCACTGCTGTCCTCATCAGAAATTAAAATGTTTATTAAAATTAATATAAGTTAATACAATGTAAAAATAATATAAAATTAAAAAAATACAATATTGAAAACTTACCGAAAAAAAATTGTCTAAACTATAAAATTGTCATCATTATAATAAGACGTGAGAAGACAAACTGAAATGTAAATGTTAAATATTGTATTTTTTTAATTTTATATTATTTTTACATTGTGTTAACTTATATTAATTTTAATAAACATTTTAGTTTCTGATGAGGACAGCAGTGCTGTCGAAACGTCAAAAATAATTTCTTATTTTATTGACCATTTTGACTTGGATGTTTTGATAATTTTATTCCATTACTATTACGTGATATTCTCCAAACACTAACAAATCCCTTATGAAATAGAATTAGTGGAATAATATATATATATATATAAAACGAAAAAATACAAAATGGAAATAAGATTTTTCAAATAAGTGCAATAAACTTTTGAATATTATTAAAATTGAAAATTTTAAAGTTTAGATTTCTTTTATTTCTGCAAAGCGAGTTCAACAATTTTATTATTAATATTATTATTATTTATTTTTTATTTAAAAACTCTTTTCTTTGATTCAAATAAATTTTGTCTTCGGGTTGAATAAAGTATTATTAGACTCTATAATAAAGAGATTTTAGTTTTAATTAACCCAATTACTTAAGGTGAATAATGTTTACCAGATTTTGGACCCGAGCAACAAAAACCTGTTTCTATGGTAAATTTTAACGCTGAAATCGAATCAACAGTCCGTTTTTTCACTACACATCAGGTTTTTGAGATAATTGTAATTTTAATTTTTTGCTACTTTAAATAATTGTTACTGAAAATTGAAATATATGACTTACAATTAGAAAAAATGTCGTAACTTACTTAAAGGTTTTTGGGGTAAGTCGAGTTTTAAGTCAGATTTTGCAGATTCAAAATGGCAGATCCAATATGGCTCACGAAAATATTAAAAATCAAATAGATTGTTTTTTATTTAGGATACTTAACGGTCTAATTAATTGCTCCGACCTTTTATGTTTATTTTGTTTTCATGTACCTCGTCGCTTTTTACAAGAAACACTCAACTCTGTGGTTAACAAACTCAGTAGAGAAGTAAATCAATTTAACAATAATATTAATTTTTTTCGAATTTCATTACATTCCTTTATAAGAGTATTACGTATAATATGATTTTAGATGATAATGATAATAATAACAATGTAGCCAGTTAGATATTAAACCATAATTTCTGTATTTTCTAGTCCTCTGTACAACAAGTCTCTATCTATATATACTTGAATAAATAAATAAATTTGACAAATTCATAAATAAATTATTTAGCAAAGAAACGAAAGTGCTCAGGAGAACCATTTATAATAATGGATATATAGAAATTTTTTTTTAATAACATTTTTAATAAATTTGGTAATGTCAATTTCATAAAATTTGTCTATTTACCATATTGAGAAAAGTTTTAGAATATTTAAAAGGATTAATTTGTATATTTTTTTTACAGAATTTAGAAAGTTTGTCTGGACAGTAACTTATTTCAGTGGGCACGGAGACATGGGTTATATTAAAGACGTACAGAGATAAACAAAAATTCAGATTTCAGACTGAGTACAAAACAATTAGAATAATTTCTATTGAGCTAAAAAGAAATATTAATTTATTGCTTTAGATCCTAGAAAGTTTTGTGATTATTTTAAATTAAGGTTGATTCTTAACATATTAGTTAACGTTGTTAAGCTGTGTTAAGTGTACTTGAAATTTTAAAGCTTCCATTACCCAGGCTCCCCTAATATTCATTAAACAGAAAATTATGAAATATTTTGGATTATTTCCAAAATACTTTATTACTTATTTACATTGTGTGACACAAGTATTTTCGAAGAAAAATAAACAAAGCGATCTTTCTAAATAAATACCGGCGTAGTTCAAGAAGTGAAGGAATAAGTGAGATTAAAATTAAAAAATGACAAAATTGATAATAATCGTCGGAAAGTAGCAATTTTATAATTCAAAAATTTTTATAAATTCATGCATCGCTTGCATTAGAAAATTTTGTAGTTTAGAAAATATTTTTTTGTAATTTCTTCTTAATTTAATGAATTTAATTTAATTGTGCTGTCAAAATATGTAAATAAATTTCAAAAATATATTCGTAAATAAATATTAAGGGAAATAAAAGAATTAAAGTAAAATAAATTTTTTATCATTGAGTAATTTCTAAGGTGTTGTTATTTTCTTTTGTTTTTTAGCTTTTTTCTGAGGTACTTTGTCGTATCTTTTTTGCAGCTATTGTAGGTAATATAATTGAATTTCTATTATAAATAGATATTTTTTATATACAATTTTTAATTAAAATAGATAATCAAATATTAAATTAAGATAGATAATGAATTCACTTTTCAAAAATGTATACACTACCGTCGGAACTTGTCGGTACGATTAACGTGCGAGGAGTGGAAAGTTGGTGCGGACTTTAAAGCAAGATATTTTAAGTTAGAAAAAAGTAAGATGTTTCTAACTTAGATGGTTGGAAAGCTGATAAAATTCTGCTTCTGAATGCATATCAAGAAAATTTTTTTCTTTTTTTTTGTATTTATAACACCGAAAAGATTTCAAGAAAAAATTATGCAATTTTCCTACTGTCGTACTAATGTTTTTGACTTCCGGCATAATCTAGAATAATGTATGGAAAAATTTGACAATTTTACAACATAATCTTTAAGATCTCAGCTTTAATTTGCATTTTTGAAACTTAAAAAATGTTTTGTGGTTCCTGAAATATGTTAAAAAAGGTCCGAGCATGTTTTTCTGCATGTTTGTGTTTCAGACACAAACATGCAGAAAAAAATCCTGACGTCCTGTGTAATTAATAAAATGTAGTTACTGTAAAAGTAGTTTTTTTTCAAAAAAGACAGTATTAAACTCCTCTCAGGAGCATTTACAGATATGTGCTTTCTTTGTTCCGTTTATAATAATGCCTAATTTATGAATGAGATTTAAATTACCAGAATTAAAATCTAAACTTTTAAATCGAATTTCTTTGCGTTCGTCTTTTGGGCTTCTATATGATCTTGATGAAATCTTTATCTCTGCTCCTCATTGAAATCACTCAAATCCATGAAATAATTAACATGAAAATTCAAAAAATGCAATTCTAGATCCATTCAGCAACCTTGTTTTTTATAATTCTGTATTATTTTTGCAATTCTTTGCTTTTGATTTTTGTGATTCTCAAGAAAATTTTCTACCACGTCTTTAAAACTTAGCAATGCAGCTTTTTCATTACTTGTCATTTTAGTAACAAACTTACCAGTTTTATCCATTATTTCATCAAACCTAATTTAAATTGAATTAGAACTTTTAAAGGGTCAACTTTGGTTTATAATATTTCTAGACCCCAAAAATTCCTTTTCTGACATTCTTTATTTTGGAATGGTTTTTTCGGTCTCTAATATTCCACTCCCATAGAAAAACAACGTATAGTAAAAATAAGGCAAAAAAATGTTTAATAAAAATCAGTTTAAATGGAAAAATATTTTTAAAAAAATATGTGACAATTGTACAAAAAAATTTTTAACAAGATAAAAGTAACAAAAATATTAAGAAGTGGATTTTGTATCTATTAGAATAATTAAATAAATAATAATATTAAATATAAAATAATTTATCTTATGTTATTTGTGGATATTGTGGCCTTAAAAAATTTAAGAACTTAAATTTCAACATTAAATCTCAATTATCATATGATAAATTTTTTTTTACCTCACAAAAGATAAGGACTAAAAGGATCCTTTTGTCAGGTGCACGTGCTGTTTTAGCTTATGGAATTTTACGTATGTCTGTATTAGAGAGAAAAAAAAATAAACAATATTGGAAGTTATGTAACTGATGGACACGGATGGGATTTTTTTATACATATTTCAAACACTAGATATCCTGCGACGCGTTACGTACTATTACATGTTTTGCGTGGGAAAGGATCTCACGAAAACCAATAAAATCCGCTTATGGGCACGTGCCTCGTTCTAACTTCAGAAGTAATGGAGATAAAAACGTAAGGCTAAGAAGACAGACAAGGAAAGAAGAAGTAAAAGAGATGTTGAAGAAGAGGTAAAGAAATAGGAGGTGGAAGTTGTACAGTCTACGCTCTGTCTGTGGTCACGGTAGAGGTGAACGACCGTCCATGCAGAGGACGCATTCGTTATTGAATAGCCAATTTCTCCTGTTCACGTTCGTCCAAGCACTGAAACGTTCACAGTGTCAAGATTTTTCTAATACAAAAAAATCAACCTTCCAAGGATCAAAAATTAATTCCAATTTTAAATAATTACAACTATTTATGCAACTGTGGCTATCAAAATTTCAATTTATTTCATTTTTAAACTAAATAATATTTGACTTTTATAGTTTATGAATAATTGGCATATACTGCGAAAACGAATCTTTTATTTTAAAGCACTGTCCTCATTTTTTAGATATTTTACACCGTCTTAGATTTTGACAATTAGATATTTTTTTAGTAAGACAAGTTGTGACAACTAAGACATATCCTAAATGTCTTGTCTTAAATTAAGATATGATAAATCTTCAATTTAAAGTATATAATTAGGGAGAAACGTCCTTCATTAATTTTATAATTTGACATTTTTTAAAAATTATTCAAAGAAATTTAAACAAGTTTAACAAAAACTTACTTTATGAGGAACAATTTTCACACATTAGTTGACAAATTTTACTTTGAAAAATAGTAATTTTCACTACTACTACACACCTTTCACCGACACAAGAGAGAACTACGTCACTACGGCATGCGCAGCAATCACGTGATGACAAATGTTGACTTTCAATTTTAAATTCTTATTTTATTCTAGTCAAATTTTAAAGTATTAATGGACACATGTAAAAGTTATCAACATCTACATAGCACTACATGTGACCACAATATTGTATCAATATTACATGACAATTAACTTTGTAATGGAAACGTATATATGTATGTATATTTTGGTTTTACATTTTCACAAAAATCATTATTATGTCCACCTTGAAGCAATATTTCCAGGTTTGAACATATTACTTTAGGACGGACATAACCCAGATACCAAGTATGATAGCCGCAAGATTGCCATGCATATTTGCCAAGTTTGTACCAAGATTTAAAATTTTATTATTTTCGAGCAGAGAGTTGTTTCAGATTGTTTTATGGTTGCTAAGTATTTAAAAACAAGTTTTCTGTTTTTTTTAGCTGACAATAAATTTAATGGAAGAATTTTGAATGTAAGAGATGTTTTGGGGGAGGGTAAAATGTTATTTTTGAGCAGCGAGTTGTTTCAGGGGGTCGATTATGTTATTCCATTTCCATTCCCATTGCCATTTCCATTTTTTTAATTTCCACTCACACATTTTCTCATTTCCACTCTCACTTTCACTTTTTTAAATTTTCATTCCCACTTTTTCAAATTTTCATACCCACATCCATTTCCACTTCCACTTTTTCTCATTTCCACTCCCACTTCCATCTCCACTTTTTCTAATTTTTACTCTCGTTTATACTACCACTTCTTCTCATTTTTGTTCCTACTTCCATTTCCACTTTTTCTTAATTCCACTCCTACTCTCACCTTTTCTCATTTCCACTCCCACTTCCATTTCCACTTTTTCTAATTTTCTACTTCTTCTTCCATAACCATTTCCACTTTTTCTAATTTTAATTTCCACTTTTTATCATTTCCACAATTATTGTAATTTTTCATTATTTATCAAAATTTTTAAAACAATAATTTTAATAATATAAATAATATTACTTATATTAATATAAATAAACACAACGTGAAAATTCCAAAATGGCAATACATTACTTTTACTTTCAATTTAAATGAAAAGAAGAATTGAGAAAAAGTGGAAATAGAAATGTGAGTGGAAATAAAAAAGTGGAAGATGGAATGAAAATTAGAAAAAATGGAAATGGAAGTGGGAATGAAAATTATAAAAACTGGGAGTGGAAATGGAAGTGGGAGTAGAAATTAATAAAAGTGAAAATGGAAATGAAATTACATAATCGACCCCCAGATTGTTTCATGGTTGCTCAGTGTTTGAAAACGAAATTTCCATTTTTTTAGTTTACAATACATTTAATGGAAGAATAATTATTAATTCTTTAACGTCCGAGTAGAATATATTTGAATGGGTTTCATAACAAAAACGATAACATTCGGGCAAATGGATTTTAAAAAAATTTTCTCCAACGTTTCGAAATCACACTGATTTCCTCTTCAGGGAGTCTAATAGTACAAAAAATTATAAAATTAAATTAAAAACAAAAATACAAAGAAATTAAATTAAATTAATAAGAGACGAATTAATAACAAAAACAAAAATACAAAATGTAGTTAGTTAAATAAAATAAATACAAAATATAAATATATATATATATGTTACGGGCAATGTGCGGGAGGCGGGCAATGTCCGAGAATGCCCGGGCATTGTCGACAATGCCCAAAATCAGTGGGCATTGTCGACATTGCCCTGTTTTTTTCGGTCAATGTCGAAAATTATTTATAAAATTCTGTTTTCTGGGCAATGTCGACAATGCCCAGTCCATTTTGGGCAATGTTGAAATGCATAAAATTTTTTAATAAAAAATAATTTGTAATATAAGTAAATATTTCATCACTTGTTAAAACTGAATAATTGAATAATATAATCAATTTAACGCTGTTTACTAAATTCTGAAGAATTTTTATTTGTGCAGTCAATTCAATGGATTTATTTGCAATCATTTTGTGTGCCCCAAAAGGAGGACTTTTCGTCATTTTACGATATCAAACATAAGTATAGACTTCATTGTGATACTCGGCTGTAATTCTTAATTTTTAATATTTAATGTACTAAAATAATGTTTTATAATTGTAAAGAAAAAAGTTTTAATAAATTTTGTACTTAATTATCAATTAATTTTATTATTTCTACAAAAATATTAATTAAGGTGAGAAAAATTTATTTGATCAACGCTTTGTTAGTACAACAAATTATTTTGCTGTCAAAAAAACGGACAGACAATTGTGCTTACATGTCTTGTGAGGAATATGAAAGTTACATTAAAAAAGTGGACCAATTAAAGTTATGCGAAAAAAAGGATTCGAGGAGTTACAGATTTTTAAAAAAATACGACACAATTTCCGTGAACGGAAACAAGAAATTAATTAGACCTATTAACAGTAACAGTGAAAATAAATACTTCGGGCATTATTTTCTAATAACATGTTACTTATTTATAATAAACAACATTGCCCAAAAATTAGTGGGCAATGTCGAAAATGCCCGGGCATTTCACAAATGAAATTGTACTGTACAAAATTTTATTGGAAAAGGTAAAAAAAAAACTACAACAATTATTCAGAACTTCAATTAATGACTATTGGGCAAAAAAAATCGGAAGTATCAAAATCAGCGATAATCAAAAAATATTTCCTAAACTCAATCCCATATTTAGGCCTAATAAAATAAATGATATTCCTAATTTAACCATCGATTCCGATCGTATCGATCTTTTGCAAGCTGCCAACATACAGGTAAATGACATGATACAGGATAACAATAAAATTATAGTTACCAATAAAGTACGGAAACTTAATATTTTAGGAGCACATTACGCATCTATAAATAATCAAATCCGAGAATCAAATAAACATGAACTTAATTCAATTATCAAGAATGCAATCTCCAAATTTAAAATAGACGCAGGACTCGATCAAACTGAGCTGCGACCTTTTATAACCTTTTCTGAACTCAATGTTGCAACAAACCCTAAATTTGAGATTGACCCTTGCTTCTTTTGCGATTTGTATAAACTTAAAAAAATAATTCATAAACTTAAGAGTAAAAAGTCTACTGGTGTGGATGGCATACCAATGATTGCCATTAAATATCTTCCCGATAATGTCCTATCACTCTATCTAATTCTAATAAATAACATGTTGAATATTAGCTATTTTCCAGAAAAGTGGAAAACAGCCAAACTCAGGCCACTTTTGAAAAAGGATAAAGATCCTGCTCTGCCGGTCAGCTACAGACCGATTAGTCTGCTCCCCAATATGAGCAAGGTATATGAAATAGTTTTAAATCAATCCATCAATAGAATCAGTCTAGAAAAAAATATTATCCCTAACGAACAATTTGGTTTTAAATTTAAAAATTCTACCGTTCACGCTATTACAAAATTAACTTCTGACGTAAACAAGGCTCTCTCGGGGGGCAGACTGGTCGCTGCTTGCCTGATAGACTTAGAGAAAGCCTTCGATATGGTGTGGCTCGATGGGCTGTTTTTTAAACTAATTATGAAGGGTTGCCCCCTCATCTGCTTCGTGCACTATGGACCTCCGTGAGAGGGAAAAAAATGGTGGTACAGGATGGGGAGGACAGGTCTGATATTGTCTTTTCCCTAAACAATGGTCTCCAACAGGGAGCAGTGAATTCACCAGTGTTGTTCAATATATATATGGGAGAGGTTCTCAGGTCATTTGGAATAAATAAAGGGGAAGAAATACGAGGTATTGGCTTCGCGGATGACTTAATAGTCTATGTGACTGATTATTTATTAACGGAGGCCCAAATGAAACTCCAAACTCTCCTTGTAAAACTCGTAGACTATTTTGAAACATGGCATTTAAAATGCAATTTAAATAAATGCGAAACTATCTTATTTAGGCCCACACTTTTGAATCAATTAATAATCTCACAAAAAAATTGTCAAATACCTTGGAATTTTTGTTGATGACAAACTGCGTTTTACTCACCATATAACCAATTCTATTGAGACCGCTAGAAAAACTTTCTTTAGCTTAAAAGGGTTGTTCTATTCGAGATACTTAGATGCGCGAGTCAAGGTTCTTTGTTACATTTTACTGATTAGGCCCATACTTACGTACGGCTGTGCGATCTGGTTTGGAGTGTCACCTCACACTGTCGAAAAGCTAAGAGCCTTTGAGCGATCCTGTTTGAGGGTGTGCCTCGGCATGTTCCGCGACCCGGAAACTGATTATATAACATTATTCTCAAACAGTAAAATATATAATAAAGCTAAGATACCAAGAATCGATTCATTTATACTAAAATTAACACGCAATCACATAGCAAACGCCATTAAAAACAAAACAAATCCACAGATATCAGCACCCTTTGAACAAAATACTGATGAAATTAAAAAAATGATTGCTCTGGGTCGCTTGCCTGTCGAGGCGTTCCCTCTTCTGGATAGGGAGGGATTCATACAGGATGACAATAATTTACCTATTCTATATCATGTATCTAGACATGTGGGAAATGGGGTGGTAAAGTTTAATAAATATGACTTAGAAAATGATAGCACAATTAAATTAGTGTATTCAAAGTCGCTCCCCCCTCGGGACATTGCTGACAAATCCAGATTGAATATACGCAGATACCCATGGCTGCAGGTGTGAGTGTTGTTTCCTTGTTTTTTTTCTCTTTTTTGCCTTTTCCTTCCCTTACAGTTTTCCTTATGTACCATAGTCGAGTGTAGGACTCCTCACTCCATCACACAAAAGAAAGTGACTGGATCGGACTTTTTTTTTCGCTAATTATTAAGACATAGCGCTTTTTTGTACCGCTCCTCATTACCTTATACAATGTAGGGACACTACTCCTTTATTGAATGGGTCATGTATACGTCTTTTATTATATTATTGTCGCGTCTACGAGCACAGCCTGTGCGCTGTCGAAGGACCAATATGTTGTTACTAATTGTTCAACGTTCTTATTTATTGCTTATTCGTTGTTTACTACTATGTATTTATTATTGTTACAAATAAAAAGCAAAAAAAAAAAAAACCTGCATGTCTGCTAGATATACTAATCGGGATGTCATTGGCACCGACTCAAAAACCTGAAGTTTAAACTCGCTGGACGGGGCACAAAACTGTCGAAATCGTGCATTCGTGATAAAAAATATATTGCATGACATGGGGAAGAACCGATTTACGGAGAGGACTGAATTTTTAGCACTTGACGAGCAATATACTATTAATAAGATCTATAACTTTTGTTTAACTGTTTTTTTTTAGTTTTGCATATTTTACCCGCAATAAACGAAAAAAACCATAAATTTTAAGACTTTTTTATGGTTTTCACCAAAAAATCAAATTTTTGGGTATTGTCACTATAATTTTCGTAATCAGCGCATCAAAATACATAAAAGTATGTAGTATAAAAAAACCAAAAATATTTTTAAAAAATTGAAAATTCAAAAATTTTTGAAAAATTCCGAAAATATTGTAAAAAGAAGCAGTTTTTTGAAAAAATTTTGAAAAAAGTCGATCAGTACTTCAAACGAGAAAAATGACTTTTTATCATTAAAACTCAAAAATTTGATAGTAATATCGTTTAAAAATTCCATAACTCGAAAATGGCTTGCTAAAAAAATTTGAAAAAATTCATGGAAGCTAGTCTCAATTAGTACTAAAAGTAAAAAAAATTGGAGATGCAATTGCAGATGGACTTTCACTTTGGCGTGGAATACATCATATACAAAATTATTTCCTATTGTATAAAAAATTGAAAATCAAAGATGACATCTTTTTAATTTTTTAACACGCATTTAGAAAAAAATAATGTAAAAATTTATATTATTATTTAGAATTATCTATTATTAATACTACAACAAAAATCAACTTTGATTTTTTCATTTTGTAAAATTTAATTAAAAATAGGAGACCCCTAAAAACTCGATATTTGGGTTAAATAGAAACAGAAATTTCAACAATATTTCTTATATTAGAGAGAGAGAAAATTGTTTCTATCAACTACAACACTATTTTCAGCATTATAAAAATACATTGAAAATAGTATTCATCTATATTCTCATCAGTACATAGTATTTAAAATGATTTATTTTTAAACTTATGTAATCCATTATTACACCCAGAGAAAAAATTTATTAGTTTTGAATAAAAACGTATATTTAAATCATTTTTATTTATTTCAAATAAATATTTTATTTAAATTAAATAAATAAATGTTTGTTTGAAATTGTCGTATATGTTTCTTACAAATAAACAATTTTATTAGTACTTTTTAAAAAGGTACATTTGTGTCAAATAAATAATATATTTAATTGAAATAAAAGTTTATTCGAGTTCAACGCAAGCATGCGCAGAATACTGTATACGATATAACTTTAAAGATGTCGCACGTAGTGAAAACGAGGTGACAGATTAACGCGACCAAGCAGTTGTTTGTACAAGGATTGATTATTATTTGATTAAAACAAATACTAATTTCAGGATAATTAAAGAAATGTTTTTATTCGCGAGTGTTTATTAATTAAATCACACTTTCCTTTTATTTTGAGTGCCTTTCTCCCTGTTGTGTCTCAAATGTGAAGCAGAATTCAAATCAACTTATCATTGACACAGAGAAATGGAAATTGTTATGTTTCAACAATATCCACGGAACATACAAAAAAATAAACATGAAATGTAAAAATTTAAGATTTTCAATTTGAATCATAAATTTTAATTATATCAATTCCAGAATATTTGGCTGAATACCAGGCAATTTTGCAATTAAATTTATTACATTCAAAACTTTTTATTTATTTGTCCTAAATATAAAATATATTTGTAGCAAATAAAAATTTATTTGTCTCAAATTTAAATATAAAAATTTATTTGAGACAAAGAAAACTTTAGTAGGCTCTGAGACAAATATCCATTTTTATTTAAGTCAAATATATTTTATTTAATTCAAATAAAACATTTCTCTGGGTGTATTTATTAGTTTGAATTATTTTATAACTAACACCATTTTTTCCGTAATTGTTTGTATTTTTTAACATTTGCATACTTCAAATTAATTTTTTCTTAAATTTTCTAAGAAATAATGAATATTTCATATTTACCCCTAAATTTTAGCAAAGTTGAAAAATTTAGGGGTAAATAGAAACAATTGATTACTGCGATTTAATAGTATCCATATTTTCTACTACCCCATAAAATTGTTCCACGCAAGTTAAATAATAACTCAATACATAAAAAAACTGAAAGTATTGTGATTTAAAAGAAAAAACTTATATTATTGATGAAACTTAGCAAATCTGTTTCTATATTTACCCCAACTGACTACAAAAATAATAAATAAAAAGGAATGAATACAATATGAATAAAATAAAATTTATGAATACAATAAATAAAAAGAAATTATAGATATAATGGAATATATATAATATATTAATGGAAAAATTTTGAATTTAAGGGTTGTTTTGGGGAGTGGGTTAAAATTTATTTTCGAGCAGAGAATTGTTTCAAATTGTTTTATTTATTTTTTTATTTATTATGCTCAGTATTTGAGAATAAGGGTTGGATTGTTTTTAGTTGCCAAAAAATTTAATGGAAGAATTTTTTATTTAAGGGATGTTTTTGGGGGTTGTGAGTAGGGAAAGTTTTTTTAGCATCTGGTTAGTGTACAATCTATTTTCCATTTTGATAATTATTTTTTTCATCCACTAGAAGTCAAATTATTACTGTTTTGAAGTTGTTGCATCTCACAAAAACTCACCCCCTGCTTTAAGAGTTGAAGGAAATGAGTCGCCTAAGGGCTCTTTTGAAAGATCATGATTCAAGCTTTAGTTTTTGGTAATATAGAATTTTTTATCACGTCAGGATTTTGCCTCACGATTTTTCAAAAAGTGTAAAAAAACGCTGTTTTTAGGGGTTTCAACCCCAATTTTCTTAATTTGACGTGATGGAGCATTTTGGACACCGGATTCATGTTCAGCGCAAAAGAATATCAATTCTTTTTAAATCTCTAAGTATACCTACTGCTTCAAATGCAAGTTTGGAAATCATTGCGTTTTTTCATCCCACATAATTACTAGATATGATATTACTTTATTTCCATCAGTGGAATTTGAATTTATACTACAAGTTGTTTTAAAAAAACAAATAATTTAGTTTGTATAGCGAATAAAACAATTGTACCCAATATTAAATAATTTTTCGTTGTTCAAAAGTACCAAAGTTTAGTGAAACCTAAATTAAATTAATTTTTTAAAATAACTCATTATATTCGTAAGAATCAATTATTTATTTAATCAATATATTTTTTAAGAATATTTTTGTTCTTAAACAAAATATTAGCTTTATAACGTTTATTAATTGTATGAAACATTAATTATTTGATAAAATTTTATAAAATAATTGCATAGAGAACGTCTTCTTTCAATCATTATGTAATATAATTTTTATAAGGTTTATATAAAGTATTAAAAAAATTCTTAAAAATCTGGAAAATAATAATGAATTTAATATAATATTAATGTTTTTTACATATATAATATAAGGAACATGTAAATACATGTCACTTACATATGTTTTTCCATTGTAGGGAAATAATAACCTAGCAACAAATTTTATCAACAAAAATAGAGTAAAACATGTAATACACTAAAACTACCTGTTTTTGTTTTGAGTACGCTTCAAACTTTCTTTGAATTTATGTAAAGAGGTTTGTCAAAAAAAGAAAAATAAACAACGCAATTTCGTTAACAAATAAATTTTGAAAAAATAGATTCAAATATTGCTTCAGAATTCTTTATATTTATATGTTAACGTTTTTGTCAATAGAGGGAAATTTTTTCTTAAGTATAAAACAAATATTAAACATTTCCCTCCTACTTAAGAAAAAACAAATACAAAACGTTAAAGTTGTAATTTTATATACAGCTTTTCATAGACAGAAAGTTTCTATCAGTCACTGATGGTGGTTGTGCACAATGAAGTTTTTAAGTATATTTATTTTTATTGTTAGTTTCATTTTTGGAAAATAAATCCTAGGATTATCCTAGCTATTATTCCAAAAGTGATTAAAAGTACTAATAATGTTAAGCTTTCATCAGAATTTTGGTATATGATCTTAATAACAATTGGTACGATTGCTATTTTACGATTGATGGCATTTTTTATGAAATTCAATAAAAATACATGGCAAACTTTTAATCTCAGTCGAATTTTAATGGGAATTTCAAGAACCGAAGAATTGGTCAGAAAGAATAATTTTTGCCTCACTATTGATTACATGCATTGTCTATACAAGTTGGTTCTATACGATAATTTTGGACATTAATTTTCGACCAATAACTTCTGAAATTTCAACTCTAGAAGAACTAGCCGCATCGGACTTGACACCAATAATGGATGATGATTTGAATTTTGCACATTCCTTCAGTGAAGCTATTAACACATTCGTGAATGATTACAAACCGCTTCAACATAACCAAGAGGAAGATTGTTTGAAAAGATTGATTAATTATCAGAATATCAGTTGTGTTCTTGTTAATGCTGCATATCATGTTAACAAGTATGAAGCTAAAAATGGCAAATCAGAAAAAGTTAAATTGAAAATCTTAGAAGAAGCTGTTGCATATTCTACTAATAGTTTCTCAGCAGTGACTTTGTCACCTTTTATCGATCGATTTAATGAATTAATGCTTAAAGCTTCAGAATTTGGATTTCTTAAAGATTTTTATGAACCTGTTGTAGACCCAATAACTGAAATTATTGAGCCAGAACTGATTAAAAAGGAGAAACTTTTTCCCGTACTATTTGGTGCATTAATTATTGGATATTCTCTTTCGTTAATTGCTTTTATTTGTGAAATAATTACATCAAAAATTAAGAGAAAATTTTTCAACAAACCAAAATTTCGATTTGTAAATTAAAGACTGTGATGCAAAAAAACTTTTGGTAAGAAAATTTTTCACTTTAATATCTAATAAGACTTAAATTTTTTCTCAACCATTATAGTTTACGTTATTTTTAGAATGCCAAGTGCTTATTTTTTATAATGATCAAGTTCCTTTATTTGTAGATAACTTGATTAATAAAGTCAAGAACATATAGCTATATAGTTGACTTGATAAATAGAACGAAAACTTACAAATCAATTTTATGTTGGGCTGAGCACTGAAGAAAAAAAATAAAAAATGGATCATTTTGGGGCTTCAATTATATGAGAAGAAATTTATGAAATATCAGAGTGAAAGTTATCAAATTTTGTTCAAACTTTGCCAAAAATGTTGTCATTGTTAGAGAAAGTATTAATACCAAAAATTATTCAAATTAATATAAAACATTTTCTCAGTTATTATAGATTTGTAAAATATTTCAACTTTTTGAGAACCTAGAAATTAAATCATAACAAAATTTTGAAACGCAAACTTGTTTAGATTGAACTTCATTATTTAGACCCACTTTACAGCTAACAATTTGTTACCTTTAAATTAAATCAATTAATATTTTAATTGATTTTTGTAATAAAAATTAAGGGTCTTGGTTTTTTTTTCATTCATAATTTTCACACATAAATAAACTATTTATTTAATCTAAATATTTTTTATTTGTTTTCATAAAATATTATACTAGCATTAAATACTGTGTTATTTATATTAAATAATTTAGTTTACTTGTATCAATAAAATAAACTTTTTGTGTTAATTAATTTTTATTTGGATGAAAATTTTTTGTTTTTCTAAAATAAAATATTAGTATTAATTAATACATTATTCGTATTAAATACTTCAGTTTATTTGAATCCATAAAATTAATTTATTGTGTCAAATAATTTTTCTTTGTATCAAAAAACCAAATATTTGAGTAAAATAAATAAATAGTTTCAAATAACCTACTATATTTGTTTCAAATAAATATTTAATTGATCGAAATATTTTTTGTTTTTATAAAATATTGTATAATAGTAATATTAAAAACCGCTGCCAAGTTAAAGTATAAACTTTTTGTGTTCATGAAATGAACACTTTGCTTCCCCATGGAGATTTTTTGTGATCAGTTTATAGTAACTTATTTAGTATTATAATAATTTTAAAACGGTGGTAAGTTGTACTTTTTGGGCGTTTGGAGAAATAGATTTTTAACATCAATAACTAAGTAATATTTTACAATAAAAGGTTCAATAATAGATCAATTGAGTCGTTTTTAAATATTCTCCAAGTTTTTCATAATATTTTTAAAGATACATAAAGATGTTTTAATAAATGATGCAAAAATGGTAAATTTTTTAAAATTTTCAATTTCAAAATGTTAATATCTCTTGATAAAATATCAGTAGGATATTCGCTAATAGGTCAAAAGATGCGTCTTGAAAAACTCTACAAAAGTAGAGATAAATATATATTGGTGTCAACACTTTTTTTTTAAGTTATAGGCAAAAAACATTTCTCTCTAATTTTTAAAAATTCAATAACTTAGGATAAAATATCAGTAGAATGTTCGTTAATAGCTCAAAAGATGCGTCTTAATAAGCTCTACAAAATTAAAGAAAAATATTAATAGGTGTTCCAAATTTTTTTTTAAAGTTATGGGCAAAAAAACGATTTTTAAAAAATTCTAAATTCAAAAAAATAATAGTTAATCTTTATTAATATACCCTCACAGCACCAGATATCCTAGGATATTCCAAAAACATCCATTGGATATCCTAGGGATACCCTAGGGATATCCTAAGGATACTTTAAGGACATCCAAAGTAGCGGCGGTTAGGATATCCTAGGGATATCTAAGGATGTCCATAGGACGTCCCAAGGATAACCTAATCATTTCCCCGGATATTATTAGGATATCCTGTTGATATCCTTAGAATGTCCCAAGGATATCCTCAGGACGTCCTAAGGATATCCCAAGGATAACCCTGGAATAATTATGGATGTCCTTAGGACGTCCTAAGGATATCCACAGTATGTCTATATTATCTTAAGGGTTAGAATATCCTTGAGTCGTTCTAAAAATGTCCCTAAGGTATCCATAAAACGACTCTAACATACAAATTAATTAAATAAAAATGTAAAACATATTTTTTGGATATATTTATAATGTATTTCCAAGATATCTAAAATGATTTACCTTGTCTACAAGTATTCTTTTTTCTACTTTTACTTTAAAAAATCTCTTGAAACCAACTCAAGCGCTAACTATGAAACACTTGCTCAACTGTACATATTTTATGTTATTTGGCACAATCTAGCCCACTGCTCCATGTGGGCAAACAGCCGAGTTGTTCATCCTGTCCCTGGTCTTCGCTGTCCCAGCTTCGCTGCACAGTGGCCAGAATCTTTAATTTACTGTTCAAAAAAGTCACTGAACAAGATCATTATAGAATTTATAGTATATTAATATGTTTGATTAATATGTAATACCTAATAATAACATCACCGGGAGGGAAAGTAAATTTCCCTCCCGCTCAGTGACGTCACCGGGAGGGAATGTAACTTTCCCTCCCGCTCGTCAGAAAAGACATACTTTTCTCCCGCTACACAGGTAACAAATGGTGTACTTTCGGTGCGTGTGTTAGAACAAAAATTTTTCATTCGGTCAGTCTCATAAAAAACGAATTTAAAGTGTCGAAAATCGCATTTTTGGCTTAAATATATGCTCTAATTATCAACTTTAAGGCCCAGATTTGAAAGATGATTGACAATCACGGGAAACCTATTTGTATCAAAAAATCGCTATCTCAAATAGTCAAAATTTGAATCATAATGATATCCTAGGGAGATCTTAGCGATATTTCTAGAATATTTTAACGATATACCAAGTTTATCCCAAGAATATCCCCACGATATCACTAGGATATCCCTGGAATATCCCTAGAATATCCTACGTAACGGCGGTTTGGATGTTCTGAGGATATCCTCAGGATATCCTAGGATATCCTTTTGTTGTGAGGGTAGCTCAAAGTACTTTCATTATTTGTCCGCCAGTGAGACCTACAATTTAAAAAAATTTTATCCCTTTAGCTCTTATAGTTTTCGAGATATTTAAGAAAATGTAGTGTATATACATATACACACACACGCGCGCGCGGAACGAAAATTTTTAAAAATGTCATTTTTGGATTCCTGAGGTCGAAAAACATAAAGATACTTAAAAAAATCAAGTTCGAAAAATTTCGGTATTACAATGCTTCCTCCATGAGGAACAATAATTTAGTGTGCTAGGATCAATAAAATAAATTTATTGTGTCAAATAATTTTTAGATATATCACAAAATCAAATATTTGTGTGAAATAAATTAATAAATATCACTTAGCCATATATAAATAAATGATGGATAAAATGTTAGTGAAAAACACACACAACTATAATTTTTTTAGTAAAAAATAATTTAAAAAGAATTTTTTATTTCAAATAAAGATTTTGGAAATACTTGTCATGCCACTGGCAAAGCATGCGCAAGTTGATCAGTTCTCCTGCATTGAGTTGACTCTCTACATTTCGTGCGGTGGAAATCCCCTTTCTCTCTCGCGCTTAACCGTCTGTGGGGAATCCCTCTTTATAAGAATTTCAAAAAATACAATTTTTTTACTCGAATTTTTTTTATCAATGCATAGTAGGGAGGGTGGGTTAATCATAAGTATACCAACCTTTAAGACTGGTCCTAACTTGGACTTAGCTAGAACATCTAGTTAAGTGTTCGAAAATTTTTTATGAAAAAAAGTGATTGAATTTAGGATTTGTAAAATATTCTCAGACAATACTTATTTAATTAATTGATAATTTTTTATATGGTTTTAATTATTTATTAATTTGCAATAGATATTTAAAGACATTTTTCCATAGTTGTATTTTAATTTATTTAATTCTTATATATATTGCCAAATAATATATTTCAAAAATATTTTGTTGAACTTTTATTTGTTTAAACAATTTATTGTTCATAATTTATAACTTTTTTATATACACATAGACAGTAGCAACAATTTTATAAATTTTTTACCTTCTCTTAGAAGTTATTAATTTAAAGGTTATAAATAAAATAAAATAAAGAATTAAATTGGCAACAACTATTATGTTAAATTGTTTAAACAAATAATTGTTTCTATTTATTAACATTTTTCATAATTTTCGTAGAAATTGCAGTATTTTTTCCTATTTTTGCAATTTATCAAACAAATATAAAGTTATAATAGTTATTAATTAACTTTTTTTGTAGTAAACCTGGAAAGATGCAGTTTTTTCTTAATTTTGTAATTTATCAAGTAGAATAATATAAACTTGATAAATCGTAAAATTAGGAAAAAGCTGCTTCTTTCTAGGTGCACAACAAAAAAATTAATAAATAATAACAATTAATTGTTTAAACAATTGTTGAATTAGTAATTTTACATCAAATCTATCTGGCTTTATATTCGATTTAATAAATTGTAAAATTAGGAAAAAACTGCATCTTTCTAGGTGCACTATAAAAAAAGTTAATATAAATAACAAAAAATTGTTTAAACAATTAAACAATGCAATATAATGTTTTAAATCCATTATTTGACAACATAAAACACTTACAATGAAAGTTGTGGATGATTTCAAGTATTTTTGTAAAATAGAATTAAAAAAATATAGTGAAAATTTATATAGACAAATGAAATAAAAATTTCTAATTTGGTTCGGTAGCCGCGGTCGTTAAAGCGTTCGTTAGGTCTCTTAGGTCATGCGACTGGAGTTCGATTCCCGTAGGGTTCAAATTTTAATTCAACTCTCAGAGTTTAATTTAAAACTTACAGGATATTCCTTCTAGAAAGTTAGTATTAATTGTGATTAAAATTAATTTTTTAAATTATTTATTATTAAAACTGGTTCTAACTAGGCACTCAAGTTAGGATCAGGCTAAAATCGCATCACAAAGCATTGTAGGACCAAGCTAGAATGCCAAACTTGGACCTAGTTAATAATCAATGGTCGATATCCTAGAATGGTCCCCAGGATATCTTGGGATATCCATAGAATATCCCTAGAATATCCAAACCGCCGGTCTTTGGGACATCAACAAGACATCCATAGGATGCAGGATACAGGATATCCCTAAGACATCCACAAAATATCTATTGGATATTATATCGCAGGATATCCACGGGATATCCTCAGGATGTCCGTGGGATATTCTTAGGATATTCACGGGATATTTAATATCTCAACATATATTTTTAAAGGTTGAAATTATTAAGCTAATATAATGAATAATAATATAATAAAAACAAAAATCTTATGAGCTTCTAATTTATTTTAAATGAAGATTTGAAACGCATTTTTCAAAGTTTTTAAATAAACTCATGCACTTAATATATAATTAATATTAATAGTTATTCATTATTTGCGGGGAAGAATTTATATTGTTTAAAGCCAATTTATTTTCTGACAATATTAAGCATATGAATAAAGGAATGAATCACGAATGAGAAAAAAATTAGTTAATAATTTTTCAAATTAAACAACTTTCTCGAAAAACAAGTTGCATTTTATTTTATTTATATAAAATTTAATTCACAGAATATTCTCACTCGTAGTCTCATAATTACTTTAAAAACAGTATCCTGAGAATATCTTCTTGACATCCAGAAAATATATTGAGAATATCCTGAAAATATCTGGGGGATATCCTGACGATATCTATGGGATATCTGGAGGACATTTATGAAAGTCTATAGAGATATCCAGAAGATATCCTCAGATATCCATAGGATATCCAAAGGATATCCAAACCGCCGATTTTTTGGATATCCTTAAGAGATCCTTTTGATATCCATAGGACATCCCTAGGATATCTGCGGGATATTATCAATATATCCCAAGATATCTTGTGTTATTAGGGATATATTAGATATATTTCAACAATAATATATACAAACAAAAATTTACAAAATAATTACCAAAAATAAATTAAGAAAATAATGCTAAATTTAAATCTACTCGAGTTTTTTTTGTGTCAAAATAAGTCATTTATTAATCATTATTATTATTAATATTATAACATTCATTAATCAAATCTTATTCAATGTATCTGTACAAGTTTGTGCATTATAAAATATGAAATTTTGAATGAGAAATAACTTATACAGTCCTAATAAAAATATATTTTTTAAATTTATTAAATAAATCGTCAAACATGACAATGTATATAACGGTATCGATTTATCCACCATCTACGACTACAATTGTAACTAATTTCAGATTTGGTCCTTTTTCAAGCTGAGAGTCGATTTGGCCTGCATAAGGGATTCCATGTGGATTCTTACACTAAATTCTGTCGGAAATTCCGGCCTGGTTTTATAATGGGGAGGCGAGACTGGTCGCTCCATACCAAGCGCTAATCATTGGGGTATTTCCTTTTTCTCCTCCACTTAGCTATTTCGAGTTTTTGTACATAACTTTAATAATTTTCAAGGAACAGGGGATAATGTGAGAAGCAAGTCTCATTTCAACTGTGAACGTTGAACTTAATAAATCGGGTGACCAATCTTCGACATGATGTAAATAATACCAACTGAGCCAATAATTTATAAAAATTAAAAACAAAATCATTTTTAGATAATCTGAAATGTACTGAAGAAGATAACGTTATCCGTTTTTAAAATAATTGTCTCAAAAAAAGATATAAGTCCTCAAAAATTATAGTTTTGATGGTTTTTTCAAAATCTTCGTCATACAGTATGACATCTTCTATACAATTAATTTATGCATAAAAAAGTTATTGAGAACCATTAAAAATTTCTACTCAGTGTTTTCGGGGTCGCTGATTACAAATCTAATGTTCGTTTTTCAAAATTCAAAATGGCGGACAATTTTTGAACTCTTTTCCTTGATACTGTTAAATTCAGTTTGTATTGTCACATTAAGTTTTTTCAAAAGTCAGTTATTATTGATCTGACATTTTGAATTTTGAAAATTTGCAAAATCTGACATCAGATTTGAATTCAGCGACTAAAATATTTCTTATAAAGAAAGTTTTTTTAAAATACAAGAAACATTTTTTTCTGCATTTTGGACACTTTCTTTAAAATTATAGCCTCAGTTAAGGCAGATTTCAGATATTACAGATGATTCCAACTGTACAAAATTAGTCATTAATATTAATACAGTAATATTAATTACCCATTTTTGGAAAATTTGTGCAACTTTCAGAGGTTAAAATGGATAAATTTAAAAAATTTTAAATACAAAATTAATTTAAATTTGTGACTTACAACATTTTTGCAACGTCAAAAAATATCTCGAAGAATATTTAAAATATAAAAGAAAAGTTTGTCATATTTATATAGTTACCTTATTCACTATTAATAAACAAAAATAAAAACAATTTTCATATTTCGAATTTCGTTTTTTTTAAATTTGACTAACTTATAATATATAATCTAAAAGATTTCAGACAAATAAAAATTTTACATTATGATTTTTAATGAAATGGATATTTGGTTTAATGAGTTTTAAGAAACACTCATGCAAGTTACTGGTTTGAAACTTTTGGCCTTTACTGTTCTGCGTCTGCGTACATTGGTAGTGAGAGAGAAAGTCTTACCTTAGCACGGGTTCATTGCCGGTGCGCTTGTCGATAAATTAGGTTCTTTATTTGTATACCCAAATAAAGGTTTTAAGCAAATAAAATTCCACTTACAGATCATTGCTAAAAATTCTGCTATTTTTCTTCTTGTTGACAAACCTAGAAAGGAAACTGTATTAAAAACAAAAGTTTTTGAAATCTAAAGGCCCTTAGATTTTATAAGTTTAAAATGAAGATAAATTAAATAAAATTTTAATGTTTACATAACTAAATTACTGTTAATTATTCATTTTTTCAGGATATAAAAAGAAAGATGCAGTTTTTGCTAATATTGCAAGTCGTTGTGTATAAAGATATTAAAAATATTTATTTACAAATTGTATGCATTTAAGAAAATCTTGATGATATAAGATGCAAAAACTGATTTTTAAACATTGTAATAATTAATTAAAAATCACAATTATTTTATTTTGCTTATTTTAATCCATTTTGATATTAAAATAAGCAAAATTGGATTAAAATAATAACCGTTGCAACTTATTTTAATGCCTTTTAATTTTCTGTGTTAGAATATGGCAATATTTGTCGTATAACCAAAGTAAATGTACAAAAGACAATTATTGCTGGGTTATTAAGGTAAATACTACATAACATTTGTCAAATAAATATGACAGTTATCAACAATATTAAAACTATTTTTTTATAAAAATAATGTATCAAAGTGCCATCAATTTATTATTCAAGTGTAATCTTGAAAATTATATTGAAATTTTTAAAGGTATTAAATTAATTATTCCTAAAACTTACATTATAAATATATTAATTAATTCAAAATGTCGGATCCAATATGGCTGAAGATATTTTGTAACTCAAACACAATTTGCTTGAAACTTACTACTCAAGGGTTTTCGCGGTCGCTAATTCTATCTCCTATTTTTGTAGCCCAAACATTTTTAACGCGATATTTTTAACATGTTCAGAGATATTCTGATAGGATAAGCTTTGTAAAAATTACAAAAACTAAAAAAAATTCTAAAAAATCGTGTTTTTTTAAAGTGAATATAAATTGTTTATTAAAAAAATTTCGCTTTTTTTGAGCGTGCCATTCGATAGAGCGGTTCTTGAGACTTAAGAAATGTCTATTACAAAATTTTTATCGTATAGCGTTAAAATGTTAAAAAATGGCCTCAAAGTTCGTGTAAAAATTTTGTACATTCCTGGGTTAATGGGTTAAATAAAAATGTAGGTTAATTTAAATTCGTAAAATAAAAATTCGATTAAAAGAAAATTATTGTATATCTATTAAAATTTTTTTTATATGAATATTCAAAATAACAAATTTTTTAGGATATTTATGCGCTCTCAAGTTTCACAACAATTCGTCTGTTTATTGAGCTAACATCATTACGTGCGTATACACTACGTCATGACATAGGGCGCTACCTAGTCTATGACGTATTCACACGTCATCAACTGCCAAGGGGTTAATCGGATTTAATTCAAACTTGTTGTTTTCGGTTTTGTTTGTTGTCGCTAATTACGATTCTGATGTCAGTTTTTAATAATTCAAAATAGAATAAAATGAAATTTAAAACGATTCCAATTTTAGTATTAAACATTCATCGTTTGTAATACATGCATATGATTCTTAATTAAATCCTGACACATCTAAATGAATATAGAATTTGAGATGGGTTAAAAAAATTTTTGGTCAAAATTTTTGTCAGTTTCACCGCCCAAAATTTACGCGAAAAAAATTTAACATTTCTACTAAAACAAAAATGACCACTCAAAAATATACAAACATATCAATATACAAAAGCAATGCGTACCAAAACAAATTAAACTTATTATATGTACTAAAAGACAAATGACAACTCTGCAATATAGTATATACAAAAGCAATGATCACCAATGACATTAAAAAATATATTACAAGTTTTGGGAGATTGAAAAAAAATTTTTAACATTTTTTATAATTCATTAATTGAAATGTTATATAATTAGGAGATTCGCTGTATATAAATATATGTAAATGACCATTAACCTCGAAAACATTTTTTTTTATTCGGATCTTTAAAAGCACAGCATTGTCACGGGTCGGTGTCTAATTGTAAGTGACACAATTCATTAATGACAAATTACCCATCGAATGGTACGAAATCATATGCTGAAAAAATTATAAGCAAATCAAGTAAGTTTTTCATATATTTTTTATTTACTTAACCAGAAATTTATATTTTATTAAATATTATAATATAATATTAATATTATAAATGTTAACCCTGTATTCACTGCCAATTGTAATAGATTATTTAATAAATTATTGTATAAAAAATTATAACACAAAAATTTTTTATAAAAAATAATTTAATAACATTAAAATATTTAAATATATCATTGATTAGAATGCAACTTAAAGTTGACATTTTTTTCAGTTACTTATCGCTTCAAATATTTAATTCAGATAGTTATTTTTCTTTATGTTTATCTATTTATTTATTTAACTTGTATATTAATTAATTAAGTATTACATATTATGTATAATTATGTTATTTAGGAAAAAAAATTTTGTGTATATTTGGTGTTTATATGTATCAAAAAATATTCAATGCATACACAGTAAAAACAAAGTCTTAAACCGTTTACACCTTAAATTAAGCCCATATATTTTGCATAAGTCTGTCCTTTTTTAATTGGTCTGACTCCGTTTACACCTTAAATTCAGCCTCAAAAATAGGCTGAAATCAAGATTTCTTTTTTACTGTGTAAATTAATTATCATTTAATATTATTTTTATTCACATTTATTATTAAGAAAAATTTTTGTCTATATGACAATGCGACATCTATTAGACACCATTAGAACTCTATCTTTGAAGTTCATTACAAGATAATTTGGAAAAATTCATATAATATCCCAATGTATACGAACGGTATACTCTCCTCTCTATGTGGTAGATCTTAGTATACCATCAGTTTACTTTAGTAACTTTTCTCAAAGTATTATACAGTCTACCTTTTGGCACGGAGGAATACTTATTCGAATACTATGTGACTTAAGTTTACTTTTGGAATACCTACATTTTTCATCCCGGGTTTAGTTCTGTCAAAATCAGCCAAGCACCCCTTTCACCGTGGAGCGTCACATATATTATTTAATTTTGAAAATTTTATTTTACTTTATTAATATCGACTTACTTGATACCGAGAAAATGTCAATAAAATTATTAGCGATATAATGTCTAATGACATGAACAAGACGACTTTTTCAAAAGATATTCTTGGGTATATATAGGTAAAATTTATATATAACCTTTTCATATAATTAATATGAGAGTACGATTTTTAAAGTACCTTGTCGGATTTGTGTTAGTTATGAGGGCAATAACAATCTATAAATATTTTGAACGAAATGCCCTTACAAAAAATTTAAAAGGATTTTCTAAAGACATAATAAACATCTCATTATGTACACCTTAGAAAGAAAACACAATCATAAAATTTTAAAGAAAAAAAATGTAATTTCTAAATAAAAGTTTGAATACAAAAATAAATGTAGAATTTAAAAACAAAAAAAAGTAAAAAAAAATATATATATATACAGTGCCGCTCAGTAGATTTTGCCCACCCTACAGAATTTTGGGCGTTGCAAAAAGTTTTATATTTTTGTTTCTAATAAAGATAAAATAATAAACAATGACTTTTTTTAAAGCTTATATCCTCTACTTTTAGAATATCTAAAAATTTAATAAAAAAAATTTTTTTTTCATTGCTTAATTGCTATTATTAATTAACAAAATTTTCCATTTTTTTTGTAAATTTTAAACTGATATATTTTTTAACAAATCATCACATTTTATTTTCACATATATCATTGAAAAGGTAATTTTATCACCTTTAAAACGATTTTTTGAAAATTGTTATACGATAATTTTTAACAAAGATATGGTCAATTGTTTAAAAAAACAACCCTTTTTTAAAATTAATAATAAGTCGAGAACTGTTGGTTTTTGAAAAAAATTGTTAAGGAAAAAAATGTTCCTTTTTATGTGTAGAATTAGAAAAAAAATAATTAGAAGTTTAAAAAAAAAATTTTTTTTGTACTATTTCTTGATTTTTTAAGTTTGCGGTCATAATGGATATAAATATAAGCGCAAAAAATAGAAAAAAAAATTTTATTTTTTAAACTTCTAATTATTTTTTTTCTAATTCTACACATAAAAAGGAACATTTTTTTCAAAAACCAACAGTTCTCGACTTATTATTAATTTTAAAAAAGGGTTGTTTTTTTAAACAATTGACCATATCTTTGTTAAAAATTATCGTATAACAATTTTCAAAAAATCGTTTTAAAGGTGATAAAATTACCTTTTCAATGATATATGTGAAAATAAAATGTGATGATTTGTTAAAAAAATATATCAGTTTAAAATTTACAAAAAAAATGGAAAATTTTGTTAATTAATAATAGCAATTAAGCAATGAAAAAAAAATTTTTTTTATTAAATTTTTAGATATTCTAAAAGTAGAGGATATAAGCTTTAAAAAAAGTCATTGTTTATTCTGTAGGGTGGGCAAAATCTACTGAGCGGCACTGTATAATAAACTAATTGTCTACAAGTTTAAATTGTGCATTCAACATTAATTTTGAAACAAAAAAAGAGAAAACACAAAAAAACCAATATAATTTACCAATAAGTTATGTTAAATATATTATTATTGTTTTGAAACAGAAAGTCAAAAAAGAGTTTTTTAAATAACATGAGAGTAGATGCATTTCTATTTTTGGGTGACAGTTTATTTCATAGTCTAGCACCTTTCACAATAAAAGATCTTGGCATTTTACATGAACGATGTTGCGGTATAATAAGAACCGAATTTCTTTCTCTGAGTCTACTGGTCACTGATAAATTTATATCTTTAAATTGGAAGTAATCGTGAAAATAAATTGGAACCTTATTATTAAAAATTGAAAAAAGTAAATTTCCCATAGCCACATTTAATCCTATATTGCGTTATACATGCTCAAATTTTGGAAAATCAAAAATAAAACAAATACAAGCATTTAGTAAATTTACTATTTAATTTATCAGCAATATCATCCCCCACAGCACCAAAACTTTCCTAAAGCTTTATTTTAAATGTTCGGAATATTTAATTGCAATGTTAATGCCTAATTATAATTATAATTAGGCGTAAATTTCATTTAAATATTCAGGAAAGTTTAGCGCTAAACATTTATTCAAGTGGGACAATTAAATCTTTACACAATTTTCACTAAACATTCAAATTAAATATTTCGAACATTTCAAATAAATGTTTAGGAAAGTTTCGGTGCTGTAGGGGATCATACACTGTACAAGAATAATAAAAAAATGGGAGAATAAGTGATTCAACTAATAATTAGCGGGTGGCTGTTAGAAGGGATCTCTTGGTTAAGTTTAATTGTCTCAATATCATGAAGGTTTTACGTGAAATATCAAAAATATGCTGTTTCCACTACAGGGATCGGTCCTTAATAGTCTCGCCATAGAAAACAGGAGCACACTCCACAAGAAGTCGAGGGTGCGGGCACAGAAAATTTTAAAGTATTAAAATAAGCTGCAACGCTTATTATTTTAATCCAATTTTGCTTATTTTAATACGAAAATGGATTAAAATAAGCAAAATTGGATTAAAATAATAAGCGTTGCAGCTTATTTTAATGCCTTTTAATTTTCCGTGGGACCATCAGACGATGAAAACACCATGACCCGAGTCTTGCTAGAATTTTCAGATGAAAAATTTTCACGTGGATCCAAAAAATCATTTTTAGTTACACATTCATTGCACCTGAAAATAATAAATAAATTAAAAATTAGATTTAGTAAAGCCTCATATGTGCATTATAAATTCTTACCTTTAGTATTTATATTTTCCGTGATGCTCATATTACTTTGCATGATTTCTCTCTTATCAATATTATTAATGATCTCAAAATCACCACATGGATCTAATAAAAATGCAGAAGAATTAAAGTTGCATGGAAAATTTCCAGATTTATCTGCAATAGATGATAAATCCTCTTCTAACGAAATTTCAATCGAATTTGTATCAACCAAGTTTTCTAACATCATGAGATTGCATTGTTTTTCCCTGCACAATTCAATGCTGGTTTCATCGCAATTGAAAACGTTTGATGCAGTTAGATTCAATAAATCATTTTCTTCAAGGTAGCAGCGAATTTCTTGAAACCACTCTCGCAGATCTTCTTCTGTAACTGCTGCAAGGGAAGCTGTCAGATTTTGAGCTTTTGTTACAGATATAATTGGATATTGTTTTATGAAACATTCAAACTAGCTGTGACCTAGTATGTTATCAATGAACACAGTTTCTTTTTTTTCAAAGTTTAAATAAGATTTCATAGAATCGAGTAACTCATTTTTTTTACTGGAGATCCAGTTTTCGATCTGTGAATCATCCAATTCACAATATTTTCTTCTTTATCTTTGTCTAAAACTGTTAGTGGACCACTTCTAGTATCACTTTTTCTTTGAGATTTTACTTTTCTACACAAAGTTGAAACTGGCACTCCACACTCAGTCGCTGCTTTGCGAAGATTGATACCATTTTTAACAGCCAGAATTCGATATTTCATTATAAGATCATTAGCATTGTCACCGAGAACTTTTAAACGTTTTACAACCTTCTTACGAAGAATATTCAAGTTTTTATCAAACAAACATTGAATTGAGTCAACCAGAAGTTGAACATGATTACGGGGAATCAATGGTGCGTGGTATAATGTTGAAATAAATGAAAGATCACTTACAGAAACTGAGTTTTCAAAGGCTTTTACATTAGAATCATTGGTCACTTTAATCTTTTTGCTATGCGGTTCTGAACAACTTAAATGAACCCAATTTCTGTGATTGTTGTTAATATTAGATGATTTTTAAGTTACTTCCCAGTTAAAAATTCCTGTACAGGATCTTATACAGGAATTTTTAGCTGGATTGTAAAGTAGAATTTTTTTTGTCTCGGTATGCACGGTGGGTCTCAACTAACTTCAACCGAAAAGTGCTTGCCCATCTCGGTTCTTTTTTGATATTGTTTCTGGTATGTCTCCTAATGATTTTAAATCTAAAATAAAAAAAATAAGTTGGTTCGTTTTTGAAAAAACTAATTTTTTGTATTTTTTTAAATGATCAATCAAATTTTTTTTTGCAAAAATAAGTGCAAATAAAACTATATCAACCTAAGTTACTCTAAAAAGCATCAAAAAACAGATCCCAAGAGTTGAATATCATACGATAAATTTAACTCACCAAAATTTATCAAAAACTGTGAAAAATCCGTAAAAAATTAATTTTTTAAAAATTACTCCTTCCCAGAACAAATTAACCCTTAAATTTTTATAGAGGAACAAAAGTGTTTAAAATTTTTTTGAAAATAAAAAATAGAGTAGCTTATCTTAAAAACTTTCTTAGATATGACCATTTAAATTCAGTATTTTTCAAAAAATTTCTCTTAATTTTTATTTTTTGTAAAATAAATGGTTTTCTAGGTATTTTAGTCCAATTGTTAAAGTATGACAGTTTAATTCTTGAAAAAGTAATCTTGATGTAAAATTATAATTTTTATTTTATTATTTGAATTATATATTTTTTAAAATTATTATTGCAATAATTTTGGTTAATTACTAGAAGTTTGTTCGTTCGTAATATTAATCAGTAATCTCTCTCGTTTAGGCAAAACATCTTTTGCGAAATTTCCTTGCCTCGGTGTCCTCGCAAGTTGACAATCATAACAATTACAAACAGTACTACTATATGATCTTGTTATTTTCTTAGGGTTAATATCAGAAAAATCTGGCAGTTTAAAACTGTTTTCTACATCATTATTCATAATTCTATATATATCCCTTTTGCATGCAGAACATAGAACAGCAGGAAATCGAACATCATTAGAATCATACTCGAAAAATTTTTGTATATAATTTTTCACATTATTTGGTAAGCTCACCATTTCTTTTGTCTTGTTAAAACACAATAAGCAAATTTGATAGCGATTCTGATCATGCGTTTTTGCATAAACATTGGTCATTTTTTATATTTGTCTGACAAAACCATAAACACTTAACCCTTTTTTTATACACAAAAACAAAGTAAAACTTGTAATAAAGATAACTTCAGTCTTTCTCTTATTTTATAAATTTATTTTAATCTCCTGAAAGAAAAAATAGAAAAAAGCGACTTTTAACAAAAGTTAAAAAAAGTATAAAATTCAAAAAATCATATCTTCAAGCCTTTTGCAAATAGGGAGCTCTACAAACCATAGATTTACTCAAAAATAAGTCTTCTTTAATTTACCTCTTATGAAAAATTGGACTAAAATACCTAGAAAACCATTTATTTTACAAAAAATAAAAATTAAAAGAAATTTTTTGAAAAATACTGAATTTAAATGGTCATATCTGAGAAACCATACAATTTTAATTCTAAAAGCTCCAACAGCTTCTTTTCCTCCTTTCGACTTAGCATACATAAAAAGTTTTTCCTTCAAGTTGTTAAACTCCGAATATAAGCAGAGTGTTTTCTCTGGGTACATTTCATTAATATCTATTTCAAACTGTGAATAATAATAAACAGATAGCAATAAATGCAAATTTTAAATAATCATTGTTCTATTTCAATTAAAAAAATTTTTATAAATCTATTTTTAATAACAGTTGTCATTATAACTATCTTACCAAAGTATGACCTTTTGGTTGCTCTAATACTCGAAACAGTGAAAAATATTCGACACTTGTAGAATTTGGAGAAATCAACTTTTGGATCCAACAGGAAGATCCAAAAGGAAGCTCAGTGTTCTTCAACACCTCGGGTTTAAATTATTTTTCAACCAAGACAGTTTATTTTCCACGATTACTTTATCATCTGATAAAATAAAATAAAATTATACTCCCTTTTGAGTTCCAAATGAAATATTTAATTTTTAATAGAATTTTCTTACCTTTCTTTATATTTTCCTTTAGACTGTCGAAGTTTCCCAACATGACTGCTTTCCGTAGTTGCCTTCCTTCTCTTTTTGTTATAACATTTTTATTGATTAGTTTTTGTCTGAGGCTGTGATACTTAACAATTAATTTTCCTTTTGCTGTTACTTTGATATTGGTAACTTTATTTAAAAAAAAACTAAAGAAACTAACTAAAAAGTAGTACTTATATTTTCAAAATTGTATTTATTGATATTATGATTCGTTTGGTTAAAATAAAAGAACCTTATTTCTAGGATAGTAAGAATTTCGCATCCAAAGTTTTCTGGTTGATAATTTCAAAGCATTTCTTTCAGCGAACTGTGTGAAGGAACTTTTCATATCAGATACAATTGTTCTGTAATATAAATAACTACACTAGAGTTCGGGATTTTTTCTTGAAAATCAAGATGTATATGTTATCATTTGGTAAATACAATCTATTTGGAACGTGTTCTGTGCGATAATGGGAAACCGAAGGATGGTACAACTCCATGTGTTTTTAGACAATGCATTTAATTCCAGATAATTTTCACGTTTAGTTTTACCTCTTTTATCAGGTACTGACTCTAATCTAACAGAATTAATGTCTTTAAATACAGCTGATATAAAAAAGTCATTTTTCAAATTTTAAACTAAAGTTGGTATAAAAAAGACTTTTCAAACTTGAAATTTTTTATTACTGGAAGTTGTTAAAAAGTAGGTACGAGAATAATTTCGTTTCTCATTATTACTAGTTCGCCTTGCAACTGTTTTTCGTACAACATAAGTGAAAACAAAATTACGTCTTTTTTCAAAACTCGTTGAATTCTAATATTCCCTGTTTATAAGAGTTTATTTTTTCAAAACATTTAAAACGACAACTTACATTGCAATGAGAATGCACAGGATGTTCATCATTTTCTAACTTTTCTTAATTCTCATTATGGTTTCTCCCTTCAGAAAGCTCAGTATTTTCTAGAGTTTCTTGAAGCATTTTTTATATACATGTTAAAAACTTGTTACTTATATATTTTCCTGAGACGGATATTGCAAATTTATCGAACAAAACCTGAAATCGAAACTTCTGTTCGTATTGCCTGAAATATCATTCATCCCATTCGAAGATCCAGGATGAAGGTTGTATTTATCCACTGATGAGAAAAGGAATTATTGCTCCATTCATTTACTTGAGGCTGTGATATTACGATGTTCGAATTCATCTGAGACGGATATTGAGAATTTATCGAAGAAAACCTGCCATCAAAACTTCTGTTCGTATTCCCTGAAATATAATTTATCCTATTCGAAGGTTTGCAGTATTTATCCATTGTGGTGAAGCAGGGTTATTATAACGTTTGTCTACTTGCAAATCTGTCAGCGGCCTGTATCAATATAGAAACTAGAACTAGAATTAAAATTACTATGACAATGTGTTGTACAGTCAAAATTCGTTGTCTTTAAAATCAATGCAGCAGTCGTGATCTGATGTTTATTATGAGTAGTTGATTTTAAATTTTCGATTTCAACAATATTAAAATTTTCCTCAGGTTCAATATTTTTTAAAATACTTGTAAATTATACTAAACCATTTAAACGTCTAATGTTATTATTGCTATACGAATGACGGTGATCGTCAACAACGGTTAACTCATTTGGTGTTCACATTTTTGTACAGATGTCGTTGTTCGTAGTCGACAATAATAAAGTGCGCTGTTCTCTTTTTACGCTTTTTTAAAATAATCTAAAACAATTTTTATTTATTTACCCAATGGGAAAAATACCATTGGCCTATTAATGGCCCAATCCAATAAATAGGAGAGACATCGGGTAGAAAAAAATTTCGACAAGAAAAAAATTTTCGATCACTGCTTATATACCAATCTAATGGCACCTTAACTGCGAGAAACAGTTATGATGTTCGCCCTCCCTGTGGCGTTGAGCGAACTAAAGTCCAGAGCTGAGCCATCAGCGCAGCGCGGGAAAATTTGAAAAATTTGATTTTATTAGATATTTTATTTTATAATTAACGAATTATTAAGTATGACATTATGTTATTAATAATTATTTATGACGTTAATTATTTACTAAGTTAATTATTTGTCATATTTAAAATAAAATAAAATATCTAATAAAATCAAATTTTTCAAATGTTCCCGCGCTGCGCTGATGGCTCAGCTCTGGACTTTAGTTCGCTCAACGCCACAGGGAGGGCGAACATCATAACTGTTTCTCGCAGTTAAGGTGCCATTAGATTGGTATACATAAGCAGTGATCGAAAATTTTTTTCTTGTCGAAATTTTTTTTTTACCCGATGTCTCTCCTATTTATTGGATTTGAGACAAACTCTTTTTTGAAAGAAATGGTTTCACTAATACTTTGATGACCATTTTTTTATTTTAATTTAATTATTAAAAAAAATAATAATAATAACTATTAAAAAATAATAAAAATAAATTTTTTTTTAAATTATTGATTTTTTAAATTATTATTAAAATTTTTAATATTGGATAATTATTGGTTGCCAATAATTTTCTAATGATGGTTGCCAATCATTGGCATCGGCTGCGGCGTTAAAAAGCCGCCTTTACCAATAATGGTCCATTATTGGGTGCCAATGGTTTTTTCATTGGCTCCCATTATTGAGCCAATTAATATGCCAATGGTTACTCGTGACAGTTTCCCATTGGGTAGTAATTCAATCACTTTAATGAATTAATTACTTAATTAATCATCAAATAAAATTATAACAATTCTAAATTTAATATATTAATTAACCTTATGTTTAAATTTAAATAGTAAAAATTGTTATAAGAATTTATTAAACAAAAAAAAATTTATTATTTTAATGCCTTTCTTTGTCATACTTATTATAATTTGCGTTTTACAAATTTAAAAAATAGTATAATTAATAAATTATACTAAGAAATCGATTTTTTCATGAATTATATTTTTCTTAAACTTTTTCTATCTCAATTAAGTCTAATGTTATTTATCAATAAAAAATTTTTAAATAAGCATAGTTTATTGTTATATTCATTATTTTATCATTACTATTTATTAAAAGTGGTTCCTTCTTTACATCTGTAACACCAAGAAAAAATTAACATTATAATAAATTTTATTATTACTATTTACTCTCTAAATCTGAATTAGTAAAAAAGTTTACTAACCCGTGTGGAAAAGTGATGTGGGCCCCCAGCGGGGGCCCTTATGGATCGCCCTCATGCCATGAGGGCCGCATATGGATGATCCATAGGGGCCCCTCATGGAAACGACATGCTCATCGATGAGGGCGCCCGCATGGGCGATCCATGAGGGTGCCCCTACGGGCGCCCTTATGGGCCCTCACGTTTGCCCTCATCTTGCCCTCAAGTTTGCCATAATGTTTTTTAATCAATAATATTAATAATAAAAGTTAATTAATAATAAATAAGCTTAAGTTATGAATAAATAACATATTTATTTAATAATTATTCAATTTTAAATTAAATTCTTACTCAAATTGAATTTATTAATTAACTGTCGGATATAATTAAAAGTAATAATAAATTAATTAATTAAAAAATTAAAAAATATGTAATTTATGCATACTATTAACGGATATTTTCATTTTTCAATTAATTCATACATAGAATTAATGATTAAACGCAAACCTGAGAAATAAATAAATCTAACGCATGGGGGGAATCGAACCTACGACCTACGGACTATGAGTCTAACGCTTTACCAACTACGCTACGCACGCTACTTCAAAACGAATGCTAACTTCTTGATGCTATTTAAACTTCAAAAATACCTAACAAAGAAAAGTGCTTAACATCATTTAGTTAAAGTTAAGATATTAAATTATATTTTCCAATCAAATGCAATTTATAAAATATAATTAATTATATGCTTTATGATTATTATCATGAATCATCTCAGGTGAATTTTCAAAAAAAGTGTAAATATATTTTTATTAAAAACGCGTTTTTCGTTGTTTTGAATCATTGGAAACATTCATTTTTTGTTGACGAAAAAATATTTGAATTTTGGACTTAGAAAATTTTGTTAATCGATCATGAGGGCGATCCATGCGGGCCCCTACGATGGCCCTCATCTATTTTGCCATAAGTGTGAGTGTTATTTTCAAAAAAGTGTAAATATATTTTTATTAAAAACGCGTTTTTCGTTGTTCTGAATCATTATAAACATTAATTTTTTGGTGATAAAAAAATATTTGAATTTTGGACTTAAAAAATTTTGCTAAACGATCATGAGGGCGATCCATGCGGGCCCCTACGTTGCCCCTCATGGATTCGCCATATGGATCAGCCCTCATGGGCCCCCGCTGGGGGCCCCGAACTCTTGAGGGCAAGATCGTGGCTTTTTCCACACGGGAATTTGAATTATTATTATTATTCACTTTTTGCTTCTCAATTAGTAAAATTTTACTAATTATTAGTGATTTTTACCAACAATTAGTAAAATTTAACTAATTATAAAGCAAAAAGTGAGTCACGAATTTAAATTAGTAAACATTTTTACTAATTCTTTACATCTTTAACACCTAGAAAAAAGTAACTTTATAATAAAAGGGAAATTACTTTTTAATATCCGATTAATTTATTCTCTTAAGACTAGAAAATTTTTCTTTAAAGTAGAATATTTTATTCTTTATTTTAAAAGAAATGTGCTCTCTAAATCTGAATTAGTAAAAATTAAAAATAAATTAAATTAAATTAGTGACTCACTTTTTGCTTTAGAATTAGTTAAATTTTACTAATTGTTAGTAAAAGTTACTAATAATTAGTAGAATTTTACTAATTGAGAAGCAAAAAGTGAGTCACTAATTTAAAATAGTAAACTTTTTTACTAATTCAGATTTAGAGAGTGACAATGTTTACAGGGAATATCAATTAGAATGTTATTAAAATATTATTAAAAATGTCAGTACATTGTTTTATGTATTTCAGAATAACGTTTTTTGATATGTGCAAATACAGAAAATAAAATTACTTATTTAAAAAAAAAATTTAAAGGATTAATAAATAATTTTTTTTTTAAATATACAATTTCTATTAATGTACTCTATAACAGCTTGATGCTTCTATTTATAAAGTAGTATATTTTTTAGAATTTATTAATTACATGACTCGTCTAAATTGACGTCATGAAACAATCGTTTTTTATCATGTTTGGGTTATAATTTGTTCTATTAAACTAAGTTAGTTATTTTTCAATTAAAAAGTACATTAATAAAACTAAAGTGGGTCAACTGTGTAAAAGATAAGAAAAAATAGGTCAAGGGTAAATATGACGTATGGTTAAAGATGTTAGACTAGCTTAGGAATTATGTATGAGGCATTCTATCTCAAATCGATCCCCTTCTAACACATCCATCGCTGTGAATAAGTTTTACCACAGTAGCTGAATGTTTAGCCAATTTAGCTAAAGTGAATTCAGGGGTTAATCTTTCTGGTTAGCCATTTTGGGAATATAATATCACTGGTTCATTTTTAACGAAATGTTTAACTATTATAGCGAAAAAATTCTCAGATACATTTGTACTTTTTTTTCCGTGTATACGAAAGATCAAGACCCCTTGATCGAGCTTCTAGTGTAATTATTTTAACCTTAATAACACAAGATATCTCGGGATATATTAATAATATCCCGCAGATATCCTAGGGATGTTCTATGAATATCAAAAGGATCTCTTAAGGATATCCAAAAAATCGGCGGTTTGGATATCCTTTCGATATCACATGGATATCTGAGGATATCCAAAGGATATCTTCTGGATATCTCTATAGACTTTCATAAATGTCCTCCAGATATCCCACAGATATCGTCAGGATATCCCATAGATATCGTCAGGATATCCCACAGATATCATCAGGATATCCCACAGATATTTTCAGGTTATTCTCAGTATATCTTCCGGATGTCAAGAAGATATTCTCAGGATACTGTTTTTAAAGTCATTATGAGACTACGAGTGAAAATATTCTGTGAATTAAATTTTATAGAAATAAAATAAAATGCAACTTGTTTTTCGAGAAAGTTGTTTAATTTGAAAAATTATTAACTAATTTTTTTCTCATTCGTGATTCATTCCTTTATTCATATGCTTAATATTGTCAGAAAATAAATTGGCTTTAAACAATATAAATTCTTCCCCGCAAATAACGAATAACTATTAATATTAATTATACATTAAGTGCATGAGTTTATTTAAAAACTTTGAAAAATGCGTTTCAAATCTTCATTTAAAATAAATTAGAAGCTCATAAGATTTTTGTTTTTATTATATTATTATTCATTATATTAGCTTAACAATTTTAACCTTTAAAAATATATGTTGAGATATTAAATATCCCGTGAATATCCTCAGAATATCCCACGTACATCCTGAGGATATCCTATGGATATCCTGAGGATATACCATGGATATCCTGCGATATAATATCCAATAGATATTTTGTGGATGTCTTAGGGATATCCTGTGGATATCCTATGGAGTCCTGTTGATGTCCCACAGACTGGCGGTTTGGATATCCTAGGGATATCCTATGGATATCCCAAGATATCCTGGGGACTATTCTAGGATATCGACCATTGATATGGATATCCTATGGATATCCAAGGGATATCCTATGGATATCCAAGGGATATCCTTTTGTTATGAGGGAACCTTTAATTCATTAATTTATTACCCGATTTTTAATTCATTTAATTTTTATTTAATTTTTAATTTATGAACTTAGATTAAATTACATTTTTAATTCATTTGATTAATTTTAATTTGTTCAAAGTCTATAAATAAAATTAAAGTTAAATAAAATGTGACTTTTTAGGTTAAGGTATTTCTCCTGCAAATCGATTTCCGCTAGAATTTTTTTAAACTCTGGGAAAATGTTCCTTTTTATGTACTTTATAAGTGGTAAAAAACACAGTACCCCTTGCCATGCTAAAAACTGAGAAATTTGGGTTCAAAGTTGCACCAGTTAACATATAGGATTCCTATCTGAACATGCAAAACTCACATATTTTATTGAATTATTTAAAAAGTTTTCGGTAGATTTTTTTTAAAAACGAGTATATTGTAGAATGGAATTAATAGAATAATATAAAAAAAGTTTTAGTAGGGGTATCCATGCTAATTTTTCAATTACAACGTTTTGAAGTAGAAAAGTTAGGTTATTTATAGATTTTTCAAGAGAGTCAAGTATGTTACTCTCTTGAGAAAGAGAGAGAAAACACGATAGTGATGCGAGCCGGAGATATACCTTAAAATTAAAATTTATAATTATTACTATTTGAAGCTAATTTATTCTTTTGTATCGAATTAGTTGTATCAAAAAACTTACAAAATTACTAAGATTATGTCAAACTAATATATTAAAATATAAAAAATATTCAAAACACATTCAATTAATTTGAGCTAGGAAAAATGCTTGGATCTACTGGAGCCATGGTGCCAGTTAAGGGTTATAATATTAATTGATTGTTAATTTTTTAATTTTATTTATTTATTTTTGATTTAGTAACATAAAGAATATTATTGCACATGTTATTGCTGAGAATGTTAATTTTTGACTGGTTCATCTGTTTGAATTAGGTATTTTATCGAGCAGGCGCTAACAATTATATTTTAAAAAACCGTTGTAATTTTTTTTATAACTTCCTTCACTGAAAAACACTACTGAAGGTCTACTTTTCTTCTCTTGTTACGACCGATGAACCAGCTTTCATAAGTCGTTCGCTTCGGAACCATCCTTTTATATTCAACCTTACACTAAAAAACAAGGGAGAATATGCTTTATGGAACAAGCCAATATTTACCGTGTTCACCCAAAGCAACGCACACTCAGCAATTGTTTCTATGCATGAAGGCAATTTTTACTTTGTTAACTAAGGTAACAAATATTGCTGATATTGCCTTGTTCAAGAGCAAATTCCCCGTTGTTCTTTTTTTCAACGTTCGCACTGCTGGTAAAACAGTCTTCCTTTTACAATTTTATAAATACATAAATAAGGGGGTTTCAAGTTTATGCAGGTATTCGACTTACATAAAATTCAATTCTGATTTTGAACATATTGTGTAATTTCATTTCATTACACTAAGTTTCTAATTTTCTAATGCATTTTTACACTTATAGTGCTAAAATACTCTGCAAAACTATCTAAAAATTTTCAACTTTTGAAACTATAGTGATTGCAAGGTGTTTAAATAATTAAATGATTAAATTCGATGAAAACTGAAAAACTGAATTCAATATGGCGGAAATTTTTTTAATTAATACGTTTTATGTAAAACTTGTTAGTATGTGATTTTTGGAGTTGATAAGTTCAAAAAGCAGGAAAATTCAGGGCCGATACAAAAGCACTAATTGTCTCTATAAAATCTGCCATTTCGAATTTTTTAAATGTGACAAGTTTTAATTCATTTATCTTAAAAACCTTCATTTAAAATTTTCCAATTTTAATAAAAATAAAAAACTAACATTCAGAGACCCCAAAATTATTAAGGGGGTAATTTGGTGTTTAGGCCTTTTTGGGAGCTTATTTCAGGATTTTTTTTGATAAAATAAAATATAATCACACCAAATCTTTTTACATTGTTTTATTGTCATTATGAAGTGTTGAAAAAAATTATAATCAATTACACAGGCCTGCGAAATTTCATTTTTTTCAGTACCTAAAGTAGTGTACCTAACTAGATGATTCTTGTAAATTTTTTTGTGCTGAAAACGAACCTAACCTCCAAAATGATCGATCACGTCAGGATTTTTTGTAAATGAAGCCTGAAGGGTCAAAACAAGGAGAGGGTCCTTTATGTTTATTTCATAAACATTTTGCTTCCTCATTGTGTGAAGCAAAAAATTTGCTTCCTCATAGAGGGAGCTATGAATTTCTCTAATTCCATTAATTGATTTAAAACATTCACAGAAAATTAAAAGGCATTAAAATTAGAAGCGTTGCAGCTTATTTTAATGCCTTTTAATTTTCTGTGTTTCGAGTTAAAAACGTTAAACTAAAAAAAGTTAAATTAATTAAATTTTTTGAAAAATTAAGAAAATTTTAATTTATTTTGGGTGTAACATATACTTTATACATATATACAAATCGATTCGTTTCAATGCAAAGAATAAAATTATTTCATATATAAACAAGAATTTAAATAAACACAAAATTTTATAGCTAAAATAAGAATTTTTGATTTTTTAACTCTCATTAATTCTTTAAATTTAAATCAAATCTATACTTTATATATACCAATCGATTTTTCTTGACGTAAGGAAGACGATTATATTATATATTGCCTTAAATTTTTCGATTTAAAAATTTTTTCAATTAAAAAAAAATTTTGGGAAAAAAGATGATAACATTTTTTTTGGGGGGTATTTTTAAAAATCCTCTAGTCATTTTTGAGAGATTAATGTGGTAAATAAGCCTACCAAATTTTATCCAAATCCATTAAAACCTGTTAAAGATATCGCATTCACAAAAACGATCCACACACACATATACATACATCCGGACAATTGAACAGGATCTCATATAACATGTTTCTATATAGAGGAAAATTTGTTTTCACCATTTTTAAAAATTTTATAAATGAAAGGACTACAAAGCTTCCTCCACGAGGAAGCAAAATGTCTGTTTTAGCCATTTTTGGTAATTTTTTTTAGATAGAAAATTTTTTTTTTCAATTTTCGACAAAAAGATCTTATAGTAGGAAATATGACCATCAAAAGAAACATCGAAAGATGATGAGATGAGTTAAGGAAGAATACAAAAAGATAATTATAAGCAAAGAAAAATACTACCAGCCAAAGATATAATTGGAAGATGAACCCACCACTGAAAGTAAGAACAGAGGAATATCCGACCAGCAAAGGTAAGATTGGAAAATGATCCGACCAGTAAAGGTAAAAATAGTGGAAGATCCTACCAACAAAGGTAAGAAGAGAAAAAAATCCGACCGGTAAAGGTAAGAACAGAGGAAGATCCAACCAACAAAGGTAAGAAGAAAGGAAGATCCGACCAGTGTGAAAAAATATATCATATCACCGTATTAAAATTTTTTGTGGTCGCTGAATCCAAATTTGAGGTCAGATTTTAAAAATCAAAATGGCGGACCCAAATAGTGGAAATTACATAAAGTGGAATTTAAAATGGAAGTGGGATGGAAATCGAAAAAGTGGAAGTGGAAATGGAAGTTGCAATGGAAATGGATTTACATAATCGACCCCCTGAAAGTAGGGGAAGGTGGGGAATTAGAGCCCCTTAAGGACAATAATTAAAAAAACCAACTTATTGTTATAATAAAATATTGTTTTGGTCATTTTTTACTCCTTTTGTTATTTATCTTTAATTATAATTAATTAGAAATTAAGAACAAAAAAGCAAGTTTGCAAAAAAAATGCATTTTCTCCCATTACCCCACCTGTGGGGTATTGGGAGCTCTCACTTGAAATTCCAATAAAATGATATAATTTTTATTTTCTTTAGATATTTCTACAAATCTGTCAGAAATGTGACATTTGTCTTCGTATAACATACAGGAAGATTGTTCAAGTTTTCCGAGTTATTTTCACGAAATTCAAAGTCTCTGTGTGTTTGAAATTTAAAAGCTCCCATTACCCCACCTTCCCCTAGTTGAATAAATGTTTTAATGATTCTGAATTTCACGAAATGTTTACAGCCTGAAAACAACCTCAAAATTCAGGTTAAATGTAAAAAGACTATAGTATTTGGAGTTATATGTAGCGTTAGACTGTCACCAACAATTGGATGACTTCTGGGTTTGGAGTTATGAACTGCAAACATAATATGAAAATAAGATGAAAGTTCCTGGTCTAAATTGAAGCAAATGTTTAGATAATATGTCAAGATGCTAACATAATTAAAAAATTTAGACAAGAAAAAGAAGCAAACATAACCTCAAAATTTAAGAAAGTCAATAGTTTGATACTAGATAATCCTTAATATATTATTTGAAAGAGAAAAGTATTATTAAAATTCGATTAAAATCGAACTGCGTATACTCGCGAAGTGCCCTAATATATCTACTTAGATAACTCCCTTTATTATAAAAAGATAACACCATAGCTATTTCAAAAGTTATTTAAACCTTACAATGAGGTCAAATTTCACAGGTCAATAATCGAACATAGCCTCAAAATTTATGTACAATAAATTATTCGTTAAGTAAAAGATAGATTAACTCATAAAACACCTCTACAACCCTAAAAATATGTAAACACATTACAATGAGAAATATCTTGTACTATTTTGAAATTATTAGAAAATTAAGTTTTGAGAAGATAAATATATAGAAAGTCAGTGCTAAATATTAAGACATATATTTGAAAAAAATTGACCTAAAAGATAGACTGGGAACTTGAACATGGCCTTAATAGAAACATTAGAACCGGAATTAAAGAGTCGAAGTTTGCAATTCTTGATGCGAAACGAAACGAAAAGGTACCAATATCAACGACCGAGTTTTCCAACTGGTTTCGTTTCTAACGGCTAATAACTGTGGGCCTGGCAGATCTTTTTTTGGAATGAATCCGTTATTCCTTTCGGCGATGAATGTAGACGCTCTCCGGACTTACGTTAGAAATCGGTCTGGTCCCATCGACCCCTGCAGCGACTAACCTCAATGAATATAAGTTACACATATTACTGCAAATCGGTGAGGAACAATCAATTCATACTAAAATTCATTCTAAACATTAGAAATTATTTTTGAATTGCTTTACATTTTTCTAAATTAATAACTTTAATACACTAAATATAGGAAAATTGTTTTTGACCTCTATTGTAAGGTCAAGAGCACCAAAATTAACATTAACATCCTAACTATTAATCATTTAATAACAAAAGTTTATGTCCGCTAATGATCTGTAGCTCGTTCCAATTGATACATTCTAAATAATTTTACTCTTGGAAAATGACAAAAAAGTAGAATTTTCACATTTCTGAAAAAAATTAGTAACAAACGGAATTAAAATTACTTACAAATTTCCTTTCGTACAGTCCAATTGAAACCAATCAGTACTTCTGAAACAATACTTGATATCAAGTAAATGTTACTAATAACGAAATTTTAAAAATTGAATAAATATACTTGAAACTTATTTTTTGGGATTTTTTTGGTTCGTCTGATTACGAATCCAGTATTGGTTTTCAAAAATTAAGAATGGTGTATCCAATATATCAGAATTTTTAATTCATTACATTCCCTCGAAACTCGTGGGTTTTTGAACTTGGCGATTGTAAATCCGATGTCAGTTTTAAAAAAGTCAATATGTCGGATTGAATAGGTCAGAAAATGTTTTGATAATTGTTCGGATTCGCAGGAAAGTCGTTATTTGAAGATTTTGATTACAAAGGCGAGATAAAATTTGTAAACACAAGGACTCTAAAACTTTCAAGAATGATTGGATTCAATCGAATCCAATCATTTTTGGAAAATTCGTCTACCATATTGCATCCACAATTTTTAATTTCGAAAAATTGAGGACAGATTCGTAATCAGAGACCCTAATAAATTCCATGTAATAAATTCCATGCGAATCCCATTAATGTTTTTAAATTGATACACGTTTAAAACTTTTATTGTAATCTCTGTTCATAAAAGTAATTTGAACTTCAATTCACTAGAAAAAAATAATTCCTTATGCAAACAGAAATATCACATAGAAACTTCATAATGCAGTTTAGACAACAAATTTAATTTAGAAGTCATTATTCCACAATACGAAACGGTCATACTAGATTATTCTTATTTAATAAGATCTAAAATAAAATTTTGATTTTCAATGTCGGATTCATGTCAATTTGTAAAACTAACATCCTATACTACTTGATTTGTTTGTAAATAATTATCAGTGTCTACAGAATGCGGCAGATTTGAATATACTTTTATTGGCATGTTATTTGATATTAAATTTTCTTTTTTATCTATACTATCAAATAAAACAGTAGCTACATTAATGTCATTAATATCGAATAAATTTTCGTAACCAGTTTATCGTACTGTTGACCTAAGAATTTCTTAAATTGAAACATCTTCGTCGATTTCATATTCAGCCAGATGTAACGATGTCATTGCATTAATAAATGCATTAATTAAGCATTTTTTTTAGAAGAATTCAATTCCAAATGTGTGTCTTGATGAAAATGCTTATGACACATATCATATTTCTTGTGAAGAACTTCATAAGGAAGTTCAACTACAGAAGAATTTTTTATTACTGCTATCCATCGCTTTCCTTGTTCCAAGTCTTTCAGTAGGCAATGATCATGAATACTATCTCCTTTTGAACAATTTTGCACTATGCATCTGTTACGAATTATAATCATCCTATATGGATGTAAAATAAAAATTAATTATTATTATATGAAAAGATCATAATAATAATTAATAAGTAATTTAATTTTTATTTAACCCTTTTACACCCAAATCAAAATGAAAAGAAGAAAACTAAAGTGGTTATTATAGTTTTTGGGGTCGTTGATTACGAATCCGGTGTTAGTTTTCAAAAATTAAAAATGGCGGATCCAATATGGCGGACGAAAAAATTAAAAAATCGTTTAGATTTACCTGAAACTTGATACTCGGTAGTTTTTAGGGTTGTTGATTACGAATCCGGTGTTAGTTTCCAAAAATTAAAAATGGTGGGCGAAAAAATTGTTTATAATACCCTGAAAATGATTAAAATATAATTATTTTAATTTAAAAAAATAACTGCGAATTTATAAATAGCGATTTTAAAAACCTTAGATGAATATGTTTAAAGTAAAACCAAGCAGTTTTTAAACATTTGTTGTGTATATTGGATCCGCTATTTTTCTCGACCTATTGTTTTCACAAATTACACTTTTTCTAATCTATTGTTTTTACAACCTTCAATTTTTCAACCAACCAACTTCATATTATACTTGTCAATCTTTTTTGTTTCGTCTTGTCAAAATGCATCAAAATTAATTGTCTAGTCTTTTTTAATTCAAATTCAATTAAGTTTCAAAATTTATAGTTAATCATGGCTGAGTTAATAAAAACAAGGGGGAAAGGATATTTTTTACACGTTGAGGGATTTTTATATCATAAACATTCTGAAAAAATATATGGGGTAAAATTCTTGTAGCGTACTAATTGTAAGTGAAAAAAAAAGTTGATAGGATCGGGCTGTAACTTGCACATAGTTTAGCCCCAGGGATTAGTACTTTAACCACGAAGTATTGTAAGGTTTTTTTTTTAAAAACTGAAGGAGAGGGTTTAAATTTTTTGAAAAATTTAAACAGTGCATTTTTGAAGACTTGTAACTTTTAAACAGAAAGATGAAAAAAAATTTGACCTGTATGTTTTCGAAAGGTTTTTTCCTGCTCTTTCGAATGGTGCAAAATTTTCTTCAAAAATTCAAAATTTTACCGTTTTTTAGAAAATCAAAAATTTTTTTGACTTTGTTTAACTTCAGTCTTTTTGTATTTATTTATTTTTTTTTTAAGTTAAAAATGTGTATTTTCATCAAAAAAATATTGAGATGTCCTTTTTCGTTATTTTCGAGATATTAATAAATTAATTAATTAATTAATTATTGTTAATAAAAAATGATTTATTTTATAAATAAATAAAGTTATCGTAATTCTGCCGTTAATAAATGAAAGTTGACATAATTCCGCATCTAACGAGCCCTACATGAAGTATTTTGGGTTAGTGGATTGTTAATAAACAATTGGTTAACACTGCAATTGTTTATAAAAAATCGTCAAATCCAAAATAGTTCATATAGAGCTCGTTGGATGCGGAATTACGTTAACTTTCAATTGGTATGTTTTAGAATATTGGTCAAATTTTTTTTCATCTTTCTGTTTAAAAGTTATAAGTCTTCAAAAATTCACTGTTTAAATTTTTCAAAAAAATTCAACCCCCTCCCTCTTCTACAGTTTTTGAAAAAACCGATCCGATCAACTTTTTTTTAACTTACAATTAGTACGCTACAGGAATTTTACCCATATATTATGTATAGAAGTTTTTAACCCACAAGAACAAATTTTGTCAGCACTATGGGAAACGGCACGAGTTGTATCGAAAATTTGCAGTTTTTTCTTATTAACGCCATGACCATATGAACTTTATTTGTGTTCGTAATATTTTTTTTGTAATCTTCACGTAAAAATTTATAAATTTATAGCTCCTTAGATTTTCACTGTTTTTAGGGGAACAGTTCTCAAAATGTTCTAAATTACACGCCGCAAATGCACGCTTTATATACATACCATAGGGGCACCCAGTTTCTTAAGGTTCTCCAGGTCCACTTGGAAAGACTTGAAATTAGAAGAGGAAGCGCTGCAAACCTTTTCAGTGTCAGCAGCGAAAGACAATCGAAGAAGAACGCGAGAATTGTTTAAAGTTTAGGCAGGAGGAAGCTGACAAGTAAACCTATGGAAGTGATAATCTCCAATATTAATGAAACTTGGTATGAATGTAGTATTCGGAAAAATAAGAGACCCGTAAATTTTTATATCTGCCATGATCCACTTTAAAGGGTAGAAATCACCCCTTGAAGTGTAATGTCATAATTAGAGGCTGTGGTCAAACTATTACAAATAGCTAAACAGTGAATACCGCAATGAAAACATTAGAAATAAAGATAGTTATCGTTTTGTCGAACCGAAGATCTTATTAATTATAAAATTGTTTATTTAATTTTTTATGTAAAATGAAATAACAAAAAATTTTGTAAGACACAGTTTCGTGGTAATTTTTTCCATAGAATTGAATGGCAATATTAGATTTCAATATTTTTGTTGAACTCAAGTAATTGTTTAAACAATTGAATTTTTTAAATATTTTTCTATGGAAAATTATCTTTATTTCTAATGTTTTCATTGCGGTATTAGGTTTAGCTATTTGTAATAGTTTGATCACAGCCTCTAATTATAACATTACACCCTTATATAACTGCAAGAGGTAATTTCTACCCATTAAAGTGGATCATGGCAGATAGAAAAATATACGGGTCTCTTATTTTTCCAAGTAGGTACTACATTCATACCAAGTTTCATTAAAATCGGAGATTATCACTTCTGTAGGTTTACTTGTGAGTGTCTTCAGAAGATCAAAGAGAAAATCGCCAAGATGGTAAAGTCTTGCGAAGTCCAAAAGATTGTCAACATGACTATTAAGGACGGACTTACCACTCTTCAGGATATTGTCAGTGTTATTTTTTAACCTGAAACATATTTTTTATGTTTTAATCCAGTTAAATTAGTGGAAAAACAAGGCATATCATGTTTTAATTCAGGACCTCAACATTTTTGCTTAAACCCTTCATTTAAGGGTAAAAATAAAATACCTAAAATTGGTAACTTGAACTCATAAAAGAATCTAAAATTTTTTTAAGAAATAGGTGCAAGTCACACACTCTTAATTTGAATCAGGGAAATTTCACTGGTAAAATAGCTAGAAGTCGGTTACAGAATCATTTAGTGAAATTTTCATTGAAAATCAGGCATATATTTTGATTCTGAATTCCAGTGAAAATTTCAATAAATAAATCAGTCAATCTGCACTATCGGTAATGGGTAAAAAAAAATTGGTTGATTCATTTAGTGAAATTTTCACTGGAAATCAGTGATATATGACTGATTTTCAATGAAAATTTCACTAAATGATTCTGTAACTGAATTCTAGCTATTTCACCAGTGAAATTTCACTGATTCAAATTAAGAGTGCATCCACTTCTACTTTTCTAATTTTCATTCTCACTTCCACTTTTTTAAATTTTCATTCTCAGTTACATTTCTACTTTCACTTTTTCTAATTTTCATTTTTATATTCATTTCTACTTCCACTTTTTCTAATTTTTATTCCCACTTACATTAAGAAAATTAGAAATAGTGGAAGTGGAAATGAATAAAAGAATGAAAAGTGGAAATGGAAATTAAAAATTGTGGAAGTGAGAATGGAAATGAGAATGAAAATTAGAAAAAGTGGAAATGGAAGTGGGAATGGAAATTAGAAAAAGTGGAAGTAGAAATGGAAGTGTGAATGAAAATTCGGGAAAGTAGAAGCGGGAATGAAAATTAAAAATAATAGAAGTGGGGATGGAAATGAGAATGAAAATTAGAAAAAGCGGAAGTAGAAATGAGCCACCGCGTACAGTAACCGCAGATGCGCTCGGGCTGTCTGGCCCAAGCGCAATATCTACTTCGAGTTGCGCGGTGATAATTGAAATGAGAAAAAGTGGACTTAAGGATACGATATTGAAAGCGTTCGTATATATTCTGATACTGTTAGACCACAAAAAAATCATTTACGACTGACAATGTTTAAAAAATATCTTTTTTTTGTCTGAAAGTAGCTATATCTTTTTTTTCCTTAAAGCTATTTCAATTTTTATTGCAGAATCTGAAAGAGCAGTTCTTGAAACATTATTTTACGCAATGCTGAAATGCTTTAACACCAAACATTGAATTAAATATATGTTCTTTAGAAAATAATGGATTTCTGTACTTTGTGCGACAACAGCGACCTCTAGAAATTGTTTGAAAAATCTGAAAAAATTAGGAAATATTTTTTTACATGTAAAAGAAATTAAGAGGGTAACACTTGGAAAAATTAAAAAAAAAATTTTGGACCACCCTATTGCATATATTAAAATACATACTCTCGAGAATGTTTTCCCAAAATTTCATCAAAATCGGAGCATTAGAATCAAAGTTATGGCTATTTTAATCCGCTACTTCTTAAAGAAGAAACTTTAAAGGCTATTATCTCGGAATCGTGATTTTTGAGAAGTACGGTTACGGTGACTGCGATTTTTTTAAAACCGCTAAACCGATTGGGTTAAAATTTTCAGGGGTTTAACTTTAGACATACAATAGCTAGTGCGTGAACGAAAGAATTTAATTTGAACCAAAATTAATTTTTTTTTGGTCAAAAAACCAAATTTTAAAGCCTTAAAATCACGATTTTTGAGAAAAAATCATCACCATTTCTAGAAATTTTTTTTTTTCAAAATCCTTCGTTCACGCAAGAGGTAATATAATATACTAACGAAACTTCCATTGTTTTTTAATTTTAGTTAAACTCTGTCTGACTTATCGCAGTCACCGCAAGCAGCTATAAAAAAATGTGTTTTAGTGCAAGGTCTACAGTTTTCACAATTATTAATATTTTTTAATAAAAATTTATATACAAGTACATCGAAATATGTACTATTCGATAAAATAAACTTCGTTTTAAAAAAATTTTAAACAACGGCTAACAAATTTTTTGAATATTTCTTAGAAATGAATAATAGGTGAGAGAAAAGAAGAGGTTAGAAAAAGAAGCAAGTTAATATTGTAATTTAAAAATCAAATTCTAAAGTTGATGTTTTGAATTTTAAACTTTAAAGAGAGGGAAATTATTTTGAACAATTTAAAAGCTAATGAAAATTGGGTAACCAAAAGAAAATGTTTTTTTTAAATAATAAAATTAATAATAAAATATTTGCAAAGAAATAAATTTTAGGGAGGTAAAAAGTAGCATATTTTAAAAAACTTGTTAAAATGGTATTTTTTATCTTTCTTTTTTAATGGAATAAATTTGAATAGATGGATTGCAAAATTTTGGCCTAAAGGATCAATAATGAACGTACATAATTTGAAAAGAAGAAGAGATTTGAAATTCATCCTGAATATTTTAGTTTATCAATATTTCTCATTCTTGAAACCGAATCAAGTTATTAGTTTGGTAAATTAAATAAATAAAATATTTTAATACTAATTTTAATATTTAAATGTAGTTAAATATTTGTACCAAAAAGAGTTTTGATAACATACCTTACTTTAAGAAGCACCAATATTCAAGGTTATAAACAGACATTAATATAAACTAATATAATAAAAAATGTAGCTTGAAAAACAATAAAATTCTGAAATAAAATATTTAAACTGACATTTGGAAAATTGAAAAATAGAAATAAAAACTAACCTTAATTTTAGATAACACATTTCTGAGAACGAAAACAAATTAATCACATTGGCAAATGTGATATTAGAAAATGTAAAATCTTTTGGAAAAACAAAGTGTACGCAAATTACGAATAACTTCGGGTATGGACAAACAACAGCAAAACAAGATTAAGGGCCAAGATGTAATGTCGAATGTCAAAGGCAAAATCGAATGAATGATATATAAATAAAAATTGAAGCTTCCAAATAATGTACACTATCGACGTTTGAAGAACGTTTTCATATATATATAAGCGTTCAACTGATTAAAGTGCGTACTATGGCAATAACAAAACAAATTCGACGAGGGCACGTGCCAAAGGCAAGCCTTCCTCTTCCGCCAAGGCCATTTAAGATCGATGATCCATGCGGGTTGTATCATCGTTCAAACTCAAGAGTTCTTCGATCCCTCTTTTTTAAGATAAACAACTGTTTCATATGTATTTTAAAGTAAATACATTTGTACGCTCGTGGTCAAATTAATTACGAACAAAATAAATTAATCACTGCGCAAGTAAAAATGAGTAAACAATAAAATAATCTTACTATATTGTAAAATGCGTCATATATACGTTCTCAGAAAATAAGGACCTTGATCATATTGTGGACGAGACTTGGACCAGACAATATCTCATAAATGCCAGTTACGTACAAGGTCTTACGAAATTTACACTTCAATCCTGTGCCTCCATTTCCATTCCTTTTCTGGGCATCATTTTTACACGCTCCTTAAGTCTGGAAACTATTCTTGTTGTTAACCTGCCAATAAAGAATAAAAATTCGTTGGAAAAGTCTACACATAACTTAAAAAATATAAATATCTACTGTGTACTAAAATTATGATTTGTGTGTGAAAAAATTTAAAGCCTTGTTTATTTTATCTTAAAGATTTAAAAATTTTTCTACTTATGCATTACGTATTTGGTCTTAAAGAAAACAATATGTACAAAAAAGAGATTCATACAGTTATTTATGACCCAATTTTGGCTGCCATTAGTGGCCCAGTATTGACAAAGTTAAAAAAAATTTCTAATTATAATTATTAATTAACTGATTAAATTTAAATTAAATTTTGAACACAAGTCCTGATAGAAAACGCAATCTTTTAAACATTTGAAAATTTCTAACACTCGCAGGGATCGAAATTGCAACCTAACACATCGAAGTCTAACACGCTAACCACACAGCATCGAAAGTTTCCTATAATGTATTAAAGTTGTAGTGCCACTTTGGCAAATTTTAGTGGCAAAGCTTAATACAGGTTAAGTAAATGTGTAAATGTCCGCATTTGAGTAAACGTTTAGCGTGAAAGTTTCCTAAAGATGTAAATTAAATCTTTAGTACAGGTTTAGCTTAAAAGTTGCCTGAAATCAAATATTTTTCCAAAATAAAAAATATTTGTTTTAAAATAAATTATATCAATACCTTTTTTCTGCAATCCATATTTAGGATTAGCAGTTTTAACGTAACTTCCACAATCTTCCTGAAGATATAACGATCAATCTGGTTCAAGTGATCCAATATAGAAGAAAATAAAATTTAAATCTTCCGGCAACTTTCGCGTTAAACCTTTACCAAAGATTTAATTTAAATTTTCAGGCAACTTTTAAGCTAAATCTGTACTAAAGATTTAATTTAAATCTTCAGGCAACTTTCGCGTTAAAACTTAACCAAAGATTTAATTTAAATTTTCAGGCAACTTTTAAGCTAAACATGTACTAAAGATTTAATTTACATCTTTAGGAAACTTTCACGGTAAACGTTTACTCAAATGCGGACATTTACACATTTACTTAACCTGTATTAAGCTTTGCCACTAAAATTTGCCAAAGTGGCACTACAACTTTAATACAGCTTTAGGAAACTTTCGATGCTGTGTGGGTAACCACTATACTACGCTGACATGTATATCTTAATGCAAAAATGTTTTGATAAACTGCATCAAAGGAAACATTTCAGCCGTCAATTTGACATTAGTAGGTCGATATTTGTGTCATTATTAGAAACAGTAATTTACGGCAAAAGATTAAATACTTTCGCAATTGATGGTCAGCTGGAAGACCTAATAATTTATCTAAAGTAACTAACATCGTGTGCAAATTACACAGACAGGTCTAAAAGGTTTTTTAGATGTAAGCGTGTCACGTCAGGATTTAGAGTAAAGTGGGGGTAAAGTCTCCAAAAACAGTGTTTTTAAGAGTTTATAGACGGAGAAAAATGGTGCTGAGATTATAGTAAAAATTCCTATGGAATAGTAATAATTATACTTTTCTAGTAAAAATTACTATCTGGTATATATATATATATATATGTATATATATATATTATCTGGTAGTAAAAATTACTAATAGTAATTGTTACAGTAGTGTTTTTAAGATGATGTAATAAAAATTACTTTAGGATTTCTAAATTTTATAATGCCATAGTAAATTTTATTAAATTTTGTATTACTTTTTACATTCGACACTTTTTAAATATTCCTCGTAGAAATGCTAATAAGTAGTACTGCGAAATATAAAAATTGCTACTGCAAGAAACAACTTTTACTATTGCAGATGAAAATTTTTACTCGAAAAATAGTAATCCGTACCACTACTACTATACACCTGTGTGTGTGTGTGTGTGACGACGTCACTACGGTCATGCGCAGCGTTCGTAGCCCGGTGTCAAAGTATGCAATTCATGTATAACGAATAAATACTTAATTTCTAATTAATTATTCATTAATTGATAAAAATAAATATTATAATAATTATTATGCCTATAATAATAAAATAAATTAAAAAATATAAAGAAAGAAACTCATTAAGATTATATAAGGGAGTGTAGTCAGGGTTGGACATAGTTTTAACTTTTCTCTATAACTTCCCCTGTAGGCCAAATTTTAAGATTTCTCGCATATGGTTCGAAAGATCTACTAAAATGCAATGTTTTTACAAAACATTGTAAAAATATTCGACCAAAAGTTTCGGAGTTATAGTCAATTAAAAAAAAATAGTCAGGGTTGAACCAGGTAGTCAGGGTTGAGCCACTGTAGAAAATCAATGAAATATGCAGTTAAATGATTAATAATGACCTTAAAATGATAGAATGGCGTTCAAATACATTTGGAAATGTGTAAAGGAACCACGAAATTCAAATAAAAAGCCCTTATTGTGTAATTTTCAGATTTTCGCTTGTATCGCGAAGCTGGTCTGAAAAGTGAAAAAAAATTATCAAAAATTTGTATTTCCTTTCTTTCCAATGCAAATGAAGTTTTGACACCTCTTCAAGTCGACAAATGAATTTCCATTGGAAGAACCCTTCATAATTGCAAAATTTTTGGGTGGTTCAACCCTGACTCACGCGTCGTTTAGCGTCACATCACACACAAAAATAAACGCGTGATCTAAACACCATATTACGTTCCACATTTTCATATAACATCTTAATGAACATTTTTAGTCAAGTTACTTTGTCTTCGACATATTTTTTCTGCACTTAATTGTCTTTTTTTGAAACAACAAAAAAGTTTTTTGTTGATCGTATAGCAGTGACTCGCATAATACGTCTTTATTGCTCGCACACTTCACTGCAACGTATGTGAAAAGTTCCCTGCCATTGCTAACAAATACTTACATACAAAGACAGATGGCTCTAGTGTGATAAAACAAAATAAACGCGATGGCTCAACCCTGACCATTGTCCAACCCTGACTACTCTCCCCTAATAATTATAATTATTATTTGCTAGTACTTCAAAGTTTTATATATTACAATGTGTAATTCCAGATTTATATAAAATTATTATAAAATTAATTTACATAATTCTTATTTATTTTATATAAAATCAGGATAAGTAACAAAATAAGTAATTTTAATTTAATCAATTAAATTTTTTATTAAGGGGACTTTCTGGTTTAGAATTTCAAAAAAATCGATTTTTTTTTTTGCTTAAGAATGTTCCATAGTATTATAGAATTACTGTCCCAAAACGTTTTTTAAAAAATATGTACAAAAACAAAAGTTGTAACTATATTTATGACGGTATGTATTTCAACAACAATCTACAGTAATCTTATTTACATATTTGGTGTTCCTCTTTTATTGATATTAGCTTGAAACATGTTACTCGAGGGTTTTTGGGGTCGCTGATTACGAATTTGATGTCAGTTTTTGAAAATACAAAATGGCGGATCCAATATGGCGGACGAAAAAATAAAAATTCAACCGGATTTGCTTATGAAAACTTTGAACGCGTTTTTCTCGAAAACTCATTTTTCAAACTGGTACAGAGCTTTTCTCGAAATCTACCGAACCGATTTTGAAATCCCAAAAATTTTTCGATTCTTTATTTAAAAAACTGGGGCCTAAACCTCTAAAAACTCATATTTCTACCCCCTGTGTTTTTATATGGAGGTAAATTGACCCAAAAACACGGCGTTTTTGCGAGTTTTTAAGAAAAATGTACATAAAAAATAAAAAAACCTTTAAAAAAAATCGTTTTTGAGGTTTAGGCACAAGAATAAATCCTTATGAAGAGATTCCCGTTTGGAACTTGAATTTATGTATTACAGGTTGCCCGGAATCTAACGTACCAAAAAAAAGGTATCTTTTGGAAGACGCCACCTACAACTATGAAATTGAACTAAATACACTCAAACATATTTTTTAAATTTTCTCTACGCAATGTGCTACAATTTGCAAAAATAGTTTTTACAATTTCTTTAATACTGTTCTTACAATAAAAGTTTTAAAATCTTCTTTTTTTGTCAATTCTAAACCAGAAAGTCCCCTTAATATTAGTTTATTAATATTATCAAAAAGGATTATATTTTTATTCAATAACTTATATAATAAATAAATACAATTTATAATTGACATTATTAAAGAAGGATATGTGCGGGTAAACAAAAATTTTTCCTATAGCGATTGAGTGGCCGAGAGGCTTAATGTAAAAGCGTGCGATGTTAGGTTGCGTTTAGATATAAGTTAGGCAGGGTTCGAATCTGTATAAATGTAAGATTTTTTGATATTTTTCGTTGTTAAATTATAAGCATGAACATGTTAAAAGAGTTAAACTTGTGAATTAATGAATATAATACACATATAGAATGTTTATTAATTGGAGAAAAATTTTTTGAACCCATTGATTATTTTATTTTAATTTATTAAAATAAAACAAGAAAATAAATATAGTTCTTTTTATAAACGTTTTTAGTAACAAATGCGCAGGCGGGCAGCTGCACACGCGTCGGTGTGAGGCGCGCCGTTTTAGTGGTACGGATTACTACTTTTAATAGTAAAAATCCTTACGAAATAGTAATAATTGCTCAGCTTCATAATAAAAATTGCTTCGCTACTAGTATTATTATTTGCTCGGGACATTTTAAATATTACTCAGCTTTTAATAAAAGTTATTATTTCTGGAGCAGTTCCCAAATTACTATTTGAAAGTAGTAATTTTTGATAGAAAATGTTACAATTATTATTCTTTTTTTTCTCCGTGTAGTATTTTTTTTTCTCCCTAACTTGACGTGCTACAGACTTTCATATAGGCTTAAAAATTAAAGCTTCGATCGTACACTTTAACCTTTATGGGACTGAGGAAAAAACACCTTCTATGGGCGGACGAGGCACCCGGGTACCTATGTTTAATTTATTGAAGATTTTGTATTAAAATAGGCAGTTCAATTAACTTTAAGTGTAGTGGACGTTTCAATGAAAGAAATAATCATATAATACGAATACACTGTAAAAGTAATAATTTTTTCATTAAAAAAAATCAAATTTAATAATAAAATAAATGTCATGTACAATATATAACGCTTTGCTGATGAAATTTTCCCAATCTACGGTACACAATTCTTATCAAAAACAATATTTTTTCTTCAATCGTACACTATTACCTTCTATATGAATTAAAAGATTTCGATAGAAAGTAAAAATGAAAAATTTTACATGACTTAAAAAAAAATTTTAATTCTTGCCAAAAAAAACTTATTTTTTCTTAAACCAAAATGTTAAATTCGACTTTAAAAAAAAATTTTATTCATACAGAAGGCACTAATGTACGATTAAAGAAAAAATTTTGTAATTTCCATTACAACTACTAATATAATATATTTATACACTACCGTCGGAAATTGTCGGTACAACTAACGTTCGAGGAGTGGAACTTTGGCGCTGACTTTAAAGCAAGATATTTCAAGTTAGAAACAAGGTAAAGACTTCTAACTTAGATAGTTCGAAAGCTGATAAAATTCTGCTTCTGAATGTATATCAAGAAATTTTTTTTTTTATTTATAACACCGAAAATATTTCAAGACAAAATTGTGCAATTTTCGTACTTTCGCACTAATGTTTTTGACTTCCGGCATAATCTAGAATAATGTATGGAATAATTTGACTTAAAAAATGTTTTGTGGTTCCTAAAATATGTCAAAAAGGTCCGAGCATGTTTTTCTACAAATCAGCCGTCGATCATCACTTTTTGCTGCCTCGCTGCTGGATTGTAGAAAAACATACTCGAACATTTTTTAACAAATTTCAGGCAGTATAAAACATTTTTTAAGTTTCAAAAAATCAAATTAAAGCTAAGAACTTAAAGATTGTGTTAAAATTTTGAAAACTTAAAAAATGTTTTGTAGTACCTGAAATATGTAAAAAAATGTTCGAGCATGTTTTTCTACAAGCCAGCAGCGAGGCGGCAAAAAGTGTAGAAAAACATGCTCGGACCTTTTTTAACATATTTCAGGAACCACAAAACATTTTTTAAGTTTCAAAAATGCAAATTAAAGCTGAGATCTTACAGGTTATGTTGTAAAATTGTTAAATTTTTCAATACATTATTCTAAATTATGCCGGATGTCAAAAACATTAGTACGAAAGTACGAAAATTGCATAATTTTATCTTGAAATCTTTTCGATGTTATATAAATACAAAAAATAGAAAAAAATTTTCTTGATATACATTCAGAAGCAGAATTTTATCAGCTTTCGAACTATCTAAGTTAGAAGTCTTTACCTTGTTTCTAACTTGAAATATCTTGCTTTAAAGTCAGCGCCAAAGTTCCACTCCTCGAACGTTAGTTGTACCGACAATTTCCGACGGTAGTGTATAAATATATTATATTAGTAGTTGTAATGGAAATTACAAAATTTTTTCTTCAATCGTACATTAGTGCCTTCTGTATGAATACAATTTTTTTTTAAAGTCGAATTTTAAAAAAAATGAAATAAAAATTGTTTGTAATTTCAATTCCTCAATTAAATTATAAATTATATAATTATTATATTATATAAAATATCAATTAAAACTATAGAAAGATCCCTTTGTACATAATTATGTGCCCGCCGAAATTTAATTTTATTCAAGTTACAAAAATTTATGGCATAAGTTTTTGGCTGCCTGCCTGCCTGCCTGCAAGAGTTGTCATGGCAACGTGTACCCACATAGCACGACTTCTTGCTGTGAGGTTACTGTAAGGATATCTGTAGGGTTTGTAAGGTTATTATGTAAGCCTACAGTAAACTTGAGGTCATCTTAAAACTTCCGCCACTACAGTAAGCTTACACAGTAAGGTCGTGGTAATTACCACGTGAAAAAGTTCCCTGGAATCCACTCCCTGGAAATTCCAATCGGAAATTCCTTTGGAAATTCCTGTTGGAATTTCTCGTTGGAAATTCTCGTTAGAAGTTCTTGTTGGATGTTCTAGCTGTCAAATTTCTATTTGGATCAATTATTTAACCATTTATCATCTATTTAATCTAATTTAGTTAAATAAAAATATGAACAAAAAAAATAGGAAAAGAACTAGGCGCAATTGCGCCTACATCTAGGGTTTCGTGGCGCTTTAAATTTTAATTAAAAAAAAAATAAATCAAAAATAAATAATTTAAAAATAAATAATAAAATTTATTTTATAAATTTTATGTACTATTAAATTTTATTTATTTAGCAAAATTTTTATTATAAAAAAAAAAATTAATGGCAAAATTTTTAAAAAATGGCAATCAAAGAAAATCAAAAATTGGCAAAAATCAAAATTGAAAAACAAGGTAAATGAAAGAAAAAAGAAAGAGTGGCTGTGGAGTTGAGGTCTTTCTTCTATCATTAATCTCTTTTGATTGACAAACAAAAACTTTACCGCAAAATTTAAAAAAAATGGCATTCGAAGAAAATCAAAAATTGGCAAAATCAAAATTCAAAATGGTAAATGAAAGAAAAAAGAAAGAGTGGCTGTGGAGTGAAGGTCTTTCTTCTATCATTTATCTTTTTTGATTCACAAACAAAAACATTAGGTAAAATGTCCATTCGATAATGTCCACTATTAAGACATGTCAACTCTTGGACATGTCAACTATAGAGACATGTCAACTATAGGGACATGTCAACTATAGGGACATGTCAACTATAGGGACATGTCAACTATATGGACATGTCAACTATTAAGACATGTCAACTATTGGGACATGTCAACTATTGGGACATGTCAACTATTGGGACATGTCAACTATTGGGACATGTCAACTATTGTGACATGTCAATTACTGAGACAGGTCAATTCATGTAATGTCCATTCGGGAAAATGTCCATTCAGTAAATGGAGATTTGGGATCTGTGGGACCCCAAAATTTGAATTTGGGATCTGTGGTGCCCCAAAAGTTTAATTTGGGATCTGTGGGGCCCCAAAATTTTAATTTGGGAGCTATGGTGCCCCAAAATTTGAATTTGGGATCTGCGGTGCCCCAAAATTCGAATTTGGGAGCTGTGGTGCCCCAAACTATACTACGGACAGACGGACGCCAAAGTGAAACTATAAGGCTTTCGGCCATGGGCCACGAAACCCTAAAAATTATGTTTAATATACAAATATAATTATGTGAAAATTAATTTTCAAGAAAATTTCGTGAAATAATTTTTAGGTTAAGTTTGTTGTGGTTTTGAGTTTATTTAGTTAAATTAAAATGTACTAAAATAGAAATATGCTTTAATAAAAAGTCAGTTAAACAACAATTCTGTTATAAATGAAAATTCTGTCTAATGAAAATTTCGTTAAATGGAAATTTCATGAAAAGAAAATTTGGTTTGATGCAAGTTTTGTTAAATTCGAGGGATCCTGTTAAGAATCCTACGCGGGATCCCACTAGGATTCGTTGCAGGATATTGGAACAGGGATACAGTACAAAATCCTGTACAGGAACATTAGTTACTTAAGGTTCCTTTGCAGTTTTCTGTACAAGAAAATGTATAAAAATAATTTCATGCTAAGATTCCTACACAGGATCACTCGCATGATCCTGTAAAGCAAAATATTTCACTTTCTTTTCATTCTAAGGAACATTTGTAGAAACCATAAGAGGATCTCACGTAGGATCCAAAATAGATTTTTTTAATACAATAAAAATTTTTTTAATTTTGTGATGAATATGTATTGATGCACTTAATTAAAAAAAATTCTTTTCGCAGAAGTTAGAGCCATAGAAACTTACTGCGCAACAAGTAAAGTTGTTAACATTCAGGAACAAAGGTTCCTGCATGGGATCCTGTGGAGGTTAATGTACAGGAATTTTTATTTAAAAATTTGTTTTAAACTTTGAGACAAAATAACCTGCAAAGGAACCTTAGGTAATTAATGTTCTTGCCACGAAGTAAGAATAAGGAGTCTTCACTTTGAAGGAAAAATGTCCCCAAATCTGGTACAAGCATTCCGGAAAATTAGAATAGTCGGAGGTGGCGTTCGTAACGGGAAAAACCTTAAACTATTGATTTCCCTAATTAAAGTCGTCTGCTATTTTTGAAAAGTATATTATAAAATCACATAATTCCATATTTTTGAAAAATTAAGTAATTGAATAAATAGTAAATGTTAAATATGAAATATTATTTGTATTTAAAAAGTCATTTACAAATTAATTAATTTTATTAATTTTAATGAAGTTCTTTAAAAATTCACTAACTTTAAACTTTTTTTAATACACATTCTTTAACAATCAATTCTTGTTTTTACAGTACGACGAAAGTTCGAAAGGTATTTTAATTATACCTTTCAAATGGTATATTATTTTTTTTTGGACAAGCTAATTTTTCTACAGGTGAATTTAAGTAACGTCACACCTCGAAAATGTGTTTTTTTAGATTCAGCAAAATTGCACGAATGAAAAAAATATGTTTTTCTTACTTAAAAAACACCTATTAATAAAAGAAAATGTTTCGTACGATTGGCAATTTCACTGTAAACTGGTGTGCTTTATGACAATATAAAGAGTTTTTAAAATGTTTTGAATTATTGAATTTTACTTAAATATGATTAAAAACATTTTTATTACATTTACTTTTACAAAGAATTTTAATAATTTTAAAAATAATTGAATTTCGGAAAAGTCATATATTAGCAAGATTCTTAGATCGAATTAATTCAATTTTAAGAGATTTTTAATGCAAACTTTTTTTTACAATTAAATAGCTACAGATTACTGTAAAAACAAAAAAAAACAATAATTGATTGTTAAAAAATGTGTATTAAAAAAAAGTTTAAAGTTAGTGAATTTTTAAAGAACTTCATTAAAATTAATAAAATTAATTAATTTGTAAATGACTTTTTAAATACAAATAATATTTCATATTTAACATTTACTATTTATTCAATTACTTAATTTTTCAAAAATATGGAATTATGTGATTTTATAATATACTTTTCAAAAATAGCAGACGACTTTAATTAGGGAAATCAATAGTTTAAGGTTTTTCCCGTTACGAACGCCACCTCCGACTATTCTAATTTTCCGGAATGCTTGTACCAGATTTGGGAACATTTTTCCTTCAATCCACGCATGGAGTGAAGACTCCTTATTCTTACTTCGTGGTTCTTGCACAGGTTCCTGTACAGGATCCCTGTTCCAATACCTCAGGGAACCTTTAAGGATCTTATGTAGGAACCTCTAGGGATCCTTTAAGGGCTTACACCACTTTGAAATTTAAAAAAAAAATCAGAAAAAATTCGTTTTGCTAAAAGTACACCTTGTAGGGTGTATTTGTAGCAAATATCTATTAGCTGCAATAAGAAAAAACTTGCTATATCAGCTAAATGCATATTTCCTGCTATACTCAATCATTTTTCTCTGTGTAGCTTGATGTACATAAATAAAATATATAATTTTTTATTATAATAAAATTTTTTTGTCGTTTACAACGACCGTTTAGTACGACAAATTATTTTACTAATTTTATATGTAAAGAATTTCGAAAAAATATCTCTTACACCAATAAATATTTTATGATGAGAAAAATTGAAAACAAAAGCAGACTGGGTACCTAAGGGAGGAAAAATATGGGTATCAAAGAGAAACGGAGAGAAAGTTGTAGTAAATGACTCAGGAGTGATGGACGTGGAGAGTGCATAATAGGATAGAAGTTCTAAATTTTGTCTGAAATCGAGGTCACCTTAAACTAATCGTAATTCATAACCTACCGTAACAAACCAATGCCCTGGCTTCTCTTTTCAATTATCTTACCACTTATTACTAAATTAAAAAAAAATCAAATGTTCATAAAAATTGCTATGATAACTTTTAAAAAGTCCGCCATAATAGATGTGCCATTTTGGATTTTAAAAATCAGATTCGTTTTCAGCCGAGTGATGCAAATCACATGAGTAAAATCAGATTTACGCACGTGTATCATACAACATTTTTTGCAACACCCACCTCTAAAGTTAAGTACCTATTATGAAGAATTCCAACTCTCTATTAGAATAATTTCGATTGTATAAAATTAAATAAATCAATCGAAGATCAGGAAAAATATAATTAAGCAGGAGTGTATAAATTTAAAAGTAAAGTTCTTTTTTTTATTTTGTGGTTTTGTATGGTCTAAAACAATCCTTATATTATGTGAGAAAAATTTCGGTGCGTAAAGTAAATTTCAGTGTGTAAAGTAATATTTCAGTGCGTAAAGTAAATTTCAGTACGTAAAGTGAATCACTTTACACACCGTTTGAAAAAGAGCTTCTTTACACACACTTTTCGGTGTGTAAAATTTAACTTAAGAGGTTAGTGTTGCAAAAAAACATTTATTCAGCAGGCGGTTCTGGTGATTGAGCAATTTGTGCGATAAATTGTTCAAACGACATTTGGACGATTAGACTCTATCATCTAATGAGAAAGAACGACTAAAGGGTCGGTAATGTAATTCCATTTTTATTTCTACTTCCACTGATTTTAATTACCATTTAAAATTTCACTGATTCTAATTTTGACTTTCATCTGAAAAATATCAAGAGTCGATAAAAACGCATTACTCATCTTTATCAGACTTTTTACACTTACCTAAAGAATCAAGTGTACAGTATTGCGAGTATTGCATCTTCACCAAAAAAATAACATTTTATAAAACTCGTTGTTTTTCCCCACTAAAGATATATTTATACTTCTTTTTGTCTATATTTATCTATAATTTTTTAACTTTTTATTGTTAAAAACCGTCAAGTCGTTTTTTCTATTTTTTAACTTCGAAAAAGTTTAGGATGATAGAGTGTAATTAATGTATTGGATGATAGTTTAATTGTCAAAATGGCGTTCGAACAATTCGATAGATAGATTCCTTAATCGATTAAACTGAGGATAGATTGTGTAATTCCATTTCCATTCCTACTTACACTTTTTTTAATTTTCATTCACATTTCCACTTCCACTTTTTATAATTTTCATTCCCACTTTTTTTAATAACCATTCTTACTTCCATTTCCACTTTTTCTAATTTTCATTACCACTTTCACTTCCACTTCTTCTTATTTTCATTTCCATTTAGTTTAAAAACGTGTTTTTCTGAAAATAAAGAAATTTAAAAGAAAATTGTTGTTTCTCATTCAAGCCTATGACTACGCTAGCAGATAGACAGTTATTAATTTGTGTTATGTATGTGTAAAACTTTTACAAATTAAACCTTTAATTTTAGTTTGTGTGAGAGTACGACGAGTTATGAGATAAAGAATCTATATTAATAAATTAAAAAATTTAAGATATTCAACTAACTGACAATCAGAAAAATAGAAAGTGGCATAGAAAATTAAAAAACAGAAAAAAATGAGAGTAGGAGAGAAAATTAGAAAAAGCGGAAATGTATGTGTTAATGGAAATTATAAAAACTGGAAATAAAAGTGGAAATAGAAATGGGAATGAAAATTGTAAAAAATGGAAGTGGGAATGAAAATTAGAAAAAGTGGTAATGTAAGTGGAAATGTAAATTAGAAGAATTGGAAGTGGAAATGGGAATGAAAATTAGAAAAAGTGAAAATGGAAGTGGCAATGAATATTAAAAAAAGTGGAAATGGAAATGAAAATTATAAAAAGTGGAAATGGGAATGAAAATTGTAAAAACTGGAAGTGGAAATGAAAATTAGAAAAAGAGGCAAATGGAAGCGGGAATGAAAATTAGAAGAACTGGAAGTGGAAGTGGGAAGGAGAAAAAGTGGAAATGTAAGTGTGAATGAGAATTAGTAGAATTGGAATTGAGAATGGGAATGAAAATTAGAAGAATTGAAAGTGCAAATGGGAAAGAAAATTAGAAAAATTGGAATTTAAAATGGAAGTGGTAATGAAAATTAGAAGTATTAAAAGTGAAAATAGGAGTGAAAATTATAAAAAGTAGAAGTTTGAAATGGGAATGAAAATAACAAGAAGTAAAATTGGAAATTGAAGTGTGAATGGAAATTAGAAAAAGAGGAAATTTAAGTGTGGAATATTAACGGGATGCAATTTAACGATTATAACAAAATTAATTTTTTTATTATATAAGCGTGTGTAGAGTTTAACAGTGCAGAATTTAACAAACCTAATAAAACATCGAGAATTGTGTTGAATTTAAATATGTTAAATTTAACAAAATTTAAGAGAGTTTATAAGAAAAAATCGAATTAATTAATAAATATTATGTAGAGTTGATCGGTGTACAATTTAATTGTGCAAGGTTTAACAAAATTAATTTTCCACCCATATATTGTCCATACTTCGCAAGCTTACTGCCAAAGTACAAATCTTGAAAATTTAATTTCTTAATTAATATTTAATATTTGAAAGTTAATATTTCATTTTTGTAAAAAGTTAACATATTCTCTTCTTTAAGGTGTAATTTCCGTCAAAATTTCATCAGTTTTTTAGTAAATAGAAAGGAAAAAAATGTTTTAAAAAATTTTTTAAGTTTAAAATTGTTTCACAATCATCCAAAAAAAAGAGGAGGTCGCATAGTTACTGCCGGTAGTGTATTTTTTTAATTATTAATTTCTTTTAAATGCTTTTTAATTCATAATTCATATGTTTATACAAGTTTTTAGTCACTTTTCCTTGGAATGTTTCTTAAAATTTTTATTATTTTTTGAAACAATGTTTTTTACTCATGTCTTTTAAAATATGTTTTGACACCTTTGACCTATTGGAGAATATTTTCCAATCTTTTTATCCAAAGTTGTAATGTTTTAAAAAATCAAAATATTTAAAAATATTACTTCTTTCAACTATTACATATTTTTATGTAATTTTTAAAGTATCTTACACGGAAAAAAACTATCAAATTTTATAAAAGTATTTTACAATTGTAGGACAAAATGCGATAAAGCGAAATTTTGATATCAGAATTACTAAGCTGTAAATAAACTTGTAATAAAGTTATTTTAAAATTTGTTATATTTGATATAAATTTACAATGTTTCTTATAATTTTTTTTAAAGATTAGTATTAGGATTGCACTCCAAAGTCTGTTTGAAATCGAATTTACAAGTTTATAAGTATAAGAAAAATAAAATTATAATTGTCATAAGAATTCCGCTCCATAGTCCGAGCAAATTTTTTCCAAGTCAAATCCCAGCAAAAGCGTTTAAAACCACCTTATATTTACATGAATTTAGGTAGAAATTCTATGGAATTATTTTAATAAAATTCTATAGAACTTTTCCGACTGTGTATTAACGATTTATGTGATAATATTTGTGATAATACTTATAGAGCCCGCATGCTTATACCGAGAAGGCTATTCGTAAGTTCAAAAACCGAAATGGAATTTTGTTTTGATTTTCATTTAATATATAATTGGAGTTTCTCATGTGTTAATTCTAATACAAATTTTAAATTTGACCTTAAAGTTTCATTAACCTCAGGCTGAACATTGAATCACACGTTAAAAACTCTTTTTCCTAATAGTTAAGCAATATCAAAATTTATATGTACATACTTAAAATAGAATGCGACACATATAGTAAATTTATGTGCATATTATTACTACTGTTAATATTTTATATTATTACTTATGACTAGTATAACATATTAAATATAAGAAAATTTTTGGTGTTTAATATATGTTTTAGAAAACATTTCGTCATATGCGGAATAGGTACTTATTGATATATTGAGAATGCAAGTGAGAATGAATAAATAATTTTTTTATTTCTTGAAATGGAAATATGTAAAGAATAAAGATATCATTATAACAATATAAAATATTAACAATTGGAAAATTTATGTTACATATTTGTTTAAGAAACAAACTGGTACAAGAAAACAATATCTATATTAATTGTTAGATGAGATCGTGTACGTTTGTAACAACTTTTAGTTTTTTTTACCATAGTCTGAACCAGAATGTAAATGCCAACTGTAATTATTATTCCCAGAATATTACAGATGTGAATTTTCGTCGGTCCAAGTTTGGGCCAAACAACGGAATGATAAATGTTTATCGCTCAATGATGTCGATGTTTGGCCCAATTACTGATGCCAAGGATCATGTAATACTTTATATAATATGTACAAATAAAAAGTCTCACTTTAGAGGTATTGAAAAGATTACCTCTTGACAGATGCAGCGTCAGGTGTATTTAACTACGTAAGTCAAACATTCGTGTCGAAAAGAAACTAGTGTGTTATAAAAGTATGAAATAAATAACTAGGACTTTATAAATGTACTATAGAAATTATTTGAATATGCAAATTTGTATGAAATTTGTACAGAAAATTGAACCTGAATTTAAAAAAATTTAATTTTTAATGTTTTACATATTTATATAATGAAGGGGTATAGCTACCATATTAAATTTGTTATTTTTAATTTTTTAAATCTGACTTCAAGCTCGTAATCAGCGATCCCAAAAAAAATTCAAAAATAAGTTTTTTAACGAAAAGATTTTTCACGCTGTAAATTTAATTTTTTTGTCCAAAAATCTGATTTCTCGCATTAAAACAAATTAATTAACCTATATAAAGTCTATATTTTACTTAAAATCTATAAATTAAATCATTTTTTCATTTTTGAAAAAAAGTATTTTTTTCGTATTTTTTAAAATAACTTTTTTCTTCATGAAATTTTTTAATAAATTTTGTCAAAGTTGTATTTCTGTGGGTTAATTAGGTAATTCCATTTCCATTCCCACTTCCCTTTTCCACTTTTTTAATTTCCACTCCCACTTACATTTCTACTCCAACTTTTTCTAATTTTCATTTCCACTTCCATTTCCACTTTTCCATTTATCTACTCCTTCCTCCATAACAATTTCCACTTTTTCTAATTTTAATTCCCACTTCCATTTCCACTTTTTATAATTTCCCACAATCGTTTCCTTTTTTTAAATTCCATTTCCACTTTTTCTGATTTCCACTCCCAGGGTGTCGATTATGTAATTTGATTTGACGTCAAAATCAAATTCATTTTAACGTCAATGTCAAATTTAATTCAACAAATTCATTGTTTTATTTAACTTAGACGTTAAATTAAAATTTAATTTTTTATTTCAATTTAACGCCGCATTTAAATTTATTTTTTGATAGCAATTTGACGTATTGCAATCAAAAAATAAATTTGACTTTGACGTCAAAGTCAAATCAAATTACATAATCAACTCCCAGTTACTCATTTTGGTAATTTCCTACCGCACTTTCTATATCTCTGATTGAAGTGGAAATAAGAAAAAAATGGAAATATAAATGTGAATAAAAATTAGAAAAAGTAGAAATGGAAGTGGGAATAAAAATTAGAAAAAGTGGGAGTAGAAATTGAATTGGAATTTAAAAAAAGAGGAAGTGGAAATTGAAGTGGGAATAAAAATTAGAAAAAGTGGAAGTGGAATTTATAAAAAGTGGAAGTTGGAATGGAATTACGTAATCGACCCGCTGGAAGTCAATTATGTAATTTCATTCCTACTATTTCTAATTTTCGCTCCCACTTCGATTTCTTCTAATTTTCTTTCCCATAACCATTTCCACTTCTACTTTTTCTAATTTTTATTCATTTTTTCTAATTTCCATTCGTACATTAGTTTCCACTTTTCTTTAATTCCATTTCCACTCCCACTCAAATAGTTGATTATTTGAAATTTTTTAATTTATTAATAAGGTGTAGATTTTTTACCTTATTACTCGTCTTGCCCTCACACCAAATAAAAAAAAATTTTCTAAAAGTTTTACACAGAACACAAATAAAATATAAAATAATAATAATAATAATAGTTGTTCGTTTTTTATCTCTTTGCATATTAGTTAAGTCAATTTATGATTTTAATATAAAGAAAAAATTTAACACGATAATATTGACGACAGTTCTATTCAGGTAGGCTGTCACTTTAGAGTTGGGTGTATTAGCACTAAGAGTTTTCTTAGTACAAATTTTTATGCTGTCAAAAATCGATGGTGGTGATACTTATGCGTCTTATAAATTGACAAATTATGTAGTTATCTTTATAATTCGTTTAAGGGGGAGTGACACCTTTGACCCGAAAAAAATCAATTTTTTATTATTTTCTTAAACGATACTTTATGATGTGTAGAATAGAAAATATATCAGCAAAAGCGATTTCGGAGTAATTTTATGTGAAAAAAATCGAAATCTGCAGAAGGTGTTCAAGAGCGCTTCGAGTGCTTGATAGCGCTGTCGGCTATTTTCTCTTTTACGTAGTAACAATTGCAATTGTTAACAATTTTCTTTTACTCTCACAGCCACTCGAAGGGCTGAAGATGAAACCAATATTAATGTAGAACGCCAATTATATGGTGCAAGCATCGCAGATTAACGTTGATTTCATGTTTTTATAAGTTTTCATATCACAGAAAAAAAGGTGGGTAAAAAGTTGTAAAGATAGAGGATAAAAGTCGTTAGGATACAGGGTAAAGGATAAATTTGTGATGGATAAAAATGTTACTAAAATATTACTAGAAAAATGGATGTCATATTTGAGTAAACTGTCTAATTTTAATAAAAATATTAGTAATTTTACACTTAACTTATTAAATCCACAAATTTTATATAAATAAGTAATTGCACGTGGAAATATTTTTCCTATAATTATTGTCTATTAATAAAAATATCTTTGACTAATACAACTGACAGCTGACGACAGTACGTAAATAATCAGAACTGGGAAATTACAACTCAACGTCTGCATTGTTGCACGAAAGCAGAGTTGGGTAGTAACTGAATTTTTTGTGCATATTAGGCTCTGTCACTTGTGACGTCAGAGTCGATTCTAGGTGTGACGTCAGAAGCCTGGAGGGACGACAAACAGACGACACAATGTTATTCTTATGGGAAAGCAAATTTGTTTCCACTTTCATCAATTTTATTCATACTTTAAACACGGAAAACGCTTGTTGACATATAATAAAATTAAAATGTGTGTTGATAATTAATTTTGTTATATATTTGATTCATTTGCATTGATAGATTTTCCGAATTCGTGATAAAATATAAATATTGAGGTTAGAAAAGTTTGTTTTCTAATCACATTTTATATTTTAACATTATTAAACAATATCCAGTAAACATGTTATTAAAAAAGATATAAAATATATATTTTAAGTGGGCATTACCTCAGCAGTAAAAGATTTCAAGTTAGTAAACAAAAAACCCCTAACCTCAAAATTTATATTTTATCACGAATTCAGAGAATCTATCAATGCAATTGAGTCAAATATATAACAAAATTAATTATCAACACACATTTTAATTTTATTAGATGTCAACAAGCGTTTTCCATGTTCACAGTATGAATAAAATTGATGAAAGTGGAAACTAATTTTCTTCTCCATAAGAATAACATTGTGTCGTCTGTTTGTTGTCCTTCCAGGCTTCTAACGTCAAACCTAGAATCGATTCTGACGTCACAAGTGACAGAGCCTAATATGCACAAAAAAATTAAGTTACTACCCAACTCTGCTTTCGTGCAACAATGCAGACGTTGAGTTGTAATTTCCCAGTTCTGATTATTTTCGTACTGTCGTCAGCTGTATTAGTCAAAGATATTTTTATTAATAGACAATAATTATAGGAAAAATATTTCCACGTGCAATTACTTATTTATATAAAATTTGTGGATTTAATAAATTAAGTGTAAAATTACTAATATTTTTATTAAAATTAGACAGTTTACTCAAATATGACATTCATTTTTCTAGTAATATTTTAGCAACATTTTTATCCATCACAAATTTATCCTTTACCCTGTATCCTAACGACTTTTATCCTCTATCTTTACAACTTTTTACCCACCTTTTTTTCTGTGATGTCAAAACTTTGAACGCGTTTTTCTCGAAATGACATTCTTCAAAACGGTGGCATTTGAAAAATATGCTCAACAAAGTTTAAAAACGGAGGAGGCTCTGGAATCCTTAGAAGAAAATTTGTAATGTATATATTTATTTATTTATCTATAGCTAATATCGCAGGGAACGATATATGCAAAAATTGAAATGCTCGAGAAAACTTAAACCATATGTCCAAATTCCACAAAAATTAATATTTTTAAAATATCCTACGTACTTTAAAGCTAAATTTATCACAGATTCAGAAAAAATTTGAATTTTTGTTTTATATTAAACGATCTAACCGGAATCTTGCCCATCGATTTTCCCTGCAAATCCAACCAACTTTAACCAACTATAACGTCATCTCTAGTCTACAAATTGGAACTTTTTTTAGGTATAAATATATTTTTGTAAACTTAAAAAGTTAACAAATAAAGTCCTCGAAACCAAATTTTGTTTCCTTTATTCATGTGACTTAAAAAAAGTCATGAAAAACAGGTTTAAAAGAGACCTCAAAGGTGTCACACCCCCTTAATTAGTCCAAAACAGTAAATGAAACTGAAAGTGGAAATGAAAAAGAGTGGAAGTTAAATTGAAAATTAAAAAAGTGGAAATGGAAATACATAATTGGCCCCCTGTACTATAATTACTAAATTTCAATAATAATGTATTTTTAAGAACATTTAAAAGAATGCACCTATCGACATTTTTGTTGAAAAATAAGATAAACACGTTTAATGATTGACAACGGTATTTTAAGTGATGCCTTATAAGGCATTTCTTAAAGTGTAGAAATAAATATATTTTATTGAAAAATATTTTTAAAAATGGCGATGATGGAATTATTTTTCCAAAGTATATTTATTGTGAGGCACTTCGAAAAGAGCACTGAATTTAAAATAAAAAATCTTCAACAGGTGATAAACATTTTTTTCCCTTATTATAAAAGGCTTAAAGCATCGTTTAAGAGACTAAATAGTTTTTTTTTGAAAATTCTACAGTGTTGTAACACATTAATTATACGGCATAGTTGCTTAGTTAGAAGAGAAAGAGAAAGTGACGACGGCGCACCTTAGTCGCGTCTCTCTTCCCCACCCCTCGCCGTCGTTGCTCTGCCTGACAACAAGAGCTTTATAACTGTCCGCACGCACCTTCACCCTCAGTTCGTCTGCCGACTTGCTTTGAGTTACACCTCAAGCTAACACGAAGTGAGCTCAGTTTTCCTAGCTGGACTTGTATTAAAATGTGGCGTTTTTCCTAGAATTGATTACTTCAGAGTGCACGCCCGTATTAGTTAGACTTAACTAGTTAACACAATTACAGGGATCCCTGATTAATAACGCAAGCTAGAACGCGAATATTATTCATCGTTTTATTCTTTACAGGCAAGAAAACACTAACAAGGTCACCAGTATAGACGATATGAAAGAACGAAGACGAAATTGCTGTTTTGTTGACGATCTGTCAAGCTATTATTGGCAGCCAATTTCCTATGGACTTCTCGCATCAATCAATTTAACATCGGATAGGGCAGGGATCTGCGTTACTGACGACTGTGTATTGATTATCGGTCACGGGTATTATATTATTGAATATTAATTGATCTCAATGACACCGAGAAGAGAGACCGCTGTTTAGCGACGCTTTCAAGTTTGACTCGTCAGCCATTTTACACTCATTCTCATCCTAGTGTTCGTAGAGTGCAAGTAGTTTTCTATTTGTTTTGTGACATAATTAAAATGTAATAAAAATATATTTGTTGGACGAGGCGTCATAGTCGTTGTCAAATGGGCGGTGAGTCCTTAGAGTTAATTTATAAGTCGTTTTCCTTCTGAATCTATCTCATTATTTAAAAATAAATTTGAATCTTGACCTTCGCCGTTCTGACATTTTTGTAATTTTTTAAAATTTGAAGTTTTTATTAATAAATAGTGTTATTTTTATGAATTTAGTTCAATTAATGGTGTTTATCCTAATGCCCCCTCTCCGCGGTCTATTGTTGCTGTGAAGTAACAATACAATTCCTGAGCTGGTTTTAGTTTTTCCTAAGTAGAATTGTATAGAATTTACTTATTGGATTATTTAACTATTATTTTAGGTTTAGTTATTTTTCATAAAATAACTTGGCGCCTTGGCAAATTAATAATTAAAAAGTATAGGTAACGTGAATGGAATTGAAAATATAATAACAAATTAATTAAAATTAAATTCATTAATCTTATACTTAAAAATCAACGTTATAAATAAAAATAATTTAAATTTAAAATAAAAACTCAAAAACCACGTTACAGTATGTAAACATAGTATTTTTATATTTTAGGATTCGGTAATCACGAATATATTACTAAAAATTTAATTTTTTGAGGTTATCATTGGTTTTCTTAGCACGTTTTTTAATGAAGCAAGTAATTATTGTATGATAATAGAAATTATTAATTAGTAAAATTTTTTAATAAATAATTTAATAATCCATAAGAGTGTATCAATATCGACACCCCCCGTTGATAAAATGCTAATTCAAAAGTGCAATGTGATTCTTATTGAAAATTTTGTAATATATGCATCTAATGCAATTGTTTGTGTAATAAAATGCTCTTTGAAGTTTCGTGCTATAAAATGCTAATTAAACCAAAAATTCAATATAATGTTTATTTAAGTAAATACCCAATAAAATTCTAATTTCACCTTTAGTAATTATAATTTTAATGTAAGGTTACATAAGAAATATTCTCTTCTTAACCTTCAATCTTGAAATACTATTTACACTCATATTTTTAAAATTATTTTAATTAATAGTATTTTCTAGTTAAAAATGTTAAAATTTATATAAAAATTAAATTAATATTATTTATTTAAATATGATACCAATTTTTAAAAATATAGCATATGTTATAGAAACTTCATATTTCTTTAATTAAAAATTAGCATTTACACCGTAACACTATAATGCAATATGAGCGTCAATTATTTATTTATTTATTGTTATTAATTATATGTTTGTCGTCCTATACTTCGTCTTTCATCCTTAATAATATTCAATTGTTTTTAACTCCAAATTAAAGAAAAATCATTTTCCAAACATTTGAAAAAGTCATTCTTGTAAAAAAAATGATCCTCCATTTACCATATATTTTTACTTAAGTTTAAGATAAGATGTAAGAAGTGTCAAATTGAAATTTTACAACTTTTCAGTAGAAAACAATTGAATTTTACTAAAGGTTAATCATTAAGAGCAGTCTAAGGTCACGCAAATCACCACTTGGAGGTTTTAGGAGTCGATGATAACAAATCCGATGTCAGTTTTTAAAAATTCAAAATGGCGGATTGAATGTGGCTGACAAAAATTATAAATTTTTTTTTCAACATTCCTTAGGAGTTTTTAGGGTCGCTAATCTGATAATGGTTTTTAAAAATTAAAATTGTATCTAATATGGCGGACATTTTAGTTTCAACGAATTCGTTTAAAATGTCGATTATTATTATTTAATTATTCCGCATTCTACATTTCGCATTTATTTGAAGTCTCACTATTAAAAGACTAGACAAATATCTACGAAACTTGTTACTTGAGGTTTTCGGGGTTGCTGATTCCGAATTTGAAGTTAGATTTTCAAAATTCAAAATAGCGAAGCCCATATGGCGGACATTTTGAAAATCGGACGCAATGGACTAGACACTTGTTACTCGGCGGTTTTCAGGGTCATTAATTCTGAATATAAAGTCAGATTTTTAAAATTCTAAATGGCGGATCCAATATGGCGGACGACGTTTTGAAAATCGAACGCAATCGGCTTGACACTTGTTACTCGGGGTTTTTGGGGTTGCTGATTCCGAGTTTAAAGTCAGATTTTTAAAATTCAAAATGGCAGATCCAATATAGCAGACGACACTTTGAAAATCAAACGCAATCGGCTTGATACTTGTTACTCGGAGTTTTCGGGGTAGCTGATTCCGAATATGAAGTCATTTTTTCAAAATTCAAAATGGCGGATTTACCAAATGTCCACCCAGCTGGGTGGATATTGGGTCAACATTAGGAATAACGTAAAAAAAATTGATAAATAAGCTAAAATTGTTCAAAAAACATTTTGTAATTGAGAGATGGACTTCTTAAGAGTTCACCTCTGCATTGTTTATGTTAAATTAATTGAGAATTATTTAATTATTAAGAAAAAAAGTGAAATTTGTCAAATCTGTCACTTTAGATATACACGATACCTATACCAAATGATGTTTCAATTCCGAACGGCGGAACGCGCGCCAAGATTTGAAAAGAGTTACAAATTTTAAACATTCATCAAATAGAAAATATGCAATTTTTTTCTTTATTTATAAAAAAAACTTTAGAATTTTGTTAAAATAATAAAAATTAAGCTGATATATTTTTCATAAATTTTTACTTATAACTTTTTAAAAAATTCTTTAATAAAACATCAAAAAATTTAGTTTAATTTGTATTTTGCCATCATAATTTTCAACAAAAATATAATTTTTTAGACATAAAAATAAGAAAAATTTAGATTAAAATTTATTTAACAATTACAATTTTTTAACAAAATTTTTTTTTTTTTAAAAAAAAAGTTGCAGAATTTTTATTTCATATTCACAATTCTGTAATGAAATTGTTTTTTTAATACATGTTAAAAAAAATTAATCATTTATTTATACCATTTTATTAATATTAATACTAATAATCACTATTTCTTTACTTTTAACTATCGCCCTATATTTGTTGCAGACGCCGTTAGATGGCAGCAGCATGCAGGGAACACAAAGTTGCAGCTGTCATATTACTTAAAATTAGTGATTATTAGCATAAGTATAAATAAATGATTATTTTTTTATAACATGTATTAAAAAAAACAATTTCATTAAAGAATTGTGAATATGAAATAAAAATTCTGCAACTTTTTTTAAAAAAAAAAAAGAATTTTGTCAAAAAATTGTAATTGTTAAATAAATTTTAATCTAAATTTTTCTTATTTTTATGTCTAAAAAATTATATTTTTGTTGAAAATTATGATGGCAAAATACAAATTTAACTAAATTTTTTGATGTTTCATTAAAGAATTTTTTAAAAAGTTATAAGTAAAAATTTATGAAAAATATATCAGCTTAATTTTTATTATATTTTAACAAAATTCTTAAGTTTTTTTATAAATAAAGAAAAAAATTTCATATTTTCTATTTGATGAATGTTTAAAATTTGTAACTCTTTTCAAATCTTGGCGCGTATTCCGCCGTTCGGAATTGAAACGTAATTTCCTATAGGTATCGTGTATAAGTAAAGTGACAGATTTGACAAATTTCACTTTTTTCCTTTATAATTCAATAATTCTCAATTAATTTAACATAAACAATGCAGAAGTGAACTCTTAAGAAGTCCATCTCTCAATTACAAAATGTTTTTTGAACAATTTTAACTTATTTATCAATTTTTTTTACGTTATTCTTAATTTTGACCCAATATCCACCCAGCTGGGTGGACATTGGGTAAGTCAAATCCGCCAGGGACATGTTATTATATAGTTGGAAAGCCAAGGAAACAAGCTTTTTAGCGCTCTATCAAAATCAAGGCTGGGTAGCTTGAGAAAGTTGAATCTTTTTATGGGGGTTTTTCAAGAATTCGTAAAACATATTAAAAATGGAACATTTGTTAAATTAGCAATTGAATTTTATTCCTTGAACCCTTCTGAGGAGAATTAGAGTAGTCCAGTTGAAATTTTTTTTCAAATTTTATATGTTTACAAAAAACCATTTTTAAGCCATACAAAATATAAATTTGAAGGTCTTTGAAGAATGGTTTAATGTTGTTTTTCTGACAATGGTTGGCCAAAAACTCTAGGCAAAGTTAGACCGACAGTCTTTACTTTTCATGCCATAGTTTTTGGCTTGAAAGTTCCGTCCAACTTTGGGCACTTGTAATGACCTACTTTTATTGAGATTCTTTGGAATAAAACGTTTTTAACAAAACTCAGCATAATTCAAAAGAGGATTGATTATTTAGAGAATCTTTTATAAAAAAATTATTTTAATCATGCGAAATATAGAATAGAAAATAGAACATTCATTTGAACCAAAAACCTATTATCTCGAAACCCTATACCTTAATTCAATTCTTTACACTGGAGATTTTTTTTCTGAATCTTTTTTTAATTCCATTATTACTCTCCAATTCTTTTTAGTTCTTTTATGTATAGTTATCAAAAAGTGGTTTGAAAGGAACCTATTTCCCGGTTGCTCCCAATGGATACGAAAGAATGGGGCAAAAATGAACTTCAGTATTAAAAATTTTGTCCTTCTTTTACTAATATTTAAACGCTTCTGCCAAAGATAAACTTTCGATTATCTGGATAAGCTAAATATTACTTTACAGCAATAATAAATATTTCAATTTGTAGTTCTATTATCACTCCTGCCTCCTTTTTCAAATAATAAATAATCTTTTTCTTTTAATTTGATTCATTATGTCATGACAACTTTAAAGGCGCGCGCAGTTGTCTAGTATGTATAATACATGTAATGTCGTAGTTATGGATACACGTAGGAGCCCATGTGTAAAAGGTGAATGACCGGGTATATGTGTATATACCCGGAGACTACGTCCTTCGTGGACGGTTCACGATATCGTAGCCGACTGACCGAAAACTCAATTAGCCTCGACACAAGGAAGGGAATTTAAGCCAATTCGAGGTCGTTGAACCTACTAAGGATCGCCAGTAAGTATTGCAGCCACCCTGCATTTCAACGAATCGACACAACTATCGTCTTCAAGTTGTATTACGACCGTTGCGGACATCGACATGTACTCAGTTTACTTTACAAATGTTCTCTTTCTCCTTTAATTTCCTCTTTGTTCTCCTCAAAATGTAAATATTCATTTACATTTTCTAAACGATCAATGCAAGATTACAAGATAATAGCAGCGATGATGTTTTTCCTGTTATCACAGTAAAAACCTGGCTCAAAATGATCTTTTTGATACGCAGCAAAAATGAAGCTGGTTCGTTTCACTTTATATTTTACTCAAAATAATCCTGATCTGGATTATTCTGAGTCAAATATAAAATGACAATTATTGTCATAAATAATGAGTAATTATTCCTAAAAGTATGTCAATTACTTGGAAAAACTTTAATGTTTAATGCCGATTTATTGTATTTATTAAATTGAGTAAACAAGATTTTTTAGGTTAGGAAGTGTGCATAAGTGGCAACATTCACACGTAACAAAACAAAAAATTAACGGCGCTATTTTCTGAAAACGAAGAATAGTGGCGCGGAATTCAAAAGATTGTGAAAATAAAACTATTTCATAAAATTGATTAAACTTATAAAAATAAAAAAAAAACTTATTCAACAATTTAAAATTTTTTTTCTACGTCAATCGTAATAGTTATTTTTTTATCAATATTAATATAAAAAAATCAACATTAATGGTAATTAGGTGAAATTAAAATTATGGTTAATTAAAATTTGTTAAAGTAAAATTGTAATAAATATTTATTTTAAAAAAATATATAAATTATAAAAAAGTAATTAATGAAAAATAATGAAAAAATAAAAAAACAAGTTAAAAAGTTGTTCATTTCATGACCATTTAGCTTCCTCATAATAATAAACACCTATATTATTAGTTTTAAAAAAATTCAGTTTCAATTTTTTGTTAAAAATTAAAATTGCTATCAAATTAATGCCAGGAATACACTGGCAAAAAAAATTTATTTGATTCAAATACTCGATTACTTGACTATTATCAAGTAAATATTTACTTGAACCAAATAATTTTTATTTGATTTAAATAAATTGTATTTGAACCAATAATTTGTGTATTTAAAACAAATGCCAATTAATTGACTTAATTAATAATTATTTGAAACAAATAAATATTTATTTGATAATAGTCAAGTAATCGAGTATTTGAATCAAATAAATTTTTTTTTCAGTGTACAACTTTGACAAAATTTACAAAACGTTTCTGAGATAATTTGTACACAATATTTTATAGCAAACATTAGTTTTTGAAAAGATTTGGTATTCAAAATTTAAAAAATAATTAAAGTTTCGATGACTTTTATTCAAATAGGTATTTAAAAAAATAGTTTTCTTAAAAATTTTAATTTTATTTTTTTAAGATATGTGAATCTTTGAAATCAATTAATTGAAAATTTTTAGAATGATAAGAATTTCGTAAAATTTTATTTAAAAAAATTAATATTTTAAAGAAGTTTATTACAATTTTTTAAAATGAAAAAAATAATTTATTTTTAAAATATCGTGCGCTAAATTGGATCCTTTTAAAATTTTAATATCTGACTTCAGATTTGTAATCAACAACTCCAAAAACCACGAAGTAACGATTTTCAATCGAATCCAATGAATTCTAAAAAATATGTACGACATATTGGATCAGCCATTTTGAATTTTTAAAATTTGACTTCGGATTCGTATTCGTAATCAGTAATTCCCAAAATAAGTTTGCTGCGTCAGAAAAAAATTCGCTAGCACATTATACTTGTTAGTTGTTTTTGATTGCAAAAAATATTGAGCAACTGCAACTAATTCATTCCATTACGTGTGTATCATGAGTTTTTCCGTGTATGGGGAAGTTAAAAGTGAAACTGACGCTTACTTTGGACACTTTTATAAATCGTATTTTTTGGAAGACATCAACAACTTGGAACATCGTTGGATCAAGTGCATCAAGATTAAAGGAAACTACGATGAAAAATAAAATGAAATTTGTTTGAAAAAATTTTGTTTCCTTTATTAAGGATGGATAAAAATTGCATCGGTTGTGTTGGCGAAAATTTTCGATTGCGATTTTTTAACTCGAATAATAATGAAAAATTAAGACGAAGTGGTTTCTTTAAGATTTTTGGTTGCTGATTACAAATATAAAGTCAGATTTTAAAAATTCATAATGGTGTATTTATTATGACGGACGAAATTTAAAAAGTTGGTTGGATTCGCTTGAAACTCGTCACTCAATGTTTATTGGGATCGCTGATTACGAATTTGATGTCAATTTTTAGAAATTGAAAATGTCGGATCTAGTATGGAGGATGAAATTTAAAAAGTTGATCGGATTTGTCAAAATTCGTCACTCGGGGATTTCTAGGATCGCTGATTATGAATTTGATGTCAGTTTTCAAAAAATTCAGAATGGCGGATTCAATATGGAAGATGAGTTTTGTAAAAATTCACCGGATTCACTTAAAACTTGTTACTCGTAGATTTTTAGGATCGCAAATTTCGAATTTGATGTCATTTTTTAGACATTCAAAATGGCGGTTCTAATGTGGCGACCGAGGTTTGTAAAAATTCATTAGATTCACATAAAATTCTATACTCAAAGATCTTTTGAAAAAAATAATTTAAAAATTAAATTTTTTTTGGATTAGAATTCTTTTACGATTCTATTAGTCGTTTATACTAGGGTAAGTGATTTGTACAATTGGTATTTTTGTACAGTTGTGATTATCTATTAAATAATAAAGTGAAGAACTACGACGAAATATTTGAAAAAAATAATATCGGACTTTATAAAACAGGTGAACAGGTCATAGACTCGGACTTTGAATTAGTATAAGAGAAATTGATAGAAAATATTTGCCAAATTGAGCACGCAGAGTCAGACGTCGATAATTTATCAGAGGACTACTAAATATAAATCGAATAAAAAAGTTATTATGGTTTCGAGGATATTTTTATTAAATTATATTATTATACTTAATTCCTTCTTAAGAATATAACTCTAGATAAACATTTATTGTAAAAATTTGGAAATTTTATATATAATGTGTTAACAAATATTAGTGTCGAATTTTACAGAAACTTTTTTTTTATAATAAGTGATTGAATATTTATTTATTATTTATTTTAAAAATTAATTATTTTCAGAATTTATTAAAAGCAATATTTTTATTTGCAATTTATTTATTCAGTTTAAATTTTTATTTTTTAAACTGATAATGGTATAAATCTGTATTGTATAAGTTTGAATGAATTAATTCAATGTTACATAAACTTTTTATTGAAAGCTTACAACAATTAATAAATAAATAAATAAGCATTCAGAAACTTATCCTTTGAACCTTTTTGGGGGGGTGAGAAATCATTGTTTTCCTGTGATAATGAAATATATAATTTCATGAATAAGAAATAAATGAATGTTTAGTAAGTTTTAATTAAACTATAATAATACTTAATAATAACATTTTTGTTTAGGACAAGTTGTTAGATGGATGAAATATATTTGTAAATAGTGACGCTGAAATGAAAGTGTGCGTTAAGTGTATAATATATGCACTTCTGAACTTCAGCTAGAAAGAATTTCTCTGACGGATTTATGCCTTTGCGAAAGGCCAATAAGCTAATAAATAACAGAAGTTTATCGAGGTGAATGCCACTATGTTACTAGATTACTATAATTTTGTAGAACTCTTTGAAACATAATTTATATCATGAGTTTAATCATTAACCTTGGAGAAAAAGTTAAATCTAAAGTAACCATGAAAATCGTCTTCGGTATAAATTTTACTTTCTTCCGTTTTTAAGAAAACCTTTTTTTCGGCACATATATGACATCATATTCCTTAAATCTAAAATTATGTTAATTTCTTTCTAAAATCATGTAGGTATGTAAGAATTTCTAATACCTGACACCTAAAAGTGATAAATTTGGTTTTTCGTTGTAGGTTTCCTTTTTGTTAGTCTATTATATAAAGAATTAGTATATGAAAGAATTTTGCAAGTTCTGTATTAAAATCAGATTTTGATTTATTGATTTAATTTTGTCCACTTTAGTTGGTATAATTAGGTTTATTACATAAATGTTATGCATAAAATTTTTGAGAGTCTTAAAATAAAACATTTGTCTTTTGTCTTATAAACTGTTTTTTTTTCTCTAAAAAAAACATACTTTTGTGCAATATATTTATAAAACGAAAGGCATAAATATCGAGGGCACAGTTACGGATGCTGCTCCTAAAGAAAAGCACAGTGGAACTCGATGGTTGGTAGGAGGACCGAGGTGGATTTTTTCAGTGTGATGGTTGTTAGTTTGGCAGGTTTACTGGCCGATCACCCGTTACAATCACTGACCACTGTCAATGGGTCAGTAACCTCTTGAGCTCCGTTGCACCCGAAATTTTAAAGCACCATGTCACGATGTATCCATCTATATAGTAATACAAAATGTTACTCAAATACAATAATCTACCAATACACTCCTAACATGATCAGTTTTCAATCTTGACATTCATCTCCTTTTAACATTCAGATAACTAAAGTTTCAATTCAATATTTTGTAACTGTAGATAAAATAAAGTCTAAGATCAGTAAAATAAATTAGATTCAAATCCAGTCCAATTTAATCCAACAACTGCTTTTTTACGTGATGTGTTAATTACGAATTATTTTCATGAAAATAAGTTTTAGATATTGCGTAAATGTGCAAAGTTTTTAAGTCGTTTTTTCCTATACTTGAAGACATTTAACTGATTTCAAAACTCAAACAAAATTCTATACTTCCATACACATGGCTATTACATAGAATTAATATTTGCTAAATTATTCATAAAATAAACTACAATTTAACCTCTATTCAAAAAGGCAATACATTATTTGTGAATATAGTGTTTTGTGAATGTCAATTATACATTTATGCCGATCCTGGAATACTTACCATCCAAGAAATAACAATCTGCAATACTCATTGGGTTGAGAAGATATCTGCAGGCAGGAATCTGTTTTACTTGACTTGATGTTACCGACAACTATTAAAAGATGTTGCCACTATCAGCAGAAAAATTATATTTAATTTTAAGATAAATTTTTTTAATGTTGTCATCATCCCTCTATATTAGATTACTGTCATGTTTTCTCAATACTGTACAACAATATTACGTCGAAATTGTAAATCCATTTCCATTCTCAGTTCCTCTTTTTCTAATTTCCATTTCCAGTTGTACCTCCATTTTTTTAATTTCCACTTCCACTTCCATTTCAACTTTTTCCAATTTCTTTACCCACTTCCATTTCCATATCCAATTTTCACTCCCACTTTTATTACCACTTTCACTTTTTCTAATTTACATTTTTTCTTTTGCTTTTTATAATTTTCTTTCCTGTTGAATATATTAAACGGAGTTGAATATATTAAATTAAAAAAATTATTTTTTAGACACGAAATAGCATTTGATAAAATTTCTTTTTGAACAAATTTTTGCAAAACTCCATTTTTAGGTTATGAATTTTTATAAAACAAAATAACTGTTTACCCAATTTTTTATTTAAAAAATTAAAATTTAACCAAATATTAATTTAGCAGAATTCTCATTCATCAAAATATTAAATTATTCAAATTTTTAAACGTCACAATTTTCAATTCATCGAATTTTTATTTGTTTGAATCTTTATTTACACGAATTGTTATTTGATAAAAATTTTATTAGTCCAAAATTGTAAATGTCTGAAAAAATGGAGAGAAAGATTTTGTCACGAATTTTAAAATTAACCAATCAGAAATTATCAAGAAAATTGTGGGAGTGAAAATTAGAAAAATTAGAAGTAGAAATAGAAGTGAGAATGAAAATTGAAAAAAGTAGTATTGGAAATTGGAAAAAGTGGAAGTGGGAGTGGAATTAAGAAAAAGTAGTGAAAGAAATGGAAGTAGGAAATGGAAATTAGAAAATGTGAAATTGGAAGTGAAAATTGGAGAAAGTCAAAATAGAAGTGGGAATGTAAATTGGAAAAACTTGCAGTGGGAGCAGAAATTGGAAAACGTGGAAATGGAAGTGAGATAAGAAATTAAGAAAATTGGAAATGGTAGGGGTGTAGCTAAAATGTAGCAAATGGTCCCAAAGTGTATACGACCTTCCCGTGAATAAATTTCCATGACACTTAGTACTAAGGGGTTTTTGGGATCTCTGATTACGAATCCCATGTTAGTTTTTAAAAATTCGGCCGCCATATTAGATTCGCCATTTAAAATTTTTAAAATCTGACTGCAAATTCGTAATCAGCGATCCTAAAAACCCATGCGTAAGAAGTTGCAAGTGAATCCGAATGATATTTAATATTTTCGGCCGCCATATTGGATCCGCCATTTTGAATTTTTAAATCTGACTTCAGATGCGTGATCAATGATTCCGAAAACCCTCGAGTATGAAGTTTTAAGTGAATCCGATTGATTGAATTTTTGCCATTTTTTCTTACCTCTGGCCCACTATAAAGTGGAATGGTAAAAGTGGATGATGGAATTAGTAGAAATTTTTACTAATTTTTAGTAAAATATTAATATTTTTATTCAAGTATTAAAAGTATGTGACTAATCTTGAAAAACTGATTTCAAATTCGTAATCAGCGACCAAAAAAAAACCCTAGGTATAACAAGTTCTATGCAAATCAAATAATTTATTGCATTTTTGGTCGAAAATTTTGAATCATGTAAAACTGTTTTCAAATTCGTAATCAGCAACTAAAAAACCCGTAGGTACCTTATAGAACATGCAAATTTTGATATCACCGAAGGAATTACAAAGGCACACTATGAGGACATCCTTGGCCACTTCCATAAGACATAAATGATACAATTTAGGGTATATGAAGTCTTTATTTGAGGAAATTGGCATATAGAATGTCCCAAATTTGAATAGCATAAAGCAAAGTGCTTTTCATCAAGCTTGAAAAATGATTCATATTGACCGACCAGGAATCGACCTTGGTAATATAGATTATTCGCAGAGTACCACTTATCATTAATTGTAAGTTTGCAGAACTGGCAAAGCATTGAGAAGCCATTTCGAATTTTTAAAAACTAACATCGGATTCGTAATCAGCGACCCCAAAAAACACCGAGCAACGATTTTCAGCCGAATCCAATGAATTTTTCAAAAACTTGTCCGCTATTTTGAATTTTGAAAAACTAACACCGTATTCGTTATCCGAGACCCAAAAAAACCCTTTAGTACTAAGTGTTATGAACATTTATTCGCGGGAAGATCCTACAAACTTTGGGACCATTTTGTTATATTTTAGCTACACACCGAAGGGGTTAATGGAACCTCTGTGACATAGGATCTGCATTGACATTTTGTATTAAATTTATTTTTAAATGAATGTGATGATCGCCGAGTATAAGAAATTAAAAATTTATTATTGAACCATAACAATTTCTCTAAATAAGCGTGTGAACAATAACTGTCATTTCCCTACTAATAGAAATTGTTTGCAAACAGAACCGTTTATTTACACTGATAAGAAAATGCGTAGCTAATGTTAATATATGTATATATCTTGAAATTCTAGAAAAATGATTTATGAATGTCATTTCATTTTTCTCGATAGCAGGAAAATCATTAATGTGTCGAATTATTTCTAGTGTTGCAGAAAAGGCGGGTGAAAAAACTCTATTCGGTAAGCGATATAATAATTATAATACACTCATATCGGATAGAATAATAGTCAATGTTCAAACATTACACCCGTTGCAGTTGACTTATAAAATATCCTACTTACTTGCAGGTAGTAACCAATCAAGCTCAACGCGGACCAACTGCGTATTAGATACACCGCGGAGGTGCACTTGTTTATGTAGAACACAGGAATAATTAAGAAGGTAATTATTTGCATAGGTGACATGACAACCATCCCACTGGATTTTATTGCATGTGGGATCAAAAGGCGAAACTTAATCTATTTTATACCATACTCTACTTAACATCATCCATCTACATTCTAAAAGAATCAATTATTTCTTTCTAATTCAGTCAGCCGTAAAAACAATCGTCAGATAATTACACAACGGCCGTAAATATTAAGAAAAAAAAATGTTCCAATTTAATAAATTAATTTTTATGTATCCCATTGGGTTTCAGATGGAAGAGCCAGTACCAACTTTTTATATTAACGATCTATTTCTACAAGCTCCAAATGACAAATATTTATATCATTATTATAATAAATTATTATAGTGAATAAATATTAAATAATAAAATATAAATAATTAGTTAATATTTATTGATTGTAATTAGTACAGGTTTACTACAATTTCCGATCTGAAGCGCCATGGCGCCTAGAAATCTCCAACTGTAGTGAAGGGCTACATTGCAGATTCTGTGTTGCAAAAGACGAAAACAATGAAAAAATTGATTCTCAAATCAATTTGCCTATTACATCTAATACAAATTTCCAGGTTCAATAATCAGGTAATAAAATAAAAATATAAAGTTTATAAATATTTTAATTTAATAAATTGTAAGGAACGAATTTCGTTTATGAAGTTTAATTTTTATTTAAATGTGCCATTCCCGATCGTTTCTCCAATATATTACTTCTAATTAATATTATCGCTTAATTTAAATTAATGCGCCACATAGTTATAGATGGCGCGCATTGCATCGCTTAGCAGACGACGAAACCACGTTGCCAGCAGGTTGCCTAAATATCGTCAGAGAGAAGGAGACTTCTAATTGATAAGTAGTCCTTCCTAAAAGTAAAAAATTACATTGTTAGCTCTATGAGCACAGTGCGCTGTAAACGCCTTTTTTTATATTCCATTTGAATTAATTAAATATTATTGTTACTATATCATTGTGCTTAATTTTTTTATTCGTTGTGCGACAATCCAATCAAGTTTACTGAAACTAAGGAATATCCATTTATCAGAGATCAAGCGCTTTGCAAAACACTAATCTACCGGCATCACCGGTAAGTTTGAAAAATTGTTCTACATTGCACGCTCGCATTTTAAAAATGTTTTACTGCTGCTTTTGCAATAATTTTCAGCGCTGGATATTTTCTTGAAATTGATGAGTTTTTGGAAATTTTCGACTAAAGGTTGTGCAACTCTCGCGAATCAATATCTGCGTAAATATTCATTATTAAATTGAGTAAAATCTCGTGACGAGTTTGTCACAAAATTTTTTGTTCACAATAATGCAAGTGTCACGAGAACTAATTCGAAGAGCAACGGACCTCGGAATTCTATTGTTGATGCAGAGAATCGAAAAAAATCAGACACGGAAGAAATAAAAACAAAAAGTGATTCACCACGTGATTTCGATTTAGAATGTTCATTTCCTGAATTCGATAAGGAGGCACGTGTTCAAACTAACATAATTAAAAATTCATTAAATAACGTGAAAACAAATGCAAACACTGGCGCATTTGAATTATACCCGACAGCCTAAACCCGACCAAAGCTTGCGTCGTTCTGCCAAAGAGATAACTTTGATTCAGCAGATTAATCCAGAGGTATAGGTAGATAGGATAAAACGGTTGAGCACGTTCCGGAATTGGGTGACCAGATTTATAGATAATTAAGGGAAAAACAAGTTGATTAGAGGTTGAAAAAGGTATAAGAAATTTAAAAAGAATTACTACTGATCATCCAGAATCTACCACAGCAAAAATTCTTCGAACTGAATTTGCAGTCACTATCAAGCGGAATACTAAGTCATTTACTAGATCGGGAGAACTTGAAAAAACGAATGTGGAGAGAGGGTCGAAAAGATTTTCCACTAGAACCGAAGCCTATAACATATATAGGGTCATCCCTGAGCAGTTTACAAAGATAAAGGTGGGTGACAATTTCCTTATTTATGACTCCTTCGATTATCAAGTTGAAACTGATAATAGAGTCATAATTTTTGGAACCAAAAGGAACTTGACTTCGAGGTTCTACAAGAGCAGTACAACAATTCTAACAACAGATCGCATAAAGATTATCTACATATGATACTTTCATTAGCCTTCGTTCCGATTGCAGACGTTAAAGAAGTATTCGCCTTGTACCAACAACATTAGCGAGGGGTGGTCTAACAAATTTTAGCTAGTGATTGGAAAACATCATCCTTCATAGTATTATCTTTTTCAAGAGTATTTATGAGGAGCAAGAAGATACAGAAAAAATTTTAAGACAGTTAGATTTGGGACAAGCGGTGAAAACGACACAAAAGAAAAAGTGGTCAGAATCGAATAAAAAGATTAGAAATATTGTAGCTTAATTCGACGAGTACAAGGAGAGAAGCGACATTCTGGAATCGTGGATGTGTACCAGCACCAGATTCTGGAGAATACTGCAGACGAATTAGTCTTGGATCCTTTAGCGGAAATGGAATTAGACATCTTGATCGATTCTGAGGAAGTTAATCTATTGGTTTGACAACAATCAGCGAAGGTATTTGGTGTGTCTAGTACGGTTCCTAAGCAGCCGCAATCAATGGTAGGTAAGGAATCACCATCCTTGTGAGAGACATCAGTTGAGAGTTTGGGTCAGGTTGGATCTGACATTTTGGAAGTGTGGTGAATAAATGATCTTTTCAGTTCATGAGACCATTCATCATCGTCGAGGTCTTCTACCTCAACACTGCCGGATTCTGGATGCTAAACGAATATGATAGGGAGGCCTACGAAATTTACCGGAAAATGCGATCAGCGGAAAATTAGGTAGACACTATCGATTTACCTCAGCGGACACTAGAGTCCATAAAAGTAATACTAGGTCGAAATCAGAAAATTAGCGGACGGATAACGTGTAATGTCTTCTTTACTTGGGTAATAGTATTTCGCAGATTTTGTGCAAGTTATTGTTCATTAACGCTTAGACAATAAAAATCGACCCGAACATGTAATCTAATTATGCAAAGTATGACAATCGATATTTAGCGTATTTCCGATTGAGTATTCGATCTTATGGTGCAAGTTGGTGACACTTAGACAATAATTATTAATTATTGACGTAAGCCATTTTTGTCGTTCAGACTATTTGTTGCATCTCAAAATAAATTCATGTTAAATGACATAGAACGTGGCGCCATCTGCTTGTTTCATTTTTGATGCGTATTAAATTGAGTATAAATTTTGTATTCAATTTGAGATATTAAATTTATAATATATTTAACAATTTTATTGTTTATAACTACTTTAGTTTATTCTTTGTTTGTTTAAATGTACATTTGTACAGTTAGAAAAATTGAAATTTATGTCTTTTCCTGAAGAAACTTGTTTCATAGTGTTATTAAGTTCTTCAGAAACATTTAGGAGTCCTGAATTAGCGTTAATTCTAAATGTTTTTTCTACTGAATGATTAGACAGAGGTTCTTCAATTTGTAAGCTTAAAGTAGAACTACCCGGCAAATCAATTTCAGATGATATTTTATTTATGGTTTTTTTCTTTTACCCAACAGAATCAGCAATATAGCCTTCGACAATTGCAGGCAATTTCCATGCGCCATGGCGCTTCATATCTGACATACTGGCACCTGTAAACAGTAAATGAAGACGTATATATATTAATAATTATAAGATTTTTAATATTTATTATTCAATTATTATATTATTTTACCTGCATTAACAAGTAAAGTTGCTAAGGTTCGGCGAACGCAATGTCCTGTATAGAATTCCGACTGTGGAAGATTAATTAACTTGTCAATTTCTTGAGGCATTTTAGCAAAAGTATTTCTACCAATTGACTGAACAGTACATTTTTCATTACGGTAATTCAGGAAAAAGCGACTATTTTTAATTTTTGATGGCCGAAGAGCTATGTATTTTTCTATTAATTGTATATGTCCTTTGCCAATCAATCACTTGAGGAAATATGACATAACAAGCAAAACAGTGTTGAAAGAAAAACTTTTAAAAGTTTGGAACAATATTGACAAACAATCTGTGTTAAAGTTAGTACAAAGTATGCCTAAACGCTTGCAAAGTGTTATTAAAGCTAAGGGAGGTCCTACAAAATATTAATTAACAAGTTGTTTATGTTTGTTATTATTTAAGGATTCGTTTTTTATTAAAAGATTTTAAGCGTACGAATACTTTTCTGGGCTGAAATTTGACAAAGTTTTATTTATTTAAAGATTTTGTAAAAACAAATTGTTATTTATCAAAAATGTTTATATTTTTTGAAAGCTTAATAAATGTACTAAACATTAATACTTTGAAAATAAGTTTTAAAAATTATTTAAACAATATACCATAGCCTTGAAGTTAACAATTAGTGGGGTACGAATACTTATGGGAGCCACTGTATATTAGTTAATTCTTCTAAGCGACAGGCACCAAACACACCAAAAATCATTGCAATTTATAATTAATTATTTAAGATTATGTGACAATATGAAAAATAATTTTAAAAAAATAGAAATAAATATATAATAATAATAATAATATATACTTAATAATTAATAAATATTTTATAAGATGATGGACAATGCTATAAACTAGTGTTTTAATATTCTCGGTAAAATTGAAACTGGAGAAGGTAAGAAATAAAATTGCGGTAAATTACCGAAAAAAGAGAATTTACTAGAATATTTATTTAAGTGATTTATAATTGACTTTTTTTAATTTAAATATGTATTTTTATATTATGTAGGTTAAAGATAATTGACGGAAGTGTTATTTACATGAAATTATATAATTTATTAATCATTATAATTATAATTTGAACAGTGAAGATAAAAAACAGTAATTCTTTTGTTCTAGCTTACAGAACTATGTATCACATCACATTATTCCTAACAGTCTAAATAATTGCAAAATTAAATAAAATATTTTAAATTAGAGAAAATTATTTGTTTTTAATTTAATATGTTATGCTATAAATTTTCAAACGATGTTATTCACTATAAAATTCACAAAATTTTAGTTTACGCATAAAATAAATCTTTTAAATAACCTTATCTTTGGTTGTCAAATTATTTGACTAGAAAATTTGTTTAAAAAATAAAACTTCATTTACATAGCCGTTCAGAAGTCTAGTTTAGACGCCTTTTTAACAATTTTTCTTCTGTATCACGTTTATCAAATTCTACCTCTAATATATGTCACATTTTTAACAATCTTAGTGATTTAAAATAGTAACTTTGTTCAATATTTAAACTCTTTAAATATATTTTTAAACAGTCTTAGTATTTCAAAATATCGAAATTTTTAAATTAAAATCTTTAAATAGTTTGAAAAACTTTAGAATAAAATTAAAACAATCGAAATAAAAAATAACATTTTTAAAGGTCTGAATCGGAATCAATATTGTTGTCCTGGAATGAATCCTCTTTGCATTGCTTTTTCAATAACTCTGGTCATTGTAATTGGAAATATTAGTAATTTAAAGAATTTTTAAATTCTCGTAAATTCTCGAAGAACAAACGATGCTGTAATTTACCGGTAAATTATCGCAATCTTATTTCTCTTCTTGTCGTAATTTACCGTCTTTAGAACACTAGCTATGAACGGGATAAAAAGTAAAGATTAAATTTTTTTTTATATATTTACCTTGGTCACTAAAAATTTCTCGTCTGTAGCTTCTAACAAAAATTGTTTAATTTGTTGAGACGTAAAAACACTAGATTTTTCAGGTTTAAAACCTTTGGCAAACTCATTTATTTTTATATTATGTTTCACACTTAATATACTTCTTAACATCGAATATATGGTCCACAATGTTGAGGGTTTTTTTATTGTTGCTAAAAATTTCATATACGACAGAAAAACATTTTCGGAGAAATTTTTTCAAAATCTTCTTCAGAAACTTCAAATTCCATCATTGTAATGACAATTACTAATGACGATGCTACGAGATGATGTAGTTTGTACGCAAATTCAACTGTCAATAACGAACAAAAGTCAAAGTTTTATAACCTTTGGTCTGCTATTGCTAGATGGCGCCAGCGTACATCAGGGTTCTGAAGTTATGCGTAACTTTTAATTGTTTACGTATAATATACAATATTATACATTATATATAATACGTATTATACAGTAAAAAAACTCCACTCCTTAAAAAGTCAAGATTTTGATCTCATTTACATAGTAAAATACACATAGAACCTGAAATACTGAACCCTGACTTTTAAGCATTTTTCAAAGTACTTTGCTGCACTAGTGCAGCAAAGTATTATTTTACGCCGACTTTACAAGCATGTAAAGCAATGCTTTTCATTAAGATGTTGCACAAAATATTTTATACAAATTATTAAAATATTATTTCATTTACTAGTTAATATTTATTATTTACTTATACCAAAAAATAATAAATATTGTGAATAATTTTTAATATAGTCTTTTATTTCAATAAAATATTGCAAATATATATTGTATATATAAAATTTTTTATTTTAACATTAGAATTTTATATATACAATATATATTTGCAATATTTTATTGAAATAAAAGACTATATTAAAAATTATTCACAATATTTATTATTTACTTAACAAAATTCTGAGTTTACTGCGGTTGCGGAATGGAATCTTTGTGTCGATGAAGACTGCTTAACTAAAAATCTCATTTATACTGAATATTTCCTTTTCTTTCATTCTAATTCACACTGACCTTTTACCGCACCAATATTCTAAATACTGTTTATCTCCGCATCGCTCCCTTCATATGTTTGTTTACATTTAATACTTATATTTGTGACCGGTAACGGAATGAAGTTTTCAATGTCGCACAAAAATTTAAATCACATCTTATTATGATTAATTAAAAAAAATTGATCTTAATTGATTAACAAGAAAAAAAAGTTCAAAAAAAAAAGATTACCAAAATTTTAAATCAGAGTTGAAAAATTTTAAGTGTTTTTACTCTAAACATGTGTAAAAGAACATATTCAGAAAGTTTTATAAAAATTAATGAAATTATAAAAAAAAAAACTTCTTGTGATCGTTTCCCATGGAATTGATCAGTAGTGCTAAGTGGAAAAAAAGTTTTGCTTAAAAATTGAGAAAACTTTGAAGCATACGTAAGTAGTTTCTCTTAGTGTTGATAGATCGTAAATGCATCGATTATCAATCGGCTCAAAACAAATCGAGCGTAGTGATGAAGGGAAAGGCTGCAATACACGCAATCAACTGTTCTATAACTGTAGGGAGATCGGGGCAATGCACCTTGGCGACAATAACAACACGGTTGCGATCACGAATGAACAGGATAGACCGATCGTCGATCGGCCGCTCATTCCATTCCTGTAACTCGCACCTACGCCACCTTATAAAGCCGCGCAAACTCGTCAGTCAAGATTCCTATTCCTAATGAATTAACGTCGCATTCCTACCGACACGCGCGATGACCGCAAAATGAATAATGCTAATAGGAGTCCATTTAATAGATGCCAATGAACGACAGTGACAGATCTAATTAGTTCCGGACCCTTCAGTTTTTAACACACTTTATTATCATCTTAAATGTCATCCTTCTTAATCCTAAAAATATTCAATATAATTTAGAAAGTAGATCATATTTTTTTTCCTACAATTAAAATCTTAATTTTTCATTTTATTAGGCCAAATTTTATCTTATTCTATATAAAATAATAATTAATATTAAATAATTATCAAATTTGTCAATGTATATTGAAGGATGTCAAACTAGATTTAAAACAAAATAATTTAAACAAAAATTATGTAAATTTTTTTTTAATAAATTCGAAAAGAAATTTTTTTAGTTTATTTTATTGATTTTCTTTCATTCAATATTACATTTCGTCGATCACTCTCTATTAGTACAAGTGTACTTATAAACTCAATAATTGTATACATTTGCCACGAGTTCATCGACCCATGATTGTACATTTATGTATTTCTTAAACTGTTGGTTTTCATTTAGTTTGTCAGTCAATGACTACGTATTTAAATATTGCCTATATTCTTTTTCGGTAATTTTTTTTTAATGTATTTTTTATTTTATTAATAAAAATAAAAAGGCAAAGGTTATGGTTCACAAAAGACAATTATATTTTCAGCTAATGTCATAAACAATTTTTGTACAACGAATAAAACTTATTTATATAAGGTAACTCTAAATCTAATAATCTAAATATATTCTTTAAATTCTTAATAAAAATATAAAACAAATTTCTAAAATTAATATACACAATTTACATTATTGACATAAAAAAAATAATTTCATTCGAATTTTTTAGAATATTTTGATTTTGGAATTAAGAACGATTTAAAGATAATACATAATTGTAATGTCTTTAATTAAATTAAATTAAATTCTCTTCTTTTCTGCTTTTAATTATTACTGGTGTAATTTTTATTCATTTTCAATGACTTTTCAGTTATGTGAAATTTTCTTTTTACAGTTCAGTAAAAGTTTTCATTAAAAAAAAAAATATAAAAATCATTTGCCGTAAAATATTTAAGTTTTCATTTATACAAAATTTAAATTACTTAATTCTAGACTTTCATTAAAAAGTTTTAAATCAATCTTGCAAATAAAAAATAAAGGCCAAAGTTTTTCTGCAATTAAAGTATCTATAAATGCTTACCACTGGAAACAGTTTGATCGTCGAATCAAAAATTTTGTTAAAATTAAAATTCATTTAATTACTTTCAACAATTCAATATTTTCAATTTTCTAAAAAGAAATTTTTAACAAGTTCTGAAAATAAAATAATAAATTAATTAAAAGTTGTAACAATCTTTAATTAAAACTGCCTAAGTTTTCGGTCTTTTTGAGTACATGAAATCAGGAGTACAAATAGTTATTTTCATAAAACAGTGAATAAATTAATCGTTGATGGTTAACATTAGGACTTTAAGAATTTTTTATCAAAAGTTTTATTGTTAACAGTTAATATTTAAATAAAAACAATAATTCACTGCATAACTAAAATGCAAAAAAAAAGTCGTTGAAAAGGAATAAAAATTACACCTGTAATAATTAAAAGCAGAAGAGAAGAGAATTTAATCGTAGATTAAATCTAATAGTGTGACTATGAAAACAAAAACTGCAATAACTCAGATAATTGTTAACGAATCATTTTCAAAAAAATCTCATTCGTCGCCTAATTACCTAAATATTTTTTAAAAGTATAAGCGGAAAAAAATAATTCTAAATTCGTACTCAGCGACCCCAAAAACCCCCGAGTAATGATTTCGAAGTGAATTCAAGTGATTTTTCGAAAGCGCGTCTGCCATATTGGATCCGCCATTTTGAATTCCGAAATTCTGAGTACAGATTCGTACTCAGCGACCCCGAAAACCCCCGATTAACAGATTTTGAGCGATTTTGATTCATTTGTGAAAAAAAAAACATTCATAAATACATTATTTTTACGTTATTATTTTTTAACTTTAAAGTGCTGTAAACTACTCATAGGATTGAATTTTGGCATAAGGATTTTTTGTTCAGGAAGCCTTAAACTACAAAACTACAGAGTTACAAAAGATTTGACTGAAAGCCATTTTCAATGTAAAAAGTGCGGGGTCCTTTTGGGGGTATTTGAGTGATTTAATATACACTATTCTTTTCAGTTTTTCAAGACGAACAAGTTAGGGTAGGTCCGATTTAAAGTAATTTTTCAGTGTCACTTAGTGCAATTATCTTTTGTAAATAGGAATTATAAATAAAAAAATAGAATTGTAATTTTGTAGGTTGTTTTGATTTTGGGAATGGCGGTGAAATTAAGACGCGAAGAAATCCAAAATATTTCGATTGTTAATATTCAAGATTCGCTAATATTTTCGATTCCAAAAACAAAAATTGATGATTCATTTTAATATATTTCTATATAAATTGGTAATATCGTTGTTGTGAGGTCATTGACACTCTACTTATAAACAGAATAGTTTTGTTACTGAAGTTTTTATATTAAAAAAATATATTTAAATAAATAAACATAAATTAGGAGTTATAAACTATAAATAATGAAACACAAATAAAAGATAAAATAAAATTTGAATTTTAAAAAACAATATAATAAAATTTGTAAATATGAATTAGATATAAATAGCATCAAATTAATTTAAAGTCCAAAAAGAATACAATAAATAACTTAAGCACATGATACAAGAGACTTTTTTTCTTTAAGATATCGACAATTTCCATTTAATTTTTTTTCAAAATCGATTTGATAAAGTTTTTGATCACTGTACTTTCTAAAATTATCTCTTTTGTTTACAAATATAAAAAAGAGATGAGATTAAACAAAATTTTTATTTATATTTAATTTTAATTGTTACTGTACTAAAAGTGATATTTGGTAAATTTTCATGTTTTTTAATCATGTATGCTAATAAGAAAACAAGGAACAGAAGTTTTCTCTAGAAAATTAGCAGAAAGTAATAGAGGAACGCGCCTAAGAAAAGTAGGCAACTAAAGAATAACCTCGGTATAGTACGTGAGTTGCGAGTTTTGCTATTTGAGTCAAATCGGAGAACGGTCAATGCTCGAGTGACCCGAGATCCCGAAGAACAGTAAAAGTGACACGCGTTGCACTAGCACAACTTGAAGCTGGTTGCACTTACTATACCTCTAAGGTTAACTCATACACACTATATGACAAATTTACATGCAAACATTTCTCCTGGCTCATATTCTTAAAATAGAAATTCACATAATATATAGAAAAAAAGTCATTCTTATTTTTGACCTTTAATAAAAAAGAAAATTCCTTATAAAATTGACTAATAAAATTTTAAAAAGAAAATAACATTTCGTATAAGAAAATAAAACAAATGCAGAGAATTGAGGAAAAGAGAACTAAAAGGAATAATAAAAAAAGTTTACTGAATTTTATATTATATACTACAGACTAATAAAAAAATTCAACATAAACAATTCTATTCGAAAAATGTTTCTGGTTATCTAAAAAATTGTTTTAACTTAATTAATTCTTGATAATCTTAGGAACATTTTTTATTAATTAATTAATTTCTTATTAATGTTTCTTGGTCAGTTTTCAGAAAATATTTTTTAAAAAATTCCTTGTGAATATTTGTGGATCATTCTTTGAAAAATTTTTTGCATTCTCAAGAATATTTTTTATTTCGAAACAAATTGCGTAGTAAAAACAAAGTCTTAAACGCACATTGAATTCAGCACGTGTATTTTGCATAAACCTGTCCTTGTCTAACTGGGCTTACTCTGTTTACATCTTAAATTCAGCTATAAAAATGGACTGAAAAAATAAAAACTTCCGATGAATGAATTAACAAACAAATTTTTTCTGCTAATTTATTAGTAACCTTCGGAACATTGGATTTCCCACGGGATATCCTAAAAATATCCCGTGTTTGTTATTTGAATATATTCAACATTTTATTCTGGTTAGTATTTAATTATGCGTCGAATGAGATTTTTTTTGAAAAGGATTCGAAAAAATACAGCTCGGTTATTGCAGTTTTTGTTTTCGCACTATTAGATTTAATCTACGATTAAATTCTCTTCTTTACTGATTTTAATTATTACAGAAGTGGGATTACAAATAGCAACAGTGCTACGAAGATTTCGCTACGTAGTGATTTGAAGCTACATTCGCTTAAAAAATTTGTTGTTACTGGGTAACTCAAAAAAATTGTATCAGTTTCAATAACTTATTTTAATAAATAAATTATTTTATTGTAAAGTAACAGTTGGCAAACATGAAGTTAGAGAATTTTTTCCAGCTTCGTGTCGTATTGGTTTCCTACGTAGATAAAATCTTTTAGGAAATTGACATGATTTCTATGCCAAAGGTCTTATCCAGTGGGGTTATGTTTATATTCTTTTTGGAATTACGATCTTGCAGTTTAAGTTTTGAAGAAACTGTTAACGCTATTTTATTTTTGACATCATTTAGAACAAATTTTTCTAAAAATATGTAAGTTTTTAACCCTAAATAGCAAAAGCAATACATAGCGACTATTGTTATTCGTAATTCCACTACAGGTGTAATTTTTATTCATTTTCAATGACTTCAAATGCATTTTAGCTATACAGTGAATTATTTTTTTTATTTAAATATTAACTGTTAACAATAAAACTTTTGATAAAAAATTCTTAAAGTCCTAATGTTAACCATCAACGATTAATTTATTCACAGTTTTATAAAAATAACTATTTGTACTCCTGATTCCATGTACACAAAAAGCCGAAAAATTAACCCTCATAACAAAAGGATATCCCTAGGATATCCATATCAATGGTCGATATCCTAGAATGGTCCCCAGGATATCTTGGGATATCCTAACCGCCGGTCTGTGGGACATCAACAGGACATCCATAGGATATCCACAGGATATCCCTAAGACATCCACAAAATATCTATTGGATTTTATATCGCAGGATATCCATGGGATATTCTTAGAATATTCACGGGATATTTAATATCTCAACATATATTTTTAAAGGTTAAAATTGTTAAGCTAACATAATGAATAATAATATAATAAAAACAAAAATCTTATGAGCTTCTAATTTATTTTAAATGAAGATTTGAAACGCATTTTTCAAAGTTTTTAAATAAACTCATACACTTAATGTATATTTAATATTAATAGTCATTCGTTATTTGCGGGGAAGAATTTATATTGTTTAAAGCCAATTTATTTTCTGACAATATTAAGCATATGAATAAAGAAATGAATCATGAATGAGAAAAAAATTAGTTAATAATTTTTCAAATTAAACAATTTTCTCGAAAAACAAGTTGCATTTTATTTTATTTATATAAAATTTAACTCACAGAATATTCTCACTCGAAGTCTCATAATGACTTTAAAAACAGTATCCTGAGAATATCTTCTTGATTTCCTGATGATATCTGTGGGATATCCTGACGATATCTATGGGATAACTGGAAGACATTTATGAAAGTCTATAGAGATATCCAGAAGCTATCCTGTGGATATCCTCAGATATCCATAGGATATCCAAACCGCCGATTTTTTGGATATCCTTAAGAGATCCTTTTGATATCCATAGGACATCCCTAGGATATCTGCGGCATATTATCAATATATCCCAAGATATCTTGTGTTATTAGGGAAGCATTATTAATTAAGGATTGTTACCATTTTTAATTAATTTATTACTTTATTTTTAAAAACTTGTTAAAATTTAATTCTTTTTAGAAAATTGAATATATTGAATTGTTAAAAGTAATTAAAAGAATTTTAATTTTGACAAAATTTTTGATTCCACGCTCATACTGTTCCCAGTGGTAAGCATTTATCGACACTTTAATTACAGAAAAACTTTGGTCTTTATTTTTTATTTGCAAGATTGATTTAAAAATTTTTAATGAAAGTCTAGAATTAAGCAATTTAAATTTATGTATAAATGAAAACTTAAATATTTTGCGGCAAATGATTTTTGTATTTTTTTTTTTAATGAAAACTTTTACTGAACTGTAAAAAGAAAATTTCACTTAACTGAAAAGTCATTGAAAATGAATAAAAATTACACCTGTAATAATTAAAAGCAAAAAACCCTAATAGCAACGGACATTTCAGAATATCCTATGGACGTCCTATCCGTATCCGGAAATTTGGATATCTCTAGGATGTCCTCAGGATATTTATGGATATCCCTGAGATATCCTATGGATATCTTACTTTCCGATTATCCCTAGGACGTCCGTAGGATATCTTGAATATCCGCATGCTGTTAGGGAAGAAGAGAATTTAATCGTAGATTAAATCTAATAGTGTGACTATGAAAACAAAAACTGTAATAACTCAGATAATTTTTAACGAATCCTTTTCAAAGAAAATCGGATTCGTCGCCTAATTATCTAAATATTTTTTAAAAGCATAAACGAAAAAAACCATTCTAAATGATATTGTGACCGAAAATAAGTGTTTAAGTTGAAAATTACTTTTTACAATTTTTTATCTTTTTTCCAATTTTTCTGACCTGATCTTTAATTATAACAAACAAAAAATGGTTAGAGTTAAAAACTACTTTTCTTTAGCTTTAAAATGAAAAAAAGTCTTTGAGTTTGAACCAGAAATGTCAAAGTTACAAGCTATTTTATACAAAAACTATAAAAAAAACGTTTTTTTTTTGCTCTAAAATTAAATTTTGGGGGTATTTGAGTGATTTAATATACACTATTCTTTTCAGTTTTTCAAGACGAACAAGTTAGGGTAGATCCGATTCAAAGTAATTTTATTTTTTTAACACTGTGACATTATTTAATCTAATTTAATTCGTGTTTGAAAATTAAATTAAATTCATTATTTTTTGTCGATAATCAAGAATTTTATAAGTTGGTTTTATTATATGATGATTAATATTTTATAAGACCTATTGGAATCTGCCATTTGTAGACATGCCATCTGGTATTGAAAAATGTAACTACTTTTGGATAACTGTATTTGTATCATAATAATAAATTATAGTTCCGCTGTTATTGTTAATTATTTTATCATTTTTTATAATGCTATATTTTCACCGCGTGAAAAATCTTCCTGCACAATTAAATGTTCTGTAAGAGTCTGTTACAGTTTCTTAGCGAAGAATTTGAATGTAATTTTTTATAAATTTTCTAAGCCAAAACAACGTGTAGTGAACGTAAAAAATGTGTTCGATAATTTTAAAGTAAGTAGATCAGTTGAAGGCTTGAAAAATTACTTTGAAAATGATCAGTAAAAAATGTTGATAAAGACAGAAAATTTCCCGGCTATTGAGAAATATTGTCAGCTTATCCTGAAAAGTCTGTAAAATATCCAGCACATATCCATATAAGTTGCTCTGCCGAATATTTCATTGGAAAAAGTTTAAAATAACTGACAAATTTAGAAAAAAAATTTGATTTTTATCAAAATTATTATCTATAGGATTTTAGATCGCTGACAACAATTCCGAAGTAGAAAAGTTTTAAACTAAAAGTTGCGCATTGCGGGCATTTTTTGTATCCCTCTGTAAATATGATTTTTCGCTTTTGCATTATGTTACAAATTACATGTTTATTTATTAATTGCACAACAAGCTTTAAGATAAATCATATTCAACATAAAGTATTTATCATCGTTATTTCTCTTCTATTTCAGGTTTTTAATTTATAAATATAATTTTACATCTTACTCGTTCAAATTATTCCAATAAGCATATTTATAGTTTTATACTTTTATTTATATTTATAATTACAGTAAAAAGTTACGTCTATAAACATTAACAATGATTTTTATGCATAAAGTATATATACACTAACGTTCAAAAGTTTGAGCTTACTTGTTTTTTTAATCACTGAAAACACAGCTTTCATTATTACAAAAATATTTACTTAAAATGTTTTTTTCCATTTATCTATGATTTTAAATTATTAAAACTGTATATAAGATGTTTCCTAATTATTGATGTAATTAGATCAATTTAAAAAACAAATATAAAAATTGGAAACATTTTTTTAATATTTTAGGAACATATTTTTCGCATAAAATTACACAAAGAAAAAAGATTTAGCAATACCAGTAAATTTACGTTAGCTGAAATCAATTAGCTGAGTATCCTAATATCTTCACTTATGCATGCTAAAAACTGTTCCTCAGTTGTAAAGGCTTAGGAAAACTACTGCGCATTCTTTAAAGATTTTAATTTTTTCTAAATGAAGCTCAAAAAATGGAATATGAAGGTCTGCACCGATAAATAGGATAGTGAATATAAAATATTCTCAATGTTAATCTACAAAAAAAAAAATAATTTTGGATTACCGAATTACTTAATATTAAATTAAGTTTATAAAAGTAAATTAAAGATAAATATCTTTTTAATATAATTTGTTAATTTTTTCTTTTTTTAAAAGAGAGAATTTTGCAAAATAAAAATGCTATGTCTAATGTCTTGTAACGTTTGTAATCGTAAGAATCAATATTTTAGCTCGCCGAGCCAGGGTTCGTTTTGATTCCAACAAAAATAATAACAGGATAATTACGGGTTAATTATAAACTGAAACAAATTATTTATTTACAACGGAATTTACAGGTGAAAAATATACAGGCGTACAGATAAATCGCGGAAGTCGGTTTCACACAACGATTGTCGGCGTCTATCGCGATATATTGAGCCGCGGAATCGAGAATCGGCATAAATCTGGTAACGTTGCTTATTTGAGCCGCGCATCAACGAAATCGGCTTCAACTCGCAGCGATGAGCCGTGAAATCAATCGTGATACTGCCTAAAAATTCGCGATATTCTGGTGAACTACGAGTAAAACTCGTGTTCTAATTATACGAAGAGTAAAACTCTAAGTATATTTAAAAGGCGAAAAGAACGGAAAATCTATTTCAAACTGCGGGAATACAATATTTCTTTACTATACATTTGTTACATTACTTTACATCTTAAAACGTTACTTTACAATTCTTTACTATACACTATATACATACAAAACCGATATAATGTTAACAGGTAAAACAGGTAAAACCCGACGAACGAGAATAAAACTCCTAGTCAAGTGGGTAAGACCCACCCGGACTCCGTGTAGCACGAGAGTGACGGTTCTCAGCGAGAGTGCAGCTTATATAGCCGATCGGTGGGCTGGGCGCACGCGAGTGAGCTTTGGCGATGCGTTCCGCGCGGCGAAATCGGGTACTACGTCTTTGTGCTCCGCGGTCGGTAACATGTTTATCGACGCGCGATAATATTTAGTACAAATATTTACCGGACGATTTCTAACTCTCATTACAGTCTGAGGAAAGCACGCGTAAATTATTTCCTGAGGAAAGACTAACAGAATTTTAGATAATTTGAATAATTTGAGAGGTACATATGTGTTTTTTGCTTTTGTAAATATTTTTTAAGCAAAAAAAATGTAGGTATCTAATAAATTTAATGAAATTTAAAGCTTTTTTTGGATATTAACAGTTTTATAATTATTTTTAGATAAGGTGAATCAAGACTTCTCAAAGGGTCAAAGAACGAAAAATCTAAAAAAATGAACTAATCATTCAAAGAAATTCTACTTTAAGTGGTAAAGACTCTTCTTAAAATGACAAGGAAACACCGAATGTTGTTCAAGATATTTCCTCATTAAGAAAACGAAAGAAAGTTTGATCAATTTCAATTGAAATAAATAGTTTGAAATTCGAATATTTTAATTGAAATGAAAAATGTTTACTATAACAAATTCCAATAACATTTAATTCAATGAATTGTTTTTTAGTAATATGAAAAATTATTTTATATTACTGCAATTAAAATAGTCATTACTGTTCATAATTTTAGCTAGTTGTCAGTTATTTTAGGTAAACTATTAATTGGCACGGCGATCAACATTTAGTGACCATAACTAACAGCATATCAAGTTAACATAAGTTAGCAAAAATAGCTAACAAAATTGATGTACATATCCCGGACAGCACCGAAACTTCCCTGAACCTTGACTGAACCTCGCTTGACGAGGTTCGGGAAATTGAGTCGCGAGGTCCAAACGAGGTTGAGTTAATGTTTAAATGTCCCCTCATAATAAAGGTCAGTTACAGAGTTTGGCTGAATATTGGATTTGAATTTCTGTTAAATATTAAAATTAAAGATTCTTGGCATATTGTGAGGGGATATTTAAGGAAATTAAAAATTCAAGATTTGTTCAATGTAATCGTTAAATATTCTGGAAATTTAGAAGAAGCATAAATACGGAAAAATAAAAAGAAAGCAAATGAATTTAAAAAACTATTGAAAATTGCATTTTCTATGACATGGGAAAGCGTAAATAAAACAGAAATTAATAGACAATCATAAATACAGTTATATTTATTAGTAGTAACATAAAAATTAAATTTTTAAAGGTTTTTTTGGGAGTCTGCAGGCACATTTCATGTGCTAATAAAAAATTTAAAAAAAAATTAAAATTAAATGCAAATTTTATTAAAACGAGTTATCAGAATTTTTTTGACAGAAATCCTAGTAAATATTCTCAACAATAATTTTATTGAACCAAAAAAATTTCATCCAAAAGAATTTTCTGAGTAAATCATTACTAAAATGCATTTTTTTGTCTATAGTACAAATTTTGCAATAAACAAAATTTTCTTTTTGAGTAAATCGTTCATTTATTTGAGTTTTTGTTTCGCCACACATTGTAGACAACATTTCTATTTGAAAATATTTCTTGTCAAAAGAGTTAAACACTATTTGTAATTTAATGTAATAATAATTTATTACTAATAAATATAACTGTATTTATGATTGTCTATTAATTTCTGTTTTATTTACGCTTTCCCAGGTCATAGCAAAAGCAATTTTCAATAGTTTTTTAAATTCATATGCTTTCTTTTTATTTTTCCGTATTTATGCTCCTTCTAAATTTCCAGAATATTTAACGATTACATTGAACAAATCTTGAATTTTTAATTTCCTTATATATCCCCTCACAATATGCCAAGAATCTTTAATTTTAATATTTAACAGAAATTCAAATCCAATATTCAGCCAACCTCTGTAACTGACCTTTATTATGAGGGGACATTTAAACATTAACTCAACCTCGTTTGGACCTCGCGACTCAAGTTCCCGAACCTCGTCAAGCGAGGTTCAGGGAAGTTTCGGTGCTGTCCGGGATAATAGCAATTAAAATTATCTAAATAGCTCACTGTTAGCTGCAATAGCTAACTTCTTTTCTCCGGGTAATAATATGAATATTTCATTTTATCTTTATTCCCTATTTCAAGAAAATAGGGCCAATTTTTAAACATTTTAATCGACATATTAGATCCACTGTTTTAAATTTTTGGGCTTTGTTACTAGAAATGCATCGCGGTTTAAAAATGATTTAGCGTTAAAGGTCTTATCTTTTTCGTTAGACCAATAATTGAATTTGCTTGGTTTGATTTGGCCACCTTATCAAGAATACCTAATGATAGCTCTAGAATGGACTGAAAATAAATTTATGCGTTTTGTTGCTAGACAGACGGGGATATCATTTGATAGATATTGGGTATTCCTTTATTAAGAAACAGGGTAAGTCCGGGGGAGTTGGCCATAGTTTTTTTAAAGGCCTGTAAAAATAAGAAGAAAGTGATTTATGTATTAACTTTTATTGCTAATTAAACATTGAACATTTAACTTACAAATAATAATAGAAATGATAAATTTTTTAAATGTTAACAATCTTAAAATTAATATTTTTTAAAAAACACGTTTGGCCATCTCTCCCGGAATGCACGGGGGAGATGGCCATAGGCGTACGGGAGAATGGCCATAATAGTTTAAAGTCATTCTTTGGCTTTTCGCTTTATCAGAATTCTTTATTTAAAGTGATTAATGTCTTCTTTTCTTCTTCTGACCACATTTCGAACATTTATCATTAAATTCAGTGCAATTTTCATGAAGCCAAAGGTGACAATCATTGCACTGAATCCAGTCTTCGATAAGCGCTCTCTGTTTGTCTGTCTCACCAACACAACAAGTCTACAAGGTATTTTTGTGAGATATCAGAGTGGTTTCCAATTTATTTTTTTGTCCTGAACACGATCCCGGGTTACAAAATTGCGTATCACGTCAGGATTTTGAGTAAAGTGGGGGTAAAGTCTCCAAAACCCGTGTTTTTGAGGGTTTTCAGTATTTTTTTTCTCCTTAACCTGACGTGATAGTGACTTCTATATAGGCTTAAATTAAAGATTATATCTTACACTTTAAGACTAATATGCGCAAGGAAAAAAAATTTGAAATTTAAAAAAAAAATAGGTTCAAGTCATCTAAAAAGATTTTTGGGGTATTTACCCCCATTTTTTTCAAAATTTCAAATTTTTTTTTAATCCTGCGTAAATGAGTCTTAAAGTGTACAATCTAAGCTTTAATTTAAGCAATTTTGGAACCCGAAATCGGGTTCAGGACACAAAAATACATTGGAAACCACTCCGCTATATATATATAAAAAAGTGTTATTTTGTAGACCTGTGTTATGATTGTTTATAAAAGTTTTTAAGATTTAATTACACAATAGTGATTATTTTATTTGATCATATTTAAATTTAAAAATGTTTGTTGGAGTGTCTTGTTGTAATATATGTCATAAAAAATGTCATTTGCCACAGAATTAATGTTTTTTTTTAGCGAACACACGAAGCTCAAGGGTGCCAATAACCTAAACAGTATGGCCATCTCACCTCGAAAAAACATGGCCATCTTTCCTAATGTCAGGAGACAAATTGACACAACTAAAATATAAATAAGTAAATAAAATTTTTGAATAAATGTAAAGTTATGACAAAGCTTGGGTCATGTACTTTACAAAAAAACATGAAATTCAAAATTATTCTATAAAATAACATAACACCAGTGAGAAACGTAAACTCATAACTTTTTTTCCGAACTAGTCAAAATAACAAATCTGATTTTTACATACTTTTTCAATATTTTTCGTGAAGTTTTTTCTTTTAATTGTGTTTTGCCACAAAACAAAGCGAACTAATCTTTAATAAGCGATACCTAGCAGCAAATTCTATAAAATATTTGAATTGGCCATCTTTCCCGCATGGCCAACTCCCCCGGACTTACCCTAGATTTTTATTTATAGATTTACTTTTGTTGTTTAAAATTATTAATAGCATCATAAATTGCCCTCCACTCTTGTCTTTGCTTAATTTTGCTGTTCCTACTAGACCAAACAGAAATCCGACTTTGTTCAGACAGTCATTACATAAAAATTATGGAAATAACTCTGTTATGATTAGGTTAACAAGAGAAGCCAATGAGCACCATAATAACATTGATTTCTATGGTATTTCTCTAAGTACATTTATAAGCACATTTGTACGAAAGGGTACTGCCCGTATATATTATGTAAATAAATAAATTTCCGAAATTTTGAATTTTGAAATTCTGACTCTAAATTCTTAATTGTCGACTCTGAAAATTTAAAATTACATTTAAAATAGTGTTTATGCTTTTTTTTATGCATCAGATACTACCCAAGAAGCACGTAATATAACCTCAATGTCAAGGTAATATTACATGTAAGATTCGTAATATAACGTTGTAATATTACAGTAATCTTACAGTGATCTTAAAATGTCCGCCTTAAGGTAATATTACCGGTAATGTTACTGTAATATTACGCGCTAATATTAAGGTAATATTACAAGAGAATATTACAGTAATATTATGGGAACATTTCTTTACGAAAAAAATCTACCCATCCAGGGAATCGAACCCCGAACTTAAAGCACACAAGTCCAGAGTTTTACCAACAAGCCAAATTGACTTATAATATATTTACGTTTTTTATGCTTTATGAATAACTCAAATCAGTCTGTAATATTACTGTAATATTACCGTTAATATTACAGTAATATTCCCGGTAATATTACCTTGAGGCGGACATTTTAAGATCACTGTAAGATTACTGTAATATTACAGCGTTATATTACGAATCTCACGTGTAATATTACCTTGATATTGAGGATATATTACGTGCTTCTTGGGTACTGAGTTTACGAATCGTGAAAAATTCATCAAACTCAGAAAATTCAAATGACGATAATTAAGAGCTAAATAAAGATTTTTTAAAGTTTTGAAATGCATTTTAAAGAGTAAAAATAATATTTTGAGATACTGTAACGACCTTTTCGAAAAAAATTATCTTCTTGGTTATGAAGTAGGCCAAAATTTTGTTAGCCACTGTAATTTATAGAATGTACCTATATAGCACGTGAGTTTGCAGCAACCTTGTGGCAAGCTTCAAATGTCCCACCTGACCCAAGCTTGCATGGTAAGCTTATCGAAAGATTGCAGTGTAAGGTTACTGCAAGATTGCAAAATAATATTATCGCAAGATTGCACAATAGGATAGTCGCAAGATTGTTCAGTAAACTTGCACGGTAAGCTTGTAGCAAGGTTGCCAAATACCCTTGCTTTGAACCTAAAAATAAATAATTAAAAAAAGTTAGACGAAACATAAAAAAAAATTTATGTTTAAAGCAAAGTCATTTGGCAACTTTGCACCAACCTTGCTACAAGCTTACCGTGCAAGCTTACTGAGCAATCTTGCGATAATCACATTGTGCAATCTTGCAGTAACCTTACACTGTAATCTTTCGGTAAACTTACCATGAAAGTTTGGGTCAGATGGGACATTTGAAGCTTGTGGAAAGTTTGATGCAAGTGAAGGTTACTGAAAACTTACGTACTATCTGGGTAGATATAATGTTAATCGACTGTTTTATGTCATTAGAAAATCACCTTTAAATTAAATAAACCTAAACAAGTCAAATTAGGTTAATAATTCAAGAACAATTTGAATTTGAAAGGATTTTTAAATGTAATGTTCTAGAAATATTAGACTAGCACCGACAGAAGTGAGCCCTTTGGATTTTAGGCTATAGAATGTTAAAATAATTATAATTATTATTATAATTATAATTATATAATTCAGTAAAATTTTTTTTGCAATTTGCAGGGATATTTTTCAGCAATGCAATATTACAGAAAAATATTGATAAAATAAATAAATTCTGAACTTGCTTCAAATCACATGAAAAAAAAAGTACAATTTTTACCCCAAAATCGGTATAAAAATTACCTGCAACAAATTTTATCCTAGTTGAGGGCGCCACCGTCTATGTGAATTAGCATTGGTGAAAATTACCCGCAACAAAATTTACCCAGCGTTTTTTCTGTGATATTACTTATCGAATTAGTGACATATTATTTTAAAAAAGGTAAATAAATTTAGCATTAGTTAAAAAAATTATTTTATAAAGTTAGTAGTAAAATCATCAGTAGTAAAATAACAACTTTAAATTGCCTTCTATGATTCACAATGAGCGCTTTTTTAAATATTTTTTATGTATTTTTCATTGAATATTTTAAATTTCAAAAAATCTTAACTAATACATTCAATTATAAAGTAAACAATATTTTAATCAAAATAATTAATTTTTTGTGAAAATGAAATTGGTAAATACAAAAATTCGGAAATTTGGAAAGTAAGGATATAAAAAATTACAAATATTGACAGCGCTGAAAAAATAAAAAAATTACAAAGCATCAAAAATGTGGTTTTTCGTAAATTAAGCAAATAAACATAAAACTTCAAATCATTAACTAATTCTTAATTAATTATTTGTATATCAATTCATACTAAAAATAAAAAAATGAAATTTTTCGAATTGAATTTAAAACAAGTAATTTAAATGCTTTATTTTAATTCAATTCATTTATTAATCTTTGAGTTCCTATTTCTCAATTAATTTTTCTAATTTTAATTTTTTATTTACTTAGATTACTAAAAATAAAATAATTATTGTATTCGGAAATATTTAACAAAATTAATGAATGTAGTGTTTCTGAAACATTACTGCAAAATTTTATTGCAATATTTCAAATGATGCAATTGAAACAATGCAGATATTTTGCTGCAATAATATGTTATGTCGGTAATACATGTAAAAAGTAAATAAAGTACAAGTACTTTTCAAAATATCAATTTTGAATTTTCCTTTATGGTGGGTTATAAAATATACAACAATATACTTTCGCCTATATTTTCACATGTTCTTAAAAGCAAATTAATGAATTAAAATAATAATCATTTGCCACCTTAGCCATCCGCTCTTTACTTTAATATGCTGTGTGTCGATTCTCTTGCTTACAATCTATCCGTTCACTTTGCTACTTCCTATTCGTATCAAGTTTCGTTTAAAGTAAAATGTTGACAAGAAATTTTGTACTACTCGCTGTTATGTGATCACTGGTGACTAATCACACGACACTAAAGTCTGCATGTGAAAAAAAGAAAATATCATGAGAGAATGGAATGCAAAGAGGAGAGAGGAAGAAAGGTAAATACTGAAAAGGGAAACGAACTTTCGTTACTCAATAAAAAAAAATTGCACCTTAATTATCTTTTTCTTCTCCATTTTTTATTATTTAGAAATTTGCCAATTGAGATTGTACTATGTTAAAAAATTTTCAGTACTGGCTAAGTATTTTACAAGACTTTAAAATTTCAAAATTTTTTACCTTTTTCAAATTTAGAGTGAATTTTCTCCAAATTTTAAATGGCTTAACCCCTTCGCAGTCGAGGCCAAAATCTCATAAGTGGGCCCAAAATGTCCGTAAATTTTTGAATAACCAAAATTTGTGCAAATGTGTATACTATGGTATTTAAGGTCGCTGATTGCGATTCCAAAGTCAGATTTTAAAAATTCAAAATGGCGGAGCGAATATGGCGGACGATTTTTCAAAAAATGGCAAAAAGGATTTATAAATACTTAAAAATTGTTACTTGGGGGTTTTGGGGTCGCTGATTACGAATCTAAAGTCAGATTTCGAAAATTTCAAAAAAAATTTGGTCAATCAGCGGACAAGCTGCAGCCTCTCAGGGGCATCGGATTTTAAAAAAATGCGTTTTGAAGCTGAGACATGTGGTCAAGCATTGTACTTAAACCCGATAAAAAATACTTAAAAATGACAAAATGGCAGCGAATTTAAAAAATTTCGAAAAAACAAACAGGCGCTGTGCGCTACATTTTGTTCTGCAACTTTTTTATTTTGTCGCATTATGATTTAATATTATGGGATTGTATTTCCAAGAATTATTTGGAACGCAGGAAAAAGCAAACAAAATCGATTTTTTTGACAGTATAAACTGTAATTCTACTTTTAAAAAAATTTTAAATTTAACTTATCAATATTTTAATTTACTACTCTCTAAATCTGAATTAGTAGTTTTCTACTAATGAAAGAGTGCGTATTCGTTTACCAAGTGAATTAGTAACAGTTTTGACTAATTTTTAGTAAAACAATTACTAATTTCTATAGTAGAAAACTACTAATTCATGGAGTAAATTGGCTTACTAATTTGAAATAGTAAAAAATACGACTTACTAATGAATTAGTAGTTTCCTACTAGCAATTAGTAGTTTTTTACTAAAAATTAGTCAAAACTGTTACTAATTCAATTGGTAAACGAATACGCACTCTTTCATTAGTAGAAAACTACTAATTTAAATTTAGAGAGTAGTAGTAAATATTTGACTTGATAGAGAGACCTCAAAATTTTGTCAGATTTTTGAGTGTATCTTAACGTTTTTGAAATAACTATAAAAAAAAATAATTTTCAAAATGTCAAATTTTTTAATTCTATATGAGGGATCTCAGGTGAAGTGATGGTACAAAAAAAAATTTTCTCCAATCACGCTTAAATTCGGGTCATTTGTAGTAGTCATATCTGGGCATTTCCATGAAAAAGTGGACATTCTGTCCGTTCGTCACGATGCCTAAATTTATGTGTAACTTTTTTTAAAATTATTATAAAACAAAAATTTTTTTTAGATGCAAAAGGGTAAGAAAATAGAAACGTTTTCAACAGATTTTTTGATTTTATAACAAAATTTAAAAAAGATACAGCCGTTTTAGTCACCATGACGCACGGAAGAAAATTCAATTGTTCTCGTGGAAATGCCCATCTGTTAATTTTTGGTAAAAATATATTTTTTCATTTAGCTCAATATTTTCCTAGGGGGAGCAGGTGAAAGTTTTAGGGTTTTACGGTACACCGCATGTTTTAATAGTTTTTTTTCTCATAAATATCAAAATAAACAATTTTTATCAATATGAGTTTTGAAAGCTTTTTGATGCTCTTTCAATTGGTAATATGCACTTTTGAAAAAAAAATTTTTTGACTTAAAAAATGAAACTCAAAAATAAATTTAATTTTTTCGGGGTGAAAGGTACGATTTTTTTAAATCTAAAGCTGAGGTTTAATAGTTGAATGACTCATCGTCACTTCTTTTTCAAATGTTTAGACTTTTTTGCATTGATTTCACTGTAAAAGATTTTCAAACTTTGATCAACACTGAATATTATGAACTTACGTTTTTATGCAAGATTATAATAATAAAATTCCATGATTTTTAATAGATTAATAAAACATTAATAAAAATTTAATAAAGTAATAGAAAAAGATTTACTTACTTTGAAAGATTGTTGCAGTTGAAAGCAAAGGTTATATTGACAAATTAAAAATGTCAAACGTTGAATATATTGAAAAACGACTAACTTCATGTGATTACAGGATTTTGTTTATGCAGAATTCAACTTAACATTCAATATTGATCTAAATTCGAAAGTTTTTTACGGGGTATTGATATTTTATTTTCACTTCAAACCTTTACGGTTTAATATTGTCATTTAATAGCTTATTTTTTTACTTACCATTATTTTTTAGGGTTCCGTACCCGAAGGGGGAACCCTATTAATGAGACTAGTGAAGCAAGTCATGTACCCCCCCCCCTAGCGGCCACACGAATTTATCTAGAGAGCTGAAATTTGGTATACATATGTATTTTGGCGTGTAGATTACAGGAAAAATATAGCCAATCTCATAGGAATTAATTATCATAGCGTTGTCAAGGAAAAACCATGAATTTTTACGAAAAATCCCTAAAAATGACTATGTACCCCCCCCCTGGTTGCCACATCTTTTTACATAGAGAGCTCAAATTTGGTACACTTATGTATTTTTACGTGAAAATTACAGGAAAAATATAGCGAACATGATTCGGATTAATTTACATAGCGTTGTCAAGGAAAAATCAAAAATTTTGAAAAAAAGCGATTAATCCTCCTAGCGCACACAATATTTGACGAAGGCAGTTCATATTTGGTATACTTACGTATTTTTGCGTGTAAATTACAGGAAAAATATAGCGAGCACAATTGGAGTTGATGTTCATATTGTTTTTAAGGAAAACTCATATTTTTAGAAAAAATCATGTATTTTTCGAATAAAAAAAGAAGAAAATTTTATCCTAAGGGATCCAAATTTATACTTTTTTATGTATTTTTACGTGTAGATTACAAAAAAAATATATCGAGAACGATTGGAGTTAATTATCATAGTGTTTTCAAGGAAAAACTGATAATTTTCGATAAAAATCATGATTTTTCCCCAAAAAACGAAGAATATTTTATCTAATGGGCTTCAAACTTATACATTTTTATGTCTTTTTACGTATAGATTACAAAAAAATATAGTGAGCATGATTGGAGTTGATAATTATAGCGTTTTTAAGGAAAAACTGATAATTTTCGTTATATGTGACTATGTGTCTATCTATGTGTTTTTATGCTCACATTACAGGAAAAATTAAGCAAAATTGGAATTTTTCCACATGCCTTCACACTTTAACCCCTTAAATTTTAGGTTTAAGGGTATGGAACCCTCGGTTTTAATGCGAGTGTAACTCGCACTTGTCCGATTTTTAATAATAAATATACGTTTAAGATTGAATAAAAATAATAAAAACATAAATATTTAAGTAAGAAAGGCGAGCGCTTTTCGCTTGACTTTGCGCAAGAAGATTTAAAAAACGGAAATGACGATATCTTGAGAATAGGGGGCTCTAGGATTTTGGTCTGAACGAATTTTTAAACTAGAAATAGTCACGAACAAAACCCACTTTGTACTTTTTAATCTTAAGAAGATAAATAATAATATGTTGAGGGAAAAAATGAAAGGAATAAATAAGAAAAATAAAAGACTGCAGGAGAAGGTAATTTAAATACAAATATATAAGAAAAATAAATTTTACCTTGACAGTTTAAAGGCAATTGTGTCTCAAGAAATCCGATTTTCGTTGATTTCCATAAAATTTTTTTTGGTATTTTCAATAAAATTTATGAAATTATTAGGTACAAAAGCTAAAGAAAAACTTAGAATTATTGAGACAAGAATGTTCAACATCAGAAGAAGACGTTTTAAACAAACGTATTTCAAATCTATCTGAAACTGAACAGAATACTTGCCGAGCTATACTTTCAGCTTCAAAAGTAAAAAGTTCTAGGGGAAGAAGGTACCAACTGCAGTGGATTTATGAATGCATCCTTCTTCGCATTAAGAGTATAAAAGGGTATAATTATTTGAGAAGAAAAAAAATTTTACCTCTACCGTCTCTCCAAACTTTAGACAGATATTACGAAGTTCATGAAAAGTCAATATGGCTTTCAAAGTAATGTATTTTCTGGAATTAAACAAAACACATGTCATCTTATGAACTTCATGGTAAATAAATTTTATGTATTTTTTAAACATTATTAAATGAAGAAATTTGGAAAATAAAAAAAGCAAAATATAAATCTTCTTTTAATCATTAAATGAAAAAAGTGATTTCTTATTTTAATTTAACAAATTAATAAATTTACCATATTAACTATACTATTTTAAATTATATCATGTTTATAACAGAATATCGTAAAAATAATGTTAATAATTGTCAACTCAAAATTTGCAGGACGTTTGTTAATTGATGAGATGCAATTAACAAAATCCATCCATTTCAATAGGACATCTTTAAAAATGAGGAGATTTACGAATCTGGGTGATCATACTCCGCAGAGCATCAAAAATGTGTTGCTGGAGATCACGCTCTGGTCATTATGTTTCAGCCATTTAAAGGCAAATGGATTCAGACATTGGGGTGCTTTTTAAGCAAGGGAAGTGCGACGGGAACTGTCCTTCATAAAATAATTGTAGAAGCAATTATTTTAGCTGAAAATGAAGGACTTTTAATTGATGCAGTAACGACAGATGGAGCGACCTGGAACCGTAATATGTGGAAACAGTTTAAAATAAACCAAAATCAACCAACCAGTTTGGAATAACTGCTGAAAATATAAGTGTGCAACATATTTGCGACCCACATAAAAGGCTCTGGTTTATCTCTGACTTTACGCATCTAATAAAGTGCTTCAGAAATTTTTTAATTAAACATGGTCTGTGTGAAGGAATTTGGGTATATAATTCATTTAAAAAGTAATAACTATTCTTATCGATATTATAAAATTTTTCTTACAATTTTCAGACACCCGATGGAATTATAGCATTGCTTTTCTGGTACGCACTTTTAGAAGTGGAAAATCCCGAATGTTATGATGTCAAAGTAAATTTTAAATTAACGACAGTTCATTTAGAACCAAAGTTCTTTCAGAAAATGAACATTACGTTGCTTTAGCCTTCCAGGTAAATGTCCAGTATAAACTATAAACACACATGGGATCTTATCCGAGATCTTGTATGAGTTCTTACATAGGTTCTCACATATAAGAAGATTAATAGCAGCTTAATAAGATTTTATATAAAATCACTTATACAAGATCTCGGATAAGATCCCATGTGTGTTCCTATTTATCGTGTTGTTCATATAGGATCTCGGATAAGATCCCATGTGTGTTCCTATTTATCGTGTTGTACATATAGGAACCTACACAGGAAACCTCATGGGATCCTGTGTTATTGCTTTTACAGAGACATAAGATCATGCGCGAGCTCTCACGCAAGTTCATCCCAGGAACCTTTTCATACAGGATCTTATGTGTGAACCTGTATGGGAACCCACATAAGAACTCACAAGAGATCCTGGATGGGATCCCATATGTGTTCTCACATAGGAATTTTCAACAGGGCTGGTTGTCAATCGGATGCTTTGATTAAAGCTACAGCTATACTTGAAGATCATAGGTATACAGAATCAGAAGCTTCAAAATATGCAAATTCTTACATAGCTGGGGGTCGATTACGTAACTTTCCCACTTCCCACATCCCACATCTCACTTCCCACATTTTACATCCCACATCTCACTTCCCACATTTTACATCCCACTTCTCAATTCCCACATCCCATTTCCCACATTTTACATCCCACTTCTCACTTCCCACATTTTAAATACCACTTCCCACATCCAACATCTTGTGGGAAATGGGAGAGATGTGAGAAGTGGGATATAAAAGGTGGGAAGCGTGATAAAAAAAGTGTAATGTACAATGTGAGATGTGAAGTGTGAAAAGTGAAATGTGAGAAGTGGGATGTGAAATGTGGGAAGTGAGATGTGGAATGTGAAATATGGGAAGTGGGATGTGGTATCTGAAATATGGGAAGTGGGATATGAAATATGGGAAGTGAGAAGTGGGATGTGAAATATGGGAAGTGGGATATGAAATATGGGAAGTAAGGAGTGAGATGTGAAATATGGGAAGTGGGATATGAAATATGGGAAGTGAGATGTGAAATATGGGATGTGAGAAGTGAGATGTGGGAAGTGGGATGTAAAATGTGGGAAATGGGATGTAAAATGTGGGAAGTGGAATGTAAAATGTAGGAAGTTAGATGTAAAATGTGGGAAGTGAGATGTGGGAAGTGGGAAAGTTACGTAATCGACCCCCAGGGTATGTAGCTAGAAAAGAATCAAGTAGATTTGCTAAATTCATTGAGTGGATTTTCACCGTACAAAGTTAGGTGGTCTACATACCCAGGCATGACTTTAGGTATGCCTCTTTGGTGGCCTGACGTTAGGGTTACCAACGCAACTACAAAACGTCGTCTGCTCTAAACACAACAAAAGCAGACGACGTTTTGCAGTTGCGTTGGTACGGACAGGTTGAAGCTGAAATTCTATTTCAAATTACTAAAAAAATTAGAAGAATTGACAATAATACCATATGTTAAATGTGACAAACATTTTAAATAATTGACACATAATATCACAACATTCTACCTCACGAAGCGAATGTTTTTCATTTCCCAGCAATGGAATAAAAACAATAAAGAAAGATTAAAATACGAAATATACAAAAAAAAGAAAAAAAGCAAATACTACAAAATAAATTCGACTGTTAAAATTAATAAACAAATAAAAATTTGATACATAGACATTTAAAAAAAATGTCAAATAATTTCATATTTTATAGTTTTTATCACTTTAAGTAGGGGAGAGTCATTACGGTTGGACCACGTTTTGACTTGTGGCCATAACTTCTGTTTTAAAACGAATTTCGGATTTGCTTACGTATGGTTAGAAAGATCTTTTCAAGTGCAACATTTTCTCTGAACAATAGAAAATTATTGGACCAAAAGTGTAAAAGTTAAAGGCATTTCAAAAAAATAAATTTTGTCGTTACGGTCTGACCAGGGCATTACGGTTGGTCCGCCGTACAAAAATCAATGTTATATGAAGGAAAATGATTAAAAATGGCCCGCCACAGAAGAAACATTGTATTATTTTCATCCCTAAATCTGTATAATATTTGCCTGCAACAAATATTACCATAATTGAGGGCGCCACCGTCTATGTGAACTAGTATTTGTTAAATTTTTTGTATTTTTCGCGCAATAAGGTTTATGCAGTGTTTTTTCTGTGTATAAAACTTAGAAAAATTTTGAAATGCACTTGAAAATGAGGAAAGGAAATCTGAAATTGAGATAAAAATCTCTGTATCAATTTTTAAATGACATTATATTTTTATTGCACTCCATATTTATAATCTTCATTCATAATATTGCGTCTAATCAGACGCAATATTATAAATGAAGATTATAAATATGATGACAGAAGAAATGGAAATAGGCCAACATTATTCTGAATTACAATTCTGGCAAATAAAAAAGCTTCTAGACATTTGGGCACATTATAAAAGAACATCTCATGTGCATTCGATGCAAGCAATGGAATTATTGCAGTTTAGAATGCGGGGCATTGGTTCTAAGTAGATGATGCAAAAATCCTCATCTTTTTCAGAAACGGATTTTTTTTTCGAATTATAAAATTGCTACTTACTGACGATTACACTATGCAAGTTCAAAAAATGAACATATTGGGAATATAGTGAATTAACCTAATTTGGATACGCTGAATTCACAGGCGTTAGCCGTTTTTCAAGATAGGGTCAAATTTTTAAAGTAATCGACATTTTGTATTTTTTGCCTCATTATCAAAATATAACATTTTTCCAAATCAGAAAGAATAAAATTGACTTAAAACTCGTTACTCGGGGGTTTTTGGGGTCGCTGATTACGAATCAAAATTCAAAATGTCGGATCCAATATGGCGGACAAAATTTTTTGAAATCAGATTTTCAAAATTCAAAATAGAGGATCTAATATGGTTGATGAAAGAATAATACGGCCGCCAAAGTGACAAATAAACTAAATGCTAAGCGCATTTTCTATTGCAAATGACTGAATTCATTATAAAATTATCATTTTTGATAAAATTTAATCACCAGCTGTTGTAGTTTTGGTAAAAAAATAAGATTCTTGACAGAAACGTTAACCTCTTAGTTGTGATAATCGGGCAACTCAACGGCGACATCTTCGACTGCTAATAAACCCAGCAAATGAAAACTAATTCAGTTGAATTGAAATGAATACACCCTGAGCTTCAGTGAATCTCGCTTAGCGACAACTTCCAAACTCTCTATTCGCACTAATTCAATGAACAAATTTTTTAGCCTTAATTTTTTTCAATTCATCAACACAAATTCAATAGACGAGTTGGCCATTTTGTTTGAATTCTCAACCGATAAAAACTCATTGGTACGAATTGAATTGAATATACAAATGGCTTAACTGAATCTTGCTTACAATTAGATACAAATACGAATTGGACCTTGCCAAAAAAGTTATTTCAATTCATTTGAATTAGTTTTTTTTAATGGGAATGTATTAAATAATTTAAAAATAAATTTATCAGACAACAGTTTCTTTTAAAGAAATTTTCAAATTTCAGTCATTTAGGCGGTCGTACTATTTTTTCATCCACCATTTTGAATTTTAAAAATCTTATTTCAAATTCGGAATTAGCGAGCCCAAAATCCCCCTAGTAACAAGTGTCAAGTCGATTGCGTTCGATTTTCAAAATGTCGTCCGCCATATTGATTCGCCATTTTGAATTTTGATAATCAGAGTTCAAATTTGGAATCAGCAACCCCGAAAATCCCCAAGTAACAAGTTTCGTAGATATTTGTTTAGTCTTTTAATAGTGGAACTGAAAGATTTAATTTCAGACATTTTGGCTGCCATTTTGGAGGCACCATTTTGAATTTTGAAGAAATAAAAATTTCTTATAATCACCAAATGAAAAGGCAGTCATTTTAGACGCGATATTTTGTCATTCCAAATTTTTCCTGACGTGATTTCGAATCAAAAATATAGTTTTAATTTTAAAAAAACCCCAAAAATTTCGTTTTTTTCTGTTTAAACAATTATAAATTTTTATCCTTAAGTGAAAAGTTGAATTTTCTTGTAAATTCTGAAAGAGGACTTAAAAATACATAAGAAACATCTATTGAAAATTTTTTTTAGTCCACATGAATTTTAAAAATGGCGAGAGCAAATGTGGAGGAAAAAAACGGACTTCTCGGACGAAATAGATTAATAATAATCAATACAGATAATAATTAACTGTTATAGCAATGTAACGGATAAAAAAAATTTTAATCTTTAATTGAGACTATTATTTGTTGTTGAAAATTCGAGGACATATCGTTGGTATAAAGTTGTTTCGATCGAAAGTAAATTTTCTGTATGCATGTAAGCGTGAGAAAGAAATGTAGAGGGGAGATGGAAGGGTGAGCGAAGGAGGACTACGACCCGTGTTTACTACCGTCGTTTTATACTGAAAGCAATAGTGACTCTATATTTGTGGACGTGTGAGATGCGATTGTGTGTCATCCATCCCATCATGGTCGTTGCTTGCCTGATCATTGTCCACATGTCCTCGAAAGAGCAGAATCGTTTTTATTTTGTCTACTTCGCTATTCACCTTTTACGCTAACATTTACACATGTGTATATACTCTCATACACTACAGATGTGCGAAATATCTAAGTACAACTATACGTATACTTAGGAACGCCATTCAACTTAATATACATATATGTCCAACCAGTTTTTTTTATCATTATGATCACGAAACGAAAAGATTTGGAGATTTCTTTCTCATATTGTGTTTATTTCGTTAAGAAAATTCCCCACATTTGAAGGACCAATCCTTCAGAGATTCAGAACAAGGTTGAACATGAGTTTGTTTACTTCTTTGCAGTTGCGTCCATTTCTTCTGCTGAAGAAGAAACGGGGATGACTATTGGAACGCAAGGTTTTAAATTTTGTTGCGTATTTTTTTTTATTTTTGAAGACATATCTCGAACTTAGTGAAATATTAATTCGTTTTAATGTATTATGAAATTTAGTTTAATGGTAAGGTCATATACTTAATTTTGTATAGTTAATTTTTGGAACTTTTTTTCTTCAACCAATAATCATGAACATTTATTTGATTACATCAAATTGCATCAAAGGATCAACCTAGAATAAAAAATGTTAAAAGGTCAATTTTGTATAATTTTGAAAATTGACTGTACAATTTTTATTTTTTGATTTTGAAATGATTTACTGCTTTGAGCTATATTTATTTAGGTCACCTTTCCAATCATGTATTGACGTTAACAATATATTAATTTTATGATGAGTATTGAGCAAAAAACTTTAAGCGGACCTAAAGAACTCGCCTGTAATTATTAAAATAGAAATTTATTTTTGTTCTAAAAAAATAAATCTGAAATGAACACTGTGCATCTGAAAGGACTGGATCCCCTTTTAATGTAAGCGCATCGCGGATTAAAAGTAAATATACGAATAATCCCACAATAAAAATAAGTAAACGTCTATTTTCAAAAAAAATGATAATTCTGGAAAGTGTTTATTCATATATATGTTACGGGCAATGTGCGGGAGGCGGGCAATGTCCGAGAATGCCCGGGCATTGTCGACAATGCCCAAAATCAGTGGGCATTGTCGACATTGCCCTGTTTTTTTCGGTCAATGTCGAAAATTATTTATAAAATTCTGTTTTCTGGGCAATGTCGACAATGCCCAGTCCATTTTGGGCAATGTTGAAATGCATAAAATTTTTTAATAAAAAATAATTTGTAATATAAGTAAATATTTCATCACTTGTTAAAACTGAATAATTGAATAATATAATCAATTTAACGCTGTTTACTAAATTCTGAAGAATTTTTATTTGTGCAGTCAATTCAATGGATTTATTTGCAATCATTTTGTGTGCCCCAAAAGGAGGACTTTTCGTCATTTTACGATATCAAACATAAGTATAGACTTCATTGTGATACTCGGCTGTAATTCTTAATTTTTAATATTTAATGTACTAAAATAATGTTTTATAATTGTAAAGAAAAAAGTTTTAATAAATTTTGTACTTAATTATCAATTAATTTTATTATTTCTACAAAAATATTAATTAAGGTGAGAAAAATTTATTTGATCAACGCTTTGTTAGTACAACAAATTATTTTGCTGTCAAAAAAACGGACAGACAATTGTGCTTACATGTCTTGTGAGGAATATGAAAGTTACATTAAAAAAGTGGACCAATTAAAGTTATGCGAAAAAAAGGATTCGAGGAGTTACAGATTTTTAAAAAAATACGACACAATTTCCGTGAACGGAAACAAGAAATTAATTAGACCTATTAACAGTGACAGTGAAAATAAATATTTCGGGCATTATTTTCTAATAACATGTTACTTATTTATAATAAACAACATTGCCCAAAAATTAGTGGGCAATGTCGAAAATGCCCGGGCATTGTCAACAATGACCGGGCATTGTTAACCTTTTGTAAACGTTTTTAAAAATAAGTGGGCAATGTCGACAATGCCCACTGATTTTGGGCATTGTCGACAATGCCCGGGCATTCTCGAACATTGCCCGCCTCCCGCACATTGCCCGTAACATATATATATAATTATGGTCTCGTCTTTTTAAAAAAAAGTTTCAATGTACCTGATGCAATTTTTGTTTCTTCCTACAAGAAGGTGACAAATCACTATAAAGTTTGGTCCTCATCGGATGAGATAATGTCATCAATTATGTAGTTGTTAGACCATCCTTGACGTCGAAATCGAAAGTGACAAAACTTCCCAACGTGGGATGAGAGAGGGCATTATCTCGGACTCTTCATCACCGGTCTGGTCGAGTTCAACGACTTCTTCTTTAATCAGTAGAGAGGAAGCGAACTGAAAAATGGGAGGAGAGAAAGAGAGGAAGGTCGTCAGATGAGTAAACCAAGGCTAGACTCGTATCCCGAGCGCGCGGTTCGCATGCTGCAAGGGATAGTTAATGCAACCAACTGTGGCTTTCACAATAATTTATTTTTTTAGACCTTTTTTTTGAACGTTTTAACCGAATTCCTAGACGCACTCTCACCGTCATTAATCAAAACTCCTAGAATTTCTTTTTCCAAAAACAACCTTAAACTTTGTAAGATGTTAGGTATCTCGTTTGCACGGTCCACAGTCCGCACATTCTTTAAACGTGAATCCTGTTCAACAATATTGGATTTCTATCCCTATAGCAACTTAAAACTAAATGACGTAGTCTCAACTTCCAAGACACTGATTCTTTTCACAGGACGCATAGAACCCTTTTATATGACACTTATTTTTGGTGCGTTAATGTAATAAAAAAAATCCATTCTGCATTCCACTTTACGCTTTTCGCAATTCCATATTCCCCATTCCGAGTTCCACTTTTTGAAATCCAAATTCTATTTTTTATATTTCGGATTTCACATTTCGCATTCTACATTCCACATTCTGGATTTTACTTTTTACATTACGGAATTAACAGTTCTCATTCCACATTTTGCATTCCACTTTTTACTTTCCGCAATTCCACTTTTCCCATTCCACATTTCGTATTCCGAATTTTAGTTTCCACATTCTAAATTCTACTTTTTACATTCCAGATTTTGAATTTTACATTCCACTATTCCCATTCCGCTTTCCATATTCTAAATTCTAATTTTTACATTCCAGATTTTGCATTTTACATTCCACTATTCCCATTCCAATTTCCAAATTCCACTATTTATACTCCAGATTTTACATTTTACATTCCACTTTTCACATTCCTAATTCCACTTTTTACATTCCAGATTTTTTATTTTACATTCCACTTTTCCCATTCCACATTTCATATTTCGCATTCTCAATTCCACTATTTACACTCCAGATTTTTCATTTCACTTTTTACATTTTTCGTTCCTAATTCCAATGTTTACATTCCGGATTTCACAATTCACATTTCACTTTCCAAATTCCACTTTTCTTATTCCGTTTTAAATTCTAAACTTTTTTTAATGTATAATTTTGTTTTGGACAAAATTTAATTTTGTTATTGTTTTTATTGTTTATTATCAAGAAATAATTTTGATGATGGATGTTTCTAAAATCTTTTACCTTCTTAGCAATTAGAATTTTTTAAAAAGTAGAATTAATAACTTTTGAAGATTTTAAACAGAATATTCAATACCAAACATAACCTCAAATTAAAGCGTTAGGTATTTTTCAATTCTTATTTCAATTATTATAATAAATAATAGATTTTTTTTTCTTCAACATATTTTATACAAAGTTTACTGAATTTTGATAAAAATAATTTTAAAATTATTATTTACTTTATACAATTAAATTTTTTTATTCTTTTTAATGTGGAAAATTTTTCTTTTTTCAATATCTCTAAATAAGACAGAATATTTAAAAAATTACTTTTTTTCTATTCCGAATTAAAACTTGTATTTCCATTAGTAGAATACTTTTCGTCAAATTTTAATTCCAAAAAGATTCATTTCTAATTATTTAATTTGGGAAATTAAGGAAAAAAAATAAAAATTTGAATCCCTTTTGGCGAAATGCATATAATTAAAGAATTGGTTACGTTCTTATTTCAAATTGATTAAATTTCAAGACCAAAGGCCCTCAATACCAAAGTCAATATGATAAGGTCTACATTGAAAAAATTAATTAGAAAAGTTTTTTTCAAAAAAATTAGTGAACCCTATTTTTTAAAATTTCAGTCTTAATTTTTCCTTTTGACTGAATCGGACAGTTTTTTATTTTCATTAGAAAGCGGAGAATTTATCTAATAAAATATGTAAAAATGAAAGTGGAAGAAATTGACAGTGACACTTAAAACATCAAAAATTCAACACCTACAACATTTTATAATTTTTTTTAAATGCTAATTTTTAGAGATTTATTACTAGGTCAACAATTTATCAAAATTACAAGCCGATCTAATTTTTGACTGTGTGAGTTTAAGAATAATGCTCCATTTTTAGAATTTAAAAAAAATTGTAGGGTAACACGTGCGCAACGTACGTTATTAAGTTATGCGAGAGAAAGCGGAAACATATGATAAAAAAGAAGAAAATCATGAAAATGAAAGATCATATTCTTATGGACGCGAAATGCGAAACGTTCTTTCCTTTTTAGTGACTCGCATTCGAGGATATACGCATATCGGACGTGCAAAAATGCACTGATAAAAGTGCGAATACGCACAATATGCACTTCTTTATTTAATAGGCTCGCGAATTCCTGCATTTTATTCATTCTTATCATTTCTTCTACTAAAACTGTACAATCTAAAATGATATATAAATTAAATCTTTTCTCATTTTTCTTTGTATATTAATTTACAAAAATTCCCTTTCCAATCGACTCTGAAAATATAATTAATTTGATTCAATTAATCGTTGACTTGACAATTATCAAATAAATATTTCCTTAAAACAAATAGTTTTAGTTTTTGAATCAATTTTTAGTCAATATTTAAGTTAATTAAATTTTGTTTGGTTCAAATACGGAAATTATTGATTTACATATAGTTCACTTGATTCAAATAAAAATTATTCAAAATAAATATTTATTTGATAATATTCGTAATTAGAGACCCCAAAAATTTCCTAGTAACAAGTTTCAAGCTAATCAGATTGATTTCTTTAATTTTTCAGCCACCATATTGGATCCGCCATTTTGAATTTTTAAAATCTGACTTCACATTCGTAATCAGCGACCCCGAAAGTCCCCGAGTAACATGTTTTAAGCGAATGCTATTGATTTAAAATTTTTTTTCCGTCATATTGGATCCACCATTTTAAAATTTGACGTTTCAGAGAAAATCTAACGACAGATTTGAGTTTAGCGTAAAAAAAACGTTAAGAAACGTTCTTACTTTTCCGGGTTCAAAAATTAAGCCGAATTTGTTTTCCTGTGTTATTATTATTACGATAATTTTTATTATTATCTATTATATACTTATTTCAAAATTTACTGATTTTTCCAAATTTTAATTTAAAAAATAAATTAATTAAACTATAAATAAAGTTAAAACAATATATTTTTTATAGAATTTAGTTTTAGAATTAACACTGCAACTCTGAAGCGCAATAAAATATTCTAAATATTATTATGTTATTTAGACAAAGATGGAAAGGTTGTTGATCAGTTTTTAAAGTTTTAGTGAAAGATGTTATAATTTTTATTCCTCTGATCAATATTTTTTTATTTTTTCAAAAACTGAGCTTTCGCTCTACGACGCAGAGCCTCCTCAGAGCATTAACAATCTGCGAAAAAAGTGAATTAACAAAAATGTATACACTCTTTTTCACAAGCATACAACATAGAAAGCTAACCTCACTCACCAATCAAATCTCGAAATCTACTCTCTATCTTTCATTATCAAATAAATATTCTTGTTAAATAACCATGTTATGTTTTTTCATTTCTTTTAATTTTCTATTTTTAGTATAGTAAATTGTTAAAATTGTCATTTTATTTAAAATAATTTCTTTGTTTTGTTTTATTTTCTATTATGTTTTTGTAATAATAAAAATAATTATAAATAAAATTAAAAATATAGAAAATAAGGACGGTTATAAAATCATTATTATTATTTATAAATAATTATTATCATATAAATAATATCTTAATTAAATATTTTTATATATTGTCACACTCGGATACAATTTGGAAAAACCTATTTTGATCCCAACTCGAATTTCCTAAAATGTTAACATTGGATTTTTTTGAAAAATCATGAGTATTGTACGAAAGAATAAAAATTTTTGATCTCTGTTTATTATTTTATTCTAAAGCCTCTTCTTTTGCTTTTTCAAATGGTGCAAAATTTTTTTTAAAAAATTCAAAATTTACTCTTTTTTTGAAAATTAAAAATATTTTTGAATTATTTTTTAAAAGAACCCTTTTTTCTTTTTTTTACCCCTTAAAGAAAAATTAAAATAAATACTTTTAAAATTTTCGCAGTCCATGACGTCTGATCTTCATAGGAATAAAAATTTCGAAAGCAATTAAAAAAAAATTTTTAATATTTTATTATTTGAAAAAAGTTTTAATGATTTTCAGAAAATTATATATTATGAAATAAAAATTTAAATAGTTATTTGTTCCAAAAAAATTATTTTTTGTAAAATTTTTTTTTTCTTTTTCCAACATTATAATAGTTTGATTTACATTTCGATCAGAGTTCATTGACTCTAAGAAGAAAACTGTCACCGACGCACTTCAGTTTGACTAATCATTTGTTAGATTGTTTCGCACCCCAGGTCATCTCTGACAGTTCTGGGAAAGTTGTTGTGTCATTATTAGATAAGGAGACCTGTTATATATATATTTGATTCCTGGAAAATGGTAAAAAATTACCTGGCAAAGTGTTTTCGATCTTTGAAAAACAAAAACACAGGGTGTGTATGATTCATATTTCTAAATCGGAAATTGTGGAATTTGACCGTTGAAAATCATCCAAAATAGAAAAATTATTTCCATTTTTCTCGAATCGGCACGTTTCTTATCTTTTTGTCAGGTATTTATCTGACAGAGAATACAAAAAAGAATTCGTTCTTAATTTATCACTCTTGGCCTTGGGTCTCGTTTTCTGTGAAAATATTTTAAAAAATAGCTAAACTACTTTCCATTATAAAAAAGCAAAATGTTATTTTGTTCGTCTGTGATTTATTACTTTTAAAAGAAAAATTGTCCCTTCTTCGAAATTATTAGATATCCTTCTGGAGAATTAAAAATTAAGATAAAATCTTGTTAACACAAATCTTGTAAAATGTATTAAAAAAAAATGTTTGATGGAAATATTTTTATTTACCGAAATAAAATAAAATGTTGATTATTTATTGTATGGCAACATTGCGAATATTGCTCAGTAATATTGCTGCAATATTAATTATGCATATTTATCAGACAATAGTTTCTCAAATTTTTTTTCAAGAAAATAATTCTTTTGTCAATTTTTGCTAATTTGTGTGCTGCAAAAATTTTTTTCGAAAAAATAATTTTTCGGACTCAAATTTAAAAAAAAAATTTGAAGCTAAAATCTGCTTCTTATATGTAATTAAAAATAAATAATTGTGTATGATTAGAACAAAAAGAAATTGTTACAACAATTTTTAAAATTATATCATTTATGAAAAATTAAAAAAAATTTAAATAATTCAGTTTTAAAATTAAAAAAATCCATTTTTTTACTAAAATATGTTCAAAACTTTTTATTCAAAAACAAATTTTGGGCTGAATTGTGCTAGTTCATCAATTTTGAAAAATAATAATTTTTGAATTTTAAAATTCAATTATTTTTAATTTTTTTAATTTTTCGTAAATGTATAATTTTTCTTTTTGAGCTGGACTAGCACAATTCAACACAATATTTCTTTTTGAATAAAAAAAAAATTCTCTTTTAAAAAAACGTTTCTCGAATTTAAATTTGAATTGTTTTTAATAATTTATTATTAAATATTTTGAAAATTATTGTAAAAATTTATTTTTGTTCTGTTTTTTCACAATTGTTTATTTTTATTTACAAGTGTCATTTTTTAACTTAAATTTTTTTTTTAATTCGAGTCTTAAAAATTATTTTTTCAAAACAATTTTTGCAGCAAAAAATAGCACAAAAATTAGTACCTACAAATTGGCACAAAAATTATTTTGTGCAACACCTTAAAGAAAGGGATTATAGGCGCAAAACATTACTTTGCTGCACTAGTGCAGAAAAGTACTTTAAAGGATGCTTACAAGTATATACGCTGGCGGCATCGAGCGTTAGGACTTATTTATTTTTGTAGAACTTTGACTTTTGCTCGCTATTGGCAGTTGAATTTGTGTACAAAACTAATTATATAGAAATTATTACATATTTCATGAATTTAATAAATATTTTTTATTATAAATACAAAAATTAATTGTAGCTTGTTATTCACTTAATAAAAAGCATTTTCTCTAAATTGGTGTTGCACAAAGTACTGTGTGCACCACGTACGAAAGAACATTTTCAGGCTTCTTTCGGTACTTGGTGCACAATATACTATTTTTGAAAAAATAAAATTTTAGTAACAAAAATTTTAATTGACAAATTCTCTAATTCACAAAATTTTCAATCAATGGATTTTCCAATTAAATTCTAATTTTACAGAATAATAGATAAAACAGAATTTTTAATAGAATATATTTTTCATTCATTCTTGTTTCATCAAATCAAAGACATTAGAAGGGATATTTTTATATAATTAGTTTATGAATATATAATTCAAGAAAATTTTCTCTATTAAGAAAACTATGTCATCATGTTATGGGATTTCGTAAGTAAGTATGCCAACAATATTTTAACATTACATCACCTATAAAAGATGTTCTGAGCATTTCATCGTTTTTCGTTTGTCAGTTGATGGTAGTGAATTCCAAGTTATTTCTTAACACATAAAAATTTAAAATCAAAGAGAAACCCTTTTTGTATTTATTCTTCATTTGCATATGGGAAAATCCACAGAACTTTCATTTTTTTGATGATTTGCGAGTAAAACACTTAAAACGATTAGATTTTATTTTAAATTAAAATTTTAATTTTTTGGTCATTTTTTTAATAAGGAAATTAATTTTTTCGCGTTGTTTTTAATTTATTTTTTAATACATAAGTACCTGGTAAGTACTAATTGTAAGATTTTACAAAAAATTTTAAAGTGATCCCGATAAAATTTTTTATTTAAATATTTTGTTAAATAAAAATTGTTTAAATCGTTTTTTTCTATTTTTCAAATTAAAATGTAATACTGAGACAACTTTGAGTCAGTAGCTACATTATTTCTACGATACTGTAAAGAATTGTAAATTAAAAAAAAAAATTTTTGAAATACTTTTGCTAGAAGTGTTATTTTGGAGATTAGACGGGAGACGATGACCGATATATCGATGCCTCGATCCTTGACGCGTCAGTGGCTGAAGAAGACTCTAGTTATTGAGGTAAATTTTCACTCTCTTGGCACATATAGTCATGTAATTTTTTAACCATCTAATGTCGATGGTGTTTTAAAGTTAGCATTTCATTTTTTTAAGGCTTCCCTTATAACAAAAGGATATCCCTAGGATATCCATATCAATGGTCGATATCCTAGAATGGTCCCCAGGATATCTTGGGATATCCATAGGATATCCCTAGGATATCCAAACCGCCGGTCTGTGGGACATCAACAGGACATCCATAGGATATTCCTAAGACATCCACAAAATATCTATTGGATATTATATCGCAGGATATCCATGGGATATCCTCAGGATGTCCGTGGGATATTCTTAGGATATTCACGGGATATTTAATATCTCAACATATATTTTTAAAGGTTAAAATTGTTAAGCTAATACAATAAATAATAATATAATAAAAACAAAAATCTTATGAGCTTCTAATTTATTTTAAATGAAGATTTGAAACGCATTTTTCAAAGTTTTTAAATAAACTCATGCACTTAATGTATAATTAATATTAATAGTTATTCGTTATTTGCGGGGAAGAATTTATATTGTTTAAAGCCAATTTATTTTCTGACAATATTAAGCATATGAATAAAGGAATGAATCACGAATGAGAAAAACAAGTTGCATTTTATTTTATTTATATAAAATTTAATTCACAGAATATTCTCACTCGTAGTCTCATAATGACTTTAAAAACAGTATCATGAGAATATCTTCTTGACCTCCAGAAGATATACTGAGAATATCCTGAAAATATCTGTGGGATGTCCTGACGATATCTATGGGATATCTGGAGGACATTTATGAAAGTCTATAGAGATATCCAGAAGATATCCTGTGGATATCCTCAGATATCCATGGGATATCCAAACCACCAATTTTTTGGATATCCTAAAGAGATCCTTTTGATATCCATAGGACATCCCTAGGATATCTGCGGGATATTATCAATATATCCCAAGATATCTTGTGTTATTAGGGTTTAATTAATGTATATTATGCTTCGGATTTGGAGGAAAATTGTCGGAATTGAATAAAAACGTTAAATTCACTGTTTTTTTTATTGGACTTGAAAATTTCACTAGGACTTTATATAATTATTATATAAATTACTTAAAATAAAACCAAACAAAAGTTATTAAGCACAAATTTAATTTGTAATAAAATCAGTTTAAAATATATGTAATTATTTTACCATAAAAACTATTAACACATACTTCCTTTTAAAAAATTATCGCATCAAACTTGAAAAATCCACTTAACCTTGAAATGTATTGACAATTGTAATATTTTTAATGTTAAAACAATTGAATAACGAATTTACTGTTCAAAAAAGTATAGAGCCTTCAATTTTAAACCAATTTAATTAAAAATTTTTTTTTTAATGAAAGGTTATACAATTTGGAAGAGATTTGTCGAGCCCGATTTATAATTATTACTTGGGGGGCGTTCATAAACTACGTAGCATGTTTAGGGGGAGGGGGGGGTTAAGCGAAATTCTACCTTAGTCTACGTGGGGGGAAGAGGGGTGTCGACTCTAACTACGTAATATATACTAAAATTAATTTCTTTGCTTTTTTAAAATTGCGCGGGAGTTCGAACTTCACAGAAAATTAAAAGGCATTAAAATAAGCTGCAACGCTTATTATTTTAATCCAATTTTACTTATTTTAATACATTTTGGTATTAAAATAAGCAAAAGTGGATTAAAATAATAAGCGTTGCAGCTTATTTTAATGCCTTTTAATTTTCTGTGTTCTAATAAAAAAGACAGAAGGACTTACACGACTGGTTAGTTTCACCGTTTACCGAAGATCTCTAAAAAAAAATTTTAAGAAAATTTTAAAAAAATGTTATCTTCGTATTAAAAGATTGTTTGTATTTGTTGATTTTAAACATTTCTATATGTAAAGAATAAAATATTTTATTCAGATTATTTTACTGTTTTTAATTGACTTGTTTGTATAATATGCGAATATAATTAAATATGTAGTAAAAATGCATATTAAAAAAAAACTACGTGAAACACGGGGGAGGGGGGGGGTTCATCAAAAGTCTACGTTAGTCTACGTGGGGGGAGGGGGGTGTCAAAAAGTCACAAAAATAGGTCTACGTAGTTTATGAACGCTCCCTTGTTTATATTAATTTGTTTATTGCAAAGTTTAACAAAAGTAGGAATTGTTTATTTCGTCAAAGGCTTTGCTTAATTTTGAAGAAATTACACAGCCACACAAAAAAAAAAAAAAAGTTCTGATCTGGGGGTCTGACTATATATTTTCTATGTCTTTTGGGTCGCTGAATCCGAATCCGAGGCCCATTCAACCCCATCACATCAGGTTTTTGAAAAAACCTCAAAAAACCAAAATGGCGGACACTTTTTTGGAAAATTTATCGGATTCGCTTGAAACTCGCTACTCGGGGGTTTTTGGGGTCGCTGATTACGAATTTGAAGTCAGTTTTCAAAAATTCAAAATGGCGGATCCAATATGGCGGACATTTTTTTGAAAAATTTGCCGGATTTGCTTGAAACTCGCTACTCGGGGGTTTTTGGGGTCTCTGATTACGAATTTGAAGTCAGTTTTCAAAAATTCAAAATGGCGGATCCATTATGGCAGGATTTTTTGTCAACTTTATTAGATTCGCTTGAAACTCGTTACATGAGGGTTTTTGAAGTCGCTGATTACGAATTTGAAGTCCAATTTACAAAATTTAAAATGGCGAATCCAATAAAGATGTTCTTTTGAGAAATCAAAAACTTGAGTGTTTTAATTCACCCGTATTTACTTTGTATCTTGCGTGTGCCTGCGTCCAGGGCACCTCCACGTGGTGTACATTGGGTAACGCAAATGCCGACGGTACATTATATAGTAAAATAGACGTGATAACATAAACATTGAAACTAAAGATATTACGCGCGTTTAATAGCACAAATTGTAGGTTTTTTTAGATTATGTCCGAATCCTGATATGATAAATTTAAACTGACTTCAAATTCGTAATCAGCGCCCCCAAAAACCCCCGAGTAGCAAGTTTCAAGCAAATCTAGCATTTTTCAAACAAATATCCGCCATATTGGATCCGCCATTTTGAATTTTTGAAAACTGACTTCAAATTCGTAATCAGAGACCCCAAAAACCCCCGAGTAGCGAGTTTCAAGCAAATCCGGCAAATTTTTCAAAAAAATGTCCGCCATATTGGATCCGCCATTTTGAATTTTTGAAAACTGACTTCAAATTCGTAATCAGCGACCCCAAAAACCCCCGAGTAGCGAGTTTCAAGCGAATCCGATAAATTTTCCAAAAAAGTGTCCGCCATTTTGGTTTTTTGAGGTTTTTTCAAAAACCTGATGTGATGGGGTTGAATGGGCCTCGGATTCGGATTCAGCGACCCAAAAGACATAGAAAATATATAGTCAGACCCCCAGATCAGAACTTTTTTTTTTTTTGTGTGGCTGTGTTATTTACTCGGGGGTTTTTGGGGTCACTGAGTATGAATCAGATATCAGTTTTTTCAAAATTCAAAATGGCCAACATTTCTTTAAATTTGCTAAAATTCACCTGAAACTTGTCGCTCGGGGGTTTTTATGGTTGCTGTTGACGAAACCGATATCAATTTTTTTAAATTCAAAATGGCGGAGTCAATATGGCGAACATTTTTTTTGGAGAAAAAAGATTGGAGATTTTTGGGATCGCTGATTACGAATTTGTTATCAGATTTGAAAAATTTAAAAATTCAAAATGGCGAATCGAATATGACCTAGAAAAAAAATCACGGATTTACTTAAAACTTGTTACTTGTGTATTTTTGGGATCGGTAATTACAAATTTAATATTACATTTGCAAACTTTACGAAATTCAAAATGGCGAATTCAATATGTCGGACAAAAATGGGAAATTTTAACAAATTGTCCTGAAATTAGCGACTCTGGTACTTTTCAGGTTAGATAAGAACGGATTTCATGCCAGATTTACAACATTCTAAATGGTTGATAATAATTTGTTGAAACTCTCAATTTTTTATCTGCCAATTTGAATGTTGTGAATCTGTCATTAAATCTGTATTTACCTACTCCGAAAACCCCTAAGTCGCCAATTTCAGGACAATTTATTAAAGTTTCCAATTTTTTTTTGACATATTCGATCCGCTATTTTTAATTTCGCAAATTGTTCAAATCTGACATTAAAGATGTCAAATTCGTCAAAAAATTATTCATAAAAATATTAACCACATAGCCAACAATATTCTATTTAATTAGAAAAGAAATCATAAACTTCAAATTTTTCAGATTCTTGTAACTGTACACAATCACTTTGCGGTTTTACATGACATACAAATATATTTTCCGACTAGATTGAAAAAATTTCATCAAATTTTTCAGTCACTAAATGAAAGTATTTCCTCACACGTCTATGATTTTTCTTTATCAAGGGGTTATGAGTTTTTAATATAATATATAATATTATTATTATTATTAAATACTTAAGTACGTTAAGAAAATTAATATTTTTATTAGAAATCAATTCAATTAACAAAAAAAAAACAATAAATTTAATAGTGAAAATGTTTTTATTGCTCTTTTAAACAAGCAAGCGCAGTTACGTTTAGGTAGGATCATTGGCAACACTGGTTCCAACGTGTTTCAGAGTATTCGAGCGGCGCACAGTGGTACGAATAGCAAATCGAGCTGGATAAAAATCCTTGCTTAAAATTTTTTGAATTGTTATTTATTACACCTAGTATCCAGGGGTTTTCAGGTTCGCTGATTACGAATTTGATATCGGTTTTTAAAAATTCAAAATAGCGGATCCAATATGGGGGAATTTATTTTAAAAATCGTCTGATTTCCATAAAATTCGATATCTAGAACTTTGGGGTCGCTGATTACGAATTTTATGTCGGTTTTTAAAAATTCAAAATGGCGGACTTTATTTAAAAAATCGTTCGATTTTCATAAAACTCAATACCTAGTTGTTTTTGGGGTCGCTGATTACGAATCTGATGTCAATTTTTAAAACTTCAAAATGTCGGACTTTTTTAAAAAAAATGTCCTATTTTTTAAAAATACTTGTTCGACTTCCATAAAACTCGATACCTAGGGACCATTTTAAATTTTTACAAATTGACATTAGATTCGTAATCAGCGACCTCAAAAAGTCATAGATACCAAGTTACAGTGAAATTGAACGATTTTTAAAAAATTTGTCCGACATTTTGGATTCGCCATTTTGAATTTATAAAATGTGACTTCAGATTCGTAATCAGTGACTAATAATATCCATGAGTACCAAGTATTAGAACATTTAACTCAGTACATATGCTAGAACGATATTTAACATTCAAGCCATATCAGTCATCCGGATGTTCAAAATAAAAATTTAAAAAAAGGTGGCTGAAGGTGGATACAAATTAAGCATAATTGAACACTATAATAGGTACTTTATACGTCAAAAATAGTTTTACAACGGTCCAGAGTAGGCTCCAAAAGTTCTGGTCTTTCGAAGTAAATAAAATGAATTTTAAATTATAGGTATACATAGCGATCATAGATACAGAAAATATTAAGTAAAAATGTTTAAAATATTTTTACATATACAGAATAATACCTCTAGTTTACTTTACAAAAGTATTTTACTTTATTGGTTTTAAAGGAATTGTATAATTTATACCGTGAATGGGAATGTTTAAATTGTTTTTAAATGAAAAATGTTATTTTTTCTAACAAACTAACATTCATACGTTAATATAGAACAACTAAACATACTATTCCTGTAGTATTTATATTTATTTATTATAACAATTACTTCTACTAAGAACACTTGCAATAAATATTGAGGCATAGTGCTACCCTCTGTTTTTCAGCAATGAGAATCAATTGCTGCTGATAATACTTGTATTCCTACTACATTTTACCACCTGATTTTGAGTCGCATGGTAACGTGCAATCGCTTGTACCTCGAGGTAACAAGTGTACATTGCGTGGATTCACCAACAGGTGGCCATACTTTATTCAGGTCTAACCAGAATAGCTTCGTGAAAGGCGTTTGCGAACATAATGCATGACTTAAAGAAGGGACAGTCCTTTTTCATCTCATGTATTTTGTTCACGAACGAACTTCGCGAAGCTACTGCAGTGTTCCGAATTGCGAATTTATCTAGACAAAATCAAAATTTTTTTTGTTTTTAAATTCCTTTATGATACTTGCATTCCTGACCATATATTTAGATGGGAAATTACACTTGCTAAAGCAATAAACATACGGAAACAAAACAAAAATTACAGTCACGTCTTCCATTTGAACACTATTATAACAACTGAAATTTAATTTAAAAAATTGCTAATCTCACTTAGAAATGTTTACATAATGTGAAATTAACATTATAAATAAAAAACTACACTTATTATCAAATGTAGGGGTCATAAAGAAATTTTGCTCCAAATAAAATAAGAAAAGGCCAAGTTAGTGTTCAAAATCTGCCCCCGCCCTTAAAAATCTGAAATTCATGTCACATGTTGTTATCACTGACATAAAATTTTTCATCTCAAAATAAGACGCAAAAAAATGTTTTGAGTTTTTCTTTTTGCAAATTGTTCTTGTTGGTTTAGATAACTTGTATGAATTTTATTAAAATCGATTCAGTGGTTTTCGAGAAAAATGAATTGTTTTATTTTTCTTTCCCTCACAATAATTTCTACAAAAATCAATTTAAAAAAAAATATTCGATGAAAAATTTTATCTCACTGATACCAACATGTGACATGAATATTTTAGATTTTTATGAGCGGGAGCAGAATTTGCATACTTACGGGGCTATAGCCTTTATATTGAAAATTCATTGTTTTAATTAATTAAAAATTGATTAACCCCTTTGCAGTCGAGACCTAAATCTCATAAGTGGGCCCAAAATGTCACTAACTTTTTGAAAAACAAAAATTTGTGCAAACGAGTATACTACTATATTTGAGATTGCTAATTGCGAATCTCGCATCAGATTTTGAAAATTCAAAATTTCAGATCCAATATGGCGGACGATAAATTTTAGAAAAAGTCGTCCACCATATTGGATCGGTCATTCTGAATTTTTAAAAAGTGACATCGGATTTGTAAAAAAAATTGGTCAGATTTGCTTGAAACTCTCTTCACAGAGGTTTTCGGGATCGCTGATTACGAATTCGACTTTAGTTTTTCAAAATTCAAATGTTAAATACAGTATGGCGGACGGTTTTTTAAAAAAATCAATATTTTTTCATAAAAAATGGGGTTTCTTGGGGGTTTTTTGGAATCAATGATTACGAATCTGAAATATTATTTTTAATATTTTGAATATTCAAAATGGCGGCCGATTTTTTGAAAAATCATTGTTTTTTCTTGAAAAATGGGTTTCTGAGGATTTTTGAGGTCGATCATTACAAATCTAAAGTCAGATTCTTAAAATTTTGAAAAAATAAAAACGAGAATCTAATATTTTTTCAAAAAAACCAATATTTTTGTCATAATTCATCCGCCATATTGAATTCGCTAATTTGAGATTTGAAAAACTAACATCGAATACGTAATGAGCGACCCCGAAAATCCCCGAGTACCAATTTTGAAGCAAATTCTAGCAATTTTTAAAAATATTGTCCGCCTTATTAGATCCGCCATTTTTAATTTTTAAAAACTGAAATCGGATTCGTAATCAGCAACCCCAAATACCTCTGAATTCTAATTATTAAGCGAATCCAAACGATTTTTAAAAATAGTCCGCTATATTGGAACCGCCGTTTTGAATTTTAAAAAACTAACATCGAATTCCCCAGATAACAAAATGCTTGAATAGTGCAAACATAAGGAGTCGCATACGTGCTAATTAATTCGCACTCAGTGATCTCATAGTTGCATGCTGATGCGTCATCCATGGACGATCCTATGCGTCTCTTACATGAGTTCGCATTCAAGCGAGGTAAATGCGATCCTTGTGCTAGTACATTTGAGGTTAGAAATATCAATTGATCATTTAATACTTGTTATATAATACAATAAATATTATATTTCTGTTAACATTTTTTACTACTCTAGTTTTTTATTAAAGTGAAGAGACATATTTATATTTTTCTTCTTCTAAGCCAAACTCAAAAAATAACCTAAAATTATACATGCACATGACCACCACTGATATCGAGGCCACGATTGGATCACTAATCTTATCAATAAATGTTGATTAATTGAACTTACCTCTATAGATCACAACACAAAGATATAAACACATTAAATTATAAATACGCCCGATTTATATAAAAATATGATATTATTCTTACCGTTTCTTATCTTATGAATTAGTTGACATAGACATTTTCCGGCTGTCAGATGACTTAAGTGAATTACGCGCCACCTACATTCGGGAACGTGAATCAGACGCGGGAATTTTAATCTATTCGATGAATTAAAAATATCTAATTGGAAAGGAGGCATCAATTACTTAATTGATGAAATCGACATAGGCCAAAATTTATTTCTGATACCACTCAAAACGATTGCTACTGGAATTTTATATATTCAAAGAATACAAAATTTTTCACGGACTTTCGTCACAGAAATTTTAATAAAAATATATAAATTCATAAGTTTGTTACAAAATTCTCATATTTTTAAAAGTCCATTTCATATAAATCTGATCAACAAAATTTATTATTAACTTTAATTTATTCTCTAAATCTAAATTAGTAGTTTTTTACTAATGAAAAGACTAAATGATTTAATAACAATTTAACTAACATTTAGTGACATTTTACTAATTGTTAGTAGAATTTGACTAAAGAATTAGTCATTCCGCCTTATTAACAGTCAATAAAAGAGTTTGACTAATTCATTTAGTCAGTCAGATGACTAGTAATTAGTGAAATAATACTAAACAATTAGTGAATATTTACTAAAAATTAGTTATATTTAACTAATAAAAAGGGGAAGAGTCTTCCACTAATATTAGTCAAATTTTACTATTTGTTAGTAGTATTTCACTAATTCAGATTTAGAAAGTAATAATTACTTTCTTATTAACTTTTATTAATTATGTTTTCAAGAGAGAATTTTCATCTTAACCTTTTTCGGGACCTTTTCGGAAGTATATCCAAGGCGCATTTCAAATGCATTGTAGGAGATCGCATACGTGAAGGCATAAAGAGAACTTCTTGCTAGCATGAATGCGACTGTAAGCGCATGCGTCGCATCAGCATACTGCTTTTGCATGCACCATAGGAGAATCACTAAGTGCGATCTTAAATGCGCGCATTATTGTTATCTGGGTCGTAATCAGCGACCCCAAAAACCTCCGAGTATCAATTTTTATTCAATTTTTAAAAATATTTTCCGCCCTATTAGATCCGCTATTTTGAATTTTGAAAAACTAACATCGAATTCGTAAACAGCGAACCCAAATACCAACGAAGGGGTTAATTTGTGTTTTTGAACAGTATTATGAGATTATCTCATAAAGATAAAGATTAACCCATTAAACGAGCTTTCCTGTAAGTGAAGTTGAATCGGGATTATATGAGTCGTCTCGTTCTTCTAGATCAATTATGTAGTCATACCACGGAGGAATAGTAAGGAGACCGATCTCTGCGTTTGAAAATGTCAGAAAAACATGTGCATTGTACTCATCTGGCCAAAGTAGATGAGCATGCGCATTGGACCTTAATTTTGACAGATGAAAAGTGTGGTTATGCGATATACATATATGTCACAAAAAAAATCTTAGTGTTCAGTGTTTATTTCAGAATTTTTATTTACCATTGCGATATTGTATCTCCAAAATCATGTGTAAGTATATAATAATGTATGCTATTGGAATATTTAAAGTGTCAATAAATTGAAGTAATTATTAAAAGAATAATGGAGCCATAGTAATTACAAACATATAATTTATTATGTATATGTCATGAAAAAGATTTTTCTTACCAAGAAATTATTAGTTTTCAATTTATTTGTCAAATATTAACACAATAACATAACAATAATAACACATAACCCCTTCATCACAACACGCATGGAAGACTTGAGAAATATACGTCAGCCAGATCTCACTCGCACACTTTTTGGGAGAGAAAGAGACAGCACATGGCTAATGCGCATGCTCAGCTACTTTGGTGGTTGAGTAAAATGCAGTGAAACTGGCATTTATCGTACATGTTTTTCTGACATTTTCAGAAGCGCTACTACAGCAAGATCGGTCTCCTTACTATTCCTCCGTGAGTCATACTAATCTGCCCTACAACGGAAGAACACACATAAGCCACATTGTCGCTTTGGTCGAGTTCTGTATATAAACACTGCGGAAGAGCGACTGACGCGACAATGTGGCTTATGTGTTTTCTTTCGTTGTAGGTCAGTAATCAGCTCAAACCAATCACAGTTTTTGAAGACAATTTTTTAAAAGAAAACATAATTACCGCCACACTCACCTTCCTGTGTGGCGCTGTCTACTTCCTACCTCATTAAGTTTAAAGGCGCATTCAGACCTCTCGACTGCCTGCCTGCTGTAGTTACCATGGTAGCATGATAAGAGTGAGTGAAGCAGAAAATTTAAATTTTTCGTCTGTTTCACTCACTCCCATTATGTTACCATGGCAACTGCAGCAGGCAGGCAGCCGAGAGGTCTGAATGCGCCTTAAAGCATTAAATAACAAAATGAATTCGGTATCATTTTGAAAATAACAAAATAATCTACGGGAAGGGAGGGAGTGATCTATTCGAACGAGACGGCTCATATAATCCCGATTGAACTTCACTTACAGTTAAGCTTGTTTAATTGGTTAATTATATTTCGTCGTCTCGTTCTTCTAGATCAATTATGTAGATGTTTAAAAACAATTTTGCCATTTAGAGAAAATAAAAGAAATTTTAATGCAATTACGTACAATTATGTAATGTACTTACAAATATTTGAAACAAAAAAGAAAATGTATAGAAATGAAATGACATTACAAAGTTTAACTACGCAAGATAGTTTTAGCATAAATTGTTTAATCTTTAAGAGGCTTATTATAAAAAATAGCGAATGCTAAAAACTTTTTAGACCATCCAGTTGTCTGACAAATGAGATCTATATTAATTCCTTGACTTTTTGCAGCCAAAGTGGATGCGCTTCGTGTACTATGTGGCTTAAAAATCGCAGTATCCACTTCACTTTCTTCTAACACGTCCTTTAACCAACGCGCCAACGATTGTTTAGACGCAACTCTATACGGTTTTTTACAAGTGATAAACAATTCATTTATTGAATTCCTCAAAGAGCTTGTTCTTCTTATATACTCTTGCAAAAGAGAGGCTATGCAAAATTCTTGTTGTTCTTGAAAGAATGGAATATTCTGACAAGACTGGCTCTTATTAACTCGAGAAATTTTAATTCTTTGTGGGATCTTACTCTCTAAATTTAAATCAGCAGAAAATCGCAGCTGCATACTTATAGCTGCAAATTAGCGACGTTTCGCTGATTTGAATTTAGAGAGTAATTTGAATCAAGTCTTCTGAAATATTTTCTAACAAAATTTTGGATAAAGTCTGTACCCTTTGCGAAGTAACTAAGGCTAATAACATTAACAGCTTTTTTGTTAATCTACTGACTGAGAGATTATTGTTAGGGTACCACTTTTTAAGAATTTCTAACACCACGTGTAGATTCCATGTTGCATCATAACGTGGCCTCTGAGGTTTAACAACTAATACTCCCTTGAAAAATCTTTTTATCAATGGGTCATGTCCCAAATTTGAATTTAAAATTAACATAATAGCTGACCTGTAAGAATTCAATGTTCCATAAGAACCAACCTGGTCATAAATACTCATTAAAAATTCCTAAACCTCAAATGCAGTAGCTTGAAAGGAGACGTATTTAACTTTACACAATGTATCCACCAAAGTCTAAGCGGCTTTTCATATTGATTTATCGTTCCTTCGGAAGAAGAATTAAGGGGTTACACCACTTTGGAATTTTTAAAAAATCAGAAAAAAGTTTTTTTTGCTTTAAGTACACCTTATAGGCAGAGAAATGATATGCTATATGGACCCGGCGTAGCTGATTACAAGTAATGTTTAATTTAATCATTGTTAATCATTACCAATTTGTTAAAAAAAAAACTTTAAACGCGTTTTTCCAGATAAATGTCAAACAACCAGGATAAGACTGCTGGCTAATGAATGAATCTCCTTGAAAGGACATAAAAGTAAATTCATCTGTGGACCAAAATATAAAGGTTTTTTTAATCAATAACTCCAAAAATAAAGGATACCAAGCTTGGGTAAGCCAGTAAGGGATTATTACTACACCTTCTGTCTGATCTTCAATTATTTTTCTTAATACTCTCAAAACTAAACTAAATGGGGGGAAAGCATAAAAGAAAAAATTTGACCAAGAAATTGTAAAAGCATCAACAATTATTGATTCAGGATCCTGAAACCATGAAACAAATCTCTGACATTTTGTGTTAATACGTGTAGCGAAAAGATATATTTCAAATTTTCCGAAATCATACTGAATATTTAGAAAAATTTCTTGATTAAGTTCCTACTTTGTTTCCGAAGGTAGGATGCGAGATTCACTATCAGCGATTGAGTTATCTTTTGATTTGATGTATGATGCAAAGATCCAAAAATTGCGCTCCTAACACCATTGCCAGATCTGCTTGGTTATATTAGTTAATTTTTCCTTTTGTACTCCACCCATACGATTTATGTAAGAAATCGCCATAGTATTATCGACGCGAAGAAAAAGCTGACAGGAACGACAATTCTTTGCAAAAATCTTTAAACTATTAAAAGCCGCTCTTAGTTCTAAGATGATAATGTGTTTTTTTTGTTTATCTGAATTCCACCAGCTATGAGTTTTTTGGTCCTTACAACTTGCACCTCAACCTGTCAGAGATGCATCTGAAAAAATCTCAAGTTCAAAAAATGAATTTCTAATCGGGTTATTTAAGAAAGGGACATTTCGAATCCATCAATCTAACTCAATTTTCACTTTTTCTGATAAAAATATTGTTCCATTAAAATTCCCCTCCGATTTTAATAACGCCAAGCACTTTTGTCGTTTCATTGCTTTTCTGTACAAAAAACTATATATCATACCGGGACAAGCTGATAAACTAAGACTCCTAAACACTGAGCAAAATCTCGAGTTAAAACCGAGAAATCTACATTGTTGTGAAGGAGTAATTTCCGATTTTTTAAAATTTACTACAAAACCTAATGATTCTAAACACTCTTTCTTTCGTAAAACATTTAGAGTACAAAGTTGTTTCGATGAGGCAATTAGCAAGATATCATCTAAATATATTATCGATAGAAAGCCGTGAGTTCTTAAAACCTGCATTGCAGGTTTCATAAGCTTTATAAAAACATAAGGTGCCGTACAAAGGCCAAATGGCAAACAATTAAATTCAAAAGTTTTTCCATTAAATTCAAAGCGCAAAATCTTTTTGAATTCATCTGCGATTAGGACTAAAAGATATGCGTCTTTCAGATCTATCGATGCCATAAAACAATCCTTTGTTATTAATTTAATTGCCGTTTTTAACCCTATTTAAAATTCCTACAAAGTTTCCACATGTGATCCTTTAAAACGAATCTATTAGAAATCCTCATAAGATCCTTCGTACACGGAAAAACATATTTCGTGAAACTTTTGTAAACTAGTTGTTAACTTATGGACGGGCCCAAAGTTTGGAAATCTTGAAAAAAGTTAATGAAAGATTTCCAAACTTTGTCACCGTCGAAAAGGGAAAAACTAGTTTACGAAAGTTTCGCGAACTATTTTTTTCTGTGTAAGATCTTACGTGGAATGAGTTTAAGGAAGCTCCCAGACCAAATTCTTACAGTAATGTCGTATGTTGTCTAGGAGCTTCCTTAAACGCATCCCACGTATGATCTTACGAAGGATCTTATGAGGATTCCTAATAGATTCGTTTTAAAGGATCACACGTGAGAAACTTTGTAGGAATTTTCAATGGGGAAATCCTCTAATTTAAAATGAGGCGGGATTATAAAAGTGTGCAAAGATTTTAGATTTAAAATAAATCTTTTTTCACAATTAGGCTTATCAATCAAAAAATACCTTTAGATAAATTGTTTATTTATAGGTTGACATTCTCTCACACTATCCTTATTTATAAGATCTGTAATTGCCGCAAGATGTTAATCAAATTCCAAGACTCCATTAACGAGATAGGAAGTACGCAGCGCCACACTCACAATTATGTTTTCTTTTAAAAAATTGTCTTTAAAAACTGTGATTGGTTTGAGCGGGGGGTCTATTACGTAACTTTTTCCGGATTTCAGATTTCGGATCCCATATTCCGGATTCGACTTTCAAAATTCCAGATTCCACTTTCCGGATCTTGAGCGATTTGTACCCTGATTTTCCGGAAAGTGGAATCCAGAGAACAAAATGTGGTATCTGGAATACGGAATCCGGAAAAAGTTACGTAATTAACCCCCAGATTAATATGACTACATAATTGATTTAGAAGAACGAGACGACGAAATATAATACATAAAAATACACTAGTGGGTAATTTTGCAGGAGAGTTAAGGGTCATGTCGCAGATTTTTATTATTTTTTGTTTATAAGTAGTATTTTAGGTATTAAACGACTGTACCAAATATGAATTAGATATTGTAATTATTTTTCAAGATATTTGTATTGCAAATTTCATGACATTTTTTTCACTTGATTACAACTCCTTTATTTTTCAAAATTATAAAAATATGTTAAGAACCTTTTTTACGTCAAAAACATTAAAGTTTAATAAAAAAAAATTTTTAATTAAAAACTGTTAATTTTTTAAATAATTTATTTAGTAATTAATGTTAATTTTTAATATTTAAATATGTGCGCAATCAGATTTTGTTCTAAAAAAACATTTTTATAAACTTTGGAACCTCATTAAAAAAAACTGAAATTTTCAAGATGGCATCTGTTTTTTTAAGCAATAAATTGTCAAAGTTGAAAAAACATTGTCGCTGCGCCGGTAGCTACTATCTTACGCTGAGACATAGTGCGGACTTAGCGTAACCCAGTTGTTACCGGCGCACCGACGATGTTTTTTCAACTTAGACAATTTATTTCTTAAAAACAAAACAGATGCCATCTTGAAAATTTCAGGGTTTTTTAATAAGGTTCCAAAGTTTGTAAAAATATTTTTTAAGAACAAAATCTGATTGCGCACATATTTAAATATTAAAAATTAACATTAATTAATAAATAAATTATTTAAAAAATTAACATTTGTTAATTTAAAAATTTTTTTTATTAAACTTTAATGTTTTTGATATAAAAAAGGTTCTTAACATATTTTTAAAATTTTGAAAAATAAAGGAGTTGTAATCAAGTGAAAAAAAATGTCATGAAATTTGCAATGCAAATATCTTGAAAAATAATAACAATATATAATTCATATTTGGTACAGTCGTTTAATACCTAAAATATATACTTATGAAAAAAAAATCTGAGACATGACCCTTAACTCTCCCGCGAAATTACCCGCAGTATCTCGGACAAAAAATAATTTTTTTTTGGTGTAATGAATTATTTGAACCTTCATGAGCTACGTTCACATTTGTATCTAACTGCTCCTACAGCTTTTTCACTTCAGTTTCTTTCTTTTTTTTCAGCTAAGCATAATTAAATAATTTTTTCTTTAAGGTTATTAAAGTCTGAATATGAATAGAATGTTTTGTTCTGGTAGATATTATTAATTTATTTTTAATATCTCAAAGAAGCAGAATACGGATGGTTTTTCAAGATGAAATCTACAAGATACCTATGTATGAAGCCAATACCAAACTTTTAGTTTTTTAATTAAAATAAGATACTAAGTTTCGTCCCCATTAGGTAATACAATGTCATTAATTATGTGATTTTTTTAATATCCATGACGTCGAAATCGAAAGTGACAAAAATTTCCAACGTGGAATAAGAGAGGGCATTATCTTAGTCTCTACATCGCCGGTCTAGTCGAGTTCAACGACTTCTCCTTTAATCAGTAGAGAGGAAGCGAACGGAAGAATCAAAGGAGAAAAAGAGAGGAAGGTCGTCAGATGAGTAAGCCAAGGCTAGACACGTAGCCTAGGCGCATGGTTCGCACACTGTAAGGGATAGTTTAGTGCTACTGTGGCTTTCACAATAATTTACATTTTAAACCATTTTTGAACATTTTAGCAGAATTCTTAGCCCACCAACAGTTTTCAAAGCATTGTACTCTTCTATGTCAGGAACGTGTTGATGTACCGATTCTTTAGTACCTTTTTGAACTTTAACGCTGTTAGTAATATTAAAATGATCCTAAATTGTTCTTTTGAGAGAGTAACATTTGTGACCACACATAAAATTCTGACGGCCATGTTAATTCAATGGGAGTCAGAAGTTTATATGTTGTTTTACTTTCCGGCGACTCATTTGATCTTCTCTTATCTCCATGATTTCTTGTCACTTCGAACGGGAAGTCACACAACTGAGAATTTTTCTTCCTCTTTGTGAAAATCCTGTATAAAAAGGGTCACAAGCGCTAGAAGAAATCAGTTCCGAATTTGTCACCAAAGCTGCTACATCATTTCTTAATTTTTCAGCAAAGCCGCTACATCCAGTTCTGAAATCGCCACCGAATGCTACATCTATAATAGAGTAAAAATTCCTGAAGTAGCCACCCCTATTTTTATAAAGTTGCAAAATTTAAAATAAGTCTATGTATTTTCAAGTATGTAAGTCTATGTATTTATTTATTGTTACTTGAAGATTTTTGAAACCTTTTATTAAAATAATTATAACTAATTGAATTTTTTCATAAATTAAACAAAATTTTATGGACAACAATGAAATAAAATTTTAAAAAATTAGTTTTTTTTAAATTTTCAATAATTTTTTTATAAACAATTGAAATTTTAAGTGTTTTCTACACGCGATTTTTTCAATTTCTTTTTGCTACGTGTTCTTTAAAATGTAGTTAAACAAGAAATGAAAAGACATTTTAGGGCAAATGAAACGGTTTTCTATAATTTGACTTTTTCTGAGCACTACATATTGCGCGCAAGCACTGCCGCGCGAGAGCCACGCACGTTAAACGGCGCCCACCCTGCATATCAGTACTTTTGAGAAATGAATTTTACCCAATTTTAAATGTGGTTTCATCCAGTTTTTTTCTGAAATTGTTATATGTTACCAAATAATATATTTTATTAACGTTTCCTGATTTTTTATTTGTTTAAATAATTTATTATTAATAATTTATAACTTTCTCAAATGTACATAGACAGTAGCAAAATTTTATAAATTTCTTACCTTTTCTTCGAAGATATTAATTTAAAGGTTATAAATAAAATATAAATTAAATTTGCAATAACTATTATTATAAATTGTTTAAACAAATAATTGTTGCTATTTATTAACTTTTTTGTAGTGCACCTGGAAAGATGCAGTTTTTTCCTAATTTGGCAACTTAACAAGCATAGCATAATAGGATGAAGGTTTAAACAATTTATTGTTGTTATTTATTAACTTTTTTTGTATTTCACTGCATCTTTCTAGGTGTAATAGAGAAAAACGTAGTAAATAACAACAATAAATTGTTTAAACAATTGTTGAATTAATAATTTTACACCAAATCTATATGTTTTATTATATTCGGTTAGATAAATTACAAAATTAGAAAAAAATGCATCTTTCTAGGTGCATTAATTTTTAAAAAATTAATAAATAATAACAATAAATTGTTTAAACAAATAAAAAATGCCATATAATATTTTTATATCAATTATTTGACAACATAAAACACTTACAGTGAAAAGTTTTCAAGTGTTCATCTCTGTGCGTGAAACTATACTAGTTGGACTTCGTCTATTTTATAAAAGTCATACATATACTCTCAGATACTTTATGAAGAAGGAACAACTTGTCTATTACTACTCAACCTTCTGTACCAAAAGATAAATCTATCGGTACAATAATATACTTTTGTCGAGTATTAATAAATCTTGGACAATTCGAATCACGGACTCTAGTTACCTGCCGTTATCCACAGGCCTGACAACTATCCAGACAAAATCATAAAACTTCAACATTATTTGGGTGTGTTACTTGACTGTCGTACCTCAAGTTTTAAATTGCAGTTTCGTAATAATTTTATCTAAATAACAGCTATTTAAAATATTTATGAATATTTCTCTAAATTTTTTCTTGGTGTTTAAATTTTCTTCTTGTTCCAGTGGAATGTTTTCATGTTCAGGTTACAAGGACTGTTCACCAAGAATAACCCTCTCTCTCTCCCTCTCTTATTCAGAATTTAACAAATCAAATCTAACTTTAAATTAAACTCCATTTAAATATATATCAAAACCTAGAGGTAAATATTTCAAGTAAATTACGATTTAATGTATGTTTAATAAATTATATATTTATTAAAATCTTATTTCTCTTTCTTTCTTATAACCTTAGCTCAGATCATTCTGCTCTGTAAATGAAACAGGAAGTATCACTGAATCTCCGAAGTGGACAAAATAAATATGTATAAATTTTATTTGTTTCGTTATTTCTCTATTTTGAGACGTAACAAATGTATCACATTTCAAACGTTGCGCTAAATTTTTATACGTATTAAATTTTATTATTCTTCCGTGTCCATCGTCTTCGTCTTCTAATGTAATTGTTGGAGAAAAAAGTCGTTAAGAAATGTGTTTCCTTACCGAATGCCGTGGATACAGCACAAAAAAGTTTTTAAAATTAAATTTAGAAATTGAAAAATTTTTTGGAATTTTTGGTATTTAAAAAAATAAATTATTGGATCTTTTAGTTTTTAAGCAAAGAATTATTGGTTCTTTTTGTTTTTGTAACAGAGAATTATTGAAAACTTTTGTTTTATGAACAAAGAATTATTGGAACTTTTGGTTTTTGGAACTCTTTTTTCAGAATTTTTGTCCTCCAACCATTGTTTGAGGATTATAGGACCTGGAATCATGAAATGTGGTTGTTTAAATATTTCGGGGATAGAGTAGAGTGGAGAAAAATTACCAATTTTTGGTATTTAGGACTGCAGCTTCGAATTCATAACCAATGAAAATTTAAATTAAAAAGGATTGGTAATTTTTATTTTATTTTGATATTAGGATATTAAGAAAGATAGTTATCGTTTAGCCACCTTTTCTATATACATACATACAGACATTTTTTTGGAATCTATTTTTTAGCATCAAGAAGTCTATAAACGTGTAGATTCACAGGAATTAAAGATAAGCCAAAATCGAATAAATGTTATACTTTCTTATTATAATGTAAATGTAATATTTTCAAATTTAATTGGTTTTGATTTTAATTTGTTTTACTTGAGTATCTTTAGATATTTATTTTTACATAAAAAGCAATTAAAGCTAATTGTGTAACATTTAAGATTTAATGGGTGTAAATTTTTATTTATTTATTTTTATTTATTCTACTTCTATAATTTTATTTAACTTTCGAGAAGTATTTCATATTTAATTTATATAAAGAATTTAAACTTTAAATAAAATTTAGAAATAAGAAAAATCCTCTCCCTTTTAAAATGATGGTAAATTTAATAATGACTTCGAGCAATCGTATTAGATATATTATGTTCATCATTTTGACAATGAATCGTCAGAGAATGATCTCTATTACTTGCGAATGAAGCATATGTCTTTAATAATTTAGAGATTGGAAAATCTGTGACTAGCAATTTATATCCACATGAAAGATATACTCTATTTGGTATTTAGGAAAAGCTGTAGCCGTCGTAATTTCTTCACTGTAGTTATTTTTCCGAAACATACATAGTGCAGGTTAAATTTTCTCCAAATGTAAAGTCTTCTATAAGCAAATGGGAATGCAAACTAAACAACTGATCAGTTGTTTCTAATCTCGAGATTAGAATACAAGAGCTTGTAATTGATATAAATATATCCGAAATTTGATTTAAAATTTATATTTTATGGGTTTTAAGATTTAATTTCCTCACATCATCAAAATATTTAGGATATCCTACGAATGTCCTAGGAATATTCTGTTGTCCTTGAAAATTAGGATAATTGCGGACATCCTTGAGATAACTTAGTTTTCAAAAACCGTCTACTAGAATGTTATCCTAATAATATTAATATAATATATTATTAACAGAAAAGAAATGAAAATATTATTCATTTAGAAATAAAACAATTTAAGTTGATTAAAATGGTTTACAAATAAATAAATGCGTAAGTAGACAAAAACAAGTTAGGACATTAATTTATTTTAATTTATGTAATATACAATATTTATTAAATTTAATACTGTTATTTTTGTATTTATTTCTAATCATGATATTTTAGCCAATTTGACTCCTTATTGCTTCAATAGAGTTCAACTACCTCATATTTATTCATTCATAAATTTTTTAAATTCAAATAAAATTAATTACATAACATCATCTAAATCGTTTTTAATCAACTCATTGGAATTTAAATTAAAAATAAGTTTCATCATTTTGTATCTAATTTTAATACGAAATTCAATTATGTAAGTAATATTGGAATTTGGAACATGTAAATAAAAACTTTTACATTTTAAATGAATAGATGTATTAAAAATGAAGAAATAGCAAAAATTGTAAATTTCCATGAATAAAATTTTGTCAATAAAAATTACCTTTCCAAACATAGTTAAATCCATAAATTTTGATGCATTTTATAAAACAATCAAATTTTGCATTTTTTCCAGTACACAACTTTTTGATTAAAATTTCAAAAATCGATTTCGACTCACAATTCAGTTTTTCTACAATAATCAGGCGGAAGCTTGAATAATTACGTTTTTTCCGAAAGAATTTTTAGATTATTTTATGGGGTTAATTTTTAGTTACTTAGACTTGAATTTATTATGATCAAAATATACAAAATTATGTTTCTTTTTTATTTTTTGTCACAAGTTATAGGTTTTTAATTTCCATGAAAATTTCCAAGGCATTAATTTAAAGGATAATAAGTTTTGAAACATATATCTTACAACTACTTGATTAAAAATTGACAACTGATGTAAAATTTAGGTTGGAAAATAAGTACCGAAAAATTTAAAAATATTTTGTCACCAAAAGAAAGTTACAAGAGAGAGCTGATTCTTTTTTTTTTTTACTTTTGATCGCTCAGAGGCTACATTCACAATGTGGCTTTACACCCGTCGACCATGGACAAGCAATATACCGTACAATATACTCTCGACAACTTAACCTGCATTAACATTCAACTCATTGCGTCGTAATATTTGGCAATAGGACCTTGACTTCGAAACATAATTTCCGTGACGGTTATGGACTTTACGATTTTTTATTTCAATTCTCCATAACTATGCACTATGAACCGTAATTCTAACTTTTAATCCCTTTAGTAGAGATTTATGAATCAGTAGTTTTATACCTCAAAATGAATCAAATAAAAATATTTCGTCTTATTTTGAATGAGTAATTTTTTTGAATAATATAGTATTAAATATAATTTTCTTAATAAATATATAGTTTTATCATTCCATGTCTAGCGGTTCAGTGACCTGTAAATAATTCTCTAAAGATGATCAAAGCGTTTGAGTATTCTTAAAATTTTCAACTGGAGATACTTTATTAACTGAAACATTCCTTTAAAGAAATTTAATATACCACGAATTTTTATTTTTTTTGTTTATTTTTTAAGTGTTTTTTTTCTGAAAATTTTTGAATTTTTGTTAAGGTAGCTTACGGCAGCCCTGTTGAAAATTCCTATGTGAGAACACATATGGGATCCCATCCAGGATCTCTTGTGAGTTCTTATGTGGGTTCCCATACAGGTTCACACATAAGATCCTGTATGAAAAGGTTCCTGGGATGAACTTGCGTGAGATCAAGCGCACGATCTTATGTCTCTGTAAAAGCAATAACACAGGATCCCATGAGGTTTCCTGTGTAGGTTCCTATATGAACAACACGATAAATAGGAACACACATGGGATCTTATCCGAGATCTTGTATGAGTTCTTACATAGGTTCTCACATATAAGAAGATTAATAGCATATATATAAAAGCATTCTATAAAATCTTATTAAGCTGCTATTAATCTTCTTATATGTGAGAACCTATGTAAGAACTCATACAAGATCTCGGATAAGATCCCATGTGTGTTCCTATTTATCGTGTTGTTCATATAGGAACCTACACAGGAAACCTCATGGGATCCTGTGTTATTGCTTTTACAGAGACATAAGATCGTGCGCTTGATCTCACGCAAGTTCATCCCAGGAACCTTTTCATACAGGATCTTATGTGTGAACCTGTACGGGAACCCACATAAGAACTCACAAGAGATCCTGGATGGGATCCCATATGTGTTCTCACATAGGAATTTTCAACAGGGAGCTAGATTTTAAATATATCAAAACTGATAGTTTAAGGTACAGATTGTGGAAAAAACCAAAAACGAACGTGGAATAATTTTTTCAAAACATTTTTGTATATTCACAGTTTATGAAAAAAAACTATTTGATGAATCATATAAAAAAATTTTTTTAATTTTTAATAATTTGAATTGTGAGGTTTTAAATTTGTTAATTTAAAAATATTTGTCTTATCCTCTCATTTGAAGAAGTATTGCAACCTCACCTTCACTTCATGGATTTAAATCTCAAAAAAATTATCTTTTCTCCCTCTTTGTCTGGAATATAATTATCTTTACTTAAATTCACCACAAAGAAAATCAACATTTACTGAATTTACTAAACCGCTAAACGAACTAAACTCAATAACTGACCAATTTCATACAAAAAGAGGCAAAATTAATCGGACTTAATTGTTGGGCGAAAGAGTGAGAGGGATTTATTTTTAGTGTCATTGAGTTAGAAAATTGCATAAAAATTAACAAAATTAATTTCCATTTATTATTAACAAAATTTTTAAAAAATGAAGCAAAATCTTGGAAAATTATTAAATTTTAATTCTCATCATTTTGTAGCAAAAAAAGGAAAGTTAATACAAATCACTCTACGGATATAATTTTTAAATTAAATTTCAGTTTTGTTTGGCCGAACTAGGCATGATTTTTAATGAAAGAAAAGAAAATGTTTCACTCACATACAATTTGGTAGATTTTAGAATTTTAGAATTAACTAATAAAGTACGCATGATTTATTAAACAAACAAAAATTTTAGAAAAAAATTGTTCGAAGAAATAATAAAAAAAGATTCAAATGAAAAATGAAGGAACTTTACTAATAAAATTTAAATTATCACTTTTTAAAATCATTTCCGAAGAGACTAGTTAAACTAATCTCGATAAAAGCAAAATAAAATCGCATATTAAAATTTAATAAATTAAACGCATTATTAATTTAATTATATCGCATATCACTCAGATTTGCGTAGAAAAGAACTATAGAACATAATTTTGCCGGTAGCCAAAATATCTGCTCTCATCATTTTGTTTAAAGAAAATAAATTTCAATTTTTATATTTTTACACAAGAAATAACGAATCAGATATAATGAGAAAGCTCACTTGATAAATATTCAATTTGAATTTCAATAAATTATGATTATAGTAATAATTTTTTACTCCTGGGTCAATTTTTGTAATAATTTTTCCTCAAAGGAAACAAAAAGCAGAATATTAATATACTACAAAATATAAACAATTTTCCCTTCTTAATATAACATTAATCATGAAGTGTTATTTCGTCGAATTTAAATTTTAAATACATTTTGCGAAAAAATTACTTGAGTTTCCAGTAATTATTTTTCATAAGAAGCATTTACAAAATGGTTTGTTATTTTACAATGTGATTCAAAATGATATCATGAAAAATATTTTTAAAAAATTAGGATTTATAAACTATTCTTTAAATTTTTACTTTGTTACAACAATCTTAGATGAACATTTACAGCCAAACTGCCACTTTAGACATAAGGAACTGTTACTAGAAAAGGGGATAAGCATAATTTTAAGTTTTTAAAAATGACGTAAATTCGAATGTTGCAAGCTCTTAATCTATTCTGTCGCTGCTTTCTGCATACAAATTCTAACTTGGCGGCGCCACTTCCTGGACTCAATAAGTAGGCGCGTAATTCAAAGGAAAGAGACTCGTGACGAATCACTTTGTTACAAAAGTCGAATTAAATTTATTTCATATTATATTAGGTTATTTTTCCAACAGTGACATTAAAAATGAGATTGTTAAATTAGATTCCAGGCTGCTAAAAAAATTTGTTTTACTTTGCATTGCGATGTTTTCGATTATCGATCATTGACCGTCAAAAGAGAAAAAATCTGTTGATGTAAAATTTCCCTGCTGCGGGAGGAAAGTGTATGGAGAAAAGTACACCTATTTACTCGTTCTTACAAATTGCATTGACCCAATGACACAATTTTCCCTTTGCGCGAACATAAGTCGCCAATGAAAGCCCATAGAAATTACGGAATACGGGAGTGGCAGTTTGATATCGGCCTACACGTTCTACCAAGTATAAAGGGTTCAAGGACCCCATTGCTTGGAAGAAATGTATAGAACGCACCAGATCACTACTTTTTCCACAGAGAAGAAAAAGTGCAAGATTCACTTCGTAAAATCTAGGTTTTCACTTCTCTACTAATTTCATCGTAATATATACCAACATAGAAAGTGCTATTAAACAAACAGTGATATTTTTTATTTAATTATTTATTTACTTATTGTTTTAAATAGCCTTACAAAATAAAAATGCAATCGCCGATTTTATTGATCTTGATATATATATTGTATGGGACTTCAAACTAAGAAAATCTTATTCTATTAATGTTGGATGTGATGTTAACAGGGATCAAACTTACAATTGAAATGGTGCTTTTGGTTGATATAGAAAAACAAGATCTTTTTAAATATAATAATAGAGAAGATATCGATCGCGAACTAATTGGAAAAATTTTCTAAAAATTGCCTAAAGGCACAATTAAATGACAATTATTTTTTAAACTTTTGATTTTATTAAAACTTATTGAAAAGTTTTTATTGATTCCTTTATTAATTTTGTAAATTTATTTCATTTATGTAAACTTCGTTTCCTGATTCCTGGTTCCTAATACCTGTTGAACGAGTCATCGTGGGAAATTATAATTTTATTCTAAGGATGATTATGACGTCTATTGTTTATTGGAAAATAATAATTATCTACAGAGATTCAAGAAAATATTTCAAATTTTACCGCCTATTTTGATATGTTATTCAACGACCAATCAGAAACCGAAACATATTCCATATTCCTAAAAATCCATGGCCCAAGGATATTAATTTGTTATTTATTATGTCTTATGACGAGATTTCTGCGTTAATATATTAGAATTTGAATCATCCTACAAACCTGGCAAGAATTTTATACAATTTTTGGATTTAGTCCCGTTGTGTTTTTTGACATAGTCACATCATTTTCATTTATACAACATCTGGATTAAATAATAATTTATTATCATCAAGGAATAAAAGGGTTTCAAAAAATACCCTTACAATACGTCCCTGGATCAACACACAAAAATTATGTTTGATAGCAGAAGACAAAAGAAAACCGGCACATGGTAACCACATGGTGGTAACCAAAGTAAGAAAAATGTTTTCACCGGTCTTTTTTGTCGGCAACCTTCAAGTGCTCAACATCATTTACAAAATTTTGATTTTTGTTATAAGTGATAAAATAAATATTTTATTTTGTGTGTTTTTTATGTCTCGTGACCTGTGTATATTGAGAACATTTCATTTGGTGAGAATGAAAAAACGAGAAAATTGATATTACTTTAATTTTGGTATTGTCAGCCATTTTCAATTTTTTATAAATTTCTCTTATTTATTTAAATTTGTGATTTATTCCTACATGTTTTAATTATGTGTTTTTTCCCTTATTTAAAATGTGTATTATTAAAAAATCATCATTGACCCTTCTCCATTATTAATATTGATTCTAATTTATTATTGACTGAATTTCTAATTTATTAATTTATTTATTACATTTTAATCGATCTTGGAATTTTGCAACAAGAGAACACAAACGTATCGTTTATCGTTTGATTTGTCCATTTTGTATTTTAATCATCCATTTTGAAAATTATGTTGTAAATCAAAAATGTTTAATTAAATTGAAATTTATCTTTTATAATTTTCGTGAATTTATTGTGTTGATTTAAATTACTTTACATTATTTTTTGTGACAATTTTTGCAGCATTTTTCCGTGAATGCCCCCCCCCCTCGCTAACGATTTATTTTGAATACAGTGGGCTAGGATCGACAAAAAGTGGCCAAAAGTCGTATATTATTTTTAGCTTTAAATTTTTTTTTTCAATGTTAACACTTGAAAGTATTTAATTAAGAAATATAAAACATTTTATGATTCTCATTATATGCATAACTAATGCAGGATCTTAAATGTTTAAGACAATTTCTGTACGAACTCAATTTTGTAAAAGTCAATATTTTTTATATTCCTGATAAAAAAATTTAGCCTAATATTGTTTATTTCTGTCGAATACACTTTAATATAATGGAAAATAATGTATATAATAATTTCATACATGTAAAATTATTTTTTTGCACTTTTAAAATTCAAAAAAATTACAATTTTAAAAAAAGTACTTTTTTAAGTTTAATGTTTCCACGTGTCTCCACTAGATAAAAAAATAAACATACGTCATGGAAGCTTGAGATGTCTACTTTAGTAGAAATTTGCGCACTTTTGCGCATATTTATATTTTATTGTTAAAAATAACAATTAGTTATCGAAACGCATGGCAACACCATATAAAGCGTGTGACGTAAATTGTTAGTGTATAAAAGGAAATATATCAAATAAAATAATGCAAAGTACAACAATATCCACAAAAATATAACCGTAGGCAAAATTACCAAAACTTTCCGAATTTTTCAAAAAAAAAATTTAATTTCCTTAAGTTTCCAAAAATTATTTAGAATTTGTTACAGTAGCAAGAGTAAAAAAATGTTACATCAATTGGCAGAAATGCAGTGGTCCTTACTGTTGCATAAAACAAATGAAAAAAAAAAATTAAGAACAGAAAATAAAAAAAAAATAAAAGGGGTCTTGTCCCTATAACCTCCTCGTGGTGGATCCCGGAAACTGCAATTTTAAAAGAATTTTGTAGGCTAAAAATGGGTGTAATTATTTATGTAAAAGTTTTAAATCTTTATAAAAAATAACAATATTCGTATTATTTTAGCTTTACTTTCTTACTGCCAATTACAAACTTTTCACCCATAACCTTCAAATCGTCGGCCATTTTGGATCTGTCACTTTGAATTTTAAAAATATGATGTTAGATTCGTAATCAGCAACATGAAATATCCCTTAGTAACAAGTTTCAAGCAAATCCAATAATTTTTTTAAAAATTCGATCCGACATTTTGGATCCGCCATTTTGAATTTTGAAAATCTGAAATCAGATTCGTAATTAGCGACCAAAAAAATAAGTATATGGAGTTTTGATGGGGAAAAAAAATTCTTTCTAATTTTGGCCACTTTTTGTCGATTCTGGCCCATTGTGGAATAGCCGAGATTATAAAGTCGTTGCAATTTATTATTAATATTTTGTGTGATCAGTCGATCTGTCGACCGCGGATAATTTTGTTAATTTCTTAATGTAGCAACGTCAGTGTAACCTTAAATTTGTTTTCTTTTAATTAAAATTTTTAAAAAGGGTAATTTTAAATTAATAGTTTATAAATAATAAATTTTGTTTAAATTAAACATTTAATCAATTTTTAATTATTATGAATCAGACAGTAAGTATTCAAAAAATTAGTCTTCTATCTCCAATGTTTTGTCGTTAGCCATTTAAATATATCATTGGGGTAAAATTCGTATAGCGATCCAAGTGAGGAAAAAAGTTTCTCTTATATCGGACTGTAACTTCCACTTAGTTTAGTCCTATGGGTGTAGTATATTGGACACGAAGGTTTTATCAAAAACTGTAGGAGGGGAAGAAGGTTGAATTTTTTTTAGAAAAATGTGAACAGTAAAGTTTTGAAAAGTATTAACATTTTAGCAATAAACTGAAAAAATTTTGATCTGCATGTTTTCAAAATCGGACATTTAGATAGAAAGAAGCAAGGAAATACCCAAAAAGATAGAGCAAATTCAAATTGGATAACCTTATTGGTTTTCCGTAGGAACATCCAAAAAAAGATCATATAATTTAGAAGTAACATTTTCGGAATTGTAATTGAACACAAATGGGGGGAACACAAATTGGGAATAGCACAACCTGATTTGCGTTAGAACAGAGATATAGCGCATGCGCAACGAATTGTATTGTGACACACTGTATGAAATTTGTTTGTTTCCCAAACCTCAGCGTTTTGTAAATACTCCAACCGGGTTTTATAGATGGCGCTAGAGATCCTGTTGATAACACTAGAAATTTTTTTCCGTGCAGTCGTAGAAAAGATATTTTAAAAGAATATTTTACTTTACTCACAATTTCTCTAATATTTATTTAAGTTAAATATATATATGTTACGGTTAATCTGCGGGAACCGGGCATTGTCGAGATTGCCCAAAATCTTTGGGCATTGTCAACATAGCCCTGTTTTTTCGTTCAATGTCGAAAATTTTTTACAAAATGATGTTTTCCAGGCAATGTCGACAATGCCCGATCCATTTTGGGCAATGTTGAAATACGAAAAATTTTTTAGTGAAAAATAATTTTCAGTCGAAGTAAATACTTAAGCATTTGTTGAAACTGAATAATTCTGTAATATAATCAATTTAATATTGTTTACTAAATTCTCAAGTGTCTAAATCTACTGACTGACTAATGTAAATAAAAGTTAATATTATTGTATTTACAGTCTTGTATTTAAATCTATTCCAACTTTGATTATATTGATTAGTTCGCAATTAATTGTCTCCGGTGAAAGACTCGAATTTCGTCGGTAAAATGGAAATTTTAAATCATAAAAACCTATTCAATTCTCTCTTAACGGAGTGAGTTTCACAAGTGCGAAGAAGCACTTATTAACGTCAAAGATGTCTCCAAAGGAACAATAAGTTTGAGAGAAGCTGCTGCGGTAAATAGTGTCTTCGGTGCTTAGGGTTACGCCAGATGTAACTATAAGACAAGATGCGCACAAAATAAGTGCAAATGTTTTCGAAACAATAAAAAATACACCTCAAAATGTCACAGCAGCTTCACATGTAAAAATAAATAAATAAATATTTCGGACAAATTGTTTGATTTTATGCTACTGATCATTATAAGCAACATTGCCCAAAAATGAGTGGGCAATGCCGACAATGCATTCTTAATCTAAGTAAATATTGAGTTGTGACGAAGGATAAGGTAATCAACGCAACTCAATAGCAGTTACAAACGTAAAAATAACTTTTATTACTATAAAGAATAAGTTGCGAAGCAACAGAAATATTTATAACTATTTTAAAAAAAAAATTTCCAAAAAAGTATTACTATTTAGGCGAATGTAAATTAAGTTCAGACATAACTAATATAAAAAAAATGTTAATTGAAGCTTTTGATAAAGATGCCGTTGAAGAGGTAAAGTATGAAGTTTGGATGCAAATCGATAGGTATACGTTACAAACTCTTCTACTGAAAGTTGATAAATTCGTAGAAGAATTTTGTGATCGCTTAAATAAGCTAAAGACGCAGGATTTTATCCTCAAATAATAAGCATCTTATTTTAAAAGCCTGAAAGAAAACTTAAAGGAAGGAGAATTTAATATTTCATTTGATTTCCCTGAAAATTATGCTTTCATTGATCAGAATGCTGCCCAGGTTTTTCACTGGAATAATAACCATAAGAGATAAATTAATGCATAAGAAAATGGCTATTATTTCAGATAATTTGTTACATGGCACAGATAGCATCTATGAATATCAAACTATCATCCTGCAATATTTGAAATTGAATTTTGATGTGAAAAAAGTTTATTACTTTTCAAATGGGGCAAATAGCATTTTAAAAATAAAAATTAATTAGCAAATTTTCAAGCCTATGTGAAAATTTTTTATATTCCTGATGAATCGCAAACACTGAACATAAAATGGATTTTACATCAAAAGTCCAGGCAAAAAAAATTTTTTATCCAATCTATCCCCAATTTTTTTTGAGATGTCTTATATGTTGCTAATTTATCAGCCAAGAATTTTTGAATTTTATAAAAAATTAGCAGTAGGGGAGGAGGTAAAAGTTTTGAGTTTTTCGCTGACACGCCATACTTTGTTTATTTATTATACTTAAACGAAAAAAAAATTTCTGGACATGATTCCTTTAGATTTTTTCATAATCTTTCGATTGGCGTATTCCATTTAAAAAAAATTTGTTTTGACCAAAATTTTTGAAAATTAAAAATAAATTTTGATTTTTTCATCTTTGGGCACGTTTTTTTATTTTATTTTTATTGGAAAGCTGAGATTTTTTCCCACAAAATACTTAATTTTCAAAAAACCTTTTTTTTGTTTCCGAGAAATGAAATTTTAAAAATCGCGCTGCAAATCAACGAAAAGCCACTCTGCCTCGCGCCACTCTATTCAGCAATGTGCGTAAATAGTTTATGGTTAGAACGTTATATTGAATTTCTGTCTGCATTTTACAGGGTTGAGACTGTCATTAAAATAACGATAAATAAAAAAAAAGATAAAAAATCCCTATTGTCAAAAACACCGGTGAATGTTTATTAAAATTAATTTAAATTAATTGTGAAAGATTATTATTTTAACAAGAAAAATAAACTGCAGTATTTAAGTTGACCTTTAATAATCTTTAGCTATATTTTATTTTCTACTCGTATCATAATCATAAAAATATTTTTGATGATTATATTCAGTGTCTACGCAATTTCATATTGTAGTAAGCAATTACAGAAATGTAATATTTTATAAATAACTATTGATTATTTGTTTTTCATATTGAAATTCTATACTAATTTCATTATTTTAGGTGCAGTTGTGACTGATAAAATGAAAATCGTGAAGTTAAAACTGTCAATGTTTGTGGCATTGCACTGTTCAGTGAAAATCATGGACTACTTGGAGGAATTTTCAATAATAATGGAAAAAGAATCAATTTTGAAAAATATTAGGCTTTAGGATCTCAAAATGTTTCAAGATAATATCAAATGTTAATAGCAAAATACGCGAGACTGTGTATTCATTATTTTAGCAAAAAGCATAAAAAACGATAACAGACTTTCTTGGCCATGGTTGTATAAAAAAATATAATCTGTCCTAATCCTATACTGTGAAAATTGTTTTTGAAAAAGATGAATTTTTAAATAATAAATTGGATGATTTTCGTCCTCGAACTCTTGTTTCAATAGGACGTAGTCACTTCAATCACATTGTATTACAGTCAGGACGAGCTTACACTGCTGCATATGTGATGTTTTGTTTGAGCAAATCGAGCGCTTCCTATTAAAGAAGAACTTGAGTACCATCCAACTATACTAAAGAAGCATCAAAGTTATTTAGCATTCTTAGGTTCTGTATAAAATGAAAAATACATTATGGAAAAGTACCTCACTACCATTCTCGTATAGGTAGCCGGATAAACTATTGGTACTGGAACCGATAGAACTTGTGGATAAGTTGGTTGCCTCCATTACTTTTCACTTTTATTTATCACCCTAGATCTACGTTCTAACACTAAGTTACTTCCCTTCTTTCTCCATGACTTACCATGGCTGAATAAATTTAATTATTTTATACCACACATGCTCGAAAAACTCGTTTTATTGATAGTGTGAAGCAGGTTGTAACTCAAGTTTACATGTTAGCTAACGTCAGAGGGAAATAAACTTGACAGACAGGGAAATAAAAGCTTGCGCCACGTTTTAATCGACTGTCCTGGTTACCATGCAGATAGATTAAAATATTTTCACCACAAAACTATAAAATCTATTCTGAATGACTCAAATGAAATTGATGACAATTGGCTTTAATAATCGGAAGTTTACTTACAGTAGACGTCATCCAATTTTTTTATCTAAACTCCGTAACTAGGAACACTTATAAAGTTATGACATAAAATATAAATTTACCGATAGTCGACACTCTTTACAATGGTTGATGTCTTCTTCTCAAATGACTTCTGGCGCAGCCAACTGTCAAAACAATAAACATGAAGTAGAAAATAATGTAAAGCACGAAACGATATGGTCCGAGTTGTATAAATCTTAAGGGTGGTTCACGTTATTCAGATACTCAGCATCCTAGGCTCCTTCCACTTGTAATATCTCGAGGAGAAAGGAAAAGGAGATGGGTAGTCAAGTGAGTCAAGTCTTAGTTATTATCGTGAATAGGATTCATGGTTGTAGGTAAACCGTCTTTCATACACGGTGGGTCGGAACCAACTTCAACCCAAAGGTCGGCGCACTTCCAATTTTTTTGTGGATTTCTTTTCTACTATGTCTCCTGAGTAATTTAAGACCAAAAAGAAAAAAATCGTTAGACTAGTTTTTGAGAAAATCGATTTTTTGTATCTTTAATCCATGAAATACTGCTTCTCAGATACAACTTCAACAAAAAGTTCTGAGAACTTCAAATTTTCTTGTAAATTTTATTTCTACATTATTTGTAGTAATTTTAGATAAGAAAGAGAAAGATTAGTTAACTAAATTTAAAGGATATAATCGATTTTTTACATTAGTTTTTGCTGAAAATTCTATTTTTTAAATGAATTTGTATTCGATCGTAATTTAATTTTTTTAACTATCATTAATTTTTACATAAAGTAAATATACAAATCAAAGTTTTTAATACTTCGTTTTAAAAATAATAATTTTTGTATCGTTGAATCAAAGAAATTAATGGAAAATTTTAACTAATAATTAAAGAAACCATTGAAAAGAATAGTTGACTTTTCAGATATGAAGACTGTTATATTCACATATAGCACGCAGTAATTTTGAAGAATATTCTGGATGACCACGTGATAGTTTATATTTTTGCCAAACACTATTAAAATCGAAGTGGACAGACTCCATCGCTTGTTCACTGTAAACTCCAAGCCCCATTTGTGTTCGGTCGCAAAAATCTTCTACGTGGAAAAACACAGCATGCACTTTTGGTGTAATGGATACGTTTAAACCGCAGATTATAAGGAGAAAATTGCAAGCTTCAAAGAAAGTTACATTGGTTTAAACGTATCCATTTCACCAAAAGTGCATGCTGTGTTTTTCCACGTAGAAGATTTTTGCGACCGAACACAAATGGGGCTTGGAGTTTACAGTGAACAAGCGATGGAGTCTGTCCACTTCGATTTTAATAGTGTTTGGCAAAAATATAAACTATCACGTGGTCATCCAGAATATTCTTCAAAATTACTGCGTGCTATATGTGAATATAACAGTCTTCATATCTGAAAAGTCAACGATTCTTTTCAATGGTTTCTTTAATTATTAGTTAAAATTTTCCATTAATTTCTTTGATTCAACGATACAAAAATTATTATTTTTAAAACGAAGTATTAAAAACTTTGATTTGTATATTTACTTTATGTAAAAATTAATGATAGTTAAAAAAATTAAATTACGATCGAATACAAATTCATTTAAAAAATAGAATTTTCAGCAAAAACTAATGTAAAAAATCGATTATATCCTTTAAATTTAGTTAACTAATCTTTCTCTTTCTTATCTAAAATTACTACAAATAATGTAGAAATAAAATTTACAAGAAAATTTGAAGTTCTCAGAACTTTTTGTTGAAGTTGTATCTGAGAAGCAGTATTTCATGGATTAAAGATACAAAAAATCGATTTTCTCAAAAACTAGTCTAACGATTTTTTTCTTTTTGGTCTTAAATTACTCAGGAGACATAGTAGAAAAGAAATCCACAAAAAAATTGGAAGTGCGCCGACCTTTGGGTTGAAGTTGGTTCCGACCCACCGTGCATATGTGGTTAGTATTTGGTGTATAGATTAAAATAACTCATTGCCCAGGAATACCACAAGCAAACAGAGAGCATAGCCAGCACTCATTCACTCCCTTACTTGGGACCTTCCATTCGGTTAATTCATAGGAAGTGATCACATAGATATTGCATGAATGGTCAGAAGAAGCCGAATAAGTAAGAGCTCACGGCATAATATTATTTATTATCTAATTACATCACCCGAGACCATAAAGCCTCCCCCCAACTCCTTGACGATCTCTTCGTCAGGATTGTACAGGAGCTCATCTAAAGAAACCTTTCTCGGTTTAACACCGGGAGACCTTTTTTCCAGAAATTTTATGAAGTCAGGTCTTACGTGCTCCATTAGTGGGCAGTCAAAAAGAATGTGGTCGAGATTTCTTCACGCTGACCCACACCTGCAGACCAGTTCTGCATTATATTGGAATCTGCTTAGATGATCCGTTGTCGGAATGTGAGTAGATCTAAGCCTGTTTATTACAACTATTTCCCTACTACGACGCGAGATAGACTTGAATAGGAGGATAAAAAAATACGGTTGGAATAATTGTTAGTTTCGCGGTCGCATCTACCCTCTCGTTGCTCACTAGGCCAGAGCGCCTAGGGACCCAGAGAAAGTCAACCAAGCTGTATCTAGGAGAGAAAACTATTATAGTGTGGTTGTAGGTGTAGGTGCGTGAAAATTTTGTATATAATTTCAGCGTTATCTTTAAATTTTAGACAGTTGGTTATTCTATTTAGGGCTAATAAAGAGTCTTATAATTAAAGCTTGAGGAATTTGTTGATTTTCTATGTATCCCAGAGCGCTGAAGATGGCGTATAATTTAGCAGTTAGGATCGAGGTACCATACTGGAGAGGAGTTCTAGATAGGTAGTTCCTGCTCTCAACATAAATAGCCCCAGAAGCCTTAAAACATTTTTTATTATATGAAGCATTAGTGTAGATAAAAGTATGGGTAGGATAATTCTTATTAATGAATTCCCTGAAAACCTCCTCAGCGTGAGGGTGATCTTTTAATTCATAACCTAATATAGGATCACACCTCACCGGGGCCGAAATAGCCTTCCATTCCCAATCGAAGTGCGAGGGTGTACAGGTTTTGTAAAAAGATTGAGACACGGGTTGGATCCTGTTAAAGGTGTTGTGTAAGGAATATTTAGTTTTATACTCCTTGGTAACGCGTTGTGACAATCTTTTCTGCAATAATTGAAGTTTTGGAATGAGAGGATTATCTCTCCATTTGATGTTCCTCAACATGAAGGAGTTTGATAGGTGATTCTACGAAGAGCGAGGGGTGCTCCTTGTCTACGTTATTTCCTACTGCCTTTCTGGAGATTAGGAAGAGATATATATAGGATTTATACATTCCAATTCTCAAGAATGGGTGACCAGAAGATCATTGGCTATTTTCTAGGTAGAGAATGTAACTATGATCTGATTTTTACCGTTAGCTGTTATAATTCGATGAGGATCACCCACGATTTTTTCAAGAAGCTCCGCGAATGCGATGCGGTTGTATCTCCCCAAGTTTTTTTCAGGAGTGGAAGACTCCGTGCTTCGTGCTGTATTTCAAGGTCATCTGATGTGGGTTGAACTGAAGACGAGGGAAAATCTAGCACTATGGCTGCTGGTTCAATAGAGCCAGGTATGAAAGAAATGTGTTCATTTTGTAGTTGATTAGAAAAAAATTTTTTTAATGATGGGTTTGATTTGATTCTACTGTTTTTTTGTCATACCCTGGTTCAAGTTGTACGTGTGTTATTATTTTTTTAACTCTTCCGCGTGACATAGTACCAAGTGTATTTCCAGAGTGAAGTTGGGTCAGGTCGGTGGAGTCCTTGTGGATACTTGTTGTTGAAGACATTTTTAACTTACAAAAAGAGACTAACGATAGGCGCAGCCGAGAGCAATTTCTATAGAAAGCTAAATATTTAAATAGAAAACAATTCCACTCTAAAGCGTTTTGTTTGAGATTCTAATGTTGGTTAGATATATTAATGAGTTAATCAAATATTATGGTGATTATATGAAATTTTGTAAACAAAATAAAAAATAAAATGTCTCCTGGGCAATAGTTTATATTTTATTTAATTAGTTTAGGTGTAATTTAATAGGTAGAAATTTTAAATTAAAATAATATAAAATAAAAAATTTTGTTCTATGTTAAGAAATTAAAAGTGTAAATATAATCGTTAAATATCAATTCGTTTCGTGTTTGGTTTATTTCTATTTAGTATGCAATGTTGTTGTATGTGATTAGACAATGCGCAAGGAGAAGAGTTATAATGTAGCGGTTAGATTTAAATGGATAAAAATAAGGAACGATATTACCTTGGTTGAGTTTAATTATTCAATTTGTAATTTAACTTATGTTGCGTAGTTTAAAAATTGATAAAATTCGATGGTACACTGTTAGTTGAAGTTCGATGATATTTTCAATAAATGTAGCTTATTCCAGCACTATTATAGATCTGACATATATAACCTTTACTCAGAGGTTTGTTCCTTGGCGAAATATAATTGAAGTTGTAGGTTTACAAGCAGAAGCACTTTTATTATAATTGCTTCACAAGTGCACAATTTCAATATAAATAGTTTATCTATGCAAGTTGTAAATTATTTCGAGTCGTTCACTATATTCAAAAAGCCATGTGAGATGGTTTTTCACATAAGTATATTAACTAGGTCTTTACTACAAGACGGTCAAATCGACACCTCCAATGGTTGATTTAGGAATGATTTTTCTATCGAATGTTCATCTTGCCGGTAAAACTCATCGAGCACGCTCCGTTGCTATGACAACATTCAGGGATCAAATTCGCGCCAGTTTTTTAATTCTAGTCGACTCTAGGAAAAGTTTTGTTTAATACTTTAAAATAATATTTCCTGTTACAAAGTATTTTTTACATCTAAAATATTCAATAAAAATAAAAACATCTTAGATAGCATCCTTCAGAACACGTCATGTCCCTAGCGGATTGTAAAACCGAGATCTGACAACCCAGTCAAGGTTTAGTCAAGCTTCGGTTTAAGGCATTAAATTCCAAAAAATAATTAAAATATGGTAAAAAATGTTATTGAAAACATAAAATTAATGACTGTTTAGTTGATTTGAATAATATTATAGGGTAATTAAGCTCTTATGACTGAGCAATTAACGTGCAAAATGTAGTGTATTTACCTGTCATGGAAGCTGGCTACACCGAGAGCCAATCAGGAGGGTTAAATTTAATCCTCTGGCGTAATAAACAAGTAGGCTAAATTTTGCGCCTGCGCAGAATGTTTGTGTACATCTACGACCATGGTTGCGATAGTGACAGGTTAAAAAAGTTCGCTGGCTTTGTCGACCACGTGATCGCCTTTTCTAACCTGTCTCTATCGCAACCATGGTCGCAGATGTATACAAACATTCTGCGCAGACGCAAAATTTAGCCCACTTATTTAGTACGCCAGAGGATTAAATTTAACTCTCCTGATTGGCTCTCAGTGTAGCCTGACTCATGGTTTGTTTTATTTTGTGAATGAAAGAAAAGAAAATGACACTAAATATACTTTTTTCTTATTAAATTATTAGCAATAGTATTTATTTTTGATACTTATATAATATGATAGTACTTATTAATTGAATATATTATTAAATATAATAAATACACAAACCAGTTGGAGTTACCATGGTACGCGTATATTTCCAGTTTCGTACACGCGTTATGCAATAGATGTCATTAAGAGGACAAATGTTTTGTGCATTTATTATATTCAATTATTAAGTACTTTTATTGTATAAAAAATAAAAACTAATATTAATATTTTTCAATAGAAAAAAATACATTTTGTATATTCCAAATTTTTGTGCTCTTGAAGATATCTAATATATAGAGAAAACTTTAGGTCTAAAAGTATGGTAATTACCAAAATTTTAAAAGCACCCCACAGCACCGAAACTTTCCTAAAGATTTATTTGAAATGTTCAAAATATTTAATTGCAATGTTTAGTGAAAATTCTATAAAGATTTAAATGTCCCGATTGAACTCGTCTGATTGAACTCAAGTACACTAAACATTGCAATAAAATATTTCGAAAATTTCAAATAAATCTTTAGGAAATCTTTAGGAAAGTTTCGGTGGTGTGGGGGCAATTTATTTAAATATATAAATCATGCTTTTTTTAGATTTTTAAAGGCATCTCCTTGTATAAGCGATTATTTTTATTATGACAATTTTTTAAAATATTTTTTAATTATATTATTTCTAGAAACAGGATAAAAATGACCAAGAATTTATTAACATAAATACGTAAAATTATTTTTTGTGGCATAACGATGTATGAGGCAAGATTTACTCTGATCCAATCTTTACATGTGTATTTAAGATAGATTCCTGTTTAAGTCTAGCGTAAATTTATGAAAGCAAGGCAGAAAGTACATTTCTCTATTACTATCAAGATAGATAAATAAATTTAAGATGTTTTAAAATTTTAAACTAGGAATATATAAACTCAGTGGATACGCGCTTACTATGAATACGAAAGAAAGTAATGCTTATTTCGCAAAGTAGGAGCAATTCGTGAATGTACATACATATCCATAAAAGAAAAGGTCCTTGGTTTTAAAGCATGAATCAATTTAATAAATTATGTATTTGGGTACTTGAGCACTCTCGCGTTGTTACCTTGGGCCCATTTTCATTGAAATATACATGAATATTTACTTGCCATCCCTCATATTATTATTATTATCTCCAGGATACAAATAATTGTCTCGATCTCTTGCAAATTTCTCACCTTTTACTTGTCTCGAATACGAAATAACTCTAATAGAGTCGTGGAGTCAATGATTCGTGGTTTATGCAACACTCCTTCCACTTCTGATTTTCGGTTATCGAACCCGAAATAATTAATTCGTCATTTACTTTATATTTTGCGAAATTGTTTTTCTGAAAGAGGTGAACGGTAGTGAAATGCAAATAAGAACAGAGCTTCTATGGAAAGCTTATACACTCGAAATTTTTTAGTTCACATTGGAACGTGTCCATTGTAAATATATTACATTGATTTTTAATTATATCTGTTGCCAAATCGTTCAGTTTGGTAATACCTTCTGATATTTCCTGTACAAGTTAGGCATCAAGAAATCAGAATTATGAAGTAAAATTTTTAATAAAATTAAATAGAGGAGAAGGTTTGGTTGTGGACACCATTTTATTTTTGACTTACACCTTATACCTAAGTAGATATTCTGTGGTTATATGTATATCTGTGGATAGCTAGAAACCTTAGCTAACTACTGGCGAAGAAGTTAAATTGATTCCGTTGATCTGAAAAATGTTGTTAAAAGTTTACTAAATCGCTTATTTTCATCAAAACCAAAATTTTGGTTCGGTTGTAGACACCTTTTAAAAATCTGCTAAAAATATGAAAAAATGAATTAAAATCACTTCAGATATAAAAAAGGAACAATTTATTTATTTCAAAAACCTTCAGCGGCAAAACAACAACAGAAAATATCATTTTTCAGTTTATTTACAATGTTTGCATTTCCAGTAGCTTAGTTGATACGCATGTTGGCACACTTCAAATTCACAGGCCGATCACATATAATGCATTTGATAGAGTTTGCAGCTGTCAATTTACGTGGTAAGAGCTGCAAACAAAATATGAAAATGTCCACGTTCTCAACAGATGGCGAAGACTCCTTTATCTTAGCACGTTTAGCCGATGTTTTGGCTGCCGTTGCCTTGGCACAATTACCCAGTGGTTTTAATGTAGGATTTCGATCTCTCCTGAGTCGGTGACATCACTAAAAAAGCTAAAAAAAATAGATAATAAAAACATTTTTAATCGAAATGAAAAATTAAAAATGTTGACATCAACGACGATATTTCACGATTTGTGAAAAAAAGATAGGTGACCCCAACCAAACCATTTTGAGTGTCCAGAACCAAATTTTGATGTCCATTAATGTCCTAGAACATTATTTAAACATCCATGTCTTGATGAAATCCTTCTCTTTATTCCTCACTGTACTCTCCTAAATTTTGAAGGTAGTAATCTAGATGTGAGTCTAAAAAATGCATCTTCAAGCTCATCAAGCATCTCACCTTTCCGAAGTTAGTAATAATATTAGGTACCATTACTTCCCAATTCTCGCTTTTGTAATTCCCCAGGAAGTATTCAACAATTTCTTTTAAACTAAACCATGTAGGTTTCTTAGTTTTACTTACCTCAATGACAAATATCTCATTTTTTAATATTTTTCGAATTTGTGGATCATCAAAATATCTTCATCCATTTTTGCAATTAGAGACCTCAAGAAAATTTTGTTTCAGGTATTTGAAACAATTTCCTTTATCTAAACTCTTCATAAACTGTTTTACAGCTCCTAGCTTAATGTGCAGTGGAGGAATCAGTACGTTTAAGGGCCCAATAAGAAGGTTTGTATTAAAAAGTATTAGATTTAATCGCATCATCATATCAACTTAAGAATTAAATCCTTTTTAATTTTCTTTTTGTCCACATAACTTTAATTCCCAAATTGGGAAAAATTTCTTGTCAATTTGAATCTCTTTCTGTTCCCATTGGCGACAAAAATTTTGGCTCGTTTTATGTACAAGCATTCAGAAAATATAGGATGATTAAACTTTAATTTCGGATATTTACTGGAAATTAGTTCGCTCAATATCGCAAGTTGTACCTAATTGCGGAATTGAATTTTTCACGTTGCTTAGTCTATTTTTTTAGGATTTGAGGTAAATTTTTTTTTTTTTAACAAAAAAAGCTTCATTCAATCTGAATAAGCTTTTCCTTTACTTCTTATTTATCGCTCATGTAATTGACCGTCAATTACACACACAGAAAATTAAAAGGCATTAAAATAAGCTGCAACGCTTATTATTTTAATCCAATTTTGCTTATTCTAATCCATTTCGGTATTAAAATAAGCAAAATTAGATTAAATTAATAAGCGTTGCAACTTATTTTAATACCTTATAATTTTCTGTGCAGGTCAACAAAATTAGAATTTTTTTTTGGTGCGGTTAATGTCAAAGCTGTTTCTGATAGGTTTTTTCATGCTGAACACGAATCCGTAAACGAAAAGTTCCTATCAACTCTAGTTTTTGGGAAAAACGGGTTTAAAGAGTCAAGAAATCGCTTTTTTGGTAAACTTTAAGTACTTGTAGCACTGAAATAATAGGTCGTAGAACCTTCCACTTGGGCTTAAATTGAAGCTTAATGTTTAAACTATAATCCCCAAAAATCACGTTTCTTACTCTCTAAATCTGAATTAGTAAAAATGTTTACTGATTTAAATTAGTGACTCACTTTTTGCTTTAGAATTAGTTAAATTTTACCAATTTGTTAGGGGAGTGTCCTCGGTTGTACAGCAGGTTTCGTTTTTTATCCATAACTTTTAATTCGGTCATTCAATTTTTATTGTTGAGGTTACATTTTTAAGCTAGTGCAAATACCTAATTTTTGCTTAAGAAACTAGATTTTTTTTATTTTAAAACAGAAGAATTATGAGAGAATTTCAAAAGGTAGTGTTTTCAGACCAAATAAAATTTGACCCCGGTTGTGCAACATTTCCAAAAATTACTTAAAAATGTAAAAATATGAATAAATACAAATATAAAAGTAAATTTTTATATTACTTAATTATTATAAAAGCCTTTAACATTTACAGATTTTATAAATAATTATATGTTATATTTTATAAGTGTTTCGTTCTTGAACGACTTTGGTGAAGCTATTTTGTTTAGACCTTTCACAGTGACAATAATGAGAAATACAAAACTACTTCAATATCCGTAACATTCAATCAGATGCTTTTTAAATTACTTAAATATAAAAATAATGTCGATATTTGATCATAAAACTACAAAAAAATAGTTTTCGGGGTTCTGCATAACCGTACAAAAAAGTAACCGGGTCTGGGACAATTTTTGCAAATGACCTCATAATTTGTTTCGATTCAATTATTTTACAAAAATTCCTTTTGCATCATAAAATAGAGGACTAAAATTGAGTTTCAACATATTTTTCAAGCTCGTTAGATTTGCTTGATAAACAAGTAAATAAATTAATTGTTACAAAACGGGAAAAATCATTACAGCGTATTTTTTCAATATTTTAACAATAAGTTTTAGTATTCGAGAAGGTTCTCAAATATATGAAAATTGATTACAAAATTGCAAAAGAGGTTTCAATATGAATTTTTATAAATGTTAATAATCTAATGTTTATATAAGCCTATACCCAAGTAGAAATATCCGTAGCTCGCCGTAATTAAACACCGGCATGGTACTGATCCAATACTGGCTGTCGCTATTGACTTTCAGTACTGGCAGTGTACTGACTAATACACCGAATCAGTACTATGTCGGAGGTAAAAAAATATTAAAACCAGTACTGGCAGTACACTGTCATTCACACCGAATCAGTACTATGTCGGTGATAAAAAACATTAAATGAAAAAGTCTTTAAATTATTTCAATAGGTAGAAAACGATGATTTTTTATTTAAAAAAATGTATATTAATTTCTTTCGAATACTTTCCCTCAAAATTTTGGATGTAATTGTAATGTATTATTATATACCTATATAAAATATATTTATGTTTTTTTAGTTATTTTAGTACTCATTGAAATATGTGCATTAAGTTATTTATCATGCATACAATAACAATAAGTTGAGAATTTTTTTCTAATAGTTTTAAAAATAAAGCAAATGTAATTTTTTCACTGTAATTTTTAAATATTATTAATAATTAAATATTAAATTTAAAAAATTTTTCACCATTCATATTTTACAGTCGTCTTTTATTAACTTATTTTTAATTATGTAATTCATCAATCATTTTTGTCTGTTTTAATATTATTTACGGTAAACTACTTCAAGTCAGCACTTCAAGCCAGCGCGGCTGTGCGGTATGCGTATCTGACTTGCGTTCTAAGGGTTTAGGGTTCGATCCCCCATGCGTGCGAGATTTTTCGTTCTTAGTTTTAAGTGTTATAAGTACAATATTTGTTCATGTGTAATATCAATTATTAAATAATTCTTAAATTAAGTATAAGTGCAAAGTAAAAAAAATTAAATATTATGAATTTAAAAAAATAAAAAAATTTACAACACAAATTATTTTTTGTAAAATAATTTATTAAAAATAAAATAATTTAATTAATATAAATGATAATTATTATTTTAATTATTTATTGTTAATAATATTTTATATATTCTAAATAACATTAACTATTATTGGCTTCACATTACCTGTTCGTGGTAAAAATGGGAGTAATAAGCTAATAAGGATGAAATTTGCATTGGAAAGCGTGTTTTAGCATTTTGTAAAAAAGTGAGATTTTAAGTCCGGATGAGTACTTTGCCAGTATTATGCCAGTATTATTCTAGTACTACGTTAGTACTGGTGAGCGGGACAAAATCAGTACTGGACAGCGTTACCAGCCAGGGTTGGTCCACTACTGGCCCAGTACGGCAGTCAGTACTATTATACTGACTGGCAGTGCTGGGTCAGTACTATGCCAGTGGCACATTTCTACTTGGGTACAAACACCTAAATGATTGTTGGCAGATACGTTGATGCGTATATAATTTAATTTATGACAATATTTGCTATTGATATTGTAGTACACAAATAAAACATAAACTATCTGTTCGAAACGTGAGAATCGTGCATCTAATAATAGAAGTTGATGATAATCGAAAATACTAATGTGTTCCTGTATTTTAATAAAATTATTTTAAAAATTCATGAAATATATAATTTTGCCCATGTTTTCTACATCAAAATAAATTATGTAACTTTTTCTAATTTTCAAAATAATCGTAAGTCTCCTTCTTCTTAGACTTGAGTAACAACTATAGGGAGTCCTTTATGGACTTCATCGGGAAGGAAGCAATAAATTTCTTTAACTCATTTGATTGATTTAAGTGGAACATTTCGAGGTGAAAAATATTTTAAATTAATTAAATTTGTTGAAAAATTAAGAAAATTTTTAATAATATTGGATAAAACATATTTATATATACCAATCGATTCGTTTTAATGCAAGGAATACAATTATTTTATGTATTAACTTGAATTTAAATAAAACAAAATTTTTTAGCTAAAATGTGAATTTTTGGAAAAAAACGATAAAATATTTTTTTGGGCATTTTTTAAAATTCTTGTGTCCACTTCGAGATATTAATCCATTAAAACCTGTTAAAGTAATCGTGTTCACAAAAAGAAATCCATACACCCATATATAAATATATACATCCGGACAATAATTTTAATAATTAATTTTTTTAAATTTTACAAATGAAAGGACTTTAATGCTTCCTCCACGAGAAAACAAAAATTTTATTTTTTTCAATTCAGTAAAAATAGTTTCTGAATTCATTTTTTAAAATTTTGCAATTTTAATCTTTGGATGGGCTATTTTAATCTTTGGATTAAACTGTTGCATCTTTAATCCATTTTGGAATTGAAATAATACCCTAAAACTTACTATGTTGCTTCCTCTTTAGTTTAGATTTCATACTATGGATCTATTGGAAATTGTTTTTGCTTTCACATCCATAGTTATAAAGCAACAATTTTCAATCATCAAGATAAGAGGGTCGCTTTTCCGAAAACATGAACGTACTAAAAGAGATTTTGTAGAAAATACAAATAAAACAAATAAATTGAGAGGATCAAGAGTCAGTTAAGCATCCAAGCATGAGGCACTCATTCATGCAGTACAACACTTTCTTTTGGTTAGGATCGTCTCGCCTCACGAAAAAGAAGGTGAGAAAAGAGAACGAGGAAACTGTTGAGGGCTATGGCATTGGTGCTAGCTCATCGACCTCATGGATATAGGTCGATTGTGGGCGCACGCAATCGTCACAGCGATTTTGAAAAATAGCCGGCCTACTTGCAGGGATCGAGTACTTTCACGGTCGTTAACCACGCGAGATCATTGTACTCGCGCAACTACTCCAACATTGAGATTTTGATCACAAAAAGCGGTTTCCACGATCGAGACCTAGACCTACCGAAACGAATCATTACCCCAAATGGATTCTTGTTATTTTAACTAAAATTAAGCAATAAATCTTCATTGAGTTTGTTAAAAGAAAAAAACTTAATCAGACTCCTTAGACATATTTAAAAAAAATGTAAACTACAAACTTTATAAATATTTCCATTTCCAGCAAAAAATTAAGAAAAATAGATTTTGATAATTCAATGTAAGTTGAACAGCAATGTAAATAGCAAATCCAATAAAAATTCCCCAAAAAATGAAGTGTTATTTCTGCTTATGTGAAAATACTATTTAAAATTATTCTTTTCATATGTATTGTTCAAATAGACAAATCGAAAATGAAAGTTTATTTTAATGAGAAAAAGTAGTATATTTGATTTATAATTATTCCAAAAGAAAGTTAACGAATTTTCTATAATAGATAAATCAAATAATATTAAAAATTTTTAATTTATAAATAGGGCCTTATTCTGATAAACATACATTATGAATCATTAGATTTTAAAACAGATATCTATAATTTAATTAAAAATATCTTGACTATTCATAGATTTAGTTTATTTATTAAAGTACAGCAGTCAAAAATTTTTTTAATGTAATTAACAATTAGAATTTTTTTTAATAATTATGGTATATAAACATTGATATAGTTTACAAAATTGCTAAATTCCGAATTATCCATAGTAAGACGAATGTAGGTGGTTGTTGACAAATCGGTCTGGAGGTCACAAATTTTACTCGTTTTCAATTTTTTTAATGAAAGGTTAAGAAATTACACAACGATGAAAAGACAGAAAAAATATTTATGCAAGTATAATTTTTATAAAAATTCAATTATAGTAATCGAAATAATATAGTAATTATTTAAGTAATTTTAATCGAAACAGCAATACCTTTCAGCAGCATGTGATTATTAGGTATACACAATGTTAATTTTTTACCACTTTTCTCGTAAAACACTGAATAAATTAAGCTAGAATTTTGTAGAGAATTCTAAATTTAAAAATGAATGGTTTTATAAGAATTTTTTTCACGAAACCAAAACAGAACTTTTTTTGTTATTAGCCTACCCCCACAGCACCGAAAATTTCCTGAAAATTTAGTAAATATTTACTTGCAATATTTGGAATATTTAATTGCAATGTTTATTGAAAGTTTTGTAAAGATTTAAATGTCCCACTTAAATAAATGTTTTGCGCGAAACTTTCCTGAACATTTATTTAATCGGGACATTTAAATCTTTATAAAATTTTTCACTAAATTTTGCAATTAAATATTCCAAATATTGCAAGCAAATATTTACTAAATTTTCAGGAAAGTTTCAGTGCTGTGGGGGTAATGCACATACATTTAAATTTTTAAAAACAAAAGAACATAAATTTTAACTATGTTCTACCTCTCTAATTCTAATGAAACTTTAGTTACTTTTTCTACAATAGATAGCGGATTCACAGAAAAATGTTGACGATAGTACCAAAATATTAAACTTTAAAATAATTCAAGAAAATTTTAAAAATTTTTTTCCACAAAATTTTTTGAAAAAAAATTGGGTAATTTTTTTTCTAATCGCCTTATTGACAGCTATAACATAATTTTTTCATTAAATTTGGTTTAACCGTTTTTAAGAAAATCAACTTTTTGTATTTTTGGATTTACCCCCATAATTCTCCTAAAAATTAATTTTAAGGGTTAATACTTTAGAAATTTCATTCGTACATAAACATTGACACTCAGGAAAAATTACAAAAAATCGGTGCCAAGGCTCGGAACACACATGCTTATCCTGCTATGTCCATTGAACCAACATTATATAAAGAAGCGCATTTTGTATTCTAAAACTTATTAAAGTTATCTATCAATCAGAAATTGATTGAGATAATCTACCAGGGTCAGTACAAAATAATCTCAAACTTAACCTAAAGAAGGTTTGGATTTGGAATATCAGATTACTTAATATTAAATTAAATTTATAAATTATTTTCTGAGCAAGAACTAAGATTAAAATTTTAGACAATTCAAACAATTTTAGAGGTACGTATTTATCACTTTTGTAAATACTTTACGCGCAAAAAAATGTATCTGATAAATTTTGGTAAAATTTTAAGTTTTTTGGATATTAACATTTTTATAATTTTTTTTTAGATCAGGTGAATCAAAACTACTCTTAGAGTCAAATGAAAAATCTGAGAAATAAGCCAAACATTGAGGAAAACTCTACGTTAAGTGTTAAAGACTCTTCTTAAAATGACAAGGAAACTGTAGCAGCTAAGGGTTAGTATGTACGTTCGTATAAACCCCTTAGTCGGCCGACATTGCGGCGTGACGCCAGTTTTACTTCGCGTCAAAAGTTTTGTTAAATACAGTGATATATTAGTAAGTAAATATTAAATATTATTCAAAAATTTTGAATGACGAATTAGTGCAGCTTCGCCGAAAATGGGACTTTGAGGAATATATAGAACTCTTCGAAAGTTAGTATAACGAATTCAGTTTCGCACACTTAACCTAAAAATGAAAATTAAATATTTTATTATTACAGCAAAATTTTTATATAAAATGAAAGAAAATATTTAATAAATATTTAAATTTCTCTTTATAATAATGTAATTTTTATTTCTTATTATTAGAAGAAATAATTTTAAAAATAAGGACCATGTGCACCTTATGTCTGAGGAGTGCGTGAAAATGTTATTTTTCCAAGAATGGATTAAAATAGTAACAATTTTTTTTCAGATAAACTAAGTCAAAACTCTTCCGAGACAAAAATCCCGAAAATAAGGAACCATTTAATGTCGCAGATGATTACATAAAATAATAAAACTACGTTTTCATTCTACATAATTACCTTCTTCTCTTTTATGTTCCTTATCAAATATATGTTATTTATCACAAAAAGATAATTTTTTGAACTATAAAAATGTTATGGAAATATAGCGGAAATTGCCTTATTTAGTAAACACTACATAAAGCATTTTATAAACAAAATATTTTCCATAGGGTTTGTACAGTTGATGTCCAGTATTTTGTATATTTCTGTTTATTAATATTTCTATTTATTTTAAAAGACATCTTTGAAGGTTTTAATAAAACGTGGCGAATACCTATTACCAAATTATTAAAAATTACATAAATAATTTACTATTTCCTTCTATAAATAAGAAATGTTAAAAACTACTAAAATTTTGTTCTAAAATATTTCAAAGAAAAAAAGATAGGTAAAAAGTTGTAAAGATAGAGGATAAAAGTCGTTAGGATACAGGGTAAAGGATAAATTTGTGATGGATAAAAATGTTACTAAAATATTACTAGAAAAATGGATGTCATATTTGAGTAAACTGTCTAATTTTAATAAAAATATTAGTAATTTTACACTTAACTTATTAAATCCACAAATTTTTTATAAATAAGTAATTGCATGTGGAAATATTTTGCCTATAATTATTGTCTATTAATAAAAATATCTTTGACTAATACAACTGACAGCTGACGACAGTGAGTAAATAATCAGAACTGGGAAATTACAACTCAACATCTGTATTGTTGCACGAAAGCAGAGTTGGGTAGTTACTGAATTTTTTGTGCATATTAGGCTGTGTCAGTTCATCGAGATATTTCGAGTTCAAGATATGACGTCAGAGGCCTGGAGGGACAACAAACAGACGACACAATGTTATTCTTACGGGGAAGAAAATTTGTTTCCACTTTCATCAATTTTATTCATACTTTAAACACGGAAAACGCTTGTTGACATATAATAAAATTAAAATGTGTGTTGATAATTAATTTTGTTATATATTTGATTCATTTGCATTGATAGATTCTCTGAATTTGTGATAAAATATAAATATTGAGGTTAGAAAAGTTTGTTTACTAATCACATTTTACATTTTAACATTATTAAACAATATCCAGTATGCATTTGTGGGTTTAATAAGTTAAGTGTAAAATTACAAATATTTTTATTAAAATTAGACCGTTTACTCAAATATGACATCTATTTTTCTAGTAATATTTTAGTAACATTTTTATCCATCACAAATTTATCCTTTACCCTGTATCCTAACGACTTTTATCCTCTATCTTTACAACTTTTTACCCACCTTTTTTTCTGTGTTTTTAATTCTACAGATTTAAGTGGAGCAAGTTGTACTACTTAACCTGAAATATTAGAAAAAATAACAGGAATAAAAGGTTTTGTAAGATGATACTAGGTTTTGCAGTGTGTTTGAGAGTACATGTATCAAAATTAATTAAGAATAAGTGAGGAGCTACTGTAAACTTACAGCAAACTTGCAGCAAGTTGTTAGCAGACATATCTAAATTGTCATGCGTTTATGATCTCGGGAAAACGGACCTGAATATCATTGACTGGTAATTTTTCTCTCAGGGTATGTTATTCGCTTTCTAGTTTCTACTCTCTCAAGAAGAAATGAGAATCGGGAGAGCGATCAAGCAAGAGTGATGATAAAAATGAGAAGAAAAAATATGTAAACCACGTCGATGACACGATAGCTCCCAACATCTTCTCTATTACGCTTATGTCGGACAGATATAAATAAAAGTCTCAGTTTCGTTTAAGTACCGCGCTGTGGTGCGCTCCACTTGTAGCACTTTCATAACAGAAAGAGAGAAATATACGAGAGAGTTGTGTACGTAAAAGGAAACAGGGAAGAAGGAAGATCAACTAAGAGGCTAAAAGAAAGAGTACGATTTATCTTTTATGATGAGGCGAAAGGGTAAAGAGAGAAAGAGATGAAGAATACTTTTTCTTTTTGCAATAACTTCAATTCGATTGAGAAAAGCGATCTGATGAGAGGATCGTTTCTTTTAATCATAATGTATGCAAAGAGGTTAAAAAATCAAGAATAGGAAGTATGCTTTATGAATAAGCAAGTACTTTTCATCGTTTTCTTTGACGAAGAAACTATATGTTAACAATTTTTACAAATATTTGTCAATCCTTGTATAAATATCATCAAGGTCCAGAAAAAAATTACATTTCACACCGGCCATGCTGAAAAAAGTGTAGAAATGGATGAAATTTTGTTAAACATCTATTCATGGATTGTTCTGGTTTTTTAAATTTTTATTTAAATCCATGTATAAATCACTTAAGATATTTTTTTCTATCTCATAATATTTGTGAAATTCATGCAAAGAACTAAAACTTCCTAAAGATTATATGTAACTAAAATGTTTACTTCAACTCGTTCTCAAATGATTTGTTATGAATATTATAGAATAAAATTTATAGGAGTTATAGTTTTAAATGTTCTTTTTTAACAAACAATTATCAATAATGAGAAATGAAATAATATAATCTTGAATAAGATCAGATTTTGTTTATTAATTACCTGGTAGTACTTAAATCATTAAACTTAGCATAATTTTGTGGCGTGTATAACAGATAAAGCATAAAATTTAATTTTTCTTTATTTCTTAGTTTTTGTGCTACAAGCTTGTTCAAATTGTATATTTTATGAACTGCTAACAGAAATTATGAGTCCTACTCTTTTTATCGATTGTAAAACAACTTTTAACTCAATAAATGTGAAATCTACATTTTTCCACTTCATTTTTAAAAAACTGAATATATTAACTTTTCATTTAGTTACCCAGTCGAAAATCCTACGCTATGTTAAGCTGAACAAAAAGTTGTTTTGAAGTATTGAGATAACCATTAGAGAATTGTGAGACAGTAGATAACTAGCTATAGAAAACTTTCAGGAAGCCTGTTATGGCCGATTTTTCGCTTCCACGGAAAGCTTGAAAATAACAAATTTTGTACGTTTTAAACAAAGCATTCAAGTAGCTTTGAGAGAGTTATCAAAGAGTTGCAGGATTTTGCATATATAAAAAGAAAGCGTTCAGGTGGCGAAAATTAAATGAAGCGTCATGGATGTTTCAGGAAACAGCGGAAAAATGACAATGATCAAAAATTAAATTTAACCTTTCTTTCCATCTTTATTTATCTCGTAAAAATATTGTTGTCAACCAAAATTTGTAAATTAAAATACGCTGTTAAATTCATTTTCATAAATTATGAAATTCTAAAAGAATAAAGAATATATTATTTATAAAAAATATTAATAAATATCAAGTATAAAAATAATAATCTTTTTTTTTAAATATTAAATATTTTGTCTTTTTTTAAGAAATTGTATTCATTATTCAATATAAAAAGTTTTCACCGTGTTCGTATTCCTAACCCCAAATTTTGCTCAAGTTATATATAATTTTTTTCGTATATAATTTAAGTGTTTAAAAATAAACGTTTTTTTTGAAAAATAATTTTTATATAATATATAAAGAATAATTATTAATTGTATAAAACGGATTTACAAATTACTATATAGAATTTTTATGATTTTTCGATATAGTTTAATTTAATGAAATTATTCTAGTTTTCAGAAAGTGTAAAAAAGGTAATTAAATTACATATTAATTTGCAACTTGTGAAAAGCAAATAGAATTGCTTTCTTACACATTAAACCAGGCATTAGGAAAGCATTCACCAAGCAAACTGGTAGACCTTTTGCTAGAAGCTGTCCACAGATATTCAACAAGCTGTAGAAAAAGCTTCCCGTTAAGAAGTCAGAAAGCAAATATCACAGAATTTTAGGTCTAATGTATAAATAGTTGCCATGAAGCTTTTGAAACCTTCATAACAGTTACCTGAAGGCCATGTGAACCCTTCAGGGAAACTTACGATTTTCGACTGGGTATAGATGATTATTTCTAAAACGCTCTAGTCAGAAATTAAAAGATTTTGAATCGGATTCATAATTTGGTAAATTGTTATCCTATATGAAAGTGTCACATCACCATAACTAAAAACTAATAAATAATTATCAATAACTTAAGTATTCCTAGTTAAAATTATATTATCGATTATTTATCATTAATTGATAATTTTATTTATAGTTATTAATAATAAAGGAGGAGGGCCCCTAAGGCCTATATTTCGCCCCCTTGGGATTTTAATTTAATTGGTTGAAAACTTTTTCTTATAGTAGAAAAAGTAATTTTTCATTGATTTTAGGTGAAATGGGAGTGTTTTGGTCAAATTAACCCTTAGATTTTAGGGTTTTTTTTCAAAAAGAGTGTCAAAAAAACATGCAAAAAACATTTTCCAAATGTTGAGCAATTGACTTGAAAATCGTTGCTCGGGGATTTTCGGGGTCGCTGATTACGAATCCGACGTTAGTTTTTCAAAATTCAAAATGTCGGATCCAAAATGACTGACACATTTTCGAAAAATTCATTGGATTTGCCTAAAACTCGTTACTCGGGGGTTTTCGTGGTCGCTGATTACGAATCCGATGTTAGTTTTTCAAAATTCAAAATGGCGGATCCAATATGGCGGATGACTTTTTGAAAATCTAATATTATTGGCCTGAAAATTGTAACTCGGGTGTTTTCGGGGTCGCTGATTACGAATCCGATGTCTTTCAAGCTAGGCAATGTGTACTCCATCAAGCATTCCTATGAATGATAAAAAGATAAATAGTAATAGAAAAAATTGAAAAAAGTTATTTAAATAATTTTTACCTTTCGTTTTAATTCTTCTTCGGGCAACATTTTTACATTCTCATATTTATTTTCCTTACTAATTAAGCTGCTTGATCATTTGTGTGCCTTCTTTGTTGTATACTTTTTTTCTGTTTCGGGTAGTTTTTTTCGCGTGTTCTGTAAACGCATCTCGATGAAGCCGGTTCTGGTCTTACGGTCAAAATAGTGTTCCTGATAGTAAACATTTTACAAATAAAGAAAGTGTAATTTTTAAAAATATTTACTTAAAGTGTAAGCGAAAAAAATTCCATTTAATTTTAATCAAATTTAAAATTTTTTGTCATTAAATGTAATAAATTTGAGTATGTTTAAAAATATCTAACCCATCCATATTCTCCAGACTTATTTTTCAATGATGGAAATTCGGTCACAATGGCTTTGCTCAAATTCCATTTAGCTGCATCTGGTGGATAACTATAATTAAAATAATTAAAAAAAATGTTATTTGTATATTAAGCAGGCGTATAATAGTTTACAAATATTTATAAATGTTTACCTAGTTTTATGAAACTCAACAAGTGCTGCTACGAGAATGCGCATCATTAATCTTCTGGAATCTTCACCAAATTTAGCCTTATCCAAAGCTTCCAAAACAAGAAATCCCTGGTGATGATTTTCTAAAGTTGATCGAACAGTGCCATAAAGCTGTGAAAGCGTATAATTATTTGATTTAATTCTATATTAAATATTCTAAATAAAGTGAAATAAATAAAAATTTCGTAAAATTTACCGAAAACTGTGATTTTAAAAAAGCAGAAGTTGATGCTTCAACTGATGTATCTAAATTGATAGGAATGTTTGTTGTTGCATTAGCAGTTGACGAAGGCTCACTTTCTGTAGTGCCAATTAAATATTTAGGCGGTTGAGCTTCGGTAACAATATATTCCTGTTAAAAATTATAGTAATTTAAAAATATATTCTTAAGAAATCATCAGAGTAAAATTTAAAAAAATATAATTTTATGATATTTTAAATATAAGAAATCGACTTACGCCTATTATTGAATGTTCTTTTATTATTTTGCAAAGTTTCACAATAGGACCCATTTTTATTTTTAAACTTTGAAAATCTGATTTAGTGAGACTTAGAAAAGCTTCGCCATCAACATCTTCTTCTGAAATTTAAAGAAACGAGAATTATTGAAGATATTATTTAATTATAACTTTACAATTAAAGTCATAAATACATTTTAAATAAACACACTTGAGAAGTTTACAAAAGAATATGGCGCAAGCTAATAAATAAAGCTTGGGATTTTGGATCTTTCCACGTGCAAAATGTTGAATAATCAGCCAGTCTTGTTGTAGTTCGAAAATCTATATTTTCTTCCCAATCGGATTCGATGCAGTAAGCGTTGAAATCAGGATCTAATCTCAAAGTTTCACAAATTACTGTCCTCAAGAATACTTTAGATTCTTTTCCTATTATTATCTCAATTATTCTTCCAAAAATGGGAAACTTTATATTTTCTTCTCCTTTTGCATCCAGACAAACGTACAGGCCAATCGCATGAAGAATTCCATTTACTCGAACAGATTTTGTTTTAAATACTAAGTCGCTATCCTGGTACTCCATGTCCGTTAAATGATGGTGACTGAACGTTTCATCTACTCTTACTGTTCTACCTCCTTGAGGAATAACAGAAAGCAATCCAACATCGCCAAATCCCCACATTGCACTCTGTTGACATTGATGCACTTTTATGAGAGTTTTTGGACTGTTTTTGAAATTGTTTACCACTTGACTATTTGCTTTAAGGGTCCATGCTTTCTTTCATATCCCATTCACCAGAAGAGTTTGAGAGGCCCAGACCATATAATACATTCCGGGTAGTGAGACATGTGATGCAATTTATTAATGTAGTTTACATCGGGAAAACGTGTTTTAAAATTTTCTAAAAAATCTTTAATCAACTCATCATGCAAAGGCATCAAACTTCTCGTGACTTTAGGTGCAAAAATAATTTCCATGACTTTTAAAAGTTGTAGGAGTAAACGCATATATGGATGATTTTCTATTACTTTTTCCTACACAAGGAACGGAAATACCCGCAAAAAGCACCACATTTGCATTGCTTTTTGGCTAAGGGAAGATCATTGACGTTCTGAATATTGGCATGGTTTAAATTTGCAGATGGTTTATTTTTTCTCTCTAGTTCGCCGTATGAGAATGCAGCAATTCGACCATTCAGGTACGCTAGTGTAAAAAGACCTTCGACGAACACAAGTTGACGAATAATAAGTTTGAGAACCAGAGGACCATTTCCCAATAACACATCATGCATTATGTCGAATATTTTGTTTTTATAAACTCTAAAGTATCGAGAACTGTGAAGGCAACACTCGCGACGGACTCCTGTATCCTTTTCAACTTTTTTTTTCTCCTTCTCTGTCTTATCTTTTACGTTTTCGATTAAATTTATATGTTGTGCATACAATTGCTCTGTTCGAGGTCTTCTAGGCATAATATCACCATCTAGTAATTCAGCTCTGCTGATCAAACACATTCTGCAAAATTTATCAGCTGCAGGACTCAGAAAACCATATATATCATGAACCGACAAGCCGTCTCCAGAAAATGACACGAGTGTTGCTCTGATAATAAATTCTTCTCCGTTAATAGTGATGACGAATCCTTCTTCCGTTTCTAAAAGTTTCAAGTCATTAAAAAAAGGCTGTAGAATTTTTTTATGACCATATTTTTTTACATCCTCCGAGTAACATATACACAACACATGAATGCTTCCAAGTTTGGAATTCATGTGAACAGGTATATTTTGAATTTTAATGTAATAAATGCATAATTTGTGGAATCCAGTTTTCGACCCTAAGGGATTGACAATTTCGACGTCATCACAATACAGTTCCAATCTAATGGCATGTTTAAATCTCTGGAGAAATTCATGATTTTTGAAATAATCTCCATCCATAAATCCACCCATGACGTCGCCTTCTAATTCTCGTTCGGATAAAATAGCCTCTGAAACATTCTTATTTGATATAATTAAAGTTAAAGTATTAATGATCGGTACATATTGAAAAGTTTCAAAGACTTCATTCGGTAAGTAAGTTCGTGTATCTCTATCAAATGTTTGGTCTCTTCTTTTATCAAGTGGTATTTCTTTTGGTTCAATGTAATGACAATGCTCTTTAAGGGCATCTATTTGTTGGTTTAACGTCTTTAAACCGACAAAAGGACTATCAAATTCAAAAATTTCCATTACTGCTTTTACTTCGTCGTCGTCAGTCATATTTCGGCTTTCAAAAAATCGATTAACACGTCGTTTTAAATAATTTACTAAATCAAACATTAATTCTTCTAATTCGTCTATCATATCGCTCAACATACTCCCTGTCATTGCAGTTTTTCCTTGTAATCTAGCTATCATCCGTACTACGGATAATCGTAAATTAATTTCTGCAGGTTCGTGTTCGTCATTATTTTCTCGATCTTGATTATGATGGTTTTCATCAATGTCATTAAAATTGCGAATATTTTCTTCACGAAAAACTTCATTATTTTCTGCCACATTATCTACATTTTCAACATTTTCGACATCTTCATCAATATCCATTGCGTGAAAATTCCTAACATGTCTTCGCATTGAATTAAATAAATTAAATTGTTTCTCGCAACCATTTTTTGGACATCGAAAACCTAAGTCACCATAACCTCGATTAATTGTAATACCGTGAGCATATTTTAAATGGTAAACGTATTCGTTGATACCGCCACCAACTCTCTCTTGACAAACTTGACAAATCAGGCGATCCATAGTTTAAAACCGTCAATTCCCTAGTAGAAATTTGTCCCAGTAATTATCGTGGCACAGGACAGTTGCGCTAGAAGCTGTCTAGTAACTTAACACTGCAACTGGCTAATTACTCGAATGGAATGTCACGCTTTTTTCGTCTAGTTATTGTCTAGCCCAACTTAATAAATTCTGATCAACGGTCCGTTAGAAAAACTAGACAAATTATTTCTTTTAAATATTCTCAAAATTTGTCTAATATTAAGATTTAATGTAAGAAACTAATTATACAATAATAAATTATATAATTACATTAATTTTTTTAAATTATAATCTTTATTTGAAGAAAATATAATGTATAGTAAATTGTTAAAAGCATAATATTTGTCAATACTGTTTAATTTTTAATTTAAAAAAAAAATTTTACTTGTGTAAAAGGATCACAAATATTTTCTGGTACACTGAAACATCCACTTTTTGATTGCACTGTAATGACGACTGAAACAAATATTTTTGTATTAGTAATTTATTATACAATTATTATTATCAACTTTTAAACACGAAGAGAACGCAATTTCAACGAAAAATCTCGGGTGTAACGGGGAGCGAACACGGGTCCGCTGGGCGCGAGGTACGCACGCTACGCAATCTGCTATACTAACGATATCCATCAAACGAAAAATATAGCAGATATATTTTAGTTCAGTGCTGTAGCTAGAAATTGCATGCTTTATATAAATATTTTTACTATTATCTGCCAAAATACATATTTTAGAATTTTAATTTTTTATAATTTACTGAAAAATAAATTTACACTTGAAATAACAATTTTAATCAGCACAAATTTCATTAAACCATTATTGTATTAAACAATAGATATTTTAAATTTTCTAAAAATTTAATTTTTAATTTAGCTATTAATCCACCTATTATTAAAATTATATATTTTATTTAAAAAGATTTTAAAAATTTAATGCATAAAAACATTTTAATTTAAAAAAATAAAAAGAGAAATAAAATATAACCTATCTATGTAACAAGGCATATTTTTATTATTGCATTTTGACATTTTTTTGAAAATAATTACTATTAAAATTATTATTTATTGTTTTCTAAGTGAAAAACTCAACGAAAACAGTAATTTTTATTGTTTTTTAATATCCAAGGGTAGAATTTATAGGTTAGGTTTTCTAAATTACACATTTTCTTCAATATCAATTGAGAATAAACTTTCTTAATAAAAAAATATATGATATATAAATGGAACAATAAATAAAATGCCAATAATAGATAGTAGAATAATTTAATTTATAAAAAAAATTAAAAAAATTAAAATAATAAATTATGTTAATTTATATTTACCTGAATTAATTACAATTTTATTATTTAAGAAAATAATGAAATAATATAATAGTTACATGAACACAGATTTCTAGCACTTTTTTACCACGAAAGAAGACGAAAGTATAATTTCTAGAGACACTAGACAGTGCCATTCAAGCAACTGGACAAAAGTTGAATCTAGCCAATTTCAAGTTCAACTTGAATGTTTTCTAAGACTGTTGGTCAAGTAACTTTACAGTAATTGTCTAGTTTGTCTAGAATCAGCGTCCACGAGAAAAACTGGCCAGTTACTAGAGTATTTCTAGTGCTTCCATGACAAATTTCTACTAGGGTTACAATCGTTTACAAGTAAAACCTGTTAATATTATTAATAAATGAAAATAAAATATTATTTTAGTATAATTTAGTGATATTTAATAAATTATTTCATTGTACGGAGCAATTAGAATTATGTAATTATGAAATGATTTCAAAGTTGACATAACCTATGTTTTTCAAAATAAATTTTATTTAAATATAAATTATCCGATTATGATTAATAAGTGAAAACAAAATATTATAATAGTAATTAACTAAAAACAATTTTGCTGTGTCAATTTGTTGATCAAGATGGCGATTACTGAGTCACGATTGAGAGAAGCGGTGGCGTATTGAAACTAATACTTGTTTACATGTTTGCTCCTATGATAAAGTCAGATTCTTCCTCATAGAAAAAGTTAATTTTATACCTACTTTTATTCTTGTATAAAGATTTTTTCACAATAAATGACTAATAATTAATTCTTAATTTTAAACTTACCTCATTATAAATTTGATGATTTCATTATTTCATGGATATTTTTACACCACCTAGCTACTATATATGACCCTACTGAAAATCCCTGTATAAGATCTTGTACAACTTCCTGTACAGGATCAGCAACTGAACTTGTACAAGTTCTGACCAGTTCCTGTACAGGAAAATGCATACGAATTTGGAACAAGTTCATGTGTGAGATCTTGTACAAGATCTGGTGCAAGATCTTGTACAAGAAAGATGCTTGCACAAGAAAATGTTCATGTACAATTTCATGTATAAGTACTTGTACATGAACACGTCCATGTTCTTGCACATGTTAATTCATGTTTTTCTTTACTAAAAATTAAAAACTTCAAAGGCTGCGCAATAGTTTACTTTAACCTTTACAGCTGCGCAATAGTTTTTAGCATGCATGAGTTACGAATCTTAGTGGTTAAAAATTATCAAAATCTCAAATTTTATTAAAAAAAAAATTTTACAACTATTTCATGTGCAAGAACATGAACGTGTTCATGTACAATTACTTATACATAAAATTGTACAAGATCATGTACATTTTCTTGTACAAGTATCTTTCTTGTACAAGATCTCACACATGAACTTGTTCCAAATTCGTATGCATTTTCCTGTACAGGAACTGGTCAGAACTTGTACAAGTTCAGTTGCTGATCCTGTACAGGAAATTGTACAAGATCTTATACAGGGATTTTCAGTAGGGCGAACACACGTTTTAAACACAATTGTTTCCTTGTAAAAATTGAAAACGATTAAAACAACTATTTCTTGTAACGTGTAATACAAATAATGCCAATAAATTATTTAATTAAATTACCTAATACACAAAGTACTTTATTATATTAAAGCGAAAACCCATGGAAGATGACATACGTCATGAAAATAATAGAGGTTACGTTCAACTGACTAATTCAATTAGTAACTTGGGTGTAATAACTAATAGAATTAGTTAATTTATTTACTATTTTAAATTAGTAATGTTCAAATACTAATTTTTTACTATTGTGGGGATCAGCCTTTGGGCCCCCTTCTCACTCCGCTCCTGGTGTCAGGTGTGGACGAATTCGTCTGCTGGTCAGACATATTTTAGAACTCGCTGAATCGTTGAGTAGGACGGATGTGGTGGTGTGTGTGAGCGGCACGATGGTTCATTATTTGGTGGACAAATAGATTATTGTTAACAATAAATGAGTGAATTTAATTTATTCGGTCTCTCTTCATTTAATTCGTCTCCTGCCCTTCTGAGAGTAAAATATATATAGGAATCTGATTTTACCATAAACAGATAACCTATACTATTTTATTAGTAAAATTTCCAAAACTAACTAATTCATTAGTTGGAATTTAATTTACTAAATGAATTAGTTAATTTTTTACTAATTCAGATTTAGAGAGTAGATTCCAAAAAAACTGTCATCAATTTTTTCCATAGTATGCAAAAAGTGGATGGTAAATTGTGAGTATCCCCGTCACTCATTTCTGAACCAATAAAAGCTTAAAACAAAATTTGATCTAGAATTAATATTTTTCGATTTGCACTATGACATATTAATATTCTAAAAAAAGAATGAATGAAACTTACGATTATTCTATACAATATGTTACTTATTTTAATATAATATTTGTCTATTTTATCCTAGTCAAAATAATTGTGTATATTACAGTTAGGGAAACAAACTAAGTCTTTAATCTATAGTACGTGATTTACTTCCATGTTATGTTTTCTGTTCATGAACGATTTTTTTATTGTCATAAGTGGGCCACCCTGGATAAATCATTTTAAAACTTCTCAAAATTCATTAAATGTCGTACGATTCAAATATTTATTAAATAATATTAATTATTTATTCAAAATATTTCTTAATGGAAATAATAAAAATCAAACATAATCATTAAATTACGTTTTATTGCACTGTTTCGTGACTTTTTTCACCCTTTTCCTATTTTATATAAAACTGTATTACGTCTCAAAAGTAGATAAATAATTAAACAAACATAATTTATATTTATTTCATCCATTTCGGTGGTTCAATGATACTTCCTGTTTCATTTACATAACAGAAGGCTCTGAGCTAAGGGAACAGGTACAAAGAGAAATATAATTGGTATATAGTTATAAATTTACCTTAAGGGTGTTGCGGGTCCTTTGAATTTCCTTAGGATAAGGGTACCTCCGTTAGTCGCCATATTGAAACGTCACTGATCTGCTGAAATAAAACTTAAATATAATTTAGCTCGAAAACATGACATTTTTATTAAAATATTGCTCTGTACCGGAAACAATAATTATCTCAAGTATTTAAATCTAAAAAATTATGTAAATTCATAGAGAATTGTAGCGTCAAAACGGAACCTCATAAAAATGCAATTGCGCCCTCTAATATTTTAATCACATTCGAACATGTTTTCGCTTGATAACTCTCGTTCGCATGGTAAGTAAACTACTACGCCTACTCGCCAACAGATGTCAGATACCTACATTGGACCCAAAATCATAGACAACATGGCTATCATTTGCTACAAGTGCACAATATTTACTTACAAAATTCAGTTTTGACGCCACAATTGTCAATTTTTTACAAGTCTTGCTACCATTTTTACGATAGAAAGTATCAATCTAATAAAACGGAAATCCTTTAGTGAAATATATTCATTCTTCCCTGCTTCGAGTATAAAGACCCATACTTTTGGAACAGAATCTTGAGTCAAACTAGCCCTAGCAAGTGTCACTAACGGTATCATCGCATTCGCTATTGCTCTTTTGCTGATTCTACACTCACCTGAAACTACGCAAACAATTTTCTTTTCCGTAATGTTTTTTAGACATTACAGATATAGTAAAATATAGGAAGCGTCACGGAAAGGCAGACCGCTCGCGCAGTATAAAGCGAGTGTAGAATAAGCATTTGCAAGAGAACAGTAAGGACTTTGCAGGTCGCAGGTTATTCAGTGGCCATGAATCGAAGATGTCCTTACCAGACCTTGAAAAGCCCGGAGTGTGTGTTTGGGCTACATGAACCAAAGTCTCCTTATCCGCCTCGGAAAATCTTCCGTCAGGCGACCTTATGGTTCCCAAAATAGCATCAGGGTTTTTGGAAAGCATCTTATCAAATACCAATGCCTCCTTATCTTTATTGATGCTAGAACTATAAACAGTCCAGCTGTTCTGCTTTGCCTTATTTCATTCCTATATACAATAAAATTTTTTAGGATGATCTAAGCGAAAATTCGTTACAAAGTAGTGAGGAGGAGCACTGTCGAAAATATTTAGAGATGAAAGCAGAAGAAAAAAAAAATATGAAGAAAAGAAAAAAAAAAAATTGTAAAGAGGAAAAGTGATGAGGACGCTGAAAAGTATGCGGATAAATTAAAAAAAACACAAGTTCAAAAGGAAAATCAAAATCAGAAAAAAAAAAGGTAAAAGCGAATTTTCTATTTTCAATTTAAATATTTTTAAAAAACGTAATACTTAACACAGGTACACAAAAAAATTTGTCTGTTTCTTGAAGTAGACATACCTTTTCTATAGTATTTTGGCGCTTTAAAAAAGAATATGAAGTCAGAATTGCTTCATAACGAATTGCATAAAACATTTTTTTGTGTGCCTGTGTACACAGAAAATTAAAATGCATTAAAATAAGCTGCAAAGCTTATTATTTTAATCCAATTTTGCTTATTTTAATCCATTTTTGTATTAAAATAAGAAAAATTGGATTAAAATAATAAGCGTTGCAGCTTATTTTAATACCTTATAATTTTCTGTGTAATTATCACTTTTCGATCAAAAAATATTTTTTATTTCCACTCGTTGATAATAATAAAATATTATTTTTAGGATACGAAAAATTAGAACAACTGAACAAACTGTTCGAAAAAAAAGAAAATCTATATAGACAAAAAAATTCAGCAAGCTCCACCCTGCGAGATTGCTCAAATTGTCAACAGCAAATAAAAATCAGAAATTCGGCTGATGCCGAAATAAGGAAAATAAAAATTGAAATCGAAACATTAAATGCGTCAATGTGACGGCATTCTATGTAAGTATAATTAACATTTTTTCGACTTATTTGAATAAAATGCGACTTTTTTTACATTTTAAAAAACAAATTTTTAACAAAATACGTTTTTTAAGTAAACAATGCAGATCTTCTTTAATTCAATTATTTAACAAATTTTTAACTAAAATTCTTCACTAAATTAATTATTTTTAATAATTTTAATGAAATTCTTCAAAAATTCAATTATCTTAAACTATTTTTCAATTAAATTTTTTACTAAATTTAATAATTGTACTTATATAATTTTAAAAAAATTAGAAAATAAAATTACCAAAAATTATTATTTCAAAATCACTTGATATTTATGAAGCCGAAGTACGCAAAGTTTATGATAAACGATTTTTAAAGAAATAATTTTTTTAAATTAAAAATTCTATAATTTTTTGTCTAAAAAATATTTCTTGTAGTTTTCATTAATCGACAAATTATAAAAAAAAATATTTTTTGGCCAAAAATTATTGAATTTTTTATTTTAAAAAATTATTTCTTTTAAAATCGTTTATCATAAACGTTGCGTACTTCAGCTTCACAAATTTTAATTATTTGCAAGAATTTCAATTATTTTTTAATGATTTTTATAATATTCTTCGAAAATGCAACCATCTAAAACCATTTCTTGCTTCAAGAGATATGTCGGTGAAGTTTACATCGTTTATGATCAACGATCGAGAAGAAAAAATATTTTTCTATACAAATTATTATTATTATTTTTGATCTACAAAATTTTTTGCAACATTCCTTAATCAATAATTTATGCAAGAAATGTTTGTAGGAAAAAAATTAGATATTATTTTTTGAATAAAAAATATTCTTTTTCAATCGTTGATCATAAACGTTGTGAACTTCACCGACGTAAAAAGTTTTCAGAATATTGTATTTTTCTCTGCAATTTCTAATAAATTTTTTAGTAATAGAAATCATCAAACATTTTCAATTAAATATCACTTGATGTTTAATTAATTTTAAAAATCGAAATTGTGAATCTTTGAAAAATCAATTACTTTTAAAAAATGTTATCTAAATTAATTTGACAAATTTAATTATTTTTAGTTTTATAAAATTGAATTATTGTTTGCAAACTAACAAAATCTTTTGAAATTCAATTATTTCTAAAAATTTCAACTTTAACTCTTCAAAAATTATTATTACTTGAAAAAAAATTTTATTTAAAAATTTGTAAAACTTAATTATTATTCATTAATTAAGGGGACTTTCTGATTTAGAATTGAAAAAAACACGTTATAAAACTTTTATTGTAAGAAAAGCATTAAAAAATTGTAGAAATTCTAGAAATTAAAATGAGATACCCTGTATAAGCTTTAAGAAATGTTTTAAAATAAATTACTTATGTTTTTAATCAATTATTATATAATAAAATAATATTAATTTTTTTCAGGTGAAACTTAGAACTTTAAAATTAAATTTAAAAGTTCATTAACATAAGACAATTAGTCATTTAACAATTATCATTTAATAATTTTCATTTTATAATATCTTTTAAAAATTATTATTTAATAATTTAAATTATAAGTTCAGAAAAATGTAATGATTTTCCTTAATTTGTATAAAAATAAAAAAAAATTTGGTCATCAATTATGATATAATTTATTTATTATTATTCCCGAAATTCAATTTACTTTTAATGATTTTTATAATATTCTTTGAAATTTTAATTATGTGAAATTTATTTATTGTCTGAAATATAACAAACCTTAACTCATCAAAAATTCAATTATTTTTAAAAATTTTAATATTTTGAGCGGGGTCGATTTAAATCGATCACATTAAACGCGCCACATTTACGCGTGCATGAGAATGGAGGACTGCGCAGAAGCGGCAACAGCGCTTTACTTCTCATTAACCTCCATTTCATCAAGCTGTCAACAGCGTATGCGGAGAAAAAAATTCATCGTCCTATTCTTTCTCTTTAAATTTTGTTCTTTTTATTTATTTATTTGACTAAGTTTTTTTTTATTATTTTTGTGACTTAAATAAATTAAGTACATTTCAATTCACCCAAATAGTTGATGGTCGGCCTTTGGCCGATCATCTCTGTGGTGTCACGATGCCATCTAATGCAAAAATTGAAGAATTTGTTAAGTTATGCATTAGCGAATCACCATGTTCCGGTTATTGGTCAATTGCTTCAAAGGTATGTTATATTTCAAGTGACTTAACTCCATCTATGTACATTGTACATGCCACGATGCTGAAGTACTTAACGTTTATGATGAACGAAAAATTATTAAATTGTTTACCTACAGAAATATTTTTTTATAATTTGTTGATTAATAAAAACTACAAGAAAAATTTTTCACACGATAGATTATAGAATTTTTTATTGTAAAAAATTAATTTTAATAAATCGTTTATCATAAACGTTGCGAACTTCAGTATCGTTACAGGCCTAGGATAGTCAACAAGTGACTGATTATTTGAATAAAATAAATTATATAATAATAAAATGCTTGGTCTGTCCTTCTGTCCTGACTTGAAATTGGCCTTTTCTGATTTCACGTGTTTTTTTAAACACCCATTAAATACCTATTAAATATTAATTATAAAAACACAGGCCTCGAATCAACTTAAAGACACAAAAAGTCGTTTTAGTCGATTTATATTCCAAAAAAAAGTGGATTTGTTTTTTATTTTAACAAAAATATTTTACAGATTTTTAAATAAAATTTTTTTTTAATAATAATCCTTTTCGAAGGGTTAAAGTTGAAATTTTTAGAAATAATTAAATTTCAAAAGATATTGTTAATTTTCAAACAATCATTAAATTTTACAGAACTAAAAATAATTTATCAAACAATTTTTGGAAAACATTTTTTAAATTTAATTGAATTTTCAATGATTTAAAATTGAGATTTTTGAAATAAATTGAAACTTTAAGTGATTTTTAATTAAAATTTTAGATGATTTCACTAAAAATTTATTAGAAAATGCGGACAAAATACAATAATTTGAAAATCATTTTTAATTGAAAAATGGTTTCAGATAGTTGAATTTTCAACGAATATTATTAAAATAGTTAAAAATAATTGAATTTCCTTAGAGTTATAATTGAAATTATTAAATTCAAAAAAAAAATTTTCGATGGACAATTTTAGAAATAATTAAATTTTAGATGCTTTTAAATTCAAATTATTGAAAATTAAATTAATTTTGAATTCAAATTTTTGAGAATAATGAAATTTTATTTGATTTTAAATTTAGAAAATAATTGAATTTCAGTTCATTTTGAATTGAAAATTTTGGGAAATAATTGAATTTTAATTGAAATTTTGGATAATAATTTAATTAAGTTCATTTTTGATTGAAAATTTGGATAATTAATTTTGAATAGAAATTTTAGAAAATAATTGAATTTTATTTCATTTTATAGCCGCCCTCATTTTAGTACATGCGGTCCAAATTTCATCCCTGCGTTTTTGTTTAGCACGTTTAAATGTCTTCTAGGTTATTTTTTTGAGCTTTTCTTATCTCTCATTCCACCAATAAGTTTCTAGAACTGAACGAACCTTCATCGGTTTGCAGCTAAGTTTTTATAGCTAATAAAAATTTATTAGTCTCTAATCCAGAATATTATAGTCTCTAATCTTGCCTAGGAATCCATACAGTAATTCTTGGAGCTTTGTGACATAACTAGCCCAATTTGTTTATCTTATATACAATGCTTTTTGAGCAGAGTTCTCTGGTTAGTCTTAGTGCTTCGCCATACCGTATGTTAAGAGATAGCATCGCAGAACATCAGAAAAGCTAGATGTTTTTCCGCACAATAGTTTACTAACCTACAAACCTCTAACAGATTCTCCTTACTATAGTAAGAAAAATACGCCGATCATCGTCAGGTCTCATGAGCATAAATAGCTTTTTGCGACTGACATTTTTTATTTTAAACTATATAGAATGTATTAGAAAAAGAAATAATTAAAAAGTTTCGAGATAAACGTCCATCTCAATTATTAAGAGGCAGTTTTTTATACCTGTCTTTTTGTAATAAACTTTGTCGAATAAAATATTTTTTAAGTTTTAGAAATTTTAAATGTTTGTCTTATTTGATATGTAATAATTTGTAAAGATCTTTTTACGCACTACGTAAAAATTACGCTGTTGATGAATCTTAAAAAATTGCGCCCCATATACATCAAAATTTTTTTGCAGATTAACGTTGTTTTCTGCAAGATGCAAAATGACTGGGACACATTAACATCAGAGATTGAAGTTGAAATTCTACACAAGTATGGCAGAAAATGCAGAACTTACGCTATCATATATACTTGTAAATATTTTGTTATTATAATAACAATGTATTTATTGTATGTTTTTCGTGATTTTATTCATATTTCGTTCATAGATAGAGATATGAGGGCTAATTAATGAGACCAAATATTAATTGACAATATTTAATATTTTTGAAGTCATTTGGATTTACAAATTAATGACACCCTTTATAATCGATTATAGTTGTTTTATTTTTTGTTATACAACAAATTTTTGTAAATGTTTTTCACAAAAAAATATTGTACTTTAAATAAAAAAATAGAATTTAAAGAAATTTTTAAATAACTTCAAAAATAATAAATTTTTCATCACACATGCACGATTTAGTCAGTTTTACGCCCCACCGAGCGAGCTTAAACTCCAGCTTTTCGAGCGGCGTGCGCGGGTGCGTTTAAATTAAAAATTTACACTCTAGGGAGTAAAAACGTGACGTCACACACATGAAACAAATCATTTACATACACTTTTCAGTCTGTCGTTGTTGCTGTGCGCATGCTCCATACCGGCGCACGCAGGTCAATGTTTTCTGTGAGACAGTACCTGCATGTCTGCTAGATATACTAATCGGGATGTCATTGGCACCGACTCAAAAACCTGAAGTTTAAACTCGCTGGACGGGGCACAAAACTGTCGAAATCGTGCATTCGTGATAAAAAATATGTTGCATGACATGGGGAAGGACCGATTTACGGAGAGGACTGAATTTTTAGCACTTGACGAGCACTGCGAATTACTCAGCCCAGATAGCAAGGAAACTTGCAGCAAGCTTGCGGCAAGTTCACTGTGCAAGCTTGTCAAGCTTGCCGCAAGCTTGTCTGAGCTAGCGAAATGTCCCACCCAGGGCAAGCTTGCCGTGAAAGCTTGCTGTAAGCTTTCCAGGAAAAGTTGCTGCAATCTTGCCATGAAAGATTGCTGCAAGCATACTAAGAATGATTGCGACAAGCTTGCCGTGAAAGATTCCTGTAAGCTTGCTACGTAAAGTTGCAGGAGAATTTCAACAAGCTTCTGGAAAGGTTGCTGCAAGCTTGCTGCAATTTTTAAAAAATACATTTTAAATTAAAAAAAAATTATTTGTTTTTTTAAATTTGAAAATCCTTGTAACGTTTATTAATTATTATTAATTATGTCCTGTTTATTTTTATTTGGAAACTTAACGAGAAAATTTTCGAAACAAATTTGAGGGGACTGGGAATTGAACCCGGGTTCGACAGACACTAACCAAAGACCCAAACCAAGAACCTACTCGACCAACTATCACAGAATAAAAAAATCTTGCTTTTAACTCTCGTTTTTCAACTGTTTTTCAACTCATAAAAACAGTCGAGGGTTAAGAGCAAGATTTTTTTATTCTCTGATAGTTGGTCGAGTAGGTTCTCGGTTAGGGTCCTTGGTTAGTGTCTGTCGAACCCGGGTTCAATTCCCAGTCCCCTCAAATTTGTTTCGAAAATTTTCTCGTTAAGTTTCCAAATAAAAATAAACAGGACATAATTAATAATAATAAACGTCACAAGGATTTTAAAAAAAAAAACAAATAAATTTTTTTTTAATTTAAAATGTATTTTTTAAAAATTGCAGAAAGCTTACAGCAACCTTTCCAGAAGCTTGTTGAAATTCTCCTGAAACTTTACGTAGCAAGCTTACGGCAAGCTTGCCGCAATCATTCTTAGTATGCTTGCAGCAATCTTGTAGCAATCTTTCATGGTAAGATTGCAGCAACTTTTCCTGGAAAGCTTACAGCAAACTTTCACGGCAAGCTTGTCCTGGGTGGGACATTTCGCTAGCTCAGACAAGCTTGGCAAGCTTGCACGGTGAACTTGCCGCAAGCTTGCTGCAAGTTTCCGTGCTATCTGGGAGTGCTCGACTCGTGCTAAAAACATTCGCCCTCTCCGTAAATGGGTCTGTCTTCCCCATGTTAAGCAATATACTATTATTCATTAATATTTAATCTAGTTAATTAAATCCCCATCTCTATTCAGAAGCGAGAAATAAGTAAAATCGCAACCAGTGTTTCTTTAAATAGTTCCTTTAATGGTGAGAAAAACATAGCTCGCAAAAAGTTTTCTTCCTCAGATTAGAGTACATATCTATAAATATAAACCAAAACCTTTACAATTGAGACATGGAAAACAAATCCTTTTGGCAGATACAATGTCAGGTGTACTGTTTAACTACGTAAGTCAAATAATTATGTCAAAATCAAAGTAGTATGTTATAAAAATTTGAAATAATGTAACTAAATATATTTTACATTTAAAGAAAGGGTCAAATTTAGGGATTAGTTGTAAAACACCCATATAATTTCCATTATTTTTTTAACCAAAGATTTCATTTGATCCACGAAATGGCGACATTTTCTTCATCAGATTTTGCAATCGCGAGAATGAATAATTTTTTAACGTCAGATTCTTTGAAAGATCTAGTACAAACACCATCTTTATATTTTTGACACTTCGTGTTTGTTGAGCATAATCTCAACCTTGAATAATTTGCTCACAGAGACACACTTTTAAAAAACGAAATTTTACGAAATTTACAAAAAAATCATGAAATTGTTGAATTTGAGTTCTAAATGATAATATTGTATTTTGTGAGATTCTGAAAGATGCTTCCTTGAGTGAAAACAATTTAGAGGGGGGATGTAAGTACATACCTGACCCTACCTAACCGAACCCAAAATTGTAATTTTCCATTACCCAGCAATACCTTTACCTACTTGTACATGCCTGAGTGGTTTTGAGTATGCCACGAGCAATTATCGAAAAGACAGCGTCTCTAATTTTATTTGTTAATTTACATTTATCAATAAATAAATTATTATTACGGAAGCGTAATCCTGCTTGTTTTATTTAACAATTCAACAGGTTATGGGCCCAGCACGCTTCCACTGCGCCAAGTATAATTTTTATTGATAAAATTGACAATTTGAGCATCGCGTCGTGTTATAGCGTCGCGTCGGTATAGCGTGGCATCGGTATAGCGTGGCATCCTCGTAGCGTCGCATCGAAAAAGCGTCCTAGTTTTCACGAAGGACAAAGTCATCGGTTTTGAACAGTAGTAGTTTGGAATAACAATCGCGTTTGAATCCAAAGATGTTTTTGGACATATAGATGGTACAGAAGCTGAGCCAGATAAAATTTCAAAACCTGCTGAGTGGAAAAAATGGAAGATGGCTAATTCAACATGCAAAATGATTATTCTCCAGTCAATAGAGTCAAAGCTGCATCCACATTTAATTAATTGTAAGACTCCTCAGGAGATGTGGAATAAATTGAAAGTGCTTTTTTGTGACTGTAGTGAAGATGAAAAACGAAGTGCGTGGGAATCATTTTATAAGTTTGAAATAAAAGATGGCGAATCCATGTCCCTGCAGATAGAAAAATTAGAGTGTATCTGCAAAAGATTAGAGGATGCAAATCAAAATCTTACGGATGAGGCGATTGAATCAAAGCTATTAAGCAGCTTGCCACCCAGATTTTCGCCCTTCAGAATGGCATGGGAATGTACTCCATCAGCTGACAGAAAGAAAGCAACGCTGATTGCAAGACTTTTGAGAGAGGATAAGCGTCTCGTAGAAAGTGACGATGCATCGTCACTTGCACTGCAAATTCAGGCATTAGAGTTAAAGAAAAATGGCCACCGAAATTGAAAGAATTCGGGAAAAAGAGGCGACAAGAAGAAGAGGATAGAAGAACTCAAGAAACGTACCAAATGCGCCTTCTGTAAAGAAAAAGGTCATTGGATTCGAGAATGCCCGAAGAAAGCCGAGGCAAAGAAAAGTGAAAGTGAGGTATGTACGCCTTCTGTATATGTATGCAGTGACGTCACGGCGTCATCGTATTTGAGCGCCACTGAAAATGTTGAGAACCTCTGGCTCGCTGACTCAGGTGCTAGCATGCACATGACCTTCCGCAAAGATTTTTTTGTTGACCTTAAACCATCAAAAGAAACCCATTTTGTTAAAATAGCTGATAACAAAATGTTGCAAGCAGTTGGTATAGGTACCATTAAATTCAGCGAAAAATTAAATGGTAAAACTTACGAAAGAGAAATGCAGGATGTTCTTTTTGTGCCCGAGTTAAAAAGGAATCTATTCGTAAACTATTTCGTATGTTGTTTGAAGTGAAAATACCATCCGACAGTGAGTGCAACATTGCCGGAATTGCTGACGCAGAGGAAAAGTTAAAACTGTGGCATGAAAGAATGGGTCATGTAAACATTAAGACCCTTATTAATACGAGCAAAGTGTTAAGTGATAAGAGTTTTGTGTTGGATATTGGTATAAATTTTCATTGTGAATCGTGTGTGATGGATAAACAAACTCGAAAGCCGCATTTAACAGTGAAAAGAAGCAGCAACTTCAAACCAGGAGAAAAGATATATACGGATGTCTGTGGTCCAGTCAACATTGAATCCCCGCGAGGCACAAAATATTTTTTGCTATTTAAGGATGACTGCACTAATTTTAGGAAAGTATATTTCTTACGACACAAATCTGAAACTTATGAAAAATTTAGAGAGTTTGAGATTTTTTCAAGAACTCAAACAGGAAATAAAATGAAGTTTCTACGTTCCGATAATGATACAGAATATACTTCCCAAGACTTTCAACAATTTATCAAAGAAAAAGGTATTGTTCACGAATTTTCTTCACCTTACATTCACGAGCAGAATGGTCGAGCCGAACGAGAAATTAGAACAATAGTCGAAAGCGCAAGATCAATGCTCCTGGCAAGGAACATTGATAAACAATTGTGGACAGAAGCAATCAACACAGCTACATACATGTTGAATAGAGTGGTCTCACAACAAGGTGAAACGAAGACACCTTTTGAAAAGTGGTTTAATCGCAAACCAATAATTAAACATCTTCGAGTTTTTGGTACACAAGCGTACCTTAACATCCCGAAGGAGAAAAGGGGGAAATTTGATCCCAAGAGTAAAATAGTGACTGTTATCGGCTACGATGGTGACTCAACAAATTATCGATTATGGGATTCAGAATCACGTAAAATCTATGTCAGCAGCGATGTAGATTTTAATGAAGGGAAAAATAGTGTTGACCTGAATGGTGAGAAGAAAAATTATCAATTCCAGATTAATTTTGGAAATGCAGAGGATCCTGATAAATATGAGTCTGATGATGAATCAGATGACAACGAAGAATTCCATGAAATTGAAAATGAATCCGATGAACATGAAGAGGTTAATCAAGAAGAACCACATCAGGATATTCTCGAAAACCCACCAGCTGGTCGACAACTTCGCGACAGAAGATTAATCAATGCCCCTGATTATTATGGTCTTCCAGTTGCATACATTGCTGATTCAGTGCCATTAACTTACGAAGCAGCAATTTCCAGTCCAGATGCAGAGAAGTGGAAAATTGCAATGAAAGAAGAAAAGCAGGCATTGAAGGACAATCATACCTGGGATTTGGTCAAATTACCGCCAGGAAAACGCACCATTGGCTGTAAATGGGTATTTTCCATTAAAAATAATTCAAGTAATAATAATATTCGATATAAAGCAAGACTGGTAGAGAAGGGTTTCACTCAGCGGGAGGGAATAGACTACTCCGAGACTTTTGCACCTGTCGTAAGATATGAGTCCATCAGAGTATTATTGACCATTGCAGCAAAAGAAAATTATGAAATACCTAAATTTGATGTTAAAACAGCATTCTTAAATGGAAATCTCCAAGAAGAGATTTATCTACAAGTTCCAGCCGGATACAACAACGTAGGAGATAAGGATTTGGTCTGCAAGCTGCGCCGTAGTCTTTATGGATTAAAGCAGTCCCCTCGTTGCTGGAACGAGAAGTTCGTCAGGTTCCTGAGAAACTACAATTTTATAAACATCGAAAGTGACAAGTGCGTGTTCATTGGTGTTGTAAAAGAGTGTCAAGTGTATCTGGCATTATATGTCGATGATGGCCTGTTAATTAGTGAAAGCAAGAGTGCAATCGATGAAGTGCTTCGGTATTTGAAAAGCGATTTCCAAATCACAACAGATAAACCTGATGAATTTGTCGGGATTTATTTATATATATATAAAACCAGAATAATGATAAATATGAATCTATACCTTATCGCGAAGCAATAGGCTCACTGCTATTTGCTGCCAGAGTGTGTCGTCCGGATATTGAATTTGCCGTTAATTATGCTAGTCAGTTCTTAGATTGTTTTGGTCTGGAACATTGGCAAGCCGTAAAGAAAATTATACGATATCTAATAGGTACATGTGATCACGGGATTATATTCGGAAGCAGTGGGAGGTTTGTCAATGTAATAGGGTTTACAGATGCCAGTTACGCTGGATGTTTAGATACGCGAAAGTCAAGAAGCGGTTTTGTATTTCTATTAAATAATGGACCAATTTGCTGGTCAAGTCAGAGACAAAATGTTGTCTCCTTATCAACCACTGAAGCTGAATATATCGCGTTAGCTAATGGAACGAAAGAGGCCGTTTGGCTACGGAGAATGTTGTGCAATTTGAAAATTGCGTGTGAATCGATTCCCTTGATGGTAGATAACCAATCGTCAATAAAATTAGCAAACAACTCTGAATTTCACAAACACTCCAAACATATTGAAGTGAAATATCATTTTATTCGCGATATTTTAAGCAAGAAAGAAATTAAGTTACTGTATGTTAAAAGTGAAGAACAATTAGCAGACATTCTAACTAAACCCATACCGAAAAAGCAGTTTTATAATTTGCGAGAAAAACTAGGAGTGTTGAATCTTCCAAAATAAGTGGGAGTGTTGAATTTGAGTTCTAAATGATAATATTGTATTTTGTGAGATTCTGAAAGATGCTTCCTTGAGTGAAAACAATTTAGAGTGGGGATGTAAGTACATACCTGACCCTACCTAACCGAACCCAAAATTGTAATTTTCCATTACCCAGCAATACCTTTACCTACTTGTACATGCCTGAGTGGTTTTGAGTATGCCACGAGCAATTATCGAAAAGACAGCGTCTCTGATTTTATTTGTTAATTTACATTTATCAATAAATAAATTATTATTACGGAAGCGTAATCCTGCTTGTTTTATTTAACAATTCAACAGGTTATGGGCCCAGCACGCTTCCACTGCGCCAAGTATAATTTTTATTGATAAAATTGACAATTTGAGCATCGCGTCGTGTTATAGCGTCGCGTCGGTATAGCGTGGCATCGGTATAGCGTGGCATCCTCGTAGCGTCGCATCGAAAAGGCGTCCTAGTTTTCACGAAGGACAAAGTCATCGGTTTTGAACAGTAACACTGCCAAATACAACGATGTCATCAAGATAAGCAAAGCATATTTTCCCAATTTATCCTTTCAAGGCAGAATCCATCATATGTTGAAACATAGGTGGAGAATTCTTTAGTCCAAATGGTAACCTATTAAATTAAAAATGTTCATCTAGAGTAGCAAATGCAGTTTTTTCAAACTTTCATCTAACATAATGTGATGGAATCCGGAGCTTAAATCAAAAGATAAAAAAAATTTTGCTCTTCCTAAGTTCTGAATAATGTCGTCAATCACTGGTAATGGATATCCATCCAAATCGTTTTCTCATTAAGTTTTCTGAAATCAACAACGATTCTCCATTTTATTTTTCCGGAAGCATCCCTTTTCTTAGGTACCACCGATAATGAGAAATTAAAAGAAGAATCAAAATCCTCTATAATCTCTTTTCTCTTCATTTCGACAACCTGACCCGATATTTCTTGTCGATGGCATACTGGTAATCTCGGTTGGCGTAGATTAATATTTCGTTCCCCCTTTAAAACTATTTTATGCCTGACTAATTTTGTACACGCTAAAGGATCCCCCGGTAAAGCAAACACGTCATCGTACATAGTTGCATTTTTTTCTATCGTTTCTCGAGTTGGTTTTTCTATACATATGTTCCAACCTTAAATGTTCTTTTAATAATTTTAACGTAACGCTAAATTCCTGCTGAGAGATATGGTTAATTTTCTCTATCCTTTTTGGTAGAGAGGATACAAATTTTAATTCAATAACCTCATCCGATAATCGTAAATCCTTATCAGTTGTATTACTTATTGGTATCACAACTTTTGAATTCCTAACTTCTAGTAATTAATCAACTACATACGGATTATCTTCAAGAAGAACAATCTGACCTTTCGGTTTCTTTGTTATTATACTGACAATTTTAACCGAGTTTTTTGGAATCACTATGGCATTGCTTTCTAATGAATGTCACGTTTCATCAAGTTTTAGAAAATCATTAGATAAATTGAATTGATAAGAATGCAAAAAAAGAATTCCTATTAATTCATATTCTAACAAAGGAAAGCTTTCTGGAACAACAATAAAATCTCTTCTCTCAAGTTCATTATATATTTTTTAACTTCTGACTTTTCTTTCATTTGTAAAGCAATCCTTCTAGCTGTACTATTTGTGTGCTCATTTTGAATACCATAATTCAACTCATTAAACTGTTGCCTAAATCTAAGATTGTAACTCTGAACAGATTCCAATACCCTCCAAACGCGACCTACTCAATTAACTAGTCAACCCTACATTCTGTCGCAACACTCAATAAAGTGAGTCATAATCCTCAATTTTAGTAAACCGTATTGCTTGCTTATCTGCATCAACAATTTTTTTTTTGCTATAATGAAATTTAATAACAAATCCGGTTGTAAACGACGTTTGCGCGCATTTTATACGTCGCATAAAATCTTTTACTCCGCAATCATCTTTTCCTTTCAATACTTCTATAGTCCTTACAATATCTTTGGCAGATAATTGCTGTGTATTCGGTTCATTTATACCTAATTGGTTTTTTCGTTCAGGTGATGTAGAACTACGTCTAAATCCACTATTATGACGAGGTCTTAATTCGGAATGTTGTTGAGAATTATTGGGATCGTCTCTACTACTCTACTTTTAAGTAAAATGCAGTGAATTAAGAATAAATAATTTTAAGCTATTTTATTCGTATTGGACTGTTAGTCATTAAGAAAAACTCCAAATTTTTTAATATAACTTATTACCGTTGTAAATATTTAAAGAGATATATATTGTTTAAAATATACTAAAAATGTTTTCACTCTAATAATATACACAAAATAAAATGTGATATTACACTAAAGGACCCCGCAGGATTTACATTAGTTTTGGCTCTCAGTCGATTTTTGTGTAACTTTAGGATTTTATAGTTTTTTGCATTCTGAACATATACACTACCGTCGGAAATTGTCGGTACGATTGACGTGCGCGGGATGAAATGTTGATGTCGCACCTAAATTAAGATATTTTAAGTTTGAGAAAAGCTAGAGAATTGAAACTTAGATCACCTGAAAGCTGATAAAATTCTGCTTCTGAATATATACCTAGAATTTTTTTCGACTTTCTGGAGCGATTATAACACTGGAAAGATTTCGAAAAAAAAACGTCTAATTTTCCCAATTTCGTACCCAGTTTTTGATTCCCTGCATAATCTAGGAAAATGCAAGGAAAAATTTGTAACTCCTACAACATAATCTTTAAGATCTTAGCTTTAAAAGTAATTTTTAAGACTTAAAAAATATTGTTTCGTTTTTGAGATAAGTTGAAAAATGTCAGAGCATGTTTTTTACACAACTCAGCGTCAAAGATTAGTTCTTGCATCCCTGCTGCTTCGCCCGTTCCTTGCGCCAGGGCCGAATATGCATGCGGGCCCCTGCTTGAAACCCGTCTTGTATTTTCTCACATTTACAGTTATTGATTATTAGAATATTAATTAATTTATTTAAAAAATGTTATTATTATTAGTTAATTAAAAGTTTAACAAATACTTTTTAATATTGTACTTAAAATTTACCAACTTGGAAAAATGTTCTTCTTTTTCAGAACTTTAAAATTTTTTGTTTAAAATTTGTAATTAATTTTGAAATATTTAATTTGTAGTACTAATTATTTTAGTAAAAATTATGGAAACAATAATATGAACAGTGTATGGTTAATCTTTTGCATTTGTATGACATATTGAATTATTATTAATTTTTCTGTCTTATTGAGAAGAGAATGAAACAACTGCAAGAATGTAACAATGTTCTTTATTAATTAGTTAAAACCAAAAAAATATCTTGCAAACATTCAGAATTAATTACAAATTTTAAACAAAAAATTTTAAAGTTCTGAAAAAGAAGAACATTTTTCCAAGTTGGTAAATTTTAAGTACAATATTAAAAAGTATTTGTTAAACTTTTAATTAACTAATAATAATAACATTTATAAATAAATTAATTAATATTCTAATAATCAATAACTGTAAATGTGAGAAAATACAAGACGGGTTTCAAGCAGGGGCCCGCACGCATTTTCGGCCCTGGCGCAAGGAACGGGCGAAGCAGCGGGGATGCAAGAACTAATCTTTGACGCTGAGTTGTGTAAAAAACATGCTCTGACATTTTTCAACTTATCTCAAAAACGAAACAATATTTTTTAAGTCTTAAAAATTACTTTTAAAGCTAAGATCTTAAAGATTATGTTGTAGGAGTTACAAATTTTTCCTTGCATTTTCCTAGATTATGCAGGGAATCAAAAACTGGGTACGAAATTGGGAAAATTAGACGTTTTTTTTTCGAAATCTTTCCAGTGTTATAATCGCTCCAGAAAGTCGAAAAAATTCTAGGTATATATTCAGAAGCAGAATTTTATCAGCTTTCAGGTGATCTAAGTTTCAATTCTCTAGCTTTTCTCAAACTTAAAATATCTTAATTTAGGTGCGACATCAACATTTCATCCCGCGCACGTCAATCGTACCGACAATTTCCGACGGTAGTGTACTTTACAACTATAAAAGTGTAATTTTTTTTAAAGTCGCACTTGAAAAGATGATATTATTATGTGAAGTGTGATTGGAATACAGGTGTGATGTTTGTAGTGCGATTCTTCAAATTTTTATTCTTTTAACACTATTTGGTTGAAAGCTTACATTTGGTTCAACGAGAAATGAAATAAGAGTTCAAACGATTCACTTTTTCTTCAACAATTAGTAAAAAATAAATAAATATTAGTAAAAAAAATAATATAATATTAGTTAAAAATAACAGAAAAAAGTTGACTTTTACTAATTGAATTAGTTAAGAGCATTTGAACCTTCGTGACGTCACAAATCATGGCGCATGACACGCAAACTTCTCAGGTATGTTAAAAGCACAATTTTGAATATTTTTTAAAAAAACCTTTTGGAAAATGTTCCGAATAACATAGACTCTGTCTGTTATGTGCGGAAAATTCAAAATTTTGCGTTTAAAACGTTTTTAAACAATGCCTACATATAAGCAATTCGTGTATTTTTCCTTACTTGTGACAACCAACTTAAACATTGTTTAAAAAACGTTTTATACGCAAAATTTTGAATTTTTCGCACATAACAGACATAGTCTATGTTTCTCTGAACATTTTCCAAAAGGTTTTTTTAAAAAATATTCAAAATTGTGTTTTTCACATACCTGAGAAGTTTGCGTGTCATGCGCCATGATTTGTGACCTTAACATTGTTTAAAAAACGTTTTAAACGCAAAATTTTGAATTTTCCGCACATAACAGACAGAGTCTATGTTATTCTGAACATTTTCCAAAAAGTTTTTTTAAAAAATATTCAAAATTGTGCTTTTCACATACCTGAGAAGTTTGCGTGTCATGCGCCATGATTTGTGACGTCACGAAGGTTCAAATGCTCTTAACAAGTTTCACTAAAATTTTAGTTATTTGACATAGCCTAAAAGTAAATTAAAATAATAATTAGTTATTCTTAACTAAAAAATTAGACGAAGTTTTATACTATATCAATCAGGGACCCATTTTTTGATATAAAATTAGTTATTTTTAACTAATTGAAATTTAGAGAGCGGCTATGACGTGTTTCAAGAAATGAGACATTTTTAGATTCGGTCGAATTTTTTTTATTTGAGAGCAACTTGAGAAATACAAATGAACATTACATTTTATTGAACAAAATGAATATATATTTCATAAAATATATATAGCAGTATTTTACTGTTCTTTATCAAGAAAATGAGCATAAATTCTATAAAATTCAGCATTATTACATTGTTGATGGAAAACAAAATTCTTAAACCTATTATAATTCTTATAAAATTCTATATTTTGGAATAATATAGTAGTCAGTTGTGTGATACGTTTGATGTAAATCATATGCTACAACGTGTGTTAATTCATTTAAATCAAATAATTTTTTCATATTTGACGTATCATATGTAACTTTGTAACCTACGTATATTTCATTAAATTCTAAAGTTATCCACTGCTCACAAATTGCATAACCCTTGTCCGATGCAATAAATAACGCAATAATTTTTAAGAATGTTGGAAATTCTGAAGTAACCTCTTTTTTGGCAACGAATGATCCAATTTTAAAATCAATTTGGAAATGTAATTCTTTCACCTCATAAACATTCTCGATATTCCAACTGTTTAGGGGATTTGTGATTTGATTCATACCGTGTTTTTTTCTCTACCTTCTTACTACTACGCATGCGTACGATCAGGTAAAAAAACAATAACACTTGTTGGTGCGATTAAAAGTCCTTTCGTACTCTATATACGTAGAGATAGGTTAGTTACCGAATTATTACACCGTTCTAGTGCTAAAGGTTTACTTTCTTCATTTTCACACTCTGTTGAGACCCTTAACCAGATTCCCTTTTTTTATGATTATTATTGTAAAGATTAAGATATCTTTTAAACGTGCTTTGCTAAACTTTCAACGGATTTATTTTTATTACTTTAGAGTTTTATTTTCAATATCCGAAAATGTTCAAACTCCCCAAATTCTCCGACAGATTAATTTTATTACTTTACTGTCAACATCTGTTAACTGTAAAACTCAGACAACTTGAAACGAGTAAACGAACCTTTCCGGGTAATTGTAAATTACGAAAATTCTTTACCTGGACGAACTCCCACTTTTCGGTGTTCGTCCTTATTAAGAGTGGGGTAAGTAAGGGATCGCTTCCTGACAGTATCTGTTAGTATTGTCAAGTCAGTCAATTTTGAGTAGCTGTAGAGCAAACTTATGTATACTCTTTGGCATAATGTAATTGTTTCACCATTATTAAATAATTAAATAAGTTTTAACGTATGATGAACTTGTTTGATTTCTATTTAAACCATCTTTCAACCAACACGAAAAAGCAGTTCTTATAACAAACACAAGGTTATAAGAGTCTCAACACTTTTTGGTCCTTCGAGCCGGATGCAGTCGCCATGTGTGAGCAGTATCCTCCAACTGAAGCAAAGTGATGAACCAATCCACTTTTCTTAACAATAACGTGAACGAAGGAAGCTAAGCAGAAGATTCAATCAAGTTGATTCTTCGCATATCGTCGAAAATCTTATGTGTGAAGATTTAACGTGCAAAATCTTTCCATCAAAACGAGTGTGAAACAATTACCAAAACAATAAGCAAGATAAACGATACGTCTTGCAATTATTAACGAGAACGAGAATCTGAACGTGAACGAGAGTGTGAACGGGAATCTGAACGAGAACGGGAACTGGTGCGAGAATCCAAATACATCCTCATCATCTCAACGAAGTGTCAAACGAAATACCATTAACGTGAAGTGTTGTCATATGAACAAAAGTAGTGGACTGATAAGGCTTTCAGAATTGTGAAGTTTGTTTGTGTAGTTCTTTGTACCCAATTGTATCATCATCAGAAATGAATGTTTCTCACGAACAATTCCAGAAGGGTGAGTCTTGCACATTTGTATTTTGAGTCACATATCCATATTCTTATTTATCCATCCATATACACTTCTTATCTATGATATCTTAATTCAATCAAAATGACGAATAACGAGCGTATAAAGACGCTGAAAAGGCTTATCGGTGCTTTAAAAACGAAATTAACGCGCGCGGAATCACTACTTCACAAACCTATTGATTCAATCGATATCCTTGAGATAAAGCGTAAACTAAGCGAATTAGATTCAGTTAAATCAAATTTTGAGGAAAGACAAACAGAAATAGAATCATTAGTTTCAGATGAAAATATCGAGACTGAGTATGAAGTTAGAGGCGATTTTGAAGATTGATTGTCCGCGTTATGATTTAAATAATCGACCTCCCGTGTCAACTATTACACAATTAATGAACGGAAACACAATCAATCTCAAATTAACACCTATGAATTTACCGACATTCAGTGGTTCTTACGAAGGGTGGTCGGGTTTCAGTGACGTTTTCAAATCTTCCGTCCATAATGATAAGCGATATTCAGATGCTCAAAAACTGATGTATTTACGATCATGTCTAACTGGTAAAGCAGCTGATAAAATCGAATCACTCGAAACAACCGACGCTAATTACCAAGTAGCTTGGAAGTTACTAGAAAAATATTACGATGACCCCTCTTTAGTTATCAACAATCACATAAAGGCATTTTTCGAATTAACGAACTGCGCGAATGCATCCGCAACTGCCATTAGCGATCTTTTGAATACCGTAACGAAAGATTATCGAGCGCTAGAAGCTTTAAACAAACCTTTTCTTGAATCCTTTCCTGTTTATGCGGTAGTAGCGAAATTAGACCCACAAACTCGATTAGAATGGAAAGAGCATGTCCAATCTAATAATTCACCGACAATGGAAGAATTACTCGAATTTTTACATTGTCGCGAAACAGTATTAGAAACAAATAAGGTCATGAAAAACGATAAGCAAGAAAAAGTTACACAACGTAATGATAACCAAAATCGCGGCGGTAACAATTCGAAATCACATTTTAATACGAATCGTGGTAAATTATCGTACGCTACACACAAAGCATTTTGTCATATATGTAAAGGCGCGCATTTTACTCAAACCTGTGAGAAATTCACAAACGTGCAATTATCGGAACGAGTTGATATGATAAAAAATTTAAAACTGTGCATTAATTGTCTCCGATCCAATCACACAGTAGAGGAATGCAAGGCTATATTATGTAAAACATGCAATAAAAAACATCATACACTTTTACACAAAAACAGTGATGAAAAAACAGCTCAAGTTAATTTTGCAACCTTGCACAATGTAGCTTCCTCTCAACTTTTGTTATCTACAGCGATTGTACACATTCTTGATCAAGAGGGAAATCCTCACGTTTGTCGCGCACTTCTCGACAATGGTTCACAAGTCCATTTTATAACAGAAAATTTAGCGAAAAAATTAGGGCTCAAACAATTCGATCAAGAAATTCCTCTAGGTGGAGTGAATCAAATGAATTCAACTATAACGAAAATAACTCATTCAGTCATTGAATCGCGATTAAACAATTATCGTACAAAATTAACGTTCTTAATTACACCAGAAATCAACGAATGCGCTCCGAGCGAGTCTATCAAGCGAATCGAATTAAAAATTCCACCCAACATCCATCTAGCAGATCCACAATTTCACATTCCCGGTAAAATTGATATTTTACTTGGTGCTGAAATCTTTTTGAAACTCCTTTGCGTCGGACAAATGTCTCTAGCCGATGATAACTTTACAGAAAACGCATCTTGGTTGGATTCTGGGAGGGAAAATTCTGGGAAGGAAATCTTCTAAAGCGGTTACTTGCAATTTAACGTTTGACTCATTGCACAACAAAGTTTCGCGATTTTGGGAAATCGAAAATGTTCCACCCAAAAAAATCTATTCAAATGAAGAAATAAAATGTCTAGAGCATTATAAGGGAAATACAACTCGCGAAACCGGAAAATATATCGTTTGTCAGCCTTTTAACCAAGACGTAAATAAACTCGGTGAATCGTACAATCACGTGCTTAAACGTTTCTATTCCTTAGAAAAATCTTTATTGAGAGTTCCGGAGTATAAAGAACAATATTCTGTTTTTTTGAAACAATACGAACTTCTCGGTCACATGTCTGAAAATACAACAGGTTCACATTTAGATGGTTATTTTATACCTCACCATTCTATCATTAAAGAATCGAGTTTAACGACAAAGCTACGCGTAGTTTTTGACGCTTCGGCGAAAACTTCTACAGGAAAATCTCTAAATGACGTATTAATGGTGGGACCGAATGTTCAGGAAGATCTTTTTTCATTGTTAGTTCGTTTCAGATCACATAAATACGCGATAACTGCAGACATTGAAAAAATGTATCGACAAATAATCATTCATCCTAAAGATCGAAAATATCAAAAAATTCTATGGCGTGATGACAATACTTAGCCTATAAAGATCTTCGATCTAAATACTGTTACATATGGGACTTCATCTGCATCTTTTTTAGCTACACAATCTCTCGTTCAATTAGCAGACGATGAAGGTGCGTTATACCCAAATGCATCAGTCGTTCTAAAAGAAGATTTTTATATGGATGACGTTTTAACCGGTGAGTCAGATATTAACAAAGCGAAAAATCTAGTAACCGAATTGATAGATTTAACTGAAAGGGGCGGCATGCACATAAGACAATATGCCTCCAATGAACCGAGTCTTATCTCCTTACTAACAAAAAACGAAAACGATTCTCACCATTGTTTAAATTTAGGAGACACGACAAAAACGTTAGGCGTTTATTGGAACCCAAAGTCGGATCTAATCACTTATTCAGTATCGATGTCAAAACACAACTTACCGATAATAAAGAGGACAATACTTTCGTTAACTGTCCAATTGTTTGATCCTCTCGGTCTCTTAGGCCCAGTCATTTTAATAGCAAAAATTCTATTACAAACACTATGGCTATTAAAAATCGATTGGGATGAATCCGTACCGCAACATATACACACTGCTTGGTGTACGTATCGGGATGAATTACCTCTTGTTCAAAACGTCAAAATCGACAGAAAAATAGTTGCAAATGATTATCGTGCATTACAACTACACGGTTTCTGCGACGCAAGCGAAAAGGCGTATGGAGCCTGTATTTATCTCCGCTCAACAAATGAGTTAGGAGAGAATTGCACTCAATTGATATGCTCTAAGTCAAGAGTTTCACCTTTGAAAAAATTATCTTTGCCTCGTCTCGAACTCTGTTCTGCATTATTATTAGCGAATTTACTCGAACCGACAGTTCGTGCGTTGCGTAGATTAAATATCGAAAAAACAATTCTTTGGTCGGATTCAACTATCACAATTCATTGGATAAGAAGTTCACCACACACTTTAAAAACCTTTGAATCCAATCGCTTAAATAAAATTCAAGAGTTAACAATCAATTGCGAATGGCGACACATTCGTACCGAACACAATCCTGCCGATCTAATTTCGCGAGGCCTTTCTCCTAAAGAAATTTTAAATAACAGTTTGTGGTTCAATGGTCCTGTATGGATTAATGAAAAAGAAGACAATTGGCCCTTTTCAATCGTTAAAACCGATGAATTATTAAAAACACAAGAAACTTTCGTTAATTTAGCGTATAACAAAACAAATGAACGAAATAGAGAAACGCGTGTCAATGATCTCGAAAACACTCTCTTTAAAGAAAAGGGTTCTCTCATTGAAATTTTGCGAATTATAGCTTATTGTCAACGATTTAAAGATATTAAAGTTCGCAAGTTGGAATCGACTAATATGTTCGTTCCAAATGATTTAAATAAAACCATGATTTGCGCGATAAACATTATTAAAGTTTGCAAACTAATGCTCTCTCCCCAAACGAATTGGATAGGGCTATGATTTGCGTAATAAAAATTATTCAACGCGGAACATTCTCCAATGAAATAAAAACTTTAGAAACAAAGGGTCGAATTGACGGGAAATTATCGACATTAAATCCCTTTTTAGATTCTGACGGAATCCTTAGAGTGGGAGGTAGACTCAGCAAATCCAATCTCACATATAATCAAAAACATCCAATGTTATTACCGAGAAACCATAATATTACTGAAAAGATTATTCATGAACAACATTGGAAACTCATGCATGCTGGTACGCAATCTACGATTAACGCTCTCAGAAACAATTTTTGGATCATCGACATTAAAAACAAAGTCAAAGGCATTATCAATAAATGCGTTATTTGTCGACGAGCTAAACCAAAATTCCCTGTTTACGTAATGGGTGAATTACTGAAAAATCGTGTTACCTTCGAAAGAGCCTTTAAACATACTGGCCTTGATTTTTGTGGTCCTTTTTTCATTAAAGAAAAGAAACATCGAAATAGAGTGAAGGTAAAGGTCTATGTTGCTATTTTCGTGTGTCTTTCCTCAAAAGCTGTACATATTGAAATTGTAAGTGATCTCACCACCGAAGCCTTTTTAGCATCTTTGAAACGATTTTTTTCCAGACGAGGATTAAGTTCAGATCTTTACTCTGATAATGCTACAAATTTTAAAGGTGCAAAACGCGAAATCGATGAAATTTACGATTTTTTAAACGATAACGAAAATATCAATGAAATCACACGTGAACTTGTGAATCAAGGCAGAATAAATTGGCATTTTATTCCGCCTCGATCCCCACATTTTGGTGGTCTATGGGAGGCCGCTGTAAAATTATTTAAATATCACTTCACGCGTGTTATCGGAGAAACGATCTTAACTTACGAACAATTGACAACCTTTGCAACAGAGATAGAAGCCATCCTAAACTCACGTCCAATAACCTCTGTATCCTCAGATCCTAACGATTTTATTGCCTTAACTCCAGGTCATTTCCTAATAGGTGACTCATTAACAAATGTGCCTGAGCATAATTTGTTGGACTTGCAGTTCAATAGGTTATCTTCTTGGCAACAAGTCCAGCAAATGAAACAGCACTTCTGGGATCGATGGAATAAAGAGTATTTGAATGAGTTGACTGTTCGTAAAAGGTGGCACAAGGGTTTTATGAATGAAATTAAAATCGGAACACTTGTAACAATTCGGGATGATAACTTACCTCCCATGAAGTGGACTCTTGGTCGTATAATAAATACTCATCCGGGAGCCGATGGCATTATTCGCGTCGTAACTGTAAAGACGTCAAGCGGCGAATACAAACGTAGTATTAAAAATTTGTCACCCCTACCAATCGATGTGTAACGCGATAAGTGCTTTACAAGATTTAAAATTAATCGAGAGTATCCCCTATTGAAAAAAAACACGTATAATTGTACGTATAATAATACGTATAATTATACGTATTATTATACGTATAATTATACGTATAATTATACGCATAATTATACGCATAATTATACGTATTATTATACGTATAATTATATGTATAATTATACGTATAATAAGACATACGAATTTGAAACAAGAATTATACGTATAATTAATTATACGTATAATAATACGTATAATAATACGTATAATTATACGTATTATTATACGTATAATTATAATTCTATTAAAAATAGAATAATAGAATAGAATAGATTAATTAGTAGCAAAATTGCGCTGAAAATTTTTAGAAATTTTAAAATGCAAATTAAATTTCACGAAAAAAAATATCGTCGAATGTCAATTCAAGCAGTCACCCATCCAAGTACTAACCGCGTCCAACGTTGCTTAACTTCCGTGATCTGATGAGAACTTGTTCCTTCGCCTTGGTGTTTTCGCTGTCTTGTCTTGATTAATAACTTTGTCGTATAAGTATTGTATCGCACCTAACCTCACTTTTAGTGATACTTATACGGCAAAGTTATTAATCAAGACAAGACAGCGGAAACACCAAGGCGAAGGAACAAGTTCTCATCAGATCACGGAAGTTAAGCAACGTTGGACGCGGTTAGTACTTGGATGGGTGACTGCTTGAATTGACATTCGACGATATTTTTTTTCGTGAAATTTAATTTGCATTTTAAAATTTCTAAAAATTTTCAGCGCAATTTTGCTACTAATTAATCTATTCTATTCTATTATTCTATTTTTAATAGAATTATAATTATACGTATAATAATACGTATAATTATACGTATTATTATACGTATTATTATACGTATAATTAATTATACGTATTATTATACGTATAATTAATTATACGTATTATTATACGTATTATTATACGTATTATTATACGTATAATTATACGTATAATTATACGTATAATTCTTGTTTCAAATTCGTATGTCTTATTATACGTATAATTATACGTATAATAATACGTACAATTATACGTATAATTATACGTACAATTATACGTATAATTATACGTATTATTATACGTATAATTATACGTGTTTTTTTTCAATAGGGTCATTATGAGTACGATTATGTTTGTTTACTCATGATTGTTAGTTTTTTAAATCTATTGTTTATCTATATATCTTGAAAGTTAAAATTTAATAACGCGTATACTTAATCAATTGTTAACGAAATATTTCTAAATTTTGAACTTAGTAGTTCAAGGGGGGCGGTATGTTGAGACCCTTAATCAGATTCCCTGTTTTTATGATTATTATTGTAAAGATTAAGATATCTTTTAAACGTGCTTTGCTAAACTTTCAACGGATTTATTTTTATTACTTTAGAGTTTTATTTTCAATATCCGAAAATCTTCAAACTCCCCAAATTCTCCGACAGATTAATTTTATTACTTTACTGTCAACATCTGTTAACTGTAAAACTCAGACAACTTGAAACGAGTAAACGAACCTTTCCGGGTAATTGTAAATTACGAAAATTCATTACCTGGACGAACTCCCACTTTTCGGTTTTCGTCCTTATTAAGAGTGGGGTAAGTAAGGGATCGCTTCCTGACAGTACCTGTTAGTATTGTCAAGTCAGTCAATTTTGAGTAGCTGTAGAGCAAACTTATGTATACTCTTTGGCATAATGTAATTGTTTCACCATTATTAAATAATTAAATAAGTTTTAACGTATGATGAACTTGTTTGATTTCTATTTAAACCATCTTTCAACCAACACGAAAAAGCAGTTCTTATAACAAACACAAGGTTATAAGAGTCTCAACACACTCGATATTGCACACCAGGGTCTTACAACTTTACACTCGGTGTAAAGTTGTAATCTGTTTTTTGATTTATTTTTAACAGTGTAAAGTCATTTACAAATCAACCCTTAAGATTAGAAACCAACCTCTTTACCTTAATCTTCATGCATATATATATATATTATATTTTTTTTGGTTTTTGTCTTTTTTGTATTTCTAACAGAATTAAACAATTCTACACATTTTTCTATAGAGATAAAAGCGACTTTTGAATGCATGAAGATTGAGGTAAAGAGGCTGGTTTCTAATCTTAAGGGTTGATTTGTAAATGACTTTATCTCTTATTATAAATTGTAATTGTCTGAAATCATATTATTAAAAAATCCTAGAAAACATTAGATTCATCTAAATCTTGAACATAAGTTACGGAGAATGTAAATGCTAGGGGTTGTTTGTTGGACGTAAGGGTGGCAACCCCAAATGCGTTGTTACCGTTCATCTCTAGGAAGTATCAAAAGCACTTTTGAATGCATAAAAATGTAATTTTCTTTTTTTAAAACAATATTCAATACTTTTTAAACTGTTCAAATCTGAAACTCCGGTAGTTACCGACCCAGTAAAAAATAAGATACAAGAACGTCGGATTGCGGTTACAAGCTCAATAGCTGGTAAACGAATCCATGAGAATCTCGGATACAAGCACTTTTCGGTATCCGAAATGATCATAAGCTTGTAAACGCAATGAAACGGACGACTTTTGTAGGTCTTTTAATCAAGAAAAAACAATTAAATGGATGCAGAAACGATGGAAAATTAAATTAGAAGCAAAAATAAATAATTATTTTTTAAAGAAACGTACATTTAAACAAAAAACAATTATTCTTATTAATTCTAACCTCTGCATTAAAAACATTGTAAAATCAGTGTTTTGTTGGTAATTTTATGTTGCTGCAATTCGGAAAATATGGTTTTTTTCCTTACCAACGTTGAATATTAATTTAACGAGGGTTTTTTTTTGAATTCTCTATTTTAATGCAATTTAAAATGATTTAATTAAAAGTGGGAAAGGAAATTAAAAATGAGCACCGTTTTATGTTTAATAATATTTTGATTATTATGAATTGCTTCTGAAATTGGAAAATCGAAAAACCCACGTTAAATTAATATCCAATATCGGTAAGGTAAAATTACCAACAAAACACTGTTTTTACAATGTTTTTAATGCAGAGGTTAGAATTAGTAAGAATAATTGTTTTTTGTTTAAATGTACGTTTCTTTAAAAAATAATTATTTATTTTTGCTTCTAATTTAATTTTCCATCGTTTCTGCATCCATTTAATTGTTTTTTCTTGATTAAAAGACCTACAAAAGTCGTCCGTTTCAGTGCGTTTACAAGCTTATGATCATTTCGGATACCGAAAAGTGCTTGTATCCGAGATTCTCATGGATTCGTTTACCAGCTATTGAGCTTGTAACCGCAATCCGCCGTTCTTGTATCTTTTATTTTTTACTGGGGAGTTTAACGATTTTAAGGGTTTCAATAGCTTGTATTTTAAAACCAGCTCCATATCTAGCAATTTGGCAAAGGAAAAAGTTGTTCAGAATGCAAAAAACTATAAAATCCTAAAGTTACACAAAAATCGACTGAGAGCCAAAACTAATGTAAATCCTGCGGGGTCCTTTATAGTAAATTGTGTTAACTAATTGTAAGCGAAACGGAATTTGTTGCATTTCATATTTTTATGAATTTAATCAATATTTTTAATTATAAATATAAACATTAATTGTAGCTTGTTATTCCCTTAATAAAAAAGCATATTTTCTAAATTGGTGTTGCACAAAGTACTGTGTGCATCCAGTACGAAAGAACATTTTCCGACTTCGTGCAAATTTTTTTGCACTTGTCGGAAAACAGCTTCTTTCGGTACTTGGTGCACAATAAACTATTTATTACACAAATATACAAATAACAAACAATTTAATTTTGATAAGCTCTTATGAAAGAAAGTATTGGAATGAGTATTAGAATGAGTATAGGGGTAAGTATTGGAATAAGTACTGGTTTGAATATTGGAAATCCAGTACTAAATGCGCGCTGTATAATAATAAAAAAATTGTCAGAAAATCAGTAGTTATCAGCAATATATTTAATTTTTTTATATTATAAAAATAAAATAGATTAGTATAGTTAAAAAAGATTACTTTATTTGCAAATAAATAAGACAAAATTGTATATAAAGATATGAGAGTTTCGAAGACATATATTCTAACTCTTAGATCTTTTGATTCATTTAGCTTTTCTTAATCCGTTTCAATGTGATTAACAAGTTGTACAATGTTAATTTCAGTTTCATTGCACTTAACGTTTACACATTTATTTTTTATTGAAGAAAGAGCACAGGAAATAATGTTATTAGTTTCTTTTACAATACAAGAAAAATCACTGGTAGAAACATCCCTCTCACTACTCAATATTTTATCTATTTTTTGTAATTCTTTTCCGAGAAGAATATATTTTTGTTCTTGATTTTCAGTGACTTTTACTAATAGGAGATCAGATAAAATCATAAAACGTCCATCGTTTGTTTCAATTGTGCTATTATTTCTTTTCATAACTCTATTATCATTGGATGTGTAAACCGTTTTTGCAAGAGCTTCTTGTATAACAACTTTTTCAGTTAGAATTAATTTTACATGTTTAGAAACACCAAATACTCTTAAAAAATCGTCATAACATATATATTTTTTAATTTCACACTCTTTCATCAAAGAACGAAATAATTTTTCCCTCCTCTTGCTAAAATCTGCTCTGGAAAAATTTCAGATGATGATTTTGTAAAAGAGAGCCTTGTTAGAACTTACAAATTTGTTTAGAAATGTACTGAGTACATTCCACGCCCAAAGATTGACCACCCAAAGAGTACCAAAACTTCGTATAGCTTGAGGAATGTGTAGTAAGATATGAACATTAAATTTCATGTACTGTTTCCCGTACAGATGTTCTATATTCAAAACAAATGTGCGAAGTGCTTCAGTTATCTTTAGCTTGGAAAAAATTGTTATAAAGTATACAAAAAGAAGCCATTGTTTTAAATATTTGGAAGGTAAACAATCTTCAAAACATACTAATGAGTAATACTAAAGGAAAGTTCTCCATTCCGAAGCTTTCCATTTGTCGAGGTGCCTTAAGGAACGTGGCGTTCTTGTAATTTCAGATGGAGGCTTCATGTTTTATTTTGTCATCAATTCTATGAATTTCTTTACCTAAATACCATTCTTTTGTAGAATTTGAGGGATTAAAGAATGCACTTACAAATAATTTAACAACGCCTTCTAAGACAGAGTGTAAATATTCTGGTGGAAAACATCTAATAATGTGAAACAAAGGTATTAAGCTAACGACGGAATACCCTTTTATACCGACCATCAATAGGTCTGTATCTGCTTTTCTTGCATCTTCATTATGTTGTTGTAATGTTCGCAATGTTTTAATATTTCTGCAAAAAACACACGCATGTCCTTTCCCTACAAATCCTACAACTCTTCTAGAAGATAGTCATAAAAATTATATTCGCGTGATTTCACGTTTCATTATTTTATATTATTTCTTTTATTCTCTTTTAATTTTTAAATGTCAGTTTCTCATTTCTTATCTCTTTAAATAAGTGTTAAAAGTTTATGTACAAAACCAAGTCATCAGTAAGCCTTTTATTATAAAAAAATAAATTCATTTTTACAATATAAAAAATGTTTAATATAATACTGATACCTACTGATTTTCTGACATTTTTTTTTATTATTATACAGCGCGAATGTAGTACTAGATTTCTAATACTTGAACCAGTAGTTATTCCAATACTCACCCCAGTACTTATTGTAATACTCTTTCCAATACTTTTTTTCATAAGGGAAGACAATAAAATGTATATTTAAAGTTAGGAGAGATAAACAGCCAATAAGAAAACAGGGTAGCGATTATGTATTTTGATTTAACTTTGACGTCAAAGTCATTTTCATTTTGACTTCGTAGTCAAATGTCATTTTTCGTAGTTTTACGTAAAATGATTGTTTTGATTTGTCAAATTGTAATATCCACAATTTATTTAGGAAATAAATTATAAAAAAGTAAAGTAAGTAATTTTAAACAGTTAAAAAAGCGGTATAATTAAGGAATTTTTAAAAGATTAATAATTAGGTTAAAATTATTTAATAAAAAATTATTTCATCTGTCAACGGTAAGTATTTTTTAATGTTCAAACCAGGGATATGTTATAATTGTTTTGAATAATGCCTTACTTTCATTTTCATCAGAATAAAATAAACTAAAATATCAAAAACTAAAGAAGAAATTATGTCGTTTAAAAGATAATTCAAAACATAAAAAATTACTTACATTTGACCGATGAAATATTTTTTTCCTAAAATAATTTTAACTTAAATTAGTTTCCTACTGTTTTGAGCAAATTGACATTTTGTACATAATTTATTGATGTAATTTAAAATAGAAAATGCTCAACATAAATTATTATTAAAAATACTCCATTTTTTGGCATAATGTAATTGCAATTAATTCCTTAACATAAATTCAATAGCGAGACTGTTATTTATATTTGTGTAAATAAAAATTAACGATTAATTTTATTTAAACTGTAATTAATTATATATAAATAGTAATATTTAAATAATTCTTTCAATTTTTCCTCTTAACATATGTGAATGAATAAATAAATAAAATAATATTAAGTTTTAATTATATTTTATAAATTAAAGTTTTTTTAATCTCTTACTTTTACTTAGTTTGTTAAAGTTATAAAAGTTTTTTTTAAAAATCCTTGTAATGCTGTCTTGATCTTTTTAAAATTACTTACTTCACTTTTTCATCATTTAATTCTTAAATAAAGTTTTTATTCTTAAATTTTTAATAAAGGGAAAATAGTAATTATACTTTAAATTTGTGGTTATTACAATTAGACAAATCAAAACAATCATTTTACGTAAAACTATGTAAAATGACATTTGACTACGAAGTCAAAATGAAAATGACTTTGACGTCAAAGGTAAATCAAAATACATAATCGCTACCCAGGACGCCCTTTCGTCATTATAGGTTAATTAATAATACATATTAAAAGTAATATAATCCATTACGTATGTTATTGTATTTGTTTGTGTAAATTTATACGTGTATTGTAAGAATTAGAAATTAATAGTAAAAATTCATAAGGAATATTTAATGTGAAACCATAAATCTTTTAAGAATTATTCTGATTTCGAATTCGTATTCAGCATCCAAAAATATGTGGAAGAAGGGTACTCTGGTCTGAGAAACAGGATACTTTATTTTTTATATGACTGTATAATTTTCATAATCGTAAAATGAATCGTTTAATTATAAAAGTTGCATTAATTTATTCATAAAAAGAATTATTTTCAATGTTAAAAAAATTATCTTACAATAAACATATTTTCTACATGCTTGCTATTATAATTTTTTTTATTTTTATCTTTGACACTTGTTTATTTTACAAAAGTTTTGTTTTCAAAATAATGTCTGTTTACATTGAAATAAAATCATCTAATGACAATAGCATTTGTTTATGAAGAATTTTTTGTAAATAAAAAAATTCCTTGCAGAAGAATATTAAGTGAAAATTCTGATTATATTTAAAGGATTCATCTTACACTAAATAGATTGTTCTGTCAGTGTATAACTATATTAAGAGCATTTGAACCTTCGTGACGTCACAAAGCATGGCGCATGACACGCAAACTTCTCAGGTATGTGAAAAGCACAATTTTGAATATTTTTTAAAAAAACCTTTTGGAAAATGTTCAGAATAACATAGACTCTGTCTGTTATGTGCGGAAAATTCAAAATTTTGCGTTTAAAACGTTTTTTAAACAATGCCTACATATAATCAATTCGTGTATTTTTCCTTACTTGTGACAACCAACTTAAACATTGTTTAAAAAACGTTTTAAACGCAAAATTTCGAATTTTCCGCACATAACAGACAGAGTCTATGTTATTCTGAACATTTTCCAAAAGGTTTTTTTAAAAAATATTCAAAATTGTGCTTTTCACATACCTGAGAAGTTTGCGTGTCATGCGCCATGATTTGTGACGTCACGAAGGTTCAAATGCTCTTAATGTATTATTTAATAAATATCATTGACTCTCTGACTTTTTATTACTATGATTTTTCAGTTGGATTATTCGGACATCTTCTATTCTACTATTTAGCACATTGCATTCCTCCGTTGATTAACGTTATAAAACATAATGATGAACCTAAGCGGATGTTGCTTATGGTTGAGTGTGGGCTAGATTTACAAAAATATTTGGTTTGGATAACAATTTACAGTTATATTGTTGGTGACGTTTGTACACTGTTAAAAATGTTTGTAGTTTTAATATACATAAAGTACTTAAATTTAAGAAACTGGTATATTAGAGTGTAATTCATATACAAAGTATATTAAATTTTGTCACTGAAAAAAATTCAAATAAAAAAATTGCATTTTACTCAATTTATACATGTTCTTGTGTACAAAATAAGGTTTTTATTAATAAAGCAAAGTAATTTCTTTCATGTAAATACAAGTTTAAATCAATTTACATTGTAAAAATGCATATAATTTGACATTTATAGTACTTAACCTAAATGTCACATATAAGTATTAAAATTCTTGTATTTAGAATGTTTTTTTGAAAAATTCTCCCCTTATAAAACATTATTTGGACATAAACAACACAATAGTTAAAGAATTACGCACTGTTGTTTCAATTTCAAATAAATTTTCAATATCAAGGAAATAATGACCGTTTGGTGAAATAGGCATCTACAGCCGCCATGTTGTCACTTTAAATTTAATATACATGTATCTTAGATTTCAATACCTGTAGTGCATATTCGCTTCATACGCATGTATATTAAATCTAATACAGATTTTTCTAACAGTGTACTTATGGGATTGTAATTGGAGGTACAATTCTTGTAATGTTCCTTGAGAATGCTTGTGGTATATTTGACATTATAGGGTAAACTTTATTTTTTTAATTTTTCAATACTAAAATAATATTACGAAAACTAAATCTGTATATAATTGCAATTTAGTAAACTAATTTTCTTTTAAAATTCAAAACAACTGAAATTTAGCTACATCTCTGAAACTGTTCTACTTTCTTACTTTCTGAATTCATATTCGAAATCAGCGGCAAATTTTACATACAAAAAGTTCAGTCAAATGCCGCAGGTAATAATCGTTGTAAACTATTGTAATTTAATAGAAGCTCCTTTACATACTACTCTGTCTACTGAAGTCGCGGATGCTATACAGGTTGCGTTCGAGCAGGGGCAAAGTACTGTCGAGTTTTCAAGACGCAAATATCTGGACTTTTTAGTTAGTTCTTGGAAGAGTGGACTATTTTTAATGAATAACTTGATAGAAAGCTTCAAGCTGTAGGAGCAGAACCCAGTTTGATCTTTTCTGATTACTTTTACAGTCGACCGACCGACTTTACATGAAAAATTTTTGAATAATGGGAGAAAGAAATATTTTATTTAATTTTGTAGAGTTCTTTCCTGTAGATTTCGTCTATGAAAAAAAGAAATAGTTTATTTATTTTTGTAGAGTTCCTTCCTGTAGAGTCGGTCTGTGGAGAGAAAGAAATATTTTATTTATTTTTGGAGAGTTCTTTTTTTAGAGTCGGTAGGATAGTAGCTTTGTTTTCTTTACTTTTGTTGAATTTATTTGTGTAGAGTCAGTTTGTGATGAATCAAATATTTAACACCTGTTTTATTATTATGTATTGCTTTTGCTATTTAGGGTTAAAAACTTACATATTTTTAGAAAAATTTGTTCTAAATGATGTCAAAAATAAAATAGCGTTAACAGTTTCTTCAAAACTTAAACTGCAAGATCGTAATTCCAAAGAGAATATAAATATAACCCCACTGGATAAGACCTTTGACATAGAAATCATGTCAATTTCCTAAAAGATTTTATCTATGTAGCAAACCAATACGACACGAAGCTGGAAACAATTCTCTAGCCTTATGTTTGCCAACTGTTACTTTACAATAAAATAATTTACAATAAATTATTTGATTAAACATTTTGATTATTCGAATAAATTTATCCATAATTTTTAATTTCGTACTTTCCGATTCAAACAGTAATTATAACATAATTTCTATCTTTAAATTTTACCAGCGAAACAATTGTGCTAACCTAAATTTGTGAAACTGATACAATTTTTTTGAGTTACCCAGTAACAACAAATTTTATTAAGCGAATGTAGCTTCAAATCGCTACGTAGCGAAATCTTCGTTGCACTGTTGCTATTCATAATCTCACTTCTGATTTCATTACTTTCAACTTGGGCTGGTATCCTAAAGAAATTTTTTTTCATTTTGATAAGAGAACTCTTTGATCACTAAATCATAAAATATATGGAGTTGATCGTTGTTATTGTGGCGTACTAAAATGTTTTACCTAGGCTAACATATTCTTTAGGGTTACATTTTCAAATAAAGATTCACTATTTGCTATGCGACAAAAACTTTCTGCAAACATGCTAAGCAAAATTGTCAAAAAGTTTCAAGAATAATTAGTAGCAAAATTGCGCTGAAAATTTTTAGAAATTTTAAAATGCAAATTAAATTTAACGAAAAAAAATATCGTCGAATGTCAATTCAAGCAGTCACCCATCCAAGTACTAACCGCGTCCAACGTTGCTTAACTTCCGTGATCTGATGAGAACTTGTTCCTTCGCCTTTTTTTTTTTAAATTGCTTTATTATTAACAACAGTATAAAAATATCACATAGCACGAAGCAACAAACAGAAGAAACGTTGACTAATTAACAGGCTAGAATAAGCAAAGCGGTCAACTGGTAGTAATCAAGACTACACTCATACACGCAACAATAATTCATAAATATTTATAAACAATCTTTCTTAAACCGTATATTCATTGGAGAACTAGCTCTCGACATTCACATATAAATAAATTGCATCAGGACAAAAAAACACAAAATGTCACTAACAATTAGTAACTATAAGTAAGCGAAAAAAAGTCCTGAATAGTCACTTTTCTTTTGTGTGAACTTATATAGAGGATATATATCTTTAATGGACAGGATTCGTAGTAGCATTCACACTTGCAACCATGAGTATTTATTTACATTTCTTGCAGTCTTATCTGCGATATCACGGGTAGGGAGAGCCCTTGAATAAACCATTTTTATGGTGTTATCATTTTCTATATCGACTTTATTATATTTCACCACACCGCCACATGTGTGTCTCGCGACGTGGTACAATATTGGGACATTATTATTGTCCTGAATAAAACCGTCTCTATCCAATGCAGGGAATGTCTCGATAGGTAAACGACCACGCGAGATAAGTTTTTTGATATAATTTTCATCATTTCCACTGAACGGAGCCGAAATAAGGGGGTTCATTTGATTCTTTATTGAATTCGCTATATGATTTCGAGTTAATTTGAGGATGAAGGAGTCGATTCTAGGAATATTGGCTAGGTCATAAATTTTATTGTTCGAGATTGAGGTATAATAATCCGTCGCTGGGTCGCGGTACCTACCGAGACAAGCCCTTAGACATTTACGCTCGAACACTCTCAACATTTCCATTGTACTAGGGGAAACGCTGTACCAGATTTGGCATCGATAAGTCAATATATGCCTTATAAGTAGGAGATAACATAAAATCTTGATTCGAACGTTTAGAATTCTAGAATAAAACAAGCCTTTCAGGCCGAAAAACGCTTTTCTTGCTTTTTCTATTACCATCGCGACGTGACGCTTGAAGCGCAATTTATCGTCCACGTGTATCCCAAGATACTTAACTAAATTTTTATGCATTATATTTTGAGGGTTATCTTCGCCCACAGAGATTTTAAAATTTCTCCAAATTTTCATATTTTTTCCCAATTGCTTTTCTTCTCTTTTAGGCATAAATAAAATTGTTTCACACTTATCTACGTTGCACTTCAGTCGCCACGTCTCGAGGCAATCAACCAATTTTCTAAACAATTCTTGCAGTTTAATTTGGGCCTCTGTTACGAGATTTTCACTCAGATACAAAATTATGTCGTCCGCGAATCCTATACAGAAAACCTCATCATTCTGATTCATTCCAAACAAATGAAGCAACTCTCCAATGTACATATTAAACAAAATGGGTGAATTTACCGCCCCCTGTTGTAAACCATCCTTTAGTTCAAAAATTAATTCGGATTTATCATCCCCATCTTGAATGACTATTTTTTTCCCTTTGAGCGAGTTCCACAATATCCGTATCAAATGAGTTGGGCAATTTTTTTTTATTAATTTAAAGAACAAACCGTCCAGCCAGACTGTATCAAAAGCCTTCTCCATATCGATCAGGCAAGCCGCAATCAATTTCCCCCCCGATAGCGACCTATTCACGTCAGAGGTAAATTTGCTAACTGCATGAACAGTTGAAATTTTACTTTTAAAGCCGAATTGTTCGTCAGGAATAATTTTTTTTATCAGTGCAGAATCTATTTAATGCTTGATTAATAATAACTTCAAAGATCTTACTTAAATTTGGTAATAAACTTATTGGCCTATAACTTACAGGTAGACTTGGGTCTTTGTCTTTTTTGGAAGTGGTTTTATCTTAGCCACTTTCCACTTTTCAGGAAAGTGGCTAATATTTAACATATTATTTATTAAAATGACATAACGTGAAAGCACACCATCGGGAAGGTTCTTGATTGCAATCATTGGAATACCATCCATTCCTGTGGATTTTTTACTTTTAAATTTCATTAATATTTTTTTAAATTTATAAAAAGTGCAAAAAAAATGTGGATCTGGATCAAATTTAGGGTTACTTGCCAAGTTTTGTTGTGAAAATTCAACGAGTGGATTTAATTCCGCTTGTTGAGGTTTGACATTATCTAAAAACGTTTCAATTGTATTGTTTATTATTCTATTTAGCTCGTGTTTATTTGAGATTCTACTTTGATTGTTTACTGAAGCGAAATAAGCACCTAGCAAGTTCAGTTTTTCTTTTTTTTCTGTAATAATAAGTTTGTCATTAATTATGATTGAATTTTGTTTAGTTATTTTAGCAGTTTGCAAAAGGGTATCTCGATCTTGATCAATTCTCAAATTTGGCATTTCCGTAGTTTTATAAGGTTTAAAAATAGGTTTAAGTTTAGAAAAAATTTTTTCATTATCGTGTGGTTTTATATTTTCTATTTTCGTTGTCCAATAATCGTTAACTGATTTTTTGAATATTTTTTTTATTTTAACTTTAACTTTTTTTAAAAGGTACCCAAGAAGCACGTAATATAACCTCAATATCAAGGTAATATTACATGTAAGATTCGTAATATAACGTTGTAATATTACAGTAATCTTACAGTGATCTTAAAATGTCCGCCTCAAGGTAATATTACCGGTAATGTTACTGTAATATTACGCGCTAATATTAAGGTAATATTACTTTAATATTACGCGCTAATATTAAGGTAATATTACAGTAATATTGCAGTAATATTATACCGTAATATTAAGGTAATATTATGGGAACATTTCTTTATGAAAAAAATCTACCCATCCAGGGAATCGAACCCCGAACTCAAAGCACACGAGTCCAGAGTTTTACCAACAAGCCAAATTGACTTATAATATATTTACGTTTTTTATGCTTTATGAATAACTCAAATCAGTCTGTAATATTACTGTAATATTACTGTAATATTACCGTTAATATTACAGTAATATTCCCGGTAATATTACCTTGAGGCGGACATTTTAAGATCACTGTAAGATTACTGTAATATTACAGCGTTATATTACGAATCAGACGTGTAATATTACCTTGTTATTGAGGATATATTACGTTCTTCTTGGGTACTTATAGATGTCAATTTCAATTTTGGAAACATAAGGTTTATTTTTTAATCTGTGTATTTTGGTTAATAGGGAACTTTTTATTTTTTGACATTTTTTTATATTAGCGTTAATATATCTGTTAATTGTATCATAGTTTTTAGATATGGGTGTGACATTGTTTAAGGGGTTAAACCACTCTAGAGCGTCAAAAAAAGGCCTAACTTTAGAAATTTTTTTCAAGAAAAGTTTAAATGTACTGAAAAATATGTTTACATATCTTTATTAGGTACACTTTAAAGAGAAAAAAAATATACTTCATTAATTATTTTTTTTTTAAATATCAAATTTACAGGTGCGTGATAGGAACCCTTTCTAAGAGGAATCACGTCGCGGCCGGAAAGGTTTTAGCTCCAATTTTCATCCTAGAACAAAAAACAAATTTCATTCTATTTTTACATCTTAAAAGCTAGAGAAAGACGTAGGGGATTTTTTTTCAATTGATTTTTGCAAAAATGGCGAACATTTTAAGGAAAAACCGAATTTTTTACTTAAAAAATTGACACTAAATTGTTTATAACAAAAAAAATTTGCAACATAAAAAAAATCTGTACGTCTTTCTCTAGATAATGTTATTGAGAAGCTACAGTTTAATTTTTAAGTAAATCGGTTGAGATTTGTAAAAGTCATGTTTCCGGCCAGCACAAAAAATGTAGTTTTGAGAAAAACGAGTTTAAAGTTTTACTTACGACTTTTTGGATATACCTTCAATCTGCAATGCCTGCGCCGTATAATTGACCTTCCAAATTAATATTATCTTGTTCTTCTTCTTTTCTAATGGATATTTTCAACCGAGAAACATTAAAATCGGTTAAGATTTGTTGGTTTTAACTGATTTTGAACAGAAAATTGCAGATTCAGACAACTAAGTGCCAACGCGCGCAGTACAGGACCACGATCGGGCCCAAGTTCAATCACTTAAAAAGTGTTTCGACTTATAATTGATATTGTTTCTTATTCTATACATCCTTAGGCATCTTTTAAAGCAAAAAATTTTTTTTTGATTTTTTGAAAATTCTAGAGTGGTTTAACCCCTTAAGGTTACAAGAATTATTTCATCAATTTTATCTAGATAAGTATCGATTTCGTTGGCGCTAAGATTTTTCTTTTCATCTATATCTGGTAAGGCAATATTGTTATTAAGTTCAATTTGGAATTTAGTCCAATCTGTTTTATTGTAGTTAAATTTGCTATGTTGGGTGGGTTTATCAAATATAAATTTTTCATTTAGTTGTAGACGTGCACGTAGATAGAGACCATTGTGGTCACCATCATAGGGAATTACTTTAATTTTATTATTGATTTTATTTGAAATATGAATACGCGTATCATGAATGATTAAATCGATATATGAATTTTTTCTAGGGTAGGTTGCTTCATTAGGACCAACAAGTTTTGCTTTGTATTGCAAGTCATTATCCTTGAGCCAATTGCTCAAAATACGCCCCCTGTAATTGACAACTGCATCACCCCAGTCGCTATGCCTTGCATTAAGATCACCTCCAAGGATATAATAGTTATTTAAATTATCAAGATGAAGTTCATGGAATATTAGTGAAAGGTCCTTTACAAAACCCTTCATTGACACATTTGTTGCATAAGCACTAATGATATAAAGTTTTTTATTGTTTTTTAAATTTAATTTTAATATAGAGGTTTCAATATTTTTTAAATTTGATTGATTTCTTAAATTAATTTGAGTAAATTTATATTTATCCTTAATAAATATCGGGGTTCCTCCACCCATTTGAGCTTGATATCTATCATTTCTAACTATATTATAATTTGGGAATTTGATCGTATGATTTACATTGAGTTTTGTTTCACTTATTAGAGCCAAATCCACATTTAATTTTACAATGGTTTGGAGTAGATTGTATCTTCTTGAGTTGTGAATTAACGAGTTTACATTTATCGCCACTACAGAGAGGTCACTATCGACAACCCGGCTGGACGGACCCATATCAAATATATTAGTATTATTTATTTTATTTGTCGCCATTTTGTTTTTCTAAAATATCAAGAATTGAGTCAATTCGTTTGGAATTGGCTATCACTTGGCTTTTTACTAACACTAGTTGTTCATTCATTGCATCTAGTATGCTTTCTTTAAATGAATCAAGTATGCTCCCTACCCTTTCCAGCGGGGACACGGGTGGGGGTACGGGCAGAGGGGGCAATTCCTCCGTCATTGTCATTAATCTCGCGTAAAGTTATTTGTTCACTAATCGGACTAACAGCCATCGCGTATGTTTTATCTGGGGATACAAAATTAGATGTTTTTTTAATCCAATCCCATCTTCTTTCTTCCGCGACTTTAACTTTATTTTGTATATAGTCATACTTCTCTTTATATTTCGGACAACCCCTATAGGAAGCTGGATGCCCACTCTGCGCGCAGCCCACACAGAATACTTCACTTTTTGCCAGTGAGTTTTCATCATTAGACAAACCACACTGACCCGGGTTATGTTTACTGTCACATTTTACGCATCGGTAATCGCGATTACAATATTTTGATATATGACCGTACCTTTGGCAGTTAAAACACTGCACCGGTCCCTTTCTTTGAATTTTGCTCCATGATATCATTTGATTTACGATAATAGACACCCCCATCAGATTTCCCACTTCACTTTTCTTTGTCAATTGAATTAAAAAGGCGTTACCGCCTCTCTTAGCATTAAAAAATATTTTTGTATTAATTTTCTTAATTTTTAGAATTTCTATGTTGTTTAATTCTAGTTTGTTAATTTCATTTAAAATTTCGAGTTCTGTAAAATCATGAGAAATTCCTTTTAAAATAAGGGAGGGGATTCTCTCTTCTTTAGGTGCACGAGTGGAGAACTCAACTTTATTCTCCTTTAACAATTCTAAGACTATTTTAAATTCAGATAATTTTAAGACCAATAGAGAAAAAGTTTTATTATTTAGAAATCTGATGGCAAAGTCACCGTCGGGAATTATAGTTTTTACTAAATTAGTAACATTGTTGAATTTATATTTGAATTGGAAAAATAACACGTATGAGATATGAAAAAGGACAGGAAATTAATTAAGTAAATTAACACTTTATTGAACAATTAAGATTAAAGACATACACTTTAGGATTAGACTTTGTGACTTTAGACTTTTAAACTTGAGTTGAGACGTACGAGACTTTAGTGCATACCGCATAACTATAATAGTACGACTGACGAGACCCGGAAGGCCGGAACTGCACTCAGGTACTTAAAGTACCCGAATTTCCCTTTCCACCTAAATTTAACCTAACACTCTGACATTTGCTAAATATCGTTGTATTTCCAACACTCTCCCTCAACGATAATTAAAAATTTAACTGAATGAGTCAAAAGAAAATACAATCAAAAATTCAATATTTTCAAATTAAGATATGTAAAGAAAAGAAACTGAAAAATTTACTTTATACCATATAGAACGTTACCATATAAATTGAAACTTAATGTCCTCTAAACTTTTGTCCTTTATAAATCACTTTGACACATTTGAAAGATCCATATATACTTCTGGAGGCACGCCTTTTATTTTCCCGGCTTGACCTCCTTAATATAATGACACTGTCATGAGAACTATCATCCTCATTAGCTAATTCACAATCTTGGAAACTGTTATTTGATTCAGAGATACTCTCTGAAAGGCTGGTATCTCTCCCTGAGACTTGATCCTCATGTTGTTCCTTAACTCCATTGTCCTGCAAACCGTTGTCCTTTTCACTGTTTACCTGGATCCACTCGATTTGCACCAGATTTCCCGCGCCGCTCACACTTTTATTTCCTTCCTTCGCTGGGGTCCTTATACCTGGTTTCGAGCGCCTCATGTTCGTGCCACTTAATTGCCCTAAACCTTTAACTTGCAGATCTTTATTTATCTTTATTGCTTCTTGAGAACTATGATCCTTAGTTTGCAATTCGAAGAGTTTATTTTTTGTAAGAACCGCTGTAGCTTTCACTTTTCCATCTGTTGGGCTGATGACACTGCAAACTGAGTTCTTGAATTGAACACTAAAACCTTTTTTCTATCAGTTTTGTTACCGATAGTAAACTCGACATCCGTAAATTCCGCTTTATCCGCAAACTGCACTGTACCTTTCTTTTCACAATTTAGTTCCTCAAAAAATTCCTTATTGTTGCACATGTGGCTTGTTGCCCCTGAGTCCATAATCCAGCAATCGTCCTTTTTGCTTTCACTTTCATTACACACTTTTGAACACATATAAGCTGTTGTTGAAAAGACAAAATTTTCTTCTCTTTCCACATGCGTAACTTTATTTTGCTTACTTTTCCATGTGATGTATTTGTCACACTCCTTTTTGTAATGTCCATTCTTTTTACAAAAGAAACATTGTACTTCATGTGTGACTTGGGCTTTCATCGCTGATTCCCCGTAGCTGCTTTCATTCAACGCCATCTTGTTTTTTCTTCTCTTGAATTCGTCAATTAATTTACTTTTCGCTAGTGATAAAGTAAGACCTTCTTGTCTTCCTTCCAACATTGTCACTAACGTATCGTATGAGTCAGGTAGCGTTTCCAGTAGCATCGCTGTCGCGAATTTGTCCCTTATCTCTTCGCCAAGAGCATTTAGTCTGTTGACCGTTTCTTGCACTTTATTGACATGAGTTTCCATGTCACCGTCTTCACTTAAGCGCAATCTGCATAAAGTTCTGTAAAGGTGAACAATACTTGCTTCTGAAGATTTTTGGTGGTAATCCCCCAGAGCTTTCCAGGCCTTCTTCGCATTCTTGGCATTGACGACATGTACCAACTGGTTATCATCCACGAGCAATCCGATCGTGGAAGAAGCTTGATCGTCCTTCTTTTTCCAAGCTGCATCCGGAACTTCAGGAACTTCTTCATTCACTACTGACCACACTTCTATGTTAACGAGCATTTGTTTAACCCTAAATTTCCACACGGCGTAATTGTCATTGTTGAGCTTCTCGATTTGAAAGCTTGGGCGATAACTTTGAGCCATTGCGAAATAAAATGCTTTGTTAACAAACTTCACTTGAAAACTTCAAAAATGTCACTTTTCACTTTACTTAAAAACTGTCTTTTTACTGTTCTTTACTGTCTTTTAACTATTTCACTTTTCTTTAATTACTGTAACTGTTCTTTATTGTTCACTGGATAAAATAATTTACTTGATTTTTACTTTATTTTCTGACTTTAATCTATCCTTTTATCTCTCTGGGCCCATAACCTGTTGAATTTATATTTGAATTGGAAAAATAACACGTATGAGATATGAAAAAGGACAGGAAATTAATTAAGTAAATTAACACTTTATTGAACAATTAAGATTAAAAACATACACTTTAGAATTAGACTTTGTGACTTTAGACTTTTAAACTTGAGTTGAGACGTACGAGACTTTAGTGCATACCGCATAACTATAATAGTACGACTGACGAGACCCGGAAGGCCGGAACTGCACTCAGGTACCTAAAGTACCCGAATTTCCCTTTCCACCTAAATTTAACCTAACACTCTGACATTTGCTAAATATCGTTGTATTTCCAACAAACATCAACAACTTTATTATTAAAAATATTTATTGGCGGTAGCTTTGTTCTAAACTTACTGTGCGCTATTTTACTTCCCTTATTTATCTGACGCTTGTAGTTTCGCTGTGTGCCATCCTCTTCATATGTGTCCAGTTCAGAATCGTACGTTGTGTCATTTTCATATTTGTTAGATTCATCATGATTCTCCCCATTATAATCTTCTCTCCTTGAAAGCTTTGATTCGTGAGTATCGTCGTGTTGTTGAACAATTTCATCAATTGTAGAACTGTTACCCACATTCTCCTTCATTTCACCCAGGATATTATATCTGTTCTGATGCGAATTTTCTTAAATTTTCCTCGTCATTATCTGGTATACTGTTGTTAATAACATCATTGTTAATTGATTTAGATTGTTGTATTATTTTCTCATTGTACGAGTCGTCTTTATTTTCTATCGTTTTGATATCGTCAGTTTGTTTTTTAGTTGTATCAATATTTTGAGCTGAGTGGCCATCGTTTTGTTTATTTGAAGTAGATGTTAATCTCATTTTAATTTCCTTTGTTACCAAGTTTGGCTTTGCCGTTAATTGTTTTACAAGATCTGTTTTTAATAGAGAATTAAAAGCTTTGTTTCCCTTTAGCTCCAAACCTAATGCTCTTATCTCCTTTGGCGATAAGATTTTGACTTTTGGTTCAAGAGTCAGCTGTTTAGCAGTGAGTCTTCTCTTTCCATTGAGCATGGTCGGAGGCGGAGTATTCTCGTCCCTGCGTCTCTTCCCTCTTACTGTTTGCGTTGTTTGAATAGGAGCCGGTGGGGCCCTCTTTATCGTTAGAGTCGTAGACTTCTTGGCGGGATCTTGAGTCATTTTGGCGGTCTTTCACTTATTTGGCGGCAAAAAGACAATTACACCAACACTTGTACATTGAAACTCCTTATATGTGGTAGTACCACTTTTACTCTTATTAACCTCTCTTTTTACAGCACATTTATTCCAAAAAGGGAGGAAACACTGCACTTGCGCGTCTGGATTTTATGCATCCTTTTGCAGAGCACTAGGTCACTGAGTTTCCCCAATATACCGGCAAAATATCACCTCTAGTTTTTCACCACGTGGTTGATCAATATTTTATTATTACTTATTTTTATTGCACATTTCAGCTATAAAAAAAAAGAAACCCATTACATCGGTATCCACAGAGAACCTGCTATGCACCAGTCAGGAGAATAGTAGTAAATTACTAAGATTTTAATTAATTAATTAATTTTAATTAATCACTTTTAGTGACACGAAGTAACACAAATACACTTCAACTTTACAAAAAAAGAAAAAACAAAAATAGTGTTCATTTGAAACCGATTCTCAATAATTAAAAGAATTATATGCTTGGATAAGAGATGTACATGACATGATATATTTTTTTGGGGGGGTTTCATAGACAAGCTGACATGTGCTCAGGAGAGTACTGTATGTTTTAAGCGCCCCTAAAATAACAAAGTGTATTTGTGTTACTTCGTGTCACTAAAAGTGAGGTTAGGTGCGATACAATACTTATACGACAAAGTTATTAATCAACACAAGACAGCGGAAACACCAAGGCGAAGGAACAAGTTCTCATCAGATCACGGAAGTTAAGCAACGTTAGACGCGGTTAGTACTTGGATGGGTGACTGCTTGAATTGACACTCGACGATATTTTTTTTCGTGAGATTTAATTTGCATTTTAAACTTTCTAAAGATTTTCAGCGCAATTTTGCTACAAATTGTTCTTGAAACTTTTCGACAATTTTGCTTAGCATGTTTGCAGAAAGTTTTTGCTGCAAACTTGCCAAGGGAGGACATTTCAATATTTGCCACAAGTTTGCTGCAAACTTACCTTACAAACTTTCAAACCTCGTGCTATTTGGGCCTAAATATTATAAAATATAGACACGTATAATAATACGTATAATTATATAATATTGAGGTTAGGTGCGATACAATACTTATACGACAAAGTTATTAATCAAGACAAGACAGCGGAAACACCAAGGCGTTAAACACCACTTCCGTGATATGATGAGAACTTGTTCCTTCGCCTTGGTGTTTCCGCTGTCTTGTCTTGATTAATAACTTTGTCGTATAAGTATTGTATCGCACCTAACCTCAATAATAATTATACGTATTATTTAACGTATAATTATAATTCTATTAAAAATTTAATAATAATTTTATTTTTTCTTTAGTATTAATAAATCATGTGAAAAATAGAATTTCTTTATATTGTTTATTTAAAAAATTTGTCAATTCAAGAAAGGTACAAAGATAGCCACAATAATAAAATAATATAACCCACAATATATATATGTTCAACATGCCAGGTTATGTGTATCAAAAGTTAGAAAATAACAACAATTAATTGTTTAAATAATTGTTAAACCTATAACCTTCTGTTGAATGTTTGTTTGTTATTATAATTTCTTCGACAAATTGCAAAACGACAAATAACAATTAACTATTATATTATTGTGGTTATCTTTGTACCTTTCTTGAATTGACAAATTCTGTAAATAAACAATATAAAGAAATTCTATTTTTCACATGATTTATTAATACTAAATAAAAAATAAAAATATTATTAAATTTTTAATAGAATTATAATTATACGTATAATAATACGTATAATAATACGTATAATAATACGTACAATTATACGTATTATTATACGTATTATTATACGTGTCTATATTTTATAATATTTAGGTATATATTAATAAACAAAAATATATCCCTATTGAAAAAAAACACGTACAATTATACGTATAATTATACGTGTTTTTTTCAATAGAGCATCGACTAGCTCCCCACCACTAATGTTTAAGAGATTTTTGCCTGTACCATTCAGGGGACATTTGGTCATATTCGGGTTGAGTACGGATAGTTCGGCTTGGTTTTCAAGTGGTACGTACCACTTCCGACAACCAGATTGTAAAGAGCCTCGAATTTGATTCTTATTATTAAATAAATTATTTTTATTAATGTTAATATAAAGTGACTACTTTTATTTAATTTTCCCACACGATACCCACAAATTGGTGACCCGTTTAAAAAGTGGTTGAATAACGTGTGAGCGATAATTTAAAATTTTTGGTACAAAATTTAACATTTTTTAAATATGACGGGAACGGACGACAATAATTCTTACGCGAGTGATAATAATGACGGGAACATAAGTGTTGTGAGTGCTGGTGGTTTAAGTAGTTTACGTGTTTCGCAATTTTGGCCTAATAAAATTGGTTTATGGTTTCGACTTTTAGAAGCGCAATTCACTACTTCGCGAATAAGTAAAGATGAAACAAAATTTAATATTACAATCGCGAATATCGGTGAAAAATATATTGAACAGGTGGAAGACGTTATAATGTCTCCGCCTGACGAAAATAAATACGAATATTTAAAATCACAACTGACAAAAAGACTAACAGACTCTGATTCTTCGCGAGTGCGACAACTTTTAGAAAGTGAAGAAATTGGTGATCGCAAACCATCACAATTTTTCCCTAACTTGAAAAAACTAGCCACTTCGTCGGTTCCTGAAGATTTCATTTTAACATTATGGAAAAATCGTTTACCATCCGACACACAAAGAGTTTTGGCCGCGTCAAATATCGCAGACATCAATGCATTGGTTGACACCGCGGACCGCGTTCACGAAATTTCGCGGAATGCAAGACGGATTGCGGAAATCAACAAAGACAACGATTTTGTGAATTGGAAATAGGAGATTAAAAAATTACGTGAAGAAATATCAGCTTTATCTGTTGGTCATGCACATAACGAAAATCGCGAGTGTAACCGTGATAGACAGGTGTAGATTTATGTGTTTATCGACGACAAAAAGTTAAAGGATCGGTTAAAAAATGTGAATATGAACTTTTCCAGGTTAACGGTACACCTATCGCAACATACGGTACTGTCGCTCTGGATCTGGATTTGTCATTGCGAAGAAGTTTTAAGTGGAGTTCTGTGGTAGCACATGTCAGTAAACCTATTATTGGAATGAACTTTTTATCTTATTACGGTTTACTGATTGATTCACAAAACCAAAAATTGATTGACTCAATAACCGGTTTATCTACCGCGGGATGTTCGGCGCACAAAGAAGTGTTTTCTGTAAAAACAATAGTGGAGAATAGTGTCTTTCATCAGCTGTTGAGTAAATACCCAGACCTCACTCGCCTACCCGTGTCTAACAGAAAATTTCTGAAACATAATGTTGTGCACCACAAAAAACAACACCAGGACCTCCCGTGCATTGCAGACCTCGACGTCTTGCTCCTGACAATTATAAGGTGGCAAAAAAGGAGTTTGATTTATTGGTCCAGCAAGAAGTACTACGAGCATCAAAAGCTTCATGGTGCTCACCTTTACACATGGTGCAAAAAAAGGATGGAGGGATACGACCATGTGGAGATTATCGTGCTGTTACCGCCCGCACGATCCCCAATAGGTATACCCCTCCTTGCATCGAGGACTTTGCGCAGCAATTGCATGGTAAGAAAATTTTTTCAAAATTGGATTTGGTGAGAGCGTATCACCAAATTCCGGTCGCGCCGGCAGACGTAGAAAAAACGGCGATAATAACTCCTTTGGGGTTGTACGAAGCCGTAAATATGATGTTCGGTTTACGAAATGCTGCACAAACTTGTCAAAGATTTGTCGACGAAATCACACGCGGCTTAGATTTTGTTTGTGCTTTTATTGATGATTTTTTAATTGCCTCAGAATCCGAAGAACAGCATTTAGAGCATTTAAATATTTTGTTTAAATGATTACGGTGTAGTTATTAATCCGACAAAATGTGTTTTTGGCGTGTAGGAAATTACATTTCTCGGGTACACTGTAAATTCTCGCGGCATGGAACCTTTGAAAGAGAAAGTTGAAGTAATAATGAATTTTCCGAAACCAGCGACAATAAAAAAACTAAGATGTTATTTAGGAATGTTTAATTTTTATCGACGATTCATTCCTCAAGCTGCGAAAATATTGCAACCTCTCAGTAATTTGTTAAAAGGTCAAAAGGCAGGTAAAAATGCAGTACCATGGAACAGCGAAGCAGAGATTGCTTTTGATGCTTCGAAAAATGCTCTCGCGAATGCCGCTTTACTCGCGCACCCGGTACCACATTAAGTATTGTCGTCGACGCATCCGATTATGCAATGGGAGCGGTGTTACAACAATTAGTAGATGACGCATGGCAACCACTTGCTTTTTATACAAAAACCTTATCTTCTGCCCAACAAAAATATAGCGCGTACGATCGCGAATTGCTCGGTATGTATGCTGGCGTTAAACGATTTCAGCATCAAGTGGAAGGGAGGCCATTTATTATTTTTACGGATCACAAACCACTTGTGTACGTGTTTCAACAAAAGTTGGAAAAATGTTCTCCGCGACAGTTTCGTCATTTAGATTATTGGTCAATTTACGACGGATATAAGACATATAAAAGGGTCAGAAAATAGTGTTGCCGATGCGTTATCTCGAATTGAAACGATTTCGAACAGTATCGACCATAAGTCATTGGAGTCAGAACAGAAATGTGACACAGAATTAAAAGAAATTTTGTCCAAAACAACTTCGTTGAAACTTAAAAAAATTAATTTTCCGGAACAAAATGTATTTCTTTTTTGCGATGTTTCAAACGATGTTGTAAGACCGTATGTCCCGAAATCCTTGCGGAACGCTGTTTTCAATTCTCTGCATGGTCTCTCTCATCCAGGTATAAGGGCCACGCAGAATTTAATTAGTAAGCGTTTTGTATGGCCGTCGATTAATAAAGATACGAGAAATTGGGCACGACAATGTAGCAGTGCTACAATTAAAAACAATTAAAAAAACACGCATATAACACCTATAAAAAACACAAAACCAAAAAAATGAAAATTGAATTTAAAAAACTTCGAGCAACCGCAAGAAAAATCTGTAAAACAGAAAAAAGACGATCTTGGACTGAATACATCTCCTCCATATCACAAAACACCCCCAGCTCTACAGTATGGAAAAAAATCAAGAGCATTGAAGGATCATCAACACCGCTCAAAATAAATACCTTACTCAAAGAAGATAATACAATTATCTCAGACCCAATCGACATTGCAGACGCACTTGCTTCTGTATACCAAAAAAACTCCAGCAACTCCAACTACGACGCAGAATTTCTAAAACATAAAATTGAAAATAACAGCTCAGAAACAAACATTAACGACAACAGCTCATCACCTTTAAATTCCCCGATCACATTCACAGAATTAAAAAACACCTTAAAAGAATGTAAAAACACAAGTCCTGGACCAGATAAAATTCCCAACAACCTTATAAAAAACCTATCAAATAAAGCTCTTACCTACCTCATTATAATATACAATACAATCTGGTTGCATGGCGTTTTTTTCAATCAGTGGAGTGAATCGATTACGTTCCTATTCACAAACCAGGCAAAGACAAGCGACAACTAACTAGTTACCGACCTATAGCCCTAACTTGCACCCTATGTAAACTTTTAGAAAAAATAATAAACAAAAGACTACGATGGTTCTTAGAAAGTAACCAATTTTTCGATAAAAATCAAAGTGGTACCAGACAAAAAAGAAGCACAGCAGATTCATTAATAAATCTCGATAGAGCAATCTGTGATGCCTTCGTTAATAACCAACACCTCCTAACAGTGTGCCTGGACGTCGAAAAAGCCTATGAAATGTCATGGAGAAATAACGTTATCCAAATCCTCTCAAATAACAATGTCAAAGGAAAAATTCTCGTCTTTATTCAAAATTTTCTCAAACACAGATATATACAAGCACGAGTAAACGGACACCTCTCTGGAAAAATCGAACTTGAAAATGGGGTACCTCTAGGATCCGTTCTAAGTGCCACCTTATTCCTAGTTTCCTTCACCGACGTCAGCAAATGCTTCAAACCACCTGTAAAATGCAGTATATACGCAGATGACATAACAGCTTACTGCAAAGGAGAAAACCTTGAAATTACTGAAGAAACAATGCAGGAAAGTTTAAATTCTCTTCAAAAATGGTCAAAAACTACAGGTTAGAAATTTTCATGTACAAAATCCACTTGTATAACCTTTTCAAAAGGAAAATCAGTAACTAGAAATCCAAAAATTAAACTAAATAATCAATTGCTTCCTGTGTTCTGTCACAGATAAAATTAAAATCCTTGCGTTAATCTTTGATAATCACCTAACCTGGAAACAACACATAACTGAATTAAAAAATTCCTGCAAAAGAAGATTAAACTTCATTAAAACACTTGCAAAAAGAAATTGGGGCGCAGATCAAAACCTCCTAATAAACACACACAATGCTTGTATCAGATCAAAATTTGATTACTGTTGTTCTACCTACAGTTCTGCTAAAACAAACGTTCTAGAAAATTTATCACCAATACATAATTCAGGACTTAGAATAGCACTGGGAGCCTTCTGCTCCAGCCCAGTTGACAGTATCCTCAGTGAAGCAAGCCAACCACCATTGAGTATAAGAAGGAAAACTCTCCGTTTAATAACAGCACCAAAAATAGCCTCTACGCCTACAAACCCTACATACGACACCACTTTTAAAGGGAAATACCAAGAAAATTACAATGATATACCAAGATACCCTCAACTATTTAATCACAGAATCACGCAAGATCTAGCTTCAGTAAACACAACCTTACCAAAAATAAGTCATATCAAACCACATTCTCTACCTCCCTGGCAACTTACCTTACCACAAATAGAACTTAAATTACACCATTTATCCAAAAAGAATACAGAACCTGTTTTGTATAGAGCACACTTTGAAGAACTAAAAGCAAAATTCGAAGATTACACTCACATCTACACAGATGGTTCCAAAAACAAAATAGGTTCCGGATGTAGTATTCACACCCTTGAAACAAATTTGCAATTTAAATTACCCGAAATGTACCCCATTTTCAAATGCGAAACTTACGCCATATTAAAAGCTTTAATTTTCATAGATAACTCCCCTCTAAACAAATTCATAATTTTCTCTGACTCCCTAGTGGTATCAAAACCATTAAAAATACCACTAAATATGACACAATCATTCAAGAAATACAAGAACTCAGCACGAGAATAATACAAAACGGAAAAATTATAATTATAATTTGGATCCCATCTCACAGTGGTATACCAGAAAACGAAGCAGCCGACTCACTCGCAAAAAATGCATGTGCCCTTGAAACCCCCGAAAAAAATGCAACAATTAAACCCCAAGATTTAAAAAAATTTTCAAAAACGCAACACTTAAATCATGGAATGAAAGAGATAAACCCCCCTTGTGCAACCAATGTGCAGTGTATATTTCAGTGAAACATATTTTAGTGGACTGTCCAATTTATAATGTGCAGAGAAACCAACTTCAAATAAAAAAACAATTAAAAACCATACTTAACGAACATCAATAATTTCAAAAAGTTTTAAACCTTCTAAAAACATTAAAGCTATCAGAACTAATTTAAATTCAAAACTTAAGAACACTTAATAATGTAACACCAATAAATATACAGAACAAAAATTAAACTCTAAAAATATATCAAAATAATTCAAACACTGTAATATCATTGTACACGTCGCTAATGACCCTGGCAGTCGATGAGACGTTCTAAATTCTAAATAAAAAAAAACTGTATTGTGTGTCAAAAAAATAAAGTAACGAGACACGTTTCTGCACCGGTTAATCAATTTAATATTTTAGCCGGAAGATTTGAACACGTGCATATTGATTTAATAACAATGCCAATTTGCAAAGGATTTAAATATTGATTAACTTGCGTAGACCGTTTTTCTCGCTGGCCGGAAGCGATCCCTTTAGCCGATATGGAGGCCCATACAGTGGCCGAGGAATTTCTCTCTACCTGGATTTTTCGGTTCGGTGTCCCTTTAAGAGTAACATCCGATCAAGGTAGACAATTTGAGTCCGAATTATTTAAAAAATTATGCAAATTAATAGGATCTCAACATTTTAGGCACTAGGTCCTACCACCCGCAATCAAATGGTATGGTGGAGAGATTGCACAGACAATTAAAAACAGCTATACGATGTCACGAAACAGATAATTGGGTATCTATGTTACCCATTGTATTATTAAGTATACGCACTGCTATTAAAGACGATTTAAAAGCAACTACGGCAGAAATGATTTACGGTACGAATATCCGACTCCCTGCTGAGTTTTTCTTGTCAAAACGAGAAGCAAATTCTGAATTTGGTGAACAATTAAGAAAGCATATTCGTAACATTCGACCGAATCCCGTTCCACGACATGAGAAACAAAAGATTTTTGTTTTTAAAGAATTATCAAATTCTTCTTATGTTTTCTTGCGACACGATGCAGTAAAAGATACTTTGCATCCACCTTATGACGGACCGTATAAAGTTGTAAAATGTGGAGATAAAACATTTGTAATTTGTATAAATGACAAAAATGTTGCAGTGTCAATTGATCGGTTAAAACCCGCTTTTATGGTAATAGACGATGATCAAAATATTACAAGTAAGGAAATCCCCATTTCAAATAGCAAGTCTGTCCCAAATCAAGAATTTTCTTCTCGTTCAAAAAGAACTGTAAGATTTCCTAATCGTTTTCAACCAGGTTTCAATTAAAGGTTAACATTACTCGACTAACACGACGTTTATAATGTACGACGTATAATGTATGACATATTATGTATAATGTATGACGTATTAAGTATCGTGTATGAGGTATGATGAAAAGCGTATGATGAGAACGTAAATGTACTGTACTTATCTCATTTTTTTAAATATATATATATATATATATATATATATATGTGTGTATGTGTATTTTTTTGCTTTCTTGGCATCTTTTTGATGTCTTCCTTTTTTTTCTATTCTTTCATAGACAACTTTGGATCAAATTTCAGCAGTAGATTCGCCATTTCTTCACATGGATGCCATTATTTGGATATCAATTCCACGTGAAGGGCAAACATGGCGTTTTGAAGAATGTTTCTTCGAGGGAAGAGTTCCTGTTGGTGTTCAAGGAGTTGTCGAACACCGGCATTATATGATTACTCTCACTTTGGCCCAAGAAAGGGGTTGTCCGGGGTGCCTTCATCGCGATGTTTTTCGCAGGCGACCAGCCGGACAATGTTGGAGGTGCATTTGGGCTTTTAGTAGCCTAAATTTGATAATAATAAATCCTCCTCATATAATTGTTCAATTATATAATTGCATTGTACCCCCCTTTATCAGATGTCTTTACCCGATAGAGACAATTTTACCATCAATTGAAGAATTATTTTTTGTCAGAATTAATAGAAATGATACAGGGGAAGTACTTTACCTCCCAATTATGAATGCAGAAGAGGAACCTCAACAAGTCCCTGATGACTTATTGAATGAAGCTGCGGTCCCTTTTCACTTAATTCAGGATATTCCAATGGCCGATCGAAATGGTCCTATTGACTATAAAAAAAGGGATTATTGTCAATTCCATTTTATTTGTTTTCCATATTAATATTATTATTTTCTTGTCAGTCCTTTTTACCTAAAAGGAGAAAGAAAGAATTTATTTTTTTACTATGAAAATAATATTTCTTTAAATTAAATAGGTATATAAGGGGGTGTAAAAATGTAAAAATTAAATATATGTGACGCTCCACGAAAGAAGGGACCTATCCCCGAAATAACATTAGGCTCAGTTTTCCTTGCCCCGTACATGAAAACTAAGCCTAATATTATTTCGGAGATAGGTCCCTTCTCTCGTGGAGCGTCATATATATATAAATATATATGAGACGTTCTTTGTCAACCGGACCACTTTATCTCTCCATAACACAGCCCTACAAAATAAAAGTGTCATGTACTTTTGACCGGAATACTAGGGGTTTTTTGGATGACAAATCTCTATTTAAAATTCAAAATAGCGGATAGAATTAAAAAATTAAGCTAGTCTTGTGATTATTAATTAAATAATCCTCACGTAATTTCCAAAAAAAGTTATCTAGCGTTGTATTTGATAATTTCAAATGGCACTTTTTTACGATCAATATAAAAAAGTTAGATCAATTTTTTATATTTTGGTCCACCATTTTGATTTTTTAAAAAGTAACGATGAATTCGTAAAGATTGTCCTGAAAAACCCTTAAGTAGACATTTTAACGAGTTTAGCTCAATTTTTTGGAGTTTTGGTCAGCCATTTAGAATATTTAAAAAGTAACCGCAGATTCGTAATCAGTGACCCCGAAAACCCCGGAGTAAACAATTTCACGTGTTTAACTTAATTATTTAAATTTTGAGCTACTAATTTGATTCCGCCATTTTGAATTTTTAAAAACTAATAACGAACTTGTAATCAGCGACCCCAAAAACCCCCGAGTAACAAGTTTCAGTCGAATCTAAACGATTTTTCAATTTTTGTCCGCCATATTGGATCCGCCATTTTGGATTTTTGAAAACTAACACCGAATTCGTAATCAGCGACCCCAAAATCACTCGAGTAGCCACTTTTGTAAATTTACATTAACTTTTTAAATTTTTCTTATTTTAAATTTACCCGCCTTTTACTTTGTAGTTTTCTTTTTCTCCGCTAGGTGGTGACATCTAAGTTCACTTACTAGCGACACGCATAGGGAAATATATAAGTATAGGATAGATTTAGGTTAAAATATAACGAATTTTTTGTAGACTTTCGCAGGTGAGTAGTGCTTTTATGTTCTATACGTTTAAATCAGTTCTTTTCAGAGCTATTCTGTTTCTTTCTTTCTTTTATTTTTTTCTCTTCTTTATTTTCTTTCTTTTTTTCTTGTTTTTTAAATCTTAAATTTTTTTTGCTTTTTTCTTTTCTGGCTTTTTTTCTTTTTTGAGATTTTTTCAAAGACATTTTTGGGAAAAAATAATCTTTGTCGAAAGATTATCTTTTCCGTGAACATTATTCTGATATATACTGTTTATTGCTTCCTTAGTTTTTAAGTATTTAAATACTTAAAAACTATTTTTGTTGTTCATTGTAGAATTTAGATATTCTCTTAGTTTTTGATATTTCAATATGTCAAAAACTAGGGAGCATTTAAACAGGTGTTTCAATCCATTAGAAATACCAAATCATCGTGGAAAAGGTTTACGTCCAATTTAAAAAAAATTCATGAAAGGTTTCCTGATGCTCATGTCAATTCGAAGATATGCGCTAATTGTAGGCTTCAACTTGGAAAGCAAAATAATGCCTTTCATTTGAAACAATTTGATCCTAACAATAGCAACTCACATAAAACCGTTGATACTGATATGATCAATAACAGTATCAGTGATTCAGAAACAGATGATACTCCATTTTTTAAATCTTTTAGACTTGAAGAGTTAGAAGATTTATTTTGTGGTTTGAAGGACAAATTCTTAAGCTTGCCTGCAAATGATCCTATGAGATTCACGATTCTTACCGTAGCTCCATTATCATGGAGCATTCGCAAAATAGCTACAGAATTTGGAACCTCACGACGATTACTTAAAAAAGCCGGAACTTTAAGATAGAATAGTAAAGTTTAAGCTTTAACGACTTCTAAGGCTGGAAAGAGGTTACCTGAAGATACTGTGAATAAAGTTATCGAATTTTATAACAGCGATCTCTACAATAGAGTGATGTCTGGTAAAAAAGATACTGTATCAGTAAAAATTGATGGAAAAAGATCTGTATTTCAAAAACGCTTGTTACTAGCAGATTTAAAAGAGTTGCATCAGGAATTTAAAAAAATAAATTCTAATAACCCAGTTAGTTTTAGTGCATTTTCTAAGCTTCGGCTTGATTAATGCTTGATGCGCTAAACATTAAAGAGATTACAAAAACAATGAATCAACCAATTGAAAATTATAAAGATTGTCTGCGACTCATTACATGTAAGGATCCAACTGCATTATGTCTTTTAGCTAACTGCAAAGACTGCCCTAGCATTGAAGACTTCTCAGAAATGATGATAAATATTTTAAACGAAGCATGCATCGAGAGTGTTTTATGCAGTTTATGGACATCAACTGACAGATCAAATTTAATAACGAGCAAATTATCGAACATCGAATTTGTTGATGAACTTTGCGAAAAACTAATTAAACTGAAACCACATTCATTCATATCTAAGCAGCAATCAATGTACCTTGAAGATAGGAAGCAAAATTTGAAAGAAGCAGAAGTATTGGTACTGTATGATTTTTTCCGAGAACTATGCCTATACGTAATACAAAATGCTTCTCAAGCATTTTATTATAATAATGATCAATGCACTTTAATGCCAGTTGTTTATTACTATAATGATGGTAAAGAAATAAGACATAAAAGTCTTGTGTTTTTGTCTGACTATTTAAAACATGATACAACAGCTGTTTATGTTATTCAAGGACAATTGTTAAAAGAAATAAAAAAGAATACGAAAGTGAGTCGAGTTATTTATTACTCAGATGGTGCAAAACAGCATATTAAAATTCGGTACCAAGTGTCTAATTTATTAAAGCATGAAGAGGATTTTGGAATTCCAGCAGACTGGTATTTTCATGCAACGGCACATGGCAAAAATTCTTACGGTGGCATAGGGGTTATTTTAAAACGCGAAGCTACCAGAGCAAGCTTACAAGCATCTGGTACTCAGTCAATTACAAATTCGACAAGTCTTTTTAATTGGGCAAAACAACATTTCTCTCAACTTGAGGTTATGTATTTTAGTAAGGAAATGCATAGAAAAGCAGAAATGCACCTCAAAAATCGCTTTTCTGATGCCAAAGCAGTTCCAAGCATTTCGACGCAACATGCTTTTATCGTACTTCCATCAAAAAAATTACTATTAAAAACACATTCTTTTGCTAAAGATGGTATAATTTTTTCATAAACTTAAAATATGAAACAAGTAATTTTATTTCAATTTTTAGCTTTTTAAAATCATCCTTCAAAACTAATAATTAAAATTTATAAGCTAAAAATTTAGGCCAAATTAGATCTGCCATTTTGAATTTTAAATAGAGATTTGTCATCAACCATTTAAAAATTTTTTAAAACTGAAATCGGATTTGTAATCAGCGACCAAAAAAACCCCTATGTAGACATTTTTATGAAATTAGCTCAATTTTTTAAATTTTTGGTCCGCCATTTTGAATACGCCATTTATAATTTTTAAAACCTGACATCAAATTTGTAACCAGCAACCTCGAAAACCCCCGAGTTGTAATTTTCACGAGCCTAGCTCAATTTTTAATTTTATCCGCCATATTTAATCCGCCATTTTGAGTTTTTGAATTTTGAAAGGAGATACGTTATCAGTTTGTAAGTAAACTATGTTGTCGTTATTTTAATCGTCATATGTGAAGCTTTAAATAATAATATAGATCATATTAGTGGATTTTTTGTGTTTTTTATGTCGTTTAGGCGCCATATTTACGTCGCCATTTTGAATTTCAAAAAACGCCCAACGGGATTAAAAAGTAGACATTCCAAGCTAATTTTTCCAATATGCTAAATTTTTTTTAAATTAAACCAATTATGGAGAGATGGGGTGGTCCGGTTGACAAAGAACGTCCCATATATATATATTCATTCATACCCGTTTCATCAACCCATAAGCATCTGTAAATACTTAAGTCTTAAGACAGTTTGTACTTTTTGGTCCCATTTTTATGATTGCTTTGAATTTTATTTATTTTTTCCAGACACCAAAAAGTGACCCTTTTTGAACAATGGAAAATAAATTGAGAAATTTATAGCTTTCTTTATTTAAGGAAATACTATTTCTAATTTTGTACCTAAAAGTAACCAGAACCCTCCTGCTGAGAAGGGTTGGTAGAGTTTTACATTTTATAGCACCCACATGTTTTAAAGTCTGTTGAGCTATATTGCGCCTCTAATTTCAATTCCATAGTTTCTTTTAGGTCCAAACAGATATAACTCGGATATAAATAAGGCCGAATGTAGTGTCAAGTAAGTTTGAAAAAGGATCAAAAAATTTTATTAGCCTGACAGAAAGAAATCCAAGTAGTCTCATAAGGTTTAATAAGGTTCATTTTAGGATTGAAATTTTACAATCAAAGGATGGCTAAGGGTTAAAATAGGGCTAAAAGGGCGGAAAAAGTACCAAAAGGTTTAAGGGGGGAACACCAGTTGTAACTTTCGAAAAATCGATTTTTTTTTTGGTGCATTTTCTTAAAGTATACATATTTAGAAATGTGTCTGTAAATTTCAAAGTTGATCCGGTGAAAAATAAATGAGATATACAGAACACTGCAGCGGCGCGTCCCGTGGCTTCATACAAGGTGGCCAGCCATACCTGACCCTAACGACAGATGGCCTTTTCCTATGATTTAGAAACGGCAACCACTGCGGAAGAGTTATTATATGGTCCAGGAATCGATGACTCTTTGTAACTTAGAAACAAAATTTCTTCTGAACAAAAAAAAGTAAGTTGAAACTTTTAATGCGTTTTTCTCAAAATGACATTTTCCAAGTCGGTGACCATGATTAGTCGAATACCATTAAACCGATTTATTTAAAATTTAGTGTGCTTCATTTACACATATAAGTCTAGTTCGTGATCGAAGGATTTTTTTTTTTAATCAAAACTTTTTTTTATATAGCTGAAAATCGACCGTATTTTTTTAACGAAAATCATACTTTTGACTTTGACAGGTCGCCATTTTGTCAAATTTTTTTTTTTTTTTAAATCCTTCGATCACGAACTAGATAATCTTATAATAAATGTAAATCAATTTCATTTTTGTATTTCAGACGAAGTATACTTGCAGAATGCTGGTCACCGCAATTCGCCTTTTTTCTTAAGACGCCACTTCAATGGCTCATATCTCCAAAAGTTTTTGTTAAAAAAATTTTTTTTTTTTTTTTAAATTACAGCTTTTTACATGTACTTTTAACTAATAAATAGTATTCTTTAAAAAGATTCATTGTTCTTTTGGAAAATATTCTTGAAAAAAGCATTATTTTTTGAGTTACAACTGGTGTTCCCCCCTTAAGTTACGATTGAAGTAGGTTTAAAAGGTAGAAAAAAGGTTGAAAATTTCGTCTCGGGTATTGAATTAAAACACATGGTAAAAATCGATCCTGATCAGATTGCTAAAAAACATTGTTTTTTACCTCACTATCCGGTAATAAAGGAATCTAGTTCTACAACGAAAGTCAGAGTAGTTTAGAATGCGTCTGCAAAAACTAGTACAGGTGTCTCCCTGAACGATTGTTTAATGGTAGGTGCAAATGTTCAAAGTAATAGTATTGACATTTTATTTCGATTTCGAACTCACGAGATCGTCTTATTGTCGGATATAGAAAAAATGTTTAAACAAATTAGACTCGATGATAACGATATAAATTATCAACTTATTTTATGGCGCGAAAATTCAAATGAAGAGTTGCAGATATTTGAAATTCCCGTAGTATTATTTGGTTGCGCCTCTGCGCCCTTTTCAGCAACTAGAGTTCTTAATCAATTAGCCGTAGATGAAAAATTAAAATTTCCAATAGCTAGTAAAATTTTAAGAGAAGATACTTACGTGGACGATGTAAATACAGGGACTAATAATGTTTTAGTTGCGATAATACTACGCAATGAGTTAATAGGCATCACTAAAGCAGGTGGATTTAATTTAAGAAAATGGAGTTCGAATAATGTAACGGTTATTGAATCATTGCCTAATGATTTATCTCACGTAAGTTTATTAACCGATTCTGACGATAAAGAAATGAAAGCGTTAGGCAAACAATGGAATAGACAAACAGAGGAAATTGTAACGATCAATGTTAGTATTATTCAAAAGAATCAATTAAATTATTAAAACAAATTTTCAATGTTTAAAAAAAAAAAAAACAATTTATAAGCAACTCACGAAATTAAAAAATTATTGAACAAATCGAGTAATCTCCAGAATAATGATATTTTATTTAAAATATAAATTTAATGATAATAAACAATTTTCTTTCTTAATTTACTCAGGCACGTCGTTTCGCGAAACTTGCTTATCACTCTGAATCACTCCATAATTTATCCGCAATATTTACTCGATCATAAAAAAAAACATACACTTTAAATAAATGACATAAAAAAATACCAGACATGAAAATATAATAAGAAATAGATTTTTGTACAAAAAAGGAGAGGGATGAACGGATCAATGGTCAATTTTTAGGATATAAGATTGATGAAAATTGAAAAACAAAATTAAAATGATAAATCTCAAACTTATCCAATCCGTGGCGTAGAAGATCGTTGACGTAGGATGCGTTTTGAAATCGGTAATAAACTGGTCTGGATGCTGCTCGAATGCTCTCGTCACAAATTAACTATCTTTAGTCAGCAATTCAAATAGATCCCATTGATTTTCTTGGTCGTCAAAATCTGGGCCCTTTTCCCAAGAAATTCTATCAGGAGCGACCAAATGAGGAAATATTCACCTCAAAGATTTCCGCACGCACCTCGTCCGCAATACCACCTTACTCGCGCCACACTATTTATAAATTGAACATTGATAATTTTTATATAAAAGGAAATATTTTACAAGAAAGAAAAGACTCTGAATTTAAATAAAAAAAGTAATATGTTGAAAACTATACAATTAAATATTCTAAAAAAGAAACTACCTTTGTGCTGCCGGCGACACGCAAAGATGTGGCGTTTTGCTTTATGGGTTCCACCGGACCGGAATAAGTGAGGACGAGGCACGCGCGAAAATCCCTTTTATTAATTGACCCACGCGACCCCCCTACTCGGGAAATATTCCCCCCAGTCCAGCAGCATCCAAACCCTTTCCGAGCCTTTTGCCGCCTTTTTCCACGAACTCAAACGATTTCCTCCGAACGTTAAAAGAAAACCCTAACTTCAATTCATAAGATGCATTACTCAAAAACGCGCTAATATTTAAAAGACCCTTGATCCCTTCATGACCCCCCTTGCCTTGAAATTTTATAAAACATAGAAACATTTCAAGGTATAATTGTTAAATATATACATACAAAACCATCGACATTCGATACCATCTCCACACATTTCATTACATTTTAAAACATATATATAGATCTTACTAAAAAAAAATGTTAAACAATAAAAATGATTGATTCTAATATGATAGAACCTTTCGACATTCACATGTGCTTTCTGTCATTATACGATGAATACATAAGTAAACACATAAGTTAAGTCGGATATAAAATTCATCAATTAGAAACACTTCATAAATAAATTGTACATACACACAAAAAATATAAAAAAGGATATATATACAGTTCACTCAATTTAAATAAATCATGTCTCGTAGAAGGACGATCAGGCTACTCATCAGTTTTTATATATTTTTTTAAATTCATTCGATTATAAATTCCAATTATTCGCTCGACGTTCTCAGGATCCGCCAATTCATAAGAATTATTTCCAAAGTCACGCAATATAATATACGGACCATAATATAGGTGGAAGAATTTTCTCGTTACTTTTTTGTATGCGTCCGAGAGTTTCGGTACTCGTAAAAGGACCAAATCTTCCATTTTTAACGATACCCTCGATGGCGATCCCTGAGAGCGTTCTCTCAAATCAAAATTTCTTTTTAACCGATTTCTTGCCAAGAGAATTTTCATATCCTTTGATATTTCAGGAGCATCGGGAAATTTTATTACACTCAGAATTTTGTCGGTTTGTTCCTTACCAAAGTGTAACTCACTAGGGGAAAAGCCCGTGCTCATATGAGTTGTAATATTTAGAAGAAATTCAATTTCTGGCAAGTACTTAGCCCACTTTGTATGCCGATCTGAACAAAAAGTACGAAAAAATCGCCCCAACTCGCGCATGATTCGCTCCACTGGATTACTCTGGGGATGTCTGATTGAGGAGAAAACTACATCCACACCATCCCTGCGTAACCGATTTGCCCACTTAGGGGACGTAAATTGAGTTCCATGATCTGAAAGTATGCGTTTGGGCTTTCCTATTTCTACAAAATAATGATTATATAGTTTATTAAGAATTGTTTCAGTTTTTTCATGCTTTATTGGGTATAATTTGACATATTTGGAAAATACGTCCAAAACGACAAAAATATACTCGACTCCGCCAATTGACCTTGGAAGAGGGCCATAGAAATCAACGCTGACCAAATCTCTCGGACCCGACGATTCCACTCTTCCCATCGATCCACTCATCTTGACATTAGGACATTTAACGCGTTGACATAAGTCACAAGACACGCCAAATTTTTTTATATGCTGATTCATTGATTTCCAGAAATAATATTTACGAATGTACATGCTAGTTTTGTAAATACCCGGATGTCCCAATTTCGAATGAACGCTATCAATTATATCCCTCCCCATAATATCAGGAATTGCAACTTGCCATGAAGTAACATGTTGGTCGTAATGAAATAGAATATCCTCTTTTAAAACAAAGTGATTCATCTCATTACCCATTTCAAGTTTTATGATAAGTTCCTTCAAAAATTTATCCCCTCTCTGCAAAACTGCAAGATTTCCCAAAGATTCACGTAAATTTTGAGAATACTCTATAACTGAACAGACACAAAATTCCGTGCCCACTACCTCATTATCGATGACATCAATTGAAAAATAATCAAACTCAGCTGATTCAAATTTGCTATTAGGATGACGGCTAAAAAAATCGGCAACAATATTATCCTTGCCCTTGCAATATTCTACCTTAAAATCATACTGTTGTAATAATATGCTCCATCTTATTAAACGCGAATTCATATACTGCGTAGTGTTAAGAAATACAAGACCCTTATGATCAGTGATTATCAAAAACTGAGTTCCCAACAAAAAATATCTCAATTTGACTATAGAATATATAATCGCCAAAAGTTCTTTCTCGGTTGTCGAATAATGAACTTCAGCTTGATTCAAACATCTACTGACTAGTGACACTACTCCAAAATTACCATCATCGTCGATCTGATAAAGAATTCCGCTGATTCCAACATTCGATGCATCTGTTTGCAATCGATACATTCGACCCGGAATATAATGTCTTAATTGGATACAATTAACATAGGCAGCCTTCATCACACCGAATGCCAAATCATGAAAACTAGTCCAGACCCAAGGACTCTTCTCTTTCAGAAGATCTCGAAACGGCTCGAGCAACTCAGCATGCTTCATTGTGAACTGACGATAATACGTGCAGATCCCAATAAACTGCTGAAGTTCCTTTCGATTCCCTGGTTTCGAAAAATCCTGGATAATTTGTAATTTATCTTTTAGAGGCCTGACTCCATCAATTGAAATTTCGTGACCCAAAAATTTAAGATTTTTTTTAAAAAACTTTGATTTTTTTAAATTTAACGTGAACCGTTTTTTTGCAAAACATCAAACACTCGACATAACTAGTTCATTATCAAACTCATCGCCAAGAGCTAATCGAAGAGTACGAATAAAAATAGACCCAGCGGTTTTTAAACCAAAAGGAAGTCTGCGAAATTCATACATCTTAAAATTATAGAGAAAGGCCGTATATTTTTGACTTTCAGCATCTAATGGTATCTGCCAGTATCCGGTCGTAAAATCTGTAGTAGTCATATACTGAACACCATGAAATTTCTGCATCAACTCGCAAATAAGAGGCGGTGATTCGTGATCAGACTCCAAAATTGAATTAATATATCGCGCATCGAGACATAATCGCACTGAGTCGTCACTCTTGATTACAACGCGAAGAGGATTACAATATGGACTATTTGACAACTGTATAATACCATTATCTAACATTTCATTTATGGCTTTATCCACTTTTAAGCGATATGCAATAGGCACAGGATATGTTTTGCGAACAATCCCAGAATTCGGTTTGATATTCAATTTATAAGAAATAACATCCGCACTGATCGACTTTGGAGTGAACAGAAATTCATATTTCAACATGGCTTCAACGAATAAATTTTTTTCAAAGTCACTCAAAGTAGTTATTTCAGAAGCTAATAATCGAACACGATTGCTGAAAGAATCTATTTCAGAAGAATCCTCCGAAGATCTATTACTAACAATATCAACCACATTTAAAAACTTTTCTTCATATTCGTCTCTCAATTCAACATCCTTCTCATATATAAGATTACCAGTGACAATTTCAGATTCAGGACACTCGTTCAAAAGATAGTCATCCCAATGACCGAAACAATCCTTTACGTTTTTTGAAACAAAAAAATTTTGTTTCTGGTACCCCCCTATATTTTCAGAAAAAATCAACGACAAAGAATCATCCCTTTCTCCTTCAAACAACCAATCAGATTCCGAAATATTCCTTATTTTGCCTTCGTCAGTCTCACATTCTAAATTTTGAATATACTTAATATTATCATGATTATCTTTATGCTTTAATTCTTTTGAATTACTCCTGCTAAATCGAATATCCGGGTTTGAAATCGTTTGCTCTCGTATAATAACCTCAAGTTTTGCATAATCAATAATAACCTGATTTTGCATTAACCAATCGTTTCCAATTATAACCGCATTAGATAATTTAGGTACAACTAAAAAATTTGATCTAATATTATGTTTACCAACAGAAACCAAACAGCTGACTAGTTTTTTAATTGTAGTGGGTTTTTTACCAATGGCAGTATACAATAGAACGTTAGATACTGGTAATTCATCAAATTTACCATGTTGAGATAAATATTCACAAAACGATTCTGAGATAGCCGTTATCTGGCTTCCCGTGTCTAAAAGAGCATGAGTGTGAACCGCAAACATAGAAACTATCATTCTGGGACACAGAGGATGGCGCGGGTATACCCCCTCCCCACCCCGACCCTCAGACACTCCCAAGTCTTCCCCCAAATCATCAAAATCAAATGCACTAGCGAGGTTTGATGATTTCAAATTATAAGAAAAATCCCTAGATAAACATTTAATATTAAAAATTGCAGATGGAGGGGGAATTGATAAATCCGGGAGTACCACCGATGTACGATCTCGCCAATTCGATTGCAAATTTGACTTCGTATGAATAACGGCACTAGATAAATTTCCCGAAGACACATTCCGTTTGCAATCACAGCAATTTTGAGAACCCTCATCTATTCGTATCTCCTGAGTTTTCGGTTTATAATGATTATGTTCATTCGAACGCGAAGCACTATAATTATCATTTCGTTGGGGAGCACTATTTTTTACTAATTTTTGTTTGTCATTAAAAGTCAACTCTAATTGAGATAAACAACTAAGAATCTTATTTAAATCACCAAAATCAACCGTGGCCATTAGTTTTCGAATCCGATGAGGCAATTGCTGACTAATAATATAGTGTAATTCATACCTTTGAATTTTAGGTTCAAAAGATTGTGACTTTTTTAATTGATTCAAAAAATAAGTAGTTAGAGTATCTTTATTTGTATCAAAGCGCCTCGCTGCCCAGGCGGATTTAATTTGCACGCGTATCGGTATCGAAAAAAATTCATCAAGAAATTTAGTTTTAAATTCCTGATAAGATACAAATTGTTGCGTTTCAAACCAAACTTTTGCCCGTCCCTCAAAGACACCATCGAGGATATCCAAACGAGAATCCTGCGGAATGCGCTTTAATCGAAAATATTTTTCTAATTTTTCTAAAAATACATTGGGATCATGAGAATCATCGAACTTTGGTAATTGAATTTCAATAGCTGTCTCGCGCAAACCCTCTATTAAAGTGAGTAATGACTGATTATCCCCACCACGAGGTGCCGTCGCGGCCTGCCGACGTAGCGTCGTTATCTGTTCATTCTGTACATTATTCAAATCACGCAATCTTAAAACCTCCGATTTTAATTGCTCTATCATATTATCTTTATTAATTCGAAGATCATCCTGATTATCAGAACCTTTCGGCATGTTTAACGATTTACAAGAATTATCGGTTTGAAAATTAGAATTATTTTCCTTTACACTACTCGACAAATTATCTCGCTTTTTTTCTGGTGTTCTACTCGTCATTAGAATCCTTCGTATTTTGTATCAAAACAAAATATTTTCAAAGAGGTTACGCTGATATTACTATTTGTATCGAAGAAAACAAAACACTTTTAAAAGAAAATCACTCTCATGTCCCTGTTCGGGCGCCAAAAAAGATGTAACGATCAATGTTAGTATTATTCAAAAGAATCAATTAAATTATTAAAACAAATTTTCAATGTTTAAAAAAAAAAAACAATTTATAAGCAACTCACGAAATTAAAAAATTATTGAACAAATCGAGTAATCTCCAGAATAATGATATTTTATTTAAAATATAAATTTAATGATAATAAACAATTTTCTTTCTTAATTTACTCAGGCACGTCGTTTCGCGAAACTTGCTTATCACTCTGAATCACTCCATAATTTATCCGCAATATTTACTCGATCATAAAAAAAAACATACACTTTAAATAAATGACATAAAAAAATACCAGACATGAAAATATAATAAGAAATAGATTTTTGTACAAAAAAGGAGAGGGATGAACGGATCAATGGTCAATTTTTAGGATATAAGATTGATGAAAATTGAAAAACAAAATTAAAATGATAAATCTCAAACTTATCCAATCCGTGGCGTAGAAGATCGTTGACGTAGGATGCGTTTTGAAATCGGTAATAAACTGGTCTGGATGCTGCTCGAATGCTCTCGTCACAAATTAACTATCTTTAGTCAGCAATTCAAATAGATCCCATTGATTTTCTTGGTCGTCAAAATCTGGGCCCTTTTCCCAAGAAATTCTATCAGGAGCGACCAAATGAGGAAATATTCACCTCAAAGATTTCCGCACGCACCTCGTCCGCAATACCACCTTACTCGCGCCACACTATTTATAAATTGAACATTGATAATTTTTATATAAAAGGAAATATTTTACAAGAAAGAAAAGACTCTGAATTTAAATAAAAAAAGTAATATGTTGAAAACTATACAATTAAATATTCTAAAAAAGAAACTACCTTTGTGCTGCCGGCGACACGCAAAGATGTGGCGTTTTGCTTTATGGGTTCCACCGGACCGGAATAAGTGAGGACGAGGCACGCGCGAAAATCCCTTTTATTAATTGACCCACGCGACCCCCCTACTCGGGAAATATTCCCCCCAGTCCAGCAGCATCCAAACCCTTTCCGAGCCTTTTGCCGCCTTTTTCCACGAACTCAAACGATTTCCTCCGAACGTTAAAAGAAAACCCTAACTTCAATTCATAAGATGCATTACTCAAAAACGCGCTAATATTTAAAAGACCCTTGATCCCTTCAAAATAACTTATAGCGTTAGAGAAGATGAATTTAATTTGAAAATCACAAAAAGAAGTGTATTGTCGAATATCTCTTGACTCTATGATCCAATTGGTTTATTAGGGCCGGTATTTGTTGTTGCAAAGATACTCATGCAAGCCATATGGCAGTGTAATATAGAATGGGACGAAGCGTTACCGCAAAATATATTTACGCGATAGAATACTGTAAAAGGTCAATTAACCATTTTAAACAATGTAAAATTCGACAGAAAAATCATAATAAAAGATCAAATTTGCGTTCAAGTACACTTGTTTTCTGACGCAAGCGAAAAGGCATACGGTGCCTGTATTTACATAAGATCGATAGATAAAAACGGGTTATTCTTAACCAACTTAATGTGTTCCAAAAATCGAGTTGCACCTTAGAAAACAATATCTTTACCGAAATTAGAATTATACGCGGCATTATTGCTTTCACAATTAGTAAATGTTGTTTTAAATACGATCCGGGTAAATATTGACGATGTCTTTCTATGGTCCAACTCGTCGATTACTTTACAATGGATCAATACACAACCAAGCTCTTTGAAAACATTTGTGGCTAATCGAGTCTCTGAAATTAGGATTGCGACAAATACAATGCATTGGCGATATACACCTTCTCAGGACAATGCGGCGGATATTCTGTCATGCGGTCAGCTACCTGATGAGTTCCTTGAGAATAGGCATTAGAAATTAGGCCCAGATTGATTGAAGGCAGACTCGTCACAAAGACCTGAAAACATTGTACAAGTAGTACCCTTAATTGAATTAAAGCAAACTCGCATTGTTAATCAGGTACTAATATCGAAGCAGTTTTTTGAAAAATATTCAAATATTGATGAAGCTACGCGAATATGGCTTATGTTTTGCGTTTGAAATCTAAACAAAGCGATCATTTAACAATAAAGGATTTAAATCAAGCACTTGTTGTTATTTTAAAGCTTGTTCAAAGGGCTAATTTCCAAGAAGAATTTAAACAATTATCTCCAAACAAAACCATTTGAGTAAATCGTAATTTAAGAGCATTGAATCCGTTTTTAGATGCTGACGGTTTAATTCGAGTAGGCGGTCGTTTAAAAAATTCATTGTTACCGTACAATAAGAAACATCAAATCATTTTGCCTAAAAACAATCACATAACAAATTTGACAATTCGTAAACAACACATGTTGAATTTCCACGGCGAAAAGCAGACAACACTTAATGCGATTAGATTGAAATATTGGCCTGTAAACGGAAGAAGTATGGTAAAATCAATTATAAATAAATGCGTGACATGTTTTCGTGCTAAACCGAAAATTTCCTCTTACATTATGGGCGATCTCCCAGAAAACAGAGTTATTCAAACACGACCCTTTTTAAACACACGTTTGGAATAACGCTGTTACTCAATTTTTAAACACAAGTGGTACTCAATGGCATTTTTCACCTCCTAAATCACCACATTTTGGTAGATAATGGGAGGCAGGAGTAAAATCCTTTAAGGATCATTTTTACAAAATGGTAGGCGATAAGTTATTCACTTATGAAGAATTAATTACGTATTCTTCTGAAATAGAAGCTGTACTTAATTCAAGACCCATTACTCCTTTTTCCGAAGATCCTAACGATTTACGAGCCTTAAATTCTGCACATTTCCTTATTGGAGACACATTCACAAATTTGCCTGAATTGAATTTTACTGATTTACCTGTCAATCGTCTATCAAATTGGGAACATATCCAATACGTCTAACAACGTTTCTAGAAGAGGTGGTCCAAGGAATATTTGAATCAACTTAATGTGAGGTCCAAATGGCAATTTCAAAAATCAGACAACATTAAAATCGGCACAATGGTTCTTCTCAAGGAAGATAATGCACCTATTTTACATTGGCCATTGGGGCGAATTGTAAAGGTATTTCCAGGTGACGACGGTATTGTGAGAGTGATATCAGTGAAAACTCATTCCGGAGTTTACAAACGAGCAGTGACACATATGTTTGCGAAGTTTTTACAATATTTATATTTCTTATCGAAATTTCAAATTTATTCTTAATACATTTATAACTTGAACGTGCGCTGCAAGGAAAGATTAGGATTAACTAAACAAAATCATAAAATGTATAAATTTGTTAAATGTAGAGATAAATGGGACCCTTCCCTTTGTGTATCTTAAGTCGTCGATATTAAGGTTTATTACTGTCATTCTGAAAACGTCTCAATTCAGGTAAAATAAGGGTCCTAGCAAAGAGGTTAGTTTCTTTCTTACGCGAGTGCTAATTTTGAAAACGCCCTAAAAACGCCTTCAACTTACTAATAACCAATAAGATCCCTTTTTAATTTGAAAACCACACTGCTACATTTTCAGATGATGTATTTTAAACTGCAAAATATACATATTCAAAATTAGAAAACAGATTATAACATGATTCGAAACTGAGAACATCTCTCAGCCTATTCAATAAATTTAATTTGCAAAAGTATTTCCGTGTCCTAAATTATTAACATGCCTTATTAGTTTAATGCATGTGTAAGAAGATTTATAAATATTATTAATTAAAAAATTCTTGCCTTAAACAATTTATAAAACACTATTTATATTTAGCAATTCAGAAAATTCCATATCACCTAGGTTTATCATTTTAATTTAATAAAGGAGGAATAATTTCTTATCTATTCGTTCGTTACATTTATTAATTTTAGTTATTATTGTTATTATTATTATGTTTACCCGGGTAAGACGTTGAATGTCTTTAATTAATTACAAAAAGGAATTAACATTTAATTTGCGGACCCGACAACGCCACATGAATTCGCACATGTAGTAACTGTTAACTCTCGTGGATGGTTTGAGTAAATGTCATATTAATGGCAAAACAAAAAGTAACTATAATGCAAGTTGCTAATGAAGTGTGACAATTTTCAAACCATGTGTCGAGAGCAACTGAAGAAATGTACTGATATTTACATTTTTGTACAAATAAATTCACAACAAATTGATCAAGAATCATTAAGAGTCATAACTTTTTTATGTTTGCGACAAAATCTCTCGCAAGGAATTAATTTTATTTCGCGTAACTACTGCAATAATTTCTCACGATCATTAACGATCGGAATTAGTGTAAAAAAGTTATATCTTTTATCCATTGTTATTTAATGGCACACGGTGGGTAGGAAGCGACGATAGGTTGAACAAAAGTGTCAAGAAAAACTGAAAGTGGGGTTGTATTTATGGATGATTGTAGGTGAAAAATCCGTTTAGAATGAAATCCTAGCTGCTCCTATTTCAAAGTTATCCACATTTTAATTTTTTTAATAGGATCAATTTTTGAAAAATAGAAAAGGCGCGAACATTTCTTTGTGTTTGTGTGTGTACGTGTAGACATATGTTCACATACGATTTCCACACTTGTAGCCAAATATAGCATCCTTTGTAATTTCCCAATTATAAAATAATAAATATTAAGTGTTGAAAGTCACTAGTAGACGTGGCAAATAACACAGCCCCACAAAAAAAAAGTGTCGTGTGCGGCAGACCAGACTAGTCATTTCACATGTATTTTGACGCGCTGAACACGAATCCGAAGTCCGTTTTGCTCCATCACGTCAGGATTTTTTTCTAACCTCCAAAAACCTGTCGGATTTTGAGAGGTAGGCTATTTTTTTAAAAAATTGATGGATTTACTTCAAAATTGGTATCTAGGGGTTTTTTGAGTCGCTGATGACGAATTTGAAGTTAGATTTTCAAAATTCAAAATGGCGGCTCCAATATGGCGGACGAATTTTGTAAAAATTGATGGATTTACTTCAAACTTGGTATCTAGGGGTTTTTTGGGTCGCTGATTACGAATCTAAAGTTAGATTTTCAAAATTTAAAATGGCGGCTCCAATATGGCGGACGATATCGACCCTTCAAAGGGTCGAATTCCGCCCTTACACACGAAACTAGGAGCAATTAAACAGTTTGTCAAAGCCTTAGATAAAAAAGGAAACTGTTTTAAATACCTGGAACAAAAGTTTCCAGAAATCTCTGATGCGAAACTAAAAGAAGGGGTTTTCGACGGACCTTGTATTCGCAAATTGTTAAAAGATGAGCAATTTATCACCAAGATGAATAAAAAGGAGAAAGCCGCATGGCTTAGTTTCAAAGCAGTTGTCGAAAATTTTCTGAGTAATCACAAGAGTGAAAATTGGGAGCAAATAGTTAGTGATATGATTAAAAACTTTGGTAAGTTAGGATGCTTAATGAGCATAAAGTTGCATTACTTAGACTCGCATCGGGATCAATTCCCTGAAAATTTGAGAGATTACAGTGAAGAACAAGGAGAACGATTCCATCAAGATCTGAAAGATTTTGAGCTTCGTTATCAAGGAAGAAGGGATGTAAATATGATGGCCAACTACTGTTGGATGCTGAAAAGGGATATTGTACATGGAGGCACCAATTTGAAAAGAAAACCATTACACAGATCCTTTGAGGACAAAAGAGTGCGCTACCATAAAAAGACGTAAATACCTTACTTATGTATATAAGAATTTCCATTTCTAGTTTTGAAAATCTAACTTCAGATTCGTAATCAGCGACCCAAAAAACCCCTAGATACCAAGTTTGAAGTAAATCCATCAATTTTTACAAAATTCGTCCGCCATATTGGAGCCGCCATTTTAAATTTTGAAAATCTAACTTCAAATTCGTCATCAGCGACTCAAAAAACCCCTAGATACCAATTTTGAAGTAAATCCATCAATTTTTTAAAAAAATAGCCTACCTCTCAAAATCCGACAGGTTTTTGGAGGTTAGAAAAAAATCCTGACGTGATGGAGCAAAACGGACTTCGGATTCGTGTTCAGCGCGTCAAAATACATGTGAAATGACTAGTCTGGTCTGCCGCGCACGACACTTTTTTTTTGTGGGGCTGTGTTATTTGCCACGTCTACTAGTGACTTTCAACACTTAATATTTATTATTTTATAATTGGGAAATTACAAAGGATGCTATATTTGGCTACAAGTGTGGAAATCGTATGTGAACATATGTCTACACGTACACACACAAACACAAAGAAATGTTCGCGCCTTTTCTATTTTTCAAAAATTGATCCTATTAAAAAAATTAAAATGTGGATAACTTTGAAATAGGAGCAGCTAGGATTTCATTCTAAACGGATTTTTCACCTACAATCATCCATAAATACAACCCCACTTTCAGTTTTTCTTGACACTTTTGTTCAACCTATCGTCGCTTCCTGCCCACCGTGGGCAAGATGATCACAAGTAAATGAATATCAGAAAAGTTTCCGATACTTAACTCAAGATAGTTGGCTTGTACCGTTGCTTTACACGGAAAAACTTTGTTCAAGAATTTATTCCTAAAAGACCCCGCACAAAATGCATTGATTTTAGTTCTCGGTCAAAATGGCTGGTTTTTGGATATGTTGTAGTTTTAGTAATTCTGAATAAATGTTTCCTCTATCAAAATTCAAAAAAATGATAACTTTTAATGTTATCAGCCATAAAAGGTCGAAAACTCGTGCGGTATGGTTCATAAAAAACATACAACAAGAACGAAAAAAACAGATACAAGTTCTTTTTGTTATTATTGTTGGATGGATGGATGGATGGATGGGTGGATGGGTGGATGGATGGTTGGATGAATGAATGAATAAATAAATGAATAAATGAAAAAATGAATAAATAAATAAATGAATAAATGAATAAATGAATAAATGAATAAATGAATAAATGAATAAATGAATAAATGAATAAATGAATAAATGAATAAATGAATAAATGAATAAATGAATAAATGAATAAATGAATAAATGAATAAATGAATAAATGAATAAATGAATAAATGAATAAATGAATAAATGAATAAATGAATAAATGAATAAATGAATAAATGAATAAATGAATAAATGAATAAATGAATAAATGAATAAATGAATAAATGAATAAATGAATAAATGAATAAATGAATAAATGAATAAATGAATAAATGAATAAATGAATAAATGAATGAATGAATTAATTAATCAATTAATTATTCACTTAATTAATGAGTGAATCACGGAATCAATGAAAAGATGGATGGATGAATAAATAAATGAATGAATTATTCATTTAATTAATGAGTGACTCACGGAATGAATGGATGGATGGATAATCGGTTTTTCTGTTTATTTTTTAACTGATTATCTTCCTGCCTGCGAATCTATCTATTCATTTAGCTATATGCTTTGGTTTCTATTTTGTATGATAAACTACTTATCTATCACTCTATTGCCTATTTGTCTAATTGCTTATTTGTCTAGGTCCCTGATCGGGACTCTGCATCCTTTCTCTCATTTTCTTTCATTCCCGTGTAGCCTGGTATTCGTTAATGAGAGTTTGTTTTTCGAACCTATCACGTCTAGCACCTATGGGCATTCTCAGACCAGCTTTGATTCAATTGTTGTCTTTCTCAGTGCGGCAAAAGTCGACTGACTATCCACGAAAATGTTATTTCTGATTCCCAATTTTTCTTTTTGAAGAGACCTAATGGCGCAGTTCATAAATGCACAGACTTTCGCTTGCCAAAACGTGGTACATTTACCTAGAGGTACTTTCACTTTAATGCAACCAGTTATTTGGTACATTCCCCAACCTGAGCCCTTTTCGATCTTAAAGCAGTCAGTGAACCACACTTTGCCCCCAAGTGGAAATCCATTCTTCCAGTTTTCTCTAGAAGGTAGATTTTCAAATAAGGTTTTTAAACCTTTTGATCATTCTGCTCTATACCGTTCATAATGCTAGAATAGACAAAATGGAATCTGAATAAAGCCACGAGCTGTTTGCATCTTTTAAAACTTCCCGCTAAAATCGCCGAGGTGTCCATACAATTATGCAAGGTAATCTGAAACCATTCAGTCTTTCATCCGCCCACCCATCCATCCATTCATCAATCCATCTATTCATTCCGTGATTCACTCATTAATTAAATGAATAATTCATTCATTCATTCATTCATTCATTCATCCATCCACCCATCCATCCATCCATCCATCCATCCAACGATAATAACAAAAAGAACTTGTATCTGTTTTTTTCGGTCTTGTTTTATGTTTTTATATGAACCATACCGCACGAGTTTTCAACTTTTTATGGCTGATAACATTAAAAGTTATCATTTTTTTGAATTTTGATACAGGAAACATTTATCCAGAATTACTAAAACTACAACATATCCAAAAACCAGACATTTTGACCGAGAACCAAAATCAATGCATTTTGTGCGGGGTCCTTTGTTCAGGAACTGAGGATTGAGAATAATTTATCCTTACCAGCAAAGGTTTTTTTAAAATGCAAAGAATCAGAACCTTACGCCGCCGAAGGGTTCCAAATGCCGAAAACGTGGCCAAAACCCCCCTAAAAAAAAGTTTAAACTGGGGACTTATAATACCCTAATTAGTTAGGTTGGTACGACTACTGTTAGAAACGACCCTTTTCGAGGGTCTATTGTGCACATCTAGCCGTGAAAACCAGTTCTGCTCTGAGCGTCGTTCAGTTACATGGATTATACAGCACACGATGTATAAATTCCTATTTTTTGAAATTGTGTAGTTTTTTGAATTTGCAGTGAAATTAAAATTTGTGACATGGAATCGTTAGCTACAAGTAAGTAAATTTTGAAATGTATTATGTGTAAACAAATGAAATTTGTTAATAGTTTATTTCTGAACCATTTGTAATATCGTTTTTAAGAGTTTATATTTTAAAAACTTAGGTTTTAAAAGTGAATAAGATTATTAATAATAAACATAAAAAAAAATTATTATTATTAATAATAATAATAATAATAATAAAAATTATAAGAATATTAGTAATTACAATTTGTTATTGTTTGTTATTGTTTTCTACTCATCAGGGCCGTACCAAGTCTTAGGGGCCTTAATGCAGAAAAACCCCAAGGACTCCTTGGGGGCCATTCATTAATTACGTACGGGTCCAGGGGGGAGGGGGAACTTTACAAAATCTGTACAAGTCTGACGTTGGGGCGCGGGGTAGAGCTTTTATTACGTAATATTTTACTAAAAATTGAAATTTGCTTTTTCTAAGAAAATTAAAGAATAATTATTAAAATTATAATAAAATAAAATAGTAATAGATGTAAAAGTTTTTTGGATTCTAAAAATTGTAGTATGTGATGTTTATTTTTTTATTTTTTAAATTAATCCACTTTATATTATTGAAAATCTCTTAGTCGTTGGGCGACAGCTTTTGCACTAAGAGATTTTGAGTAATAAAAAGTGGATTAATTTAAAAAATAAAAAAATAAACATCACATATTATAAAATAAAATAATTATTAAAGAAATAATTATTGTTTATTTTACACTTGTCACAAGAAAATGCATTTACCTTGTATACTGAAGTAAAGAGTCACTTAAGAAGGTTATTCAGTAAATTTCATCAAAGGTTTGAATAAAGTAGTAGAACTGAAGAAAGGTTTTTAAAAAACAACGATTAATAGCTTGCAGTACAAGTTGATTTAAGCGACAATTCACAGGGCAAAAATAGGTAATTTGTTTAGTATCTTAATTAAATAAATTAATATTAGTATGGAGCAAAGTTGATCCAAGAAGTTTGTGATGGAAGTCCAACAAAAGCAACAAGGAACAAACAATCTTTATTATTAAGTGAAAATTTCGAAAAACAAATGACAAAAGAGGAAGCATTGTCAATAATTATTGAAAATCAATTGTCCAAAAACATGTACAATGGTCTTAGATCTAATAGTATTCAACACCTTTGTAAATTGTATCCATCGTATAAAAATGTTTTGCAAGCAAAAAAAGAGTGTTACCCTTCCTCTTACGATTTAACAATTACGGAATTGAAAGCTGAAGTAAAACTTCAAGCTTTGTTAGAACATACAGTTCAGCGGATTTTGTTTATTCAAAATGATGTAATACATATACTCACATCAGACGATCTTAAAAATTTACATTTTATTTGCAAATGGGGATGCGATGGTACTTCAGCTCAAAGCCGTTTTAAACAAAAATTCGACGATGATATTGATGCTAATAAAACAGATAGTAATATATTTTTTACATCACTTGTACCGCTTCAACTTGTATCTGTCGACGAATCAGGTAAAAGTAATCTTATTATTTGGAAAAATTCTCGGCCTTCGTCCCCCCGATATTGTCGGCCAATAAGAGTAGAATTTATGAAAGAAACACCTGAACATACTCAAGCAGTCGTAGAAAATGTATTAGAACTAGAGCGTAATCTGACTCCACTGCAAATAATTATTGATGCAAAAGAGATTAATGTACATTATAAATTGTCAATGACAATGGTTGACGGTAAAGTGTGTAATTCATTGACCAGTACATCTTCGGCTCAGAGATGTCATATTTGTAAGAGCACGTCAAAACAATTTAATAATATAGATGCAATGTTAGAAAAAGAAATTGATGAGGATAATTTGCAGTTTGGTCTTTCAAGTTTGCATGCGTGGATTCGTTTATTCGAGTGTCTTTTGCATATTGCTTATAACCTAGAAGCTAAAACATGGCAAAAGCGACAAGTTGATCAAGAAAGAATTTCAATTAGAAAAGCCAATATTCAAAAAGGTTTTTGTCAACAATTGGGACTCTTGATTGATTAACCTAAACAGGGAGTTAGGAACACGAATGATGGAAATACACAACGTAGCTTCTTCCAAAATTCAACAATTTCGGCAATAATAACGGGAATCGACGAAACACTGATTAAAAGATTTCACGTTATTTTGCAAGTAATAAGTTGCGGTTTTGAGATAAATGTTCCGGAATATGAAAAGTATTGTCAAGAAACAGCTCGTCTATATGTACATTTATATCCCTGGTATTATATGCCAACTACGGTACATAAAATATTAATTCACAGCGCAAAAATAGTTGAAACATCGCTTTTGCCAATTGGGCAAATGTCAGAAGAAGCCCAAGAATCATGTAATAAGTTTATTAAAAAGTATAGACAAGACTTTGCGCGGAAAACTTCTCGAGCTAAAAATATGGAAGACATTTTTTGTAGGCTTTTGATATCATCAGATCCTTTAATATCTAGTTTAAGGACATTACCGAAAAAATGGTAAAATCTTTAGAAACTGATGCGATTCAATTGTTAAAAGCTCCAACAACTGATGAAAGAAATTTGTATACTAATTCACCATCGAGTTCTGAAGATGAATCTGCACACTCTTCCGACGACGAATATTAACGCCGATTAAGAAATGATTTTATAATATTAGAAATATGATTTTATGACCAATTTTTAAAAAATTTTACCTCAAACAATCGTTTATTGTTAGAAGCGATAATTTCATGATCTGTATTATTTAATTGTAAATAATAAGTTTAATTAATACTCAAAGTCTTTATTATTTTATATGCAGCATTTTGGAGCCGCCATTTTGTTTTTTCAAAAAATAATATCAGATTCGTAATCAGCGATCTCGAAAACCCCCGAGTATCGATTTTCAAAACTTTTTAAGCACTTTTTAGGGTTTTGGCCACGTTTTCGGCATTTGGAACCACTGTGGCGAAGGCCGCATACATCGTATTGCGGGGACTACGCTGTGCATCCCACCCGACTTTGTCCGTAGAATACTTTCGGACATATTATCCCCCCCCACCACCAAGGTTTCTTTAAAATGCAAAGAAGCAGTACCCTAAGCGGCCGAGGGCCGGGTACTTCGTATTACGGAGGCTACGCTGTGGATCCCACCCGACATTGTGCGCGGAATACTTTCGGCCATATTTACTCTCCCCTACTAGAAAGTATTATGCAAAGTCAATTGAGATCATAAAACGAGCTAATCACAAATTTTTACTAAGATTTTCGTAATCAGTACAGAATATTACATAAGTATACAAAGTTTAAGGAAGATTGGAGGTAATCTGATCACTGTAAAAAGAAAATACGTATACGCAGTTTCAAAGAAATTGGAGGTTATTTCATTTTATGGTCTTTTTTATGGTTGTTTTGAGTTTTTTTTACACTTTTCTCGAAAACAACTCGGTTTTGGTGAAAAATGTATAGGACATAGAATCTGTGTTTTTTGAGGCCTACAAATTTCGTCTAAAATATTTTTTAAATTTTTGCGTTTTTACTAGTTAATCGCAAAAAACCATGAATTTATGGTGTTTTTTATGGTTTGCACCATGATAATTATATTTGCGCAAATTTTCACTATCATTTTAGTAATCAGCACACCAAAATACGTTAGTATACCAAGTTTCAAAGAAATCGGAGGAGTGTGCACCCAGAAAAAGTTTCTTTGTTTCAAAGACGGTTTCCTTGAATCAAAGAAATTTGTGCATTGTTATAATGCCAAAGAAAAATTTCTTTAATTTAAAGAAATTATTTCTTTATTTGCTTTCTATTGACTCAAAAAAATATTTCTTTGTTTTTATGAAATTTTTTATTTGAATCAAAGAATTAAATGTTTATTTTAATGCACAAATTTCTTTAAATGGAAAATATATTTATTTCGTTTTGAGATTGTATATACGTTCGTATTTTGATTAAATTGTACTTAAAAAATATTAAATTAATTAAATATTTTTGAAATACTTGGAAATGTATTTAAAAGACATTTAATTAATTTAATGCTCATTTTTACATGCAAAACACTGAACAAAACTTCATGGCAGAATTTTGATCACGAAGAAAACAATCAATACACTGCGAGTCACTATTTACACATTTCACATATCACTCGTAAATCCCAAAGACACGAACAATTCACAATTTTCTTTATCACTCACTGTAAGAAAAAAAAACTTAGCTATTAATACAAAACTTTTTAGACCATAAATCCGATTATAATTATCACGCCATGAGCACGCTGCCATGAGGCACACACAGCTGTTTACTAATTTACGTAGTCTGCGCAAACGCAGTCGTGGCAACTCAGCGTACTTAAGTTCGAAACAAATATTTCTTTGATTCAAAGAAATGTTTCTTTAGGTTAAAAAAATCATTCAAAGAAAAAATTTCTTTGATTCAAAAGACTCAAAAATTTATTTTTATAAAAGCAAAGAAAAATTTTTTTAATTCAAACAAGTTTTACCTTTGATTCAAAAAGTGCGTTTAAAAAAACGATTTCTTTGTTTTAAAGAAATCTTTTCTCTGGGTGTGCTATTCGGAAGTTTATCCACCGAAAAACCTTTGAGTAACAAATCAAGCACATTCATTTCTTTTTTTAAAAGCATTACTCTGCATGTTTATTTATAATTAGAATTCTAAATTGAAAACTGTCAAAATAATTTTTTACTTTGTAAAGTAGAACATCGATCAACAGGAAGGTAAAAAAATAAAAACAAGTATATGTCATTTTTTAAAATTGCGACGTTTCGATGGTGTGGTTTACCGCCCTCTTTAGGCTAATTTATTTTTAAAAAACACCAAAATTTATTTATAATAAATAATATTAATTTAATGCAATTACCCAATTCAATAGAAAATATTTATTTTATTTAATTGTAATTTAATTAATTATTATTTAATATACTTTATAATTCTCTTTATAAAATTTAATAAATTTATAAATATATAAAAATTAATTACGAACCTGAAATTCGTTTTTAAAAATTCAAAATGACGGATCCAAAATGGGGGACAAATTTTAAAAAATTGATTGGATTCGTTTAAAACTTGTTACTCAGGGGGTTTCGGGGTCCCTGTTTACGAATTTGAAATCCGAATTCCGTTGAAACTCGTTACTTGGGGATTTTCGGGGTTGCTGATTACGAATCTTAAATCCGTTTTTGAAAATTCAAATTGGCGGACAAATTAAAAAAAATTGATCGGACTTGTTTGAAACTTGTTTCTCAGTGGTTTTCAGGGTCGCTGATTACAAATCTGAAATCCGTTTTGGAAAATTCAAAATGGCAGATCCAATATGGCAGAGAAATTTTAAAAAATTTATCGGATTCGTTTGAAACTCGTTACTTGGAGGTTTTCGAGGTCGTTGATTACGAATCCGATGTTTGTTTTTTAAATTTTCTCTGGAACTTTGTTACTCAGGGTTTCTGATTCGTTTGTTACAACTCTAAAGTATGTTTTTAAAAATTAAAAAGTTTTCAATTTGTCAAGCAAATATATTAAAAATTGGTTTGTAATATTTTTAATTTCCAATGACAAACACTTACAAACCAAATTGCTAATCGGAGCACAGAATTTCAATTGTTTTATTCCTGATACCTCAAAAACTTTCGAGTAAATAATTTTAAACGAATCCGATAAATTTTTCAAACTTTATCCGCCATTTTTAAATTTTGCAAAACGGATTTCAGATTCGTAAACAGGGACCCCGAAACCCCCTGAGTAACAAGTTTCAAACGAATCCAATCAATTTTTTAAAATTTGTCCCCCATTTTGGATCCGTCATTTTGAATTTTTAAAAACGAATTTCAGGTTCGTAATCAGCGACCCCGAAAACTCCTGAGTAACTAGTTTCAAGTCGGTCCCGTCAATTTGTAAATTTTAAAACTAGAAAAATGTAAGTAACGCATGACGCAATTTTCGATTAAACCAACCAAACATTTTTTTCCGTGAAGACACATTTAATTTTGTGATTAAAATCTTCGTAAATATATACATGCGGAAATTTAAAAGAGAAAAAATATTTTAGTTCAAGAATCCTTACCAAAAGTTACTCGCATATTGAAAAAATAAATAAAAGTCATTTTGCTAATACACGCAATAAATAAAAAATAAAGAAAAAAAATTTTGTTCTAAAATTTTCGAAAAAATACAAGGAGGAAACGAAAAATTGATATATAAATTTTTTAGTTCAATATCCTCGCAAAAATACAGGCGAATATGTATCAAAAAACAAGTCGTGCATTTACTCTTGGAATCCTCTCAAATTTCGCACGAATTTTCTCGTTCATTTTTTTGTTGTAGAAACTTTATCATATAAATGAATGTGACGGGGAATAATATTCATCACAAAATTAAAGAACATGAGTTCTGCACATAATTTCGCTAGATAGTTAGGTTAGTAATCTCTTATGTTTCCATTTCCATTTTTCTATTCCTTTCTCGAATTGAAGAATCCTTATTTTTAATGAATAAGTAATTAATTATGCTTTAAAAGTTAATTTTTTCTAAAATTGAGATTATATCGAATCTTAATTTAAATTTTACTATGTTCAAAAAAAAAAAAATAAAAATTTATTTGATATTTCTTAAAATTTTGAGTTTAATTGAGAATAAAAATCTTTTCGAATAATAATTAAATTATGATGCCACGAACCGCCCATCTCTACTGCTAATCAAGAAATGGGACTGCAGTAAGCCGAGTAAATACACTGAAAAAAAAGTTCTGGTTAAAGTTACTAGATTCGTTTGGTTAAAAAATTTCTAGTTATTTTAACAAGAAAATATAGTTAAAAAGACTAAACAGTTCTAGTTAAATAAGTATGGTTAAATTATTCTGGTTAAAATAATTCTGGTTAAAAACGCGCGTTCGCGGACACTGCATAGCGTCTGTTGTTCTTTTTCGAATAGTTTATCGTGCGGATCGCAACCCACACAGCACAATATATTACTGTAAGCTTACCTTAAGTTTACATGTAATTTTTGTAAGCTAACCCTGTAAGCTTTAGGTAAGGTCGAGGTAATATAAAAATGTCCGCCATACAGTAAGCTTACACAGTAATGCCATGGTAAGCTTACATGGTAGGGGCACTGTAAGCTTACACGGTAAGATCACTGTAAGGTTACAGTAAGCTTACACGGTAAGCTTATATTAATTGCTAACAAATAACAAAGTATTAATTTATCAACTTACAGTAAACAATAAATTGTTTTGCACAATTATATTTATTTTGTCATTTATATAAAAAACTCCGGTAGGGTTTGCCTAAAAAAATTTACTGCGCATTCGTAAGTTCCATAGAAAGCTACTGCGCATAAATATTTTTAAAAAATTATTTATTGATACCTTTGAAAACTTGCCGTGTAAGCTTACTGTAACCTTACAGTGACTTTGCCACGTAAGTTTACTATGACCTTACTGTGTAAGCTTACTGTATGGCGGACATTTTTATATTACCTCGACCTTACCTGAAGCTTACAGGGTTAGCTTACAAAAATTACATGTAAGCTTGAGGTAAGCTTACAGCAATATACTGTGCTGTGTGGAAAGAATGGATGAAAAAGTTAACCAAGCTCTGGAAAATTGGGGTTTGGGAGAATTAAAAGATCTGTTTAAAGGTAGGTTAATTAATTTTATAATATAAGTGAAAAAATTGTTGACGAACGGCAAACCCGTTCGTGTGGAAAATAGTTTGAAGGTTATGTTGAAAACGTGCTCGACACGTTTTATCAGAATTTTAGTTCTGAATAATCATATTTAAATAAACATTATTAAGAGAATTGCAGTGTAAAGGTGTTATTATTTGATTGCATTTATATGTACATAATACAAATTTTTTTAATTCATATTTTATAATATTTTATAATATAATATAATAATAATAAATTTAATTAATTCTCGGATTAACTAGAATTTATGGTAAGATCAACCAGAAATTTTTTTACCAAAAATTTTTAACTAGAAAAATTCTAGTAAGATTACCTTGAAATTCTGGTAAAATTAACCAGAATTTTAACCAGAATTTTTTAACCAAATTTTCTAGTACTTTTAACCAGAAAAAGTAGTAAGGGTATATATAACTTTTTATTCTGGTTAGATTAACCAGAATTCTGGTTATTTTAACTAGACTTTTTTTTCAGTGTAGAAGACTATTTTGATTTATTGAATTTTGATTTTTAATAATTATTTTTGTATCATTTTCCTTTTGTCTTGAGTTTTCTGAATTGTCAAATTTGACAGTCGCCGAGTAATTAGCCTGGTGGCCTTGTTTGCGTAGGACCAATTTGACATTTAAATATTTTAATTTATCAATTAATTCAGATTTTTTATTATATTTTCCCTTATTTAATTTTTGTTATTATGTCCCAAAAAAAAGCCTGGCACCCAAACAATTTATTCGAATCTTCTTATGTAACCTTCATTAATTTTAACTAATCAATTTATTTAAAATATAATAAAATAATTGTTTTGTAATAATTTGTTCTTTGTTGCAATTTATCATTATTCAAAGTTACACAAGTCTTAGGCGTTTAATTTGACTCTCAACTGATTTTGGAGACCCATATTCAACAACTGTGAAATAGTTGCAATAAAGCTTTAGGTAATATTATTCGTAACACTATCCACTTTAAAAACCCTTCTGCATTAATGACTCTTTTTAATACTTTCGTAAAATCTCTGCCTTTACTTATTTTTTGTTCCCTTTTTTTTCTTTTGTTACTGCAATTTTTTTCTTCATAAATAATGCACCATTAACTTATTTCAGAAGTTTTTTTCTCAAGTTTTCAATAATTAATTTTAAAAAATGTACTCAAATTTAATGTACAACAAATGATCAACCAATTTGTCGCACATTTGCTATATTTGATCCGCCAATGAAGTTAAATATACATTAAAACCAAAATTGTTAACGATTAAATAGAATAATAACAATTAAATTTAACTGATAACTATACATCATTCATAATAATTGCATCAATTGCACAGTAACATGACAATCATGTATAAAATAACTCTTGTTACTTTCGTTTAAGAGAAAGCGGTAGAATGATGATTATGCATAAGGGTGCGCAAAGGGTTTCATATAAATGATAATGTTGCAGGAAGTTCCTTTCGTCAAACAGTGCCAGCAATACTTCAAAGGAATTACAAATTGCGACAGGACGAAATTGATTACATGTAGAATACATCTAAAAACCAACAAGAAAAAGTATCAGAAGTATATTAAAAGTTTATGAACGTCATTTGAAATTTTATTATTAAAAAATGTAGTATTTTTCAAATTATTCATATATTTTTTAGGGGAGGTACCAACTTTTTTGAATCCTTTAAATTTTAATGCTAGCAAATTTTTTTTATTTTTTGTGTCATTTTTGTTCTAAAGACAGGATTGTTAGAAATGGAAAATTTTAATTTTTTAATCTCACCCCCTAAGATTAAAATTTATAAAAAAAAGTGAAAGGGGCCTCAAAGCAATTAAAATTTCCCATTTAATTTACATGAGATAAAACATTTTTTCGTAAATTTGATATAAAATCAATAAAAATCAATATTTTTCAATCGGACTAGTTCTCTTTAAATAAATTACTTTATTTCTTCTTGGAATTTTTTTTCTTCTTATGCATTTTACTATTTCTTTCATTTTTTTTATCTCTTGCCATGGGTGGTTTGCTATTCAAGCTATAAAAGTTTTGTTTCCTTGTTTGTTGACATCAGTTTTCTACATGTGGCACTTTTGTATATTCCTTTAAATTTCTCTTGCTTGATTCCTCTCTTTTATTTTTGCTTTACGAAAACTGTTTACATCTTTTTTTGTTAAAAATATTGACTATATATCGATGGGGTATACTTTTTGACTTGCGTTCTAAAAGTTTCTGCATTTTGTATACACATAGTTTTAGGATTCCGCAAATTATAAACGGTTACTTAATGTTTGACAAGGCCCAAATTTTCTACATTTGTGTTTCTGGAGAGTTACAATTCAGTACACATACGTGTTTTTAAGTGCAGATTGCAGGAAAAATATAGCGAGCTCGATTGGAAGTGATGGCTACGAGCTAGAAAGGAAAGAAATCTGTAGATAACGCCTATGTGACCATACGAGAGAATATTTGTTGCTGAAATTGTAACACAAATTTCACATTGAGTAAAAGTATCAAAAATAAAAGTTATACAAAGCAGATATTTGAAGGTGTTTGTTTATATTTTTAAATATTTATTTTTATATAAAAAAGAATTTATTATTGTCGGTGTATGGAACCCTCGAGTTAGTGCAAATGCAACAACTATTTTACTAAATCAGTGAAAACTAATTATCACACTAATTTAAAAGTATCAAATTGACAACAAAAATATAAAATTGATACGAATTTTTATATCATTTTATTAAATTAAATAAAAATTATTATACATATTAAAATATTGTAAGATAACTTTATTATTGACCTGCTCATTTTCGTTTAGATATTTAAAAAAATATCTAAACTAAAAATCAGAATTTCATAAAAAAAATTCTATGAAATCTGCAGTATTCAGAACTCGACAAGCGTAGCATTGCCATCTGCTTTGCATCCCACGCTTTTAGCTAGTGTTAGTTAGTCCGACAGTAAGCTGATAATTGAGCTTCTGAATAATTCCAGCTATTTAATCCTGAATTAATAAATTCACATGAATTTGAACTTGTGAGTTTTGATACAATGTCTAAAATAATATATTTTTAATTTTGTTTTCATAAATCTTTTTTTCAAATATTAATGCTAATGTGTTTTTAATTTAAATTGCAAATTACGTTAATAAAATGGTTGGAATTTGTTAAATTTTTGTATAGCAGTATAAAGAAAAATGCGTTAATAAATAAATAAAAATATAAATAATTCTAAATATATTTATTTTTAAAAGTATTTCTTGTCAATTGTTACTTAGACATTGTAAATTCCTCATTTATTTCCAAAGATAAATTTTAACAACTTTTTAAATCCAGAAAGTAAGCACTTTTATTGTAATTTCATGATAGTGTTGCGAATAAACTTTAAACCTCTTCCCCAAAAACCACAACATATTCCTAAAATATTGATTATGTCCGCTTTGAGAGAACATGGTGCGAAATTGCGCGCCAATATTATATGAGAATATTATATTATTATAATAATATTGCATGGCAATATTACTCAATATTGAGGTAACATAGTATATTAATATTATTGTAATATTTAAGGACACTATTGCCTCAACTAAGAAAAATTTAGAATGCAATGCAATGTGCCAATGTTGCCTTAACATTGCTGCTGTATTACTGAGCAATAATAAGAATACTGCACAGAAACTCTCGTGTTGATTTCGAAGTTGGGGAGAGATATTGGAAAAAAATAATGGTGGATGGAAGCTTCCTAGAACCTTTAAATGTTCACCTCCAAAGAAGCTTCAACGGAATTTTAAGCATAGCTTCCACTGTAATCTCTAGGAAAACTACCCTGAAAATTCCAGTGGAAATTTGACTTTAACATTTTTAAAAAAATTTATGTATTAGTATAATATGAAAGAAAAACTTCATTTATTCCGAAATGTATGAGTTAAAATGTTTTCTGTATATGTTTCGTTTGTATAAATTGTCATTTGATTCTGTTTTTAACGACCAGCATTAATTTACAAGCATATTGATAGATCTCTTCCCTTTAAAACGTTTTTCCATGGCTCCTATTTCCAGGTGAAATTATTCACCTTGTTCATTACTCAACTTGCCCAGATTTTCCGGAAAGAAAAGTACAAGAACAGGCAAAAAGCCTCCGATTCTATTATGAAAATCAAAGATCTCGTCGAAATTCTAGATCTAATTTTTCCGATTCGGAAGACTTCCAAACAAACATATAACTAATTTTTCATTTGTCTGAATAATTGTTCTGGAGAAAATAAAAATCTGCATAACCTTGGAGATCTCCTTCCAAGTCAAATACCTGGCGTCCGTACTCGCAGATTATGTTTGAACGACCACTCTTGTTCTGGCTGACTCACTAAAAACCACACCCTTTTTGAGACTTAACTTCACTGGCGGAACTGCAGTCAAGCTTTGCACATCGCTAGTGGAAGTCTCCTTACCTTGCTTTCTTACCCAAATCCTGAACTAAGTGCCGGCGGAAGATGGAAAATAAGAGCGTGTGCTACCCTATTGAAAATCCCCACATGGGATCCTTTATATGATTCCATATAGGTTCCTTTATAAAAACCGTTATGAAATCCTAGGTTCACATAGGAATCCACATAGAATTCCATGTAAAATCATATATGAAATTCGGACACGATTTGGGGTATGATTTCATGTAGAAATTTATGATGTTTCTACATTGAAATCTATGTGAATTCCTACATTATTTCGTATAATTTTTTTGGCATATTATTTTTGTCAATTTTCTTCATAATTAACTCACATCAAATCTTATAAAAAATATCATATAAAATTCTAAAGATTTCCTTATATAAAATCTTACATACAAGTTTTAATATAGAAAACCATATGGGATTTCATGTGCATTCTTACATATGATTTCACATGGATTTGAACATAGGAAATCAAATGGGATTTCATGTAGATTCTGAAATATCAACCTAAGATATATATACAGTGGAACCTCGATTATCCGAACCTCTATTATCCGGACCCTCTATTATCCGAACCGAAAAACATTTTATCCGAACTTCTATTATCCGAACTATTTTTTGGTCTCCCGAATTTTAAATTTTATTTTCTCTATTTATTTTATCATTCATATTTTCGCGGGACATTTTGGCAAATTTATGCCAAAAAAATCTTAAAATTTTCCGAATTTTCTGAGTTTTTAATATACATATTATTAATTAATATATATTTACATATATTTATATACACGGAAAAAAAGAAAAAGTAATTTTTACTACTTTCATAGTAAAATTGGACCTGTCCGAAGTTTCTGCGCATCTCTGGCAACTTTTACTCAAAAAATAGTAAAATTTACTATTTTTGTAATAATTTTTACTATTTCTGGAGTAAATTTTACTATTTCTGGAGCAAATTTTACTATTTTTGGAGTAAAAGTAATGTGAGCATAAAAACACATAGATAGACACATAGTCACATATAACGAAAATTATCAGTTTTTCCTTGAAAACGCTATGATTACACAGGCACACAAAAAAAAAAAAGTTGTCTGTTTCTTGAACTACACATATATTTCCTATAGTATTTTGGCCCGCTGAAACCGAATCTGAGGTCAGAATTGCTCCATCACCCTCAGTTTTTTTTAAATCGACCAAAACCACCCTTAAACGGACAAGTTCACACTTCGGAGATAAAAAATAAATCAACTTATTTTTTAGAAAAACCAAATTTTACATCTACGAAACTTTGCTCCACTAACTCAAAAACAAAGCCAGCATTGATCCAGCACCCCCTGAATTTTTTTAATCGAAAAAACTACCCCTAATCTGAAGAATCAAATTCAGGAGGTAAAACAATAAAATAACTGATTAAAAAATTTTATAACCAGATATTTTTACTCCAGCAATGCAGAAACAAAGCCAGAAATGCTCCCTCACCCTCTAAAATTTTTTAAATCGAAAAAACCACCCTTAAATAGAAAAATTCAAATTTAAGAAGTAAAAAAATAATAAATTACCGGCTTTTTTTAAAAACAGAACCTTACATGTATGTAGTTTTGCTTTACTAACTCAAAAAAATAAAGCCAGCATTGATCCATCACCCTCTGAATTTTTTTAAATAAAAAAAACTACCCTTAATCTGAAGAACCAAACTTAGGAGGTAAAACAAAAAAATAACTGATTAAAAAAGTTTATAACCAGGTATTTTTACTCCAGCAATGCGGAAACATACCTGGCTGTAAAATTTTTCAATCAGTTATTATATTGTATTACCGCCTGAATTTGATTCTTCAGATTAGGGGTAGTTTTTTCGATTAAACAAATTCAGAGGTTGATGAATCAATGGTGGCTTTGTTTTTGAGTTAGTGGAGCGAAAATACATAGATGTAGTAAGGTTCTGTTTTAAAGAAGTCAGTTATTTAATTTTTAATCTCCTAAATTTGAATTTTTCTATTTAAGGGTGGTTTTTTCGATTTAAAAAAATTTTAGAGGGTGAGGGAGCATTTCTGGCTTTGTTTCTGCCTTGCTGGAGTAAAAATACCTGGTTATAAAATTTTTTAATCAGTTATTTTATTGTTTTACCTCTTGAATTTGATTCTTTAGATTAGGGGTAGTTTTTTCGATTAAAAAAATTCAGGGGGTGCTGGATCAATGCTGGCTTTGTTTTTTTGAGTTAGTAGAGCAAAACTACAAACATGTAAGGTTCTGTTTTTAAAAAAAGTCGGTAAAGTATTTTTTTTTTACTTCTTAAATTTGAATTTTTCTATTTAAGGGTGGTTTTTTCGATTTAAAAAAAATTTAGAGGGTGAGGGAGCATTTCCGGATTTGTTTCTGCCTTGCTGGAGTAAAAATACCTGGTTATAAAATTTTTTAATCAGTTATTTTATTGTTTTACCTCCTGAATTTGATTCTTCAGATTAGGGGTAGTTTTTTCGATTAAAAAAATTCAGGGGGTGCTGGATCAATGCTGGCTTTGTTTTTGAGTTAGTGGAGCAAAGTTTCGTAGATGTAAAATTTGGTTTTTCTAAAAAATAAGTTGATTTATTTTTTATCTCCGAAGTGTGAATTTGTCCGTTTAAGGGTGGTTTTGGTCGATTTAAAAAAAAACTGAGGGTGATGGAGCAATTCTGACCTCAGATTCGGTTTCAGTGGGCCAAAATACTATAGGAAATATATGTGTAGTTCAAGAAACAGACAACTTTTTTTTTTGTGTGCCTGTGTTATCAACTCCAATCGTGCTCGCTATATTTTGTCTGTAATCTATACGCAAAAATACGTATGTATACCGAATATTAACTGTCTTGGTCAAATAGTGTGTGCGCTAGGATGATTAAACGCTTTTTTTCAAAATTTTTGGTTTTTTCTTAACAATGCTATGTAAATCGTACATAGTCATTTTTAGGGATTTTTCGTAGAAATTCATGGTTTTTCCTTGACAACGCTATGATAATCAATTCCTATGAGATTCGTTATATTTTTCCTGTAATCTACACGTCAAAATACAAATGTGTACCAAATTTCAGCCCTCTAGATAAATTTGTGTGGCCGCTAGGGGTGGGGGGGGTACATGCCTTGCTTCACTAGTTTCATTAATAGGGTTTCCCCTTCGGGTACGGAACTCTAAAAATTATTTAATTAAAAATTAAATTATATTACTGCAATTTATCTGAAAAGAAATATGTTTGTTCTTTACAATACACCTTCTGAGTTAAAGTCTCAGTTTATATAGTATTCAAGAATGATCTCAACTGTGAGAAAAAAAATTATCACCATCTGGCGGCGTAAGAGTAGAATTATGATGATTTACATTTTCATTTCATATGTAGTAATCCATTTGAGAACTTATATAGGATCTTATGTAAGATACTACATACGATTTTTCATGGATTCCGTCATGTATGTATGAATCTATGTAAAATCGTATGTAGTATCTTTTACTTTCTCGTATGTATTTTATCTTTTTTTTATATGTGAAGACTGTTATTTAAACAGTAATTAAATTTATTTAAATACTTTCATTTTGAATCTTTAACGAAAATGTAATTTACATATTCAGTCAAGTTTTATTTTGAACCTTCAACGAAAATGTAATTTACATATTCAGACAAGTTTCACCTTAAACATTTGCTCACATGCGGACATTTTAAGATTTAAACCATCTTTTATGAACGCGGAGATGGAACTTTCCCAAGGTAACCTAAAAACATTCAGTGAAGCTTCAGGGAATTATCGGTGCTGTGTGGGCCTGACCGAGTTTACTTCTGGACTTACTACCTATTACCGCTTTGAGATCTATTGCTATATTCTAAAGTACCCGCAAGATCTTTGTTTAGCTAGAAAATCTTTCAATCGCCAAAAAATACATTTCGGTAATCTAGAAAGTAACAGAAAAACGCAAGTTGATGCCGTTCTGAAGACTGACTCTATTCTCCATGATGGATCTATCTGGGCCGAGAGAATTCTATTGGTGATGCGGATAGATGCGGATTGATTACGCCTAAGCTTTAGAGCCAAAGTCCAAACAGGGGCAGTATCAGGCTGCTTTGTTTGAATCATAGTCTTCACTAGTTTTCGTTTTTTTTCCCTGGGGCCACCGATATTGGACATTGTTGCGAGCATCGAAATAATTTTGGTTTTAATTTTGTTTAAACTGTTTAGTTTTGAAAACATGATTTTTTCCTAAATCTTAGGATCATTTTTTATTTTCATCTTTATTTACAACTTGCAGATGTTTCAAAATATTAATATTTTTTTATTATATTTATACCACTCATTTCTAAAAGGGACTAATTATCGGACCGGGACAATAAACCCAAGCGTTATCTATCTTAAAAATTTATCTTTGCTGTAATAAAATGTACTACCTTTATTGGTGGCTTCTTTTATTCCCTAACTTACATTGCACAAATTACTTACACCTCTTGAAGATTGTTAACACCCACATTTGAACTATCTTCCCAAGTAGCACGATATATCAACCAGATGTCACGGTGATATCTCCGGGGGATGTCACCGTGACATCAGGAAAATGTCAAAATGTCCGCCTTACGGTGATATCACACGGTGACATTGAGGTGATATCAAAGTCATATCACGGTGATATCATGTTGATATTTTACAGGGATTTAAAATTTTTTAAAAATTATTATTTTTTTTTATTTTTATTATTATTTTTATTTATTATTATTTTTTAAATTATTAAAAATTTTAAATCCCTGTAAAATATCAACATGATTTCACAGTGATATCACCATGATATCACCGTAATATGACTGTGATATCACCTCGATGTCACCGTGTGATATCACCGTAAGGCGGACATTTTGACATTTTCCTGATGTCACGGTGACATTCCCTGGTGATATCACCGTGACATCTGGTTGATATATCGTGCTACTTGGGTTACAGCAATGTTAACCCTTTTTTTAAAACATACCCTTCCACATTTTTTTGAACATATAACTGAACTTAGAACCAATTCGTATTCAGTCTAAAATCTTGAGCTTTAATGAGATGACTTAACGAACCAAATGTAAATTTCACACAACATTTAATTAAACAATATTATTCTAAAATCCAGTCTAATTCATTCTTTCACTAATCCTATACAATAATATATATATTTCTCAAAATAATGGGATTATTTAGATTTTTGAGAAGTTAATCACAATAACTTATCTGATTAATGAGTTTTTATCAAATCAATGATAAATCACAACAAGCATCATCCTGAAAAGGTTTCTCATGCATCCAGTGAACTATTTTAAAGCTGGTCGTACTTTTATGGCTGCAGATTCATTCTATCATATAGAATTGAAGAATCTATAAAAAATGGGTAAAATATGCAATTTTCAAGATTCTGAAGAAGCTGTACGTAACTTAAGTGGCAAAGTTGATTAGAAATTTCCATCAAATAAAATTGTATATTGTATCGTTCTAAGCTCAAAAATGTATACGCTTTAAGAGTTAAAATTTGTTATTAGAGTTCCGCAACATATTCTGATTATTTAATAAATTAACGCAATTTTATTGTTTATATTCAGAATATATTTTATTATTTAATAATTTTTAAAACGATTTGAGAAAGATCCTGAAGGACAAATATAACAATAAATAATGTGTTAATATTATTAGACTGAAAAACTAGTAGGTTTTACTACTTTTTATCAGTAGTACTTTTTTATATCAGTAGAATTGACTTTTTCATCCTCTCTCCTATACTGACGCTTATTTTATGCCCTTATAATTATGTACCTAACATAGAAAATTTCTAAACGACTAACCACGCACGCTCGCGACGACAGTCTGCAAACTGCTCGAAGACTACTTTCTGCTTGTCCAATTATTAATTTAACTATTTAAAATAGTCATTTTTACTACTTATATTAGTTGCTATAACTATCCTTTTTAAGTTTTGACTTGTAAATTTTTCATCTTTTAATTATATTATAAGTTGTTTAATTGCATATTGCAGTAAAATCTACTACTTAAAGTGATAGTTTTAATTGCAAAGGATTTTTTAATTCTACGACATAAATGTTCTTAAAGCCTATTGAACCACTTTAAATAGTAAAAGCTACTACTGAAAGTAGTAGTTTTAATCGGAAACGATTTGTAAATTTTACATCAAAAACGTTTTTCAAGCTTATTGAATTATTTTATTTATTTATTTAACATATGTTCCTAGGACTAATGAGTCCTCTAAGGAACAGAATACATTGTTTTCTACTAAAGTTATACCAATAAACTGTATATAAAAAAATTAACAATTTATATTTATAATTATATAATACTAAAATTTACTACTTTATAGTCTTTTTTTTATTTATTCTAGTCTTATTAATGAAAAGAAAAAAAGGAAAATGATGATGTAATATTATTGTTTGAAATACAATCAAAATTATTTTAAAGATAACAAAAAAAAAGAAAAAAATATAATTTGTTGTGCATGATATTCAGATTTCATCGATGAATACTATTTTATATTATATAATATTGCATTATAGAAAATACTAATAATCACTTGCAATTACCAATATGTTATATCAAAAATTCTACTACTTTTTTGAGATAGAAATTCAAAAAAACGCTTTTTAAAAAGTAACTTTTCTGATGCCTCTCTAATGTCTATTGTTAACTTGTTCTACAGTCTAACTCCTCTAACAATAAATGATCTCTGCATTTTACAAGTTCTATGAACAGGTATTTATAAAATACATTTTCTTTGTCGCAATCTTGTATGAGCAGAATCATTCGTATTCATAAATTCAAAAAACTCATACAGGTACAAAGGAGATTTGGATTTGAATATGGAACGTAACATTTTTCCTATAAAAAACTGTCTTCTTATAGCAACATTTAATAGACCAGCCTTAATTCTAAATGGCTTAATATGTTCGTATTTAGGCACATTGTAAATGAAACGAATACATGCATTCAAGGCTCTCTCCAGTTTGTTGTTTAATTCGTCAGTTATGTCATCATAAACGGTGCAGCAATAATTAAAGTTAGGAAGTACAAGGGACTTGATTAATAGTAATCGTGTTGATACCGGTAAAGATTCTTTATTTCTATTTAACTGTTGTTTAAATTAAAATAGTAAAAAAATACTACTTAAAGTAGTAGTTTTAATCACAAAGGATTTGTTAATTCTACAACAGAAATGTTCTTAAAGCCTATTGTACCACTTTGAGTAGTAAAATCTACTAGTTAAAGTAGTAGTTTTAACTGGAAACGATTTGTAAATTCTACATCAAAAATGTTCTTCAAGTTTATCGAATTAATTAAAATAGTACAAATTTACTACTTAAAGTAGTAGTTTTAATTACAGACGTCTTGTTAATTCTACAACAAGAATTTTATTGAAGCCTATAAAACCATAGAAATTAATAAAAAAAATACTACTCAAAAAGCAGTTATATTAGTTAAAGAAAATAATTCCTTTTACTACATTTCATATAACTGGTGAATAGTAGTTGGATTTACTAGTCTTCAAATTTTGAGTTGACTACAATTCCACTTTTTTTACTACCTTAAGAAAGTTAATTTTACTACCGACCTGTAGTTGTACTTTAACTACATATTTACGTAAAATCAACTATTACTTATTAACTTCTTAAAAATAGTTACACTAACTACATCAACATAATTAGATTAACTAAGAAAGTAGTTATTTTAACTACTTTCTAGTCAACTACCCAATGGTAGTTGAATTTCTCGGCAACATTTTTTTCAGTGTATAATTTATCATTTTATTTCAATAGTATTAATTATACTTTGTAACGATTCACGTTAATTTTCATTTTTTATTTTTAAATTGCAGCTATTCACCGATTTCGTTCTCAACCATATTTCTATGTAATTTTCTCATTCCGCGCATTTTTAAGTATTTGCTACTGCAAATAGTAAACTATAGGCGGCTCCAATTTTTATGAAATTTCGGGAAAACATTCTCGTGAGTATGTACTTTTAATATAAGCAATATGAAAATCGATTTTTTGATCCTTGTTACGTCTCAAATAGAGAAATAACTAACGAAATAATATTTTATTTTATTTATGGCCGCACGGTGATTCAGTAAATTCCTGTTTCATTTACAGAGCAAAAGGCTCTGAGCTAAGGGTACAGGGAAGAAAGAGAATAGTGATTTTTAATGACAAGGTTACAAATTTATTTAGACAATCATTTAGAGTTTTAAAATTGATCTTTGAGAGAGAGTATCCTGAAGCAACTATTCTTGAAACAAGGGGAAGTCAGCATTCCACTGCAACAAGGAATACAAGGGTTACTACAAATAAACGACAAGTTTAGAAAAGTTAGGAGTGAGAATATAAAACACTTACCTTAAAATTCAGTAGTAGGTGTGTTGAAAGAAAAAGGACCACTGCTGTGTCCTTTGTTGTCACAGGAAAAGAGCTGGTACCAGCGTGAGTTTATGACGTCAGGTAGGTTGACGGGCCCAGGTATAACCGCAGGTCCGGAGTTCTATTAGGCGTGATGAAACTCCCAATAATGAGTCTCTTCCAAAAAAAGGAAGAATAGATAATAATTGCCCAATATAATGAGAAGTAAAGATCCTCGTTTAATGTAGAGGGTTTTGACACTTGATTTTAACTTTCGTATAAGAAAATTATGCACTTGAACTAGCAGACGTCGACTGGTACCAAAAATAAGCTTGATGTTATACGTATGAAGAGGATTTTAGAACTGGTCTCTCCGTGAAAATGTAGTCCTTTTATACTGAATTTTCGTAAGAGAATAGATAAAATTTTATTATCGTACTATATATTTTTCACCCTTATTTTGGAAGCCAAAATTGAGTCCTTCTCTCTCAGTTGAACGTAAAAAGGGGGGTGTGAACCATATTCTAATACAAGATAGAAAGAGTACGACTACGGTTATTCGCAGCTGTAGAAGAGTGTTTATGGTCTTCTAATGTGGTGATACCACAGGGGTTCGTCAAATAGGTAAATTAGAAAGAGAGAATTTATTACATCGTCTAATTTTAGCACATAGGGAAAATTAGAAAGAGAGCATTTTGTTTCGTGGGGATGTGAGCTGTTCTAGTGTCATAAAAAATTTCTTGCTTCTATTTGTATGTTTTTAGAAATACAGTATATAGACGTAGAAGGATACAAAACGCAGGGGTCTTTTATATATAAAAGAAAGATGTTTAGTTGCGCGACAAAAGGGCGGAAATTTAACATTTAAGTGAAAAGTATTTAGATGCGTAACAAAGACATGGGTGTTTGTCGCAAGAAAAACGCAACTCGGTATAGATTTAAGAATTCTTATAATATTAATATTAAAGTTAAGGTGACGTGACAGTATATAACCCCTTAAAAAAAGATTTTATCTTTTGGGCACAGTTCGCAAGCTTACCGCCTATGTTCAAAATTTACAAAAAAGACAGGACTCTAAAAGACTTTATCTATTAGCCATAGTTTGTAAGCTTTCCATTAAAAATTTGATTTCTTGTCAAATTACAGTAACTTCATTTTTTGTAAATATTTTAATTTTAATACAACATTCTTTTAAATCAATAGACATTGAATTTTACCAAATTATAATATATATGAGTTTGACGAATGCTTATTGAAATGTCTTTCATCGTTTTGCAATTGAGTCTCGAGCGTAATTGAAAGTAACTATCTTTAGTAGACATTCAATTTCGGTGAGTCGAGCAGTTTCATAGATATTTGCTTGCAGGCGATTCGTACCATTGATAGCCTGGCAGTAATACGGTAACGAGCTTTTGATCGTAGATGTATCGCTTTTCAATAAATTCTCGTGCCAAATCACATTTCTTTTCGTCTCCAATTAATGTAGGTATACACGAATATTGTAAAAATTTTGTCATATTCAATCGTCAAAACCATTAACTATTCAGATTATAATATATAGATTTAATTTTAAAGGCTTTCATTCTTTTGTTCGAAAATCTATAAGCAAGATTTTTCATATAACGAAATTTCTATTATTTTTAATTTATATTCAATTGAATTTTGCAATAAGTTGTATTTTTCTGTAATATTCAATACTTTTAATTAATATTTGAAGAAAAATTCATATTTAAGCGAAATGTCTTTTCAGTAAAAATCTCAGCTAGTTCGGATTATTCAAGTTGGACAGGTAAATTTAGAGTTAGTATTAATTAGAGTTAATTTAGGGCTTATTAATTCTCGTGTTACCATTTTTATAATTTTAAAACGTGAAGATTTTCAAGTGAATCTGGTCAATTTTTAGGGTTTCGTGGCCCATGGCCGAAAGCCTTATAGTTTCACTTTGGCGTCCGTCTGTCCGTAGTATAGTTTGGGGCACCACAGCTCCCAAATTCGAATTTTGGGGCACCGCAGATCCCAAATTCAAATTTTGGGGCACCATAGCTCCCAAATTAAAATTTTGGGGCACCACAGATCCCAAATACAAATTTTGGGTCCCCACAGATCCCAAATTAAACTTTTGGGGCACCGCAGATCCCAAATTCAAATTTTGGGGTCCCACAGATCCCAAATCTCCATTTACTGAATGGACATTTTCCCGAATGGACATTACATGAATTGACCTGTCTCAGTAATTGACATGTCACAATAGTTGACATGTCCCAATAGTTAACATGTCCCAATAGTTGACATGTCCCAATAGTTGACATGTCTCAATAGTTGACATGTCCCAATAGTTGACATGTCCCTATAGTTGACATGTCCCTATAGTTGACATGTCCCAGTAGTTGACATGTCCCTATAGTTGACATGTCCCTATAGTTGACATGTCTCTATAGTTGACATGTCCAAGAGTTGACATGTCTTAATAGTGGACATTATCGAATGGACATTTTACCTAATGTTTTTGTTTGTGAATCAAAAAAGATAAATGATAGAAGAAAGACCTCCACTCCACAGCCACTCTTTCTTTTTTCTTTCATTTACCATTTTGAATTTTGATTTTGCCAATTTTTGATTTTCTTCGAATGCCATTTTTTTTAAATTTTGCGGTAAAGTTTTTGTTTGTCAATCAAAAGAGATTAATGATAGAAGAAAGACCTCAACTCCACAGCCACTCTTTCTTTTTTCTTTCATTTACCTTGTTTTTCAATTTTGATTTTTGCCAATTTTTGATTTTCTTTGATTGCCATTTTTTTAAAATTTTGCCATTAATTTTTTTTTTATAATAAAAATTTTGCTAAATAAATAAAATTTAATAGTACATAAAATTTATAAAATAAATTTTATTATTTATTTTTAAATTATTTATTTTTGATTTATTTTTTTTTTAATTAAAATTTAAAGCGCCACGAAACCCTAGATGTAGGCGCAATTGCGCCTAGTTCTTTTCCTATTTTTAATGTTTACGTTCGCCATTTTGAATTTTAAATAACTGACACTAGATTCGTAATCAGCTACCCGAAAAACTTCCGAGTAATGAATTTCAATGGAATTCAATGCATTTAAATAATTTAACTCTTGAAGGAGTAGGGTCAGTTGGGGTAAATGGGGACAAAATTGCTATTTTTCACAAATCACGTAAGTTTCTTCCTTTAAAAGGTAATATTTGCGGGTTTATATTTTTTTAAGTTGTTATTGACGTTTCCAGGATTAATTTTATGCAGCAGAAAAAAATTTAGATAAGCTTTAAATGCAGAAATTGCTTTAAATTTAGAAAATTTCATAAAATTTGGGATAAATGGGGACAGCATAGTTTCTAAGAAAGTTATAAGAAAAAAGTTTCCTAAAGTATACTCTCTAAATCTGAATAAGTGAAATTTCACTTAAAATGTGTCAAAAGTCTTCCACGTAGAAAAATAAGTGTATATGCACTTAAAAATAAGTGAAACTTCACTTATTTTTGAGTGAAAACCACTTATTTAAAAGTGCATATACACTTATTTTTCTACGTGGAAGACTTTTGACACATTTTAAGTGAAATTTCACTTATTCAGATTTAGAGAGTATTACTGTATTAAGGGATGAAAAAACTTGAAAAAAATTTGTGGTAGATATACAATAGTTGAACCAATTAAATTTTTTTTTATTTCAGTTATTTGTCTCGCATTTGAAAAAAAACAGACTTAAAAATCATACCAAATTTTTTTCTTATTCCTTATGACTCCCATAACAGAAATTGACTTGAATTTTTAATTTTTGTCAATTTGGTTAATAATGACAAGCTGTCCCCATTTTCCAAAACCTCTTGTCCCTATTTACCCCAACTGACCCTATATAAATTTTCTCACCCTCTAAAGGGTAACTGGGGTGTCTAGATACCCCAACTTGAAGCTTGTGTAAAAAGGTTTCTATTTGACATAAAACTAATTATATATAGTGATTTTTATTGGTTTTTTTAGTAAGGAAAACAATAGTTTATTGATTTTTTGATCAAATCAAAATAGGTTTAAAAAAACTTATAAAAACGAAAAATTTTCCAAAGTGGAAATTTGAATTTTTCTGTGGTATCTAGACACCCCAGTTACTCCTTCTAGGGTTAACCATTGAAAGTTAAGTCTATGATAATTTGTAATTTTTTGCAACAATAAATAAAAAGTAATATTAAAACCACAGTGACAGCTAGAGGCAGCCAAATCTTGACTTTTCTTAACAATAAATGTTCCAGGAATAAGCCTGTAAAAGTTTCACGATGGTTTTTTTTTACCATTTTTTTATATCTTTACTTAAATATATATTTTTTGGGGGTTTAGAATTTTTCTTGCAATATTGTTGTGTAAATAATTTTTTTCTCTAGAAGAAATATTTACATTTTAATATTCAATATTAATTCAACCTATCTTTATTTACTGATTACAATTACAAAAAAATTTCTTTAACTGCATTCTTTATTATATAAAATTAAAAATTAAATTTAAAATTAAAATTAAATTCTCCTGAGGGTCCTCTAACGATATAAACAGAGATAATAACATTTGCAAAAACTTTTTCTTTATTTTGGGCAAGGTTTTTGAGATTTTGTCCCACTTTGGTTTCTATCTATGAATCTGGAGGCATTTTTTTAAAATTCAGATTAGAAATTACAAAAAAGTGGACAAATTTTCAAAAAAATTATTGAATGCTATTAAAACTCTTTCCTTGCAGCTTTTTTGGTCGTAAGGAATCTAGCAACAGATTTTTTTTAATTACAAAATGTTGACTTTTTTCGTTTATAGGATGTTCTTAAAACTTATTACTGGGGAGGTTTATAGGGCCACTGATTACGAATCTAAAGATATTCAGGTGAATCCGTTGAATTTTAAAAGTCTTTTTATATTAAAGCAATGTCATCTTTTTCTCAAGGAATTTATTGAATCAGATTACTGTTCGAAAATCATCTGCTGTATTGTGTTTGCCACTTTGAATTTTAAAATGTGTTCCTGAATTCGAATCTATCGAGAAACCATAGTCCATAAACACGCAATATAGAAAAACTGATCAAGTTTTAAAAAATCGTGATATTTGGATCAAATCAGAAATACTAGAATCGAAATACTCAAGGAAATATTAATTAGTTTTTCCGCAGTGCCAGTGCGAATATTATAATTGTTGTAACCTTTTTTTAGAATTTTAATTAATAGAAAACAAATTTAATGTTACACTGGCGTTGCTCATCAAAATAATACAAATTATCCTCGGACGCCAGATCGAATGATCACACAAAAAATTTATAACAAATTGCAACAACTTAATCGATTAAATAATAAATCAATAAATTAGAAAATCAATCAATAATAAATTGGAGAATCTTTAGGGAATTGTTAAAACACATAAAAAGAGAAAATTAATTATTGTCATAGCGTAAACAAATATCAATAGGGAAAAAGGGTCAATAATAAATTTTCAATAAAAACATTAAATAACGGGAAAATACATAATCAAAACATGTCGAAATAAGTCACAAATTAAATTAATAAGAGAAATTCAGAAAAAGGAAATCAATTTCAATAAATATTAAAAATGTCTGATAATGCCAAAAATTAAATTAATCTAATTTTTCTTCTTTTTGCTTAATTAAAAAAAAGATTCTCACCAATCATAAATGTTCGAACTAAACACAGGACACAATGACACAATAAAATATTCAATTAAAGTAATTACTTTTACAAAAGAAAATCAATTTTTAGTTTTGAAAAATGTTTTTTCTTTGGAGGTTGTCGACAAAAAAAGACCGATAAAAAATTTTTTGTTATTTAGTTGACATGTACCGGTCTTTTGTCTTCTACTACCAAACCTAATTTTCGTGTGTTGACCCAGGGACGTATTGTAAGGTAATTTTTGGACCTTTTCATTCCTTGTAAATAATAAAAAATATTATCATCCTTGAAATAAAATTATAATTTCCCACGATAATTCATTGAACAAGAATTAGGAATCAGGAAACGAAGTTTACATAAATGAAATAAATTAACAAAATTAATAAATAAATCTAAAATTAACTATAAACTAAATCAATCTTAGAATATCCGCTGCAACCTCCAAATATTTAATAAAATTTATGAAACACGAATAAATGAAATTTTAAAAATGATTAAAAAATTTTAAATCGTAAAATTAATAAAAAATTTACGTCACATTGTTGTATCCCCGATGAGCGGAAGTTTGAATATTTCATCCCCAAAGAAGGGTTGATATTGTGCTACTTGTTATTACCCACTTGGAAAGATTCCCCAGAAAGTGCCCCCTGGAGGTTATATCAGAATTCCGCCGAAACTTCCAACGTAATTCCGTCGGAATTCCATCGGAGTTCCAAAGAGTTTCCGATGGGATTCTGATGGAATTCCGATTAATTTTTTTCAAAATTGTTAGAGTCCTAATTCCGTTGGAAGTTCCGGCGGAATTTTGATAGAACCTCCAGGGGGCACTTTCAGGGGAATCTTTCCAAGTAAGTATTGAAAGAAGTTTTATTAAAAATGGAAATAAATAAGAAATGTGACATAATTTATGGAAGCCGCCTTATAAACAATTAATCTTAAATTTTTGGGAAATAGTGTTATATTCTAATTTGGGGGATTTAATGAATTGAGTTAAAAAGAATTTCTTTTAATTTCATTCAGTGTTTTATTTCATTATGATTCTTATTTGTCTCATATTTATCTTTCATTGATTTTCTTTAAATACAGTCTATGAATTATTGAATTTAATAATAATTTGAGAGATGAATCTATTACATAAAAATAATTATTGCGAAGAACAAATAAGTTTCTTTTAAAATCTTTTATAACATCTGAAGTTAAATCTGAATTTTTGCCTTTTTAAGTAATAATTAGTTTATCTATCAACAAAATTCATTTTTAACAAGGATAAAGATTAAATTTTTATTTGTAAACAAAATTTTACAACTTTAATTGATTTGTTTGGCAAAGCCTGACCTAGAGTTAGTTTTTATCTTAATTTTTGTGACGTGATCCTTGAAATGAAATATATAATTAGTGCGAATAGTTTGAGTTGAATATTGCAATATCGCATATTTGGAGAAAAGGTATAGATGGGGAGATAGGAATATGAACTGCCTAGTGTCATTTTGCAGCCGTCACCGATGTCGCTGAATAGGAAGGGTAGGAGGAATTATAAAAACGGAAGCGATGGAAGAAAGAAGCGAGAAAGTGAAGGAGAACCGAAAACGACTATAGGATATGAATGAAAGAGGATGAGAGGGAAGATTATAGTCACGTATTGACGCATGTCTCCCTTAGCTTCAACTACCGCCTGCTTCGTATAACAGGTATAGAGCATATAAATGTAATCCAGAACTCAGACGTGACGTACATAGTTGCCTAGTTCTACATATACTTCTCTTTTCTTAAGTCTGTATTTCTGCTATATTTTCAAGACATAAAAGTATCCGCGAAGAAAAGTTTTTCAGCGAATTTTCTTTCCTTACTAACATTTTTTACATTTCTCTCTTACATATACAAAACTTTTAAGCATTTTATTTTATTTCATTAAAAACAGTGTAATTATGTTTTTTAAACGGCTTTAAAATTTATATTAATGTTTAAATTACCGTGTATGTAAGTTCTATACAAATTAAAACTATCTTCGTACATACGAGAATTACTTTAGTATTTTGGTATACGAGATTCTGAATATTGTTGTGCAATGTTTGATGCTTAAAATTTTAACCAAAGCTCGATCGTAAATAAACATTTTTAAATTTTTGTTATGTAACGTTTGTAATCGTAAGAATCAATATTTTAGCTCGCCGAGCCAGGATTCGTTTTGATTCCACAAAAATAATAATAGGATAATTACGGGTTAATTACAAACTGAAACAAATTATTTATTTACAACGGTATTTACAGGTGAAAAATATACAGGCGTACAGATAAATTGCGGAAGTCGGTTTTACACAACGATTATCGGCGTCTATCGCGATACGTTGAGTCGCGGAATCGAGATTCGGCATCAATCTGGTAACGTCGCTTATTTGAGCCGCGCATTAACGAAATCGGCTTCAACTCACAGCGATGAGCCGTGAAATCAATTGTAATATTGCCTAAAAATTCGCGATATTCTGGTGAACTATGAGTGAAACTCGTGTTCTAATTATACGAAGAGTAAAACTCTAAGTATATCTACAAACGGTAATAAAACGGAAAATTTACTTTAAACTACGAAAATTCGTGATATACTGGCGAACCACGAGTAAAACTCGTGTTCCAATTATACAAAGAGTAAAACTCCAAGTATATCTAAAAAACGGTAATAAAACGGAAAATTTACTTTAAACTTCGGGAATAAAATATTTCTTTACTATACATTTGTTACGTTACTTTACAATATTTCTTTACTATACATTACGTTACTTTACAATTCGTTACTATACACTATTTACACATAAAACCGATATAATGTTCGACGGGTAAAACCTGACGAACGAGAGTCAAACTCTCTACAAAGATTTTCGGAGTAAAACTCCTAGTCAGGTGGGTAAAACCCTCCCGGACTCCGTGTAGCACGAGAGTGACGGTCCTCCGCGAGACCGCAGCTTATATAGCCGATCGGTGGGCTGGTCGCACGCGAGTGAGCTTTGGCGATGCGGCCCGCGCGGCGAAATCGGGTACTACGTCTTGTGCTCCGCGGTCGGTAACATGTTTATCAACGTGAGATAATATTTAGTAAAAATATTTACCGGCCGATTTCTAACTATCATTACAATTAAAGTACGGGACAAAAAATGCTCTTTGTCAAGTAAATCAACTAATGGAAGTTTCTAAAGGTTAAAAATTAATTTGGAAATTGTTACACGAAGCAAATTTTCCTATATCTTTAATTAATAAATTAATGTTGAATAACAAATACTTATTATAAAAATAGGTGCCCACTATTTCTATATATTACTTATTCTTTTAAGTAAAATTACTTAGATTATGTGTTTTATTGACTTATTAAAATTTAAATTACTATTGTAAAAACTGGAATCAGATTATAAAAATTATGTTAAAAATGTTATAATTAAATTAAATTTCACAATTTAAAATTTTCAAATAAACCTTTTGCAACTACAGAGGTATCTAGAGAGAGTTCCCAAAAAAAATTTATAACTGTTAATAAAATTCTAACGTTATGAGAAAAATAAATTTTATTCTATTATTTAAAACCATTTAGTTTTAGGTTTTATAAATATTATGTACACCACATATTTTTAATTTGTGCGTTAAATAATACAAATATAATTAATTAGATTTTGCAACCTTTGAAATATAATATAGACTTTATTTTATATGTAGAATATATAATATTAAATTACCTACAGTTTTTCTGCAATAAGTTCTTCCCAATTATCATTTTGGTTTTTGTAATTACAAAGAATTAGGGGAGACCGAGGAGGAAAGTAACAAAAATCAGTTTTTTTATGCTAGCATTAAAAATATTTGTCGGATAAATTTGTCCAATATATTAAATGAAAGCTTGGACATTCACCTTTTAAATAAAATTTGAATTAAACATTTATAATAAATTGACAGTTGACAGTATAACTTTTACGCAAGCTCTTCATCTGTTACTTTCCTCCTCACCCCCGAGGAGGAAAGTAACAAGCTCCTAGGAGGAAAGTAACAGTATAAAATTATGTAAAATTCTTTAGACTAATGACTATTATTAATAAGAAATATTTTTATTAGGAACACATAAAAGTTTAAGGACACTTTATACTTATTTGGTACATATTTCGAACATTTTATGAATTTAGCTCATTTTTTTTCTTAAAGATATTTTATGCTTACCTAGATCACAGGTTTTTCTTAAATAAATCTCTGTTATTCGTAAAATTAAATACGATTTGCTTCAATCATTAGTTAAAACATGGACAATATCGACAACAGGAGAAAAGTAGCGTGTTACTTTCCTCCTCGGTCGCTTTTTTCTTGTATGTCAACAAAAAAGTTAAAACTACACAAATGTTAAATTGTTTGTTTAAGCACAACTTAAAGACAGATAATAAGGCTACAAAATAACGAAAGGCACATTTTGAAAAACAATAAAATTAAAGAAATACGAGACTTTGAAAATTTGAACGAAAACTTACTTTTGACGTTTTTTCTGCACGTCACACCGGAATCAGACCTAACCTTTCCTGTCAGGCTCGGACACACTATGGAGGAGGAAGGGGGAACAGTGCCGACTAAAAATATGTTTGAACCATGTCTATCCGATAATTTGTTTAAAAGTTATAAGCTTTGTTACTTTCCTCCTCTGTTACTTTCCTCCTCGGTCTCCCCTATTTGATTAAACATTTTAATTATTCGAGTAAATTTAACTTGAATGCATAATTTTTAACTTCATACTTTCCGCTTCAAAAAGTACACATAATATAATTCCTAGCTTTGTATTTTACTAACGAAACAATTGTACGGCTTTTTCTAAATTTAATATGAAACAAAATAAATAATTTTTGTACTGTATTAATAATTTAAAAATTTGTTATTATTTTTAGCAACTTATTTATGTAAACTTGATAAAAGTAACGGCTGTTACCAAAAAGTTGTTTATTTAATAAACTTTAATGTGGTAAAAAAAACTGGCCTAAAATCATTACTATTTCTAAATCTATTAAATTGATACAATTTTTTTGTGTCATCCAGTAGCTAGAAAATTTTTTACAGTGAATTCAGCTTCAAATCGCTAAGTAGCGGAATCTTCGTAGCATTGTTGCTCTTTGTAATTACGCTTCCCCGTGTAGAAATTGAAACATGGTGCAGATCAGGACCAGATTAGGCAAAATATGGCCCTAATTAGGGGAAATGATCGAATGAAACACCTTACCTGAACTGGGCCTGACAATATATTTTGAAATTAAGGGCCAAATACGGTTATCAAAGAGGCCGCAGGTGTCATTATTTTGTTTAATTAATTCAGTTAATAACCTCTTTCCTGTCATTAACATCATTAAAAAAAGACATGTTTACATGTATTTTCTAGCTCAGCAATTAATAAAGTGCCGTTCGTGCTAAAAATATTTGAGATTTTACAAACTAAGTGAACAAAAATTATATAAATTATGATGTATTGATAGTAAGTAAAACATTTTGTTTAAATTACAAAAAAATAAGTTGGCTTGACAGTATTGAAAAAACTACATTGTTTCTTCCTGCTCAACATTAACATTTTAATCATATAAAGATAATTAAATCACAAATTATAATTAATAATTGAAATTTTAGTGATTCCTTAGACTGAAAAATATAAATTTTATATAAAGAAATGTTTGTTTACTTTAATTTCTAATTGGTAAAGTTTTAAATCAGTTCTTTTATTATATATCTGGTATATGAATAAAAATGTTAGAATAAAAATATTAAAATAATAATTTTTATTTATAATTTATATTTAATACAATTAACATTTGTAATAATTTTGTTTATATAAATTATTTTTACAATTAATTATTGAAAATCGAAATAAAATACTGAAATGAACAAAATTGTTAACCCTTTCATTTTAGTTAGTAAATTTTTATTTTTTCAAACAACAGGAGATTATAGAGGATACAATATATAATATATAAACGAAAAAAAGTAACACAACAGAAATAAACTTTAAAAATCTAACTTCATCCTCATTTTGCGTCCTCCTTCCCAATCTTTTGCATTGTTAAACGCAATTGCGAAGAGACCTAGAACGCTGTCTTCGCTCAAGTTGAATTTTTCCATCAGTACATCTGGAATAATTAAAAAAATTCGAAATTTTAATAAATAAATAAATATCGATTAAATTTTAATGAAATAAAATTTTATATGTTTATATAATTACTTATTAGAATTATTTTTTTAATGATAAGAAAATTAAAAAGTTTCAACAATTTGTAATTTAAAAAATGTTAAATACTTAAGCAATATTAATTTCAGGAATATAATGCAAATTTAAACCTTTTGAAATATTTTATTTAAAAATTAAATAATTTTGTTTCGTTTAAAAATAACTTTTTGCAAAATTTCAAAAGGTATCATTAACCTAAAGAGAAATAATTTCAAGAAACATGTTTTAAAAAATAAATAATTTTTTGCAGTCATAGAAATGGGACGCATAGATAATTTTGGTGTAATTTAACTTTGCAACATGATATTTAGATAAAGAAAAATTATAGAAGTTTCTAAAATTAATTGTTAGAAAATCTTAATTAAAAATATTTACTTACTTTCTTTAGTGTTTTGCATTAAATTTTTAAGTCCTTTTATAAATCGATATCTCCTCACCCTTTTTGTACTTTTTTCCTTTGCCATTTTATTGTAACACTTCTTTATTTTAAACATTCAGGAAAGACATTCACTGACAATTTGACATTTATTTTTATTACTTGAATGTGGTCATTAAAAAAAGAAATACCAAAGACTTCATTTATTACTTTTTTTAAAAATGATTTTTGTAGTCTAGGGCCCTATCAGGTCCCGGTAATTCTCCGATCAGGCTATAATGAGGTAACCCTTATCAGGGCCAGATAGCAAATAGGATTTAACTAGATCAATTTCTACACGGGCTAGGATATTTTGAGGACAACTTAGGGACATTCAGAGACGTCTGTATATCCCTAGAAAGTCCATAAGATAACCTGAATATCCCCAAGACATGCGTAATATCCGAATGTTGTTAATGCATTCTCAGTTGTTTTCTCAGTGAAGATATTTGCTTTTTAATTTATCACATCAAAAAGTGAGTACTAATTAACTAAACGTTTAATTACATGCACTTTATTACTTCAATATATGCTATGTGGGTAAATGGTTGGAAATAGATTTATCTAATAATCTTCTTAAAAGATAACAATCGATTTTCAAAGTTACAACAAAGTAACTTTAGAAGAAATTAAAAAGTGTAATTGTGATTTACAACTCGTGAAAAGCTTAAATTTTATGCTTATTAAGCGTAATGTAATTCGTATCGATGCGCTTAGGTCATTAAATGAGCGGAACGCGATATAGCACGTCACAGAGTAGTATATCTCTGTTTCGCTTGGGTTAACTTGCACTGTGGTCGCTTACGCATCGCTTAACATAATTCCCAATCCAACTAGTGTAACACAGATTACGGAATGATATTTTGGAACCGAACGATACATTAATAGAGAAATATCTCATTAGAACCTATTGTCATATGTTTTAGTGCAGCGTCACAATCAGTCTTTTCAGTATGTTAAGTCAACTTATTCTCACATTTTCATATAACAATCCCCATAATGTAAAAATTTAAATTAAAGTTATGTTTAATAAAATACGTCCCGAATCGAAAATTAAGATTGCTAAAAAATTTAACATAATAAATTTTTATAAATTCTTTTAAAATTTACACTCTCTACTTACAAAGAATCTACTAGGGGTTACTATAGTTTGTTCAAAGACCTTTTGGTCTTATATTCTACCATATTTGACAAAGCAGGCAATAAACGTTAGTTCCATTTAGAGCCTAATAGATTCTGGGACAGATTTTGTGGTTTTTTAAAGTCTCGCAAGTTTTTTTCTTCACTTCTTTCTTTCTTTACTGTATACTAGCGCTGTACGATTAATTTTTAGTTTTCAAAAAATTTATGTTGAACTTAGATTATTTTAGCTTTCATTGAGACAAAACAAGTCAAGTTTATTATGGTACAATAAGTCTGTTGAATTATAAGTCAAATAATAAAATATTTTTGAAATGAAATTTCCTTTATTCAATTTATTTGGTGTAATATATTTTGGAAAAAAAAATTTCTAATAACATATTGAATAAATTGAGAATGAAAAGCGTAAATTTCAAAAAGAAAAACGTATTAAAAAAAATATACAAAAAATCGAAAAATTGCAATAAAAAAAAGTGCTCAGTCTTCGATTGTAATTTTTTTTTGAAAAATTATCCTGAAACAGTCCTTTATAATTTCTAAAAAAAAGTAGAGGTGGAAGAAAGTCATAGTTAAAACTATTCTAGGCCCACCGTGTTACAACTATAAAAAAAAGAATCACATATTTTAAATAGTGAGAAAATGTTAGCCCAGTTCAAAAAAAGGAAGATCAAATTCTATCAATTTGTTTCCAAGTTATGACATTTTTTGTGAATTTGAAAGCTTGTAATCAATTCTGGCGCGATCAACTGTTGTAATTCGCGAGCTCCCCCTACTCCACTGGTTAGCGCGACGTAAATTCTTACCTTTAATTTCACCTCATCTTCTAATAAGAAACCCTTTATTAAGAGTTACGTAGATTTCCTATTCATTAGTGTAACTAAGAAACTAATTAAATCACAAAAAAACAAGTAAAAATATTTTAAAATACACGTTTAGGAAATTTTGAAAAAAATTAGCTCCCCTCTCCTTAGAACTATATCAATTTTTCTTTTTACAAAAAATATACTTAATCGAATAGGTTTTACGTCAAGTTGACAAAGTTTAATTTGTAATTGCTATTTGCAATTGTTTATAAGCATAAAATTTCCCCCTCCTTTAGAGCGCTTTTTTTGCAAAGAAACAATTAGCCACAATGCAAAAATGATAGTTTGGCTTTTTCTAAATAAAATCTATCCAAAAAAGTTGATGCCACAAATGAATGTCACGATTCTTTTGTTATCTTAACATAAAAACCGCGACATAAAAAATCAGAAAATTATTTTCAATTAAATTAATAAAAGATTTAGAATTTGATAAAATCAATTAAATAAATTTAAAAAATTAAAGTCATCGATCGATTATAAATTAAATAATACAAAATTTTATCTCTAGAAATATTCACATACACACATCAAATGATACATAACGAAACTATAATGTTTATAATAAAATTTCAAAATCGACAATTCAATTAATTAATAAATAATCAAAATCCCGCCCTCTCAATATTAATTTTTACATGCTCTAATTAATTTAGTGAAATCCTGAGAATTCGTCAATTATTACAAACAATTAATAACGAAAAGATTAGAAAAAATACTCATCCAAGTTCCGGAGAGATAAAAGACGAGACTAATTGACACATCCAACCCGTTACTCCTGAATTACTCTTTTAGTCATATATCAGATTCAGAAATGCTTTTTAATTCCTTTGACCCATTGATATCATCATTCGTATTATATGGCATTTAATAACCATTTTATTATGAAAACCAAGGTAAACTAACGGCCACACTTTACACAAAAAATACAACATAAAAATATACCCTAACATCAACGGACATTTTAGAATATCTTATGAACATCCTATCCTTATCCGGAAATTTGGATATCTCTAAGATATCCTCAGGGTATCTATGAATATCCCTGAGACATCCTATGGATATCCTACTTTCCAGTTATCCCTAGGACCCGTGTCCTCGGCAATTCGACATGTCGTTGTCGAAAAGGTGCGAAATTATGAATAATTAATTCAATTAATCATCTCACATAGATGACCAAATTAGACATACTCATATCATGCCTCACTCCATAGCCATAATCAGAGAAGAAGGAAAGGGAATCAATTACAAATTACATGAATGTTATGAAGGTAGCATCGCCCAGGAGTTAACGAAGCTTTTAAAACAGAGTTTACCGCTTCATGAACAAATTCGGTTGCAAAAAATTATGTTTTTAATAAACAAATGGAATTTTGCAAAAACTACTTTTTCTTTATTAACAATATTAGTATTATATATTTATCATTTTCAGAGTTAAAAACAATTAAAAAAGTGCTATATTTATTTTAGAATTTCTTACCTTGAATTTGACTTCTTGCATGGTCCAAAAAATTTGAGAAAAAAAATTGTCAGTTCAGATAATTACTCTTTGGAATTAGAATATCCCTAGAATGTTCTCCCGATATCTGTAGATATCCCTAAGACATCCTATGGATATCCTATTTTCCTCTGATCAAATGATATCCCAAGAAAATCTGCAGAATATCCGGAATATCCCACTCTTGTTAGGGTGTCCACAGGAAATAATCGATTTGCTTGTATTTCCCGTCTTGTAATAATTAAATTTTTAGAGCCAAAAGACAAAATTCAAGCAAATCCTCATTACCTTACCTTATAGATATCTTTAAAAAAAATGAGTCAAGCTTTCGATTCAGACAATTAAAAACAGAAAAAAAATTAAGATATATGTAAATTAAAACTTCTCTCACATTACCGGATATTTAAGGATATTCCTAAGACATTTTAGGAATACAGGGAATCCCCGCAATCTGACTATTTTCCAGAATTTTTCCCCCTTCTCAAACTCGCAACCTGATCATCTTTCCACCACTAAAAACCAATGATTTCAGGACTGTATACTTTGACTATAGTTCATAGAGAATAATATTCTCCACAACATTATTATGTATATGATAATAATTTATATCGTTGCGTTGTAATATAGAAGTTATATTGTAATTCATATATAATTACTAATTACAATGTTAATGAATATTCATTATATCAGCTTGATAAAAAATTAAAACAAAATAGACGAAAAATGAATTCAATTTATATTTGAATTCTTAATATTATTATAAATAATTTTCTATCAGAAAAAATAGAATGAATTATTTTTTGACTGTTAAACAACAATAACTAAATAAATAATTATTTAATAATTTATTTTTATTAAAATTATGTAATTATTAATTAGAACTTTTATATTTTCATTAAAATTTAAAATATTATAAAATGTTTTTAATTAATTAAAAATAATTACATTCGTTGACAAAATACTCAATTTTAAAAAATATTTTCGTTTAAATAAATTTATATAAAATTGATACCACTAAAATTTGATCACTTGACACTACCCTAATAACACAAGATATCTTAGGATATATTGATAATATCCCGCAGATATCCTAGGGATGTCCTATGAATATCAAAAGGAACTCTTAAGGATATCAAAAAAATCGGCGGTTTGGATGTCCTTTGGATATCCACAGGATATCTTCTGGATATCTCTATAGACTTTCATAAATGTCCTCCAGATATCCCATAGATATAGTCAGGATATCCCACAGATATCATCAGGATATCCCATAGACTTTGTCAGGATATCTCACAGATATTTTCAAGATATTCTCAGTATATCTTCTGGATGTCAAGAAGATATTCTCAGGATACTGTTTTTAAAGTCATTATGAGACTACGAGTGAGAATATTCTGTGAATTAAATTTTATATAAATAAAATAAAATGCAACTTGTTTTTCGAGAAAGTTGTTTAATTTGAAAAATTATTAACTAATTTTTTTCTCATTCGTGATTCATTCCTTTATTCATATGCTTAATATTGTCAGAAAATAAATTGGCTTTAAACAATATAAATTCTTCCCCGCAAATAACGAATAACTATTAATATTAATTATACATTAAGTGCATGAGTTTATTTAAAAACTTTGAAAAATGCGTTTCAAATCTTCATTTAAAATAAATTAGAAGCTCATAAGATTTTTCTTTTTATTATATTATTATTCATTATATTAGCTTAACAATTTTAACCTTTAAAAATATATGTTGAGATATTAAATATCCCGTGAATATCCTACCCAGCAAACACGTTCTATAAATGTTCTATAACAGTGATGTCACAGTTTTACAGAACAGTTGTTACAAAAGAGTGACAGAACTGTTCTATATTATGATAACGTCACAGTTCTATAACAATGTTATGTAACATGACTATAACACGAAAGTCACAAATGATCTGTAACTGACGTTCCAAGGTAGTTCTAGAACTGTGCTAGAAGAATGTTATGTATCTGTTCTGAAATTTTGTTGCAGTTAAGTTCTAGAAAACATTTGTTATTACAAAATGGAACAATTCTGTAACTATGTTACGTCACAGTTCTATAACACAATAGTCACAAGTGACCTGTAACTGACGTTCTAACGTAGTTCTAGAACTGTGCCAGAACAATGTTATGTAGCTGTTCTGAAATTCTGTTGCTGTTAAGTTCTGGAAGACATTTGTTACTACAATTCGGAACAATTCTGTAACAATGTTACGTAACATTTCTGTAACACGTTAGTCACAAATAATCTGCAAGTGATGTTCCAACGTAGTTCTAGAACTGTGTCGGAACAATGTTATGTAGCTGTCCTTTGTCTTAAATATAAAGTTAAATTTGAACAGTTTAAATTTGACAGTGCCGTATATGTGGTTTTATATCCAAGATAGTAGTTGCTTATCTTAGCTTTTTTCTTTTTCTATTAATTTACATTAAAAATTCTGAAACACTTTCTCCGAACCAAATAATTCATGTTAATGCCATTAAAAGAAAGTGACTCAAAATTAATCAAAATGATAGCTTCATTGTTATTCCACTTCTGCACGTAAATAATTAATTTGATGTTGAATGTGTGATGCATATTTTATACTTGTAAATATATGTGACACAGACAGTTAAAAGAGACCTACGGTCCGAAAAAATCGATTTTCATTTTTTTATTGATTCTTATAGTAAATAAGCCGCTCTTTCCAACGCATTAAACCGCAGCTTTCTAGCTGCATTAGTTTTTTAACAATTTCACTTCAAAGTTAGGTACTTTGACAAAAAAAAAGTACAACAAAATCAAATTTGACAAACTTTTCTAAAATTAGTCAAATTCGCTTGAAACTCGTTACTCAGGGGTTTTCGGGGTCGCTGATTACGAATCCGCTGTTAGTTTTTGAAAATTCAAAATGGCGGATTCAGTATGGCGGATGGCTTTTTTAAAAATTGATCGGATTCGCTTGAAATTCGTTACTCGGGGGTTTTTGGGCTCGCTGATTACGAATACGATGTTAGTTTTTAAAAGTTCAAAATGGCGGATCCAATATGGCGGATGACGTTTTTAAAAATTGATCTGATTCGCTTGAAATTCGTTACTCGGGGGTTTTTGGGGTCGCTGATTACGAATCCGATGTTAGTTTTTAAAAATTCAAAATGTCAGATCCAACGAAATTTTTGAGTTTTACACAAATTCGAACAAATTTTAAATGTTGTCCTCCATATTGGATCCGCCATTTAAAATTTTTAAAAACTAACATCATATTTGTAATCAGCGACCCCAAAAACCCCTGAGTAACGATTTTCAAGCAAATCCGATCAATTTTTAAAAAAGTCATCCGCCATATTGGATCCGCCATTTTGAATTTTTAAAAACTAACATCATATTCGTAATCACTGACCCCAAAAACCCCCGAGTAACGAATTTCAACCGAATCAGATCAATTTTTAAATAAGTCTTCCGCCATATTGGATCCGCCATTTAAAATTTTTAAAAACTAACACCATATTCGTAATCAGCGACCCCGAAAATCCCCGAGTGACGAATTTCAAGCGAATCTGATCAATTTTTAAAAAAGTCATCCGCCATATTGAATCCGCCATTTTGAATTGTCAAAAAATAACATCATAATCGTCATCAGCGACCCCCAAAACCTCCGAGTAACAAGTTTTAATTCATTAAAACGTTCACAAGCATCAAAACCAACTTGCTAAACTTCAAAGTCGTTTTTCTCGAAATCTTTTTTTCGGATCATAAGTCCCTTTTAACTGTCCGTGTCACATATATATTTCGCCCTGATGTAAATTTGTAATAAAAAAAATTATTAATTTCATAATAAGACATGTTTTGTGTATTTGATATATAGTTATTTGAATATTAACTTTGTGAGTAACAATAGTAATAAAATTCTATTATATTAACAAGCATAAAGCATTTGTGCATACATTTGTAAGAAAAAAGCAGTATGTCAAATCAAACTAACTCGATATAAACATTTACATTTAATTTTTTAATGACATAAGAATGTGTTAAATATAAATTATATAACTTAATAACAACTTTATTATGCACCACAATAGTACAGGGTGTCCTAAAATTTTAGGGATGTCTGGATATCTCGTAATAATAGCCTTTTTGACAAAAAATTTAAAAATTTGTTCAGAATAGCAAAATATGTTAAAATATGCAATTTGATTTTGTTATTCTGAACAATCTTTCATTTAAGTTTCTTTTTCTCAAAAATAAGATCGTTACAAAATACCCAAATGTCTTGGAAATTTCGGGACAACATGTATAACAACACTAGATCGTTGTTACATTCACAGAAAACTAAAAGGTATTAAAATAAGCTGCAACACTTCTTATTTTAATCAAATGTTTCTTATTTTAATCCATTTTGGTATTAAACTAAGTAAAAATGGATTAAAATAAGAAGCGTTGCAGCTTATTTTAATACCTTTCAATTTTCTGTGTTACTGTTCTTCTCATTTAAAGAACTATGATACATATTCATACTGAAACAATGTTATGTCACAAATATAGATTTTTGTTCCTACACTGTGATACGTTTACGTAACACATATATAATATTTTTTTATCTCTGTTACGTAATTTAGTTACGTAACAAATACAGAACTCTGTTCCTTACTGGTTACATTCCTCTTTTCATAGTTGTTACAACACAGTTCTAGAACTGTTACAAATGACTTTGTAACCGCGTTCTAGATTTGTTACATATCTGAACATACCTGCTGAGTACGACGTTTTGCGTAACCAGTGACTCACACGTTCTTAACCAGTTACAGAACATGTTCTCAAGAAATTTGTAACAGTTCTAGAACAGATATATAACAGTGTTTGCTGGGTAAGAATATCCCACGGACATCCTGAGGATATCCCGCGATATAATATCCAATAGATATTTTGTGGATGCCTTAGGGATATCCTGTGGATATCCTATGGATGTCCTGTTGATGTCCCACAGACCGGCGGTTTGGATATCCTAGGGATATTCTATGGATATCCCAAGATATCCTGGGGACCATTCTAGGATATCGACCATTGATATGGATATCCTAGGGATATCCTTTTGTTATGAGGGTATGTATAGATACAGCACTGTTCGCGTACGAGAACTGACACTTTTCTTAGTCAGGTTGCGAGGATACGAAATGGTCAAGTTGCGAATTATGCAGGTTGCGGGGATTGCCTGCATCTATTTTCTTCGATATTCTGAAGATATCCTAGGATATCCTAAGTATATTCTAGGGATATATAAACTGCCGCAAGCAAATGGATATCCTGAGGATGTTCCAGGGATATCTTTAAATATCCGGTGTTGTGAGGGTTTGACCTTGATTTTCAAGTAATAATAATACAATATATCAAAATTATGTTTTCGACCTTAAAGAAAAATTTTGAATTGATGAAAATTGAAAGTTTCGAAAAAGGTTATTTCTTTTTTAGGTCGTACAATTTTATTTTCAAGGTCAATTTTTTTTAAAACATTTATTACCAACTTGTAGACCTTAAAAATATTATTAAAATCATTATATATACAGTTAAATTTTATGCATTCTACTTATAAATATCGTTAATTTAAAAAAAACATATTCTCAAGAAAGTTGAAATTTCAAAAATTTATAACTAAAAAAATATGCTATCTAATACAATGATATTTATAGACTTCCACTAATAATGACAACATTTTGGCGAAGTTTGGAATAAATTCAATAACTTAAAATTTTTTATTATTTTCTATTTTCCTTCTATAAAGAAGCAAAATTTTCAATTGTTATTTTTTGACCTCGGCTATAGAAATTGTTTAAAAAATTTTGAGCAAAGTTTAAATTCCATAAAAGCTATACAGACGTGCAATTTGGAGTAACTTCAGATTAATTCTGTTGTTATTCCATTTATATTTATTATTACATTTTAAGAATTAAAAATTGTTTAAAAACGTGTATGTTGGAATTGATTTTGTTCTATGTTATTTTATAAGTTTTTATATAAGTTCTTATATATGGTAACCAATGCAGATTTCTGAATTTCCATTATCACTTTAGTTTCTAGACTTACAATTATTTATACATTCTTAGAACTTACGCGTGGTCGAAAAATCGACCACATTCCGCTACTGATCGCAGTTCTCACTCAATGTTCTTTATCACAAGCAAATCACGGGCGTGTTCACACTATTTTTAATGTAATATAGACATAATTGAAAAGAATAATCATTTAAAATTTTGTTGATATATTTTCGTAATATTTTATTTTATAAAAATTGGTTCTCAATTCAGCTGTAGGACCCAATTAATAGCAGAATATATAGTCAAACAAACATTTATGCATTACGTCAAAGGTTGTTAACATAAATGTTAAGGTGATATAATAATGATATAACAATTGCCAGGTGATACAATATTTATTCTCACCTTTTGAATTTATCAAATATTCTGGTCGATTTTTCTACCTGCCGTATAATATGGGTTAAAAATTATATTTTATGTACAAAAATAATTAAATATGAGCAATTAAAGATGTATTTTTGATTCCTTAAGCATATAGAACTATTTAACAATTATATCGCATTGATATATTTATGTTATAAAGTAAATAACATTTTGTTAAAGTAATAAAGTTATAGAATCATAGTATAGCAACTATTCTTTTTACATAGCAATTACATAATTTTTTTTTAATGTTATTGTACAATGAACATAATGTTTTCAGAAGTATAAACAATTAAAAAAATTTATAATGAACAAATCGATTTAAGAATTTAAAGAGAAAGTTACTCGCACATATTGTTTAAATATTATATCCCACTTAAAATCAGGCTTACAATCCCCATCTTCAATTAGGCTACATAAAGTACAAAGTTCATTTGTTGCGAGCTGCTTGCATTTAAATTTCGTTTTCCTTTCCTTTTGAGAAAACACTTATTTTGTAAAGTACAATTTCCTACAACTTTTTTTTTAATTTACCGCAACGTCAACATATGGGGGAATGTAAGTTCCAGTCAAAATATATTGCACTGCAACAACCATCAACTGTGGAGCACTCCATCTGATTATGTATGCACTTCCTGCAACAAACACAAGAAGCTTAGTTTATAAATGTTTAAAATTGTAATGATGAAAATGCATAAAAATTTTTTTTGGTAATTTTACTAAGCTTAATTTTTAACAGGTTTACTATACTATATTCCCATAATCAACTCAAAAAAATCTATGTACTTTTCATTTCATTATAAGGATTAGAATTTCTTAAGTAAAATTCTCATTTAAATCACAATGAATTTTTAAAATACAAATATCACCATAATGCATTAATTTTAACTGATACCGTTTTACCAAGATTCCATGGTCTCCCAAAAATTTATAAAAAAAGACATTCCATTTCGTCACATTGTTTTATTAATAAATAATCCAACACATTTTTTTAGCAAAAACGTTATATAATGAATTAAAAAATAATATCACACATTAATAATAATAGTTTTGAGCTCATTGAAAAAATAAAAAATTCTTATATTCCAAACGATTTCCTTCTGGTCTCTCTTGATGTTAAATCTTTATTTACCAACGTACCACTCGACTTGGTCGTTCAAAGTCTTGAACGTAAAATCACGAGTATCAATAATTGTAAAATCCCCTTTAATGATATCTTACACTACACTGAATTTCTTTATAAAAACACCTTCTTTGTCATCGATGGAAAATATTATCAACATATTGATGGTACTCCTATCGGTTCTTCGATTTCTGCATTTTTTGCTGATATTGTCATGAATGATTTAGAAAGTAATTGTCTAAAAAAATTAAAAATTGAGTATAATTGTGAACCTATTTTTTTACCTTAAATATGTTGATGACACTATTTTATATGTATAACATAAAGATCATATTAACCCGGTTATTGAAATTTTTAATTCTTATCACAATAAACTAAAATTCACTTATGAACAACAAGATAATAATCAAATCAACTATTTAGATATTTCTATAATTATCAAAAATAATAAGATTACATATACCCAGATAGCACGGAAACTTGCAGCAAGCTTGCGGCAAGCTTACCGTGCAAGCTTGTATGAGCTAGCGAAATGTCCCACCCAGCAAGCTTGCCGTGAAAGCTTGCTGTAAGCTTTCCAGGAAAGGTTGTTGCAATCTTGCCATGAATGATTGCTTCAAGATTGCTGCAAGCATAATAAGAATGATTGCGGCAAGCTTGCCGTGAAAGATTGCTGTAAGCTTTCTACGTAATGTTTCAGGAGAATTTCAACAAGCTTCTGGAAAGGTTGCTGCAATTTTTAAAAAATACATTTTAAATTTTAAAAAAATTTATTTGTTTTCTAAATTTGAAAATCCTTGTGACGTTTATTATTATTAATTATGTCCTGTTAATTTTCATTTGAAAACTTAACGAGAAAATTTTCGAAACAAATTTGAGGGGACTGGAAATTGAACCCGGGTTCGACAGACACTAACCAAAGACCTTAACCGAGAACCTACTCGACCAACTATCAGAGAATAAAAAAAAAATAATAAACGTCACAAGGATTTTCAAATTTAGAAAACAAATAAATTTTTTTTTAATTTAAAATGTATTTTTATAAATTGCAGCAACCTTTCCAGAAGCTTGTTGAAATTCTCCTGCAACCTTACGTAGCAAGCTTGCCGCAATCATTCTTAGTATGCTTGCAGCAATCTTTCACGGCAAGATTGCAGCAACCTTTCCTGGAAAGCTTACAGCAAGCTTTCACGGCAAGCTTGCCCTGGGTGGGACATTTCGCTAGCTCAAACAAGCTTGCTGCAAGTTTACGTGCTATCTGGGTAACTGGTATCAAAAATCATCTTCTTCAGGCAGACTCATCAATTAATTTTCGAATCATCCATTGCAACAAAAAATAAACGTTGTATATAACCTTGTAGACCGAGCAATGTTAATATCACATCATTCGTTTCACAAGGACTAACTCTAACATTTTAAAAACATATTATTCCTATTGTTAATAAACCTTAAAGATCCATTAAAAAAATTAGGAAAGGATCCAACTGACAAGTGGAATGAAACGAATACAGTTTATAATTTCAACTGTAAAAACAGTATAGCAAATTATATTGGAAAATCCAAACGTTCTTCAAAAACACGTATTAATGAGCATAAAAATATTAAGAATAAAACATCTGCTCAATCAGTAGTATAGAATTACATAGATCAGAATTGAATCATGAGTTTGTCGTTATACTAGACCTTGAACAGAATTATAAAAAACGTTGTTTTTCAGAAATGTTACATATAAAAATTAATGATTTCACTATTAACAAAAAAGAAGACATAATGTATTTAAATAAAATCTACTTCCCTTTAATTTCCAAATTAGACTCATGATTCTATATTTTTTTATGAAAATATTTCACTACCACGCGCTGTTAACATCTAAGTTCATTGACTCCTTTATTTCATTTAGAGTTCTAACTTTTGTATTTTTGAATTTAGTTTTGACGATAGGTGTCTATAAAATTGATATGCCAGCTTTGAAAAATAAAACTTGTTAAAGCAAAGATACGGTTAAGTTTTATATTGGTAAATGTGCTATTATTTATCTATAAAAAAGAGAATGTGGTGTTTTAAATAAATTTATTAATGTTCATCAGATTTAACCTGAAGATGATGACGAACCAAGTCATCAAAACGTCGTTTTTTGTTTTGTGGCAATAAACAACATTTAATAACATAAATTTCTACGTTATTTTATTCCTTCCAAAGATCGAATTTTTTCAACTTTCTGTTAAACATTTCGGAAAGGAATATCCTTACTTTATAAAAACCTGATTATTCTTCTTTTCAGAAAAATCCTTAATTTTTTTTCAATTTTTTAATTAAAATTAGTAAGAATAAAATTTTGAATTAAAAAAACTTAAGGAACTGAACTTATTTTCGACTCTAGTTTATTATAACAAGGCAAACATAATAGTGATAAAAATTCATCGTCGCCGTTTGCCTGAACTATCGTCCCTTCTCATCGTATCAGAAAGATAAAGTCAAGATATATTGTCGCTTTCTACCTGAACCTTCGCTTTCTCTCATCGAAGGAGAATAAAAGGATCCAGATAAACTTATAAGGTGCATTTATTAGGTATAAAACAATGGCCGTATACTTGACCTATTGTTCTTTCTCATCGCTGGAGAAAGTCTAGACAATTGTTTTTATACCTGAATCCTTCCTTTGCCCAAGAAACCTTACGATATCCTAAATATTCGCGTATTATTAATATTATAAGGGCAGATTCTCAAAATGCTAATTTACAAGCGAAACATCACCGTTATTAAAAATTGATTGTTTTCAGACTTCTTAAAAAATATGGTTGGAATTATAGTTAGTTTATAAATCACACAGGCCGGTCTCAGAATTGACCCTGCACGTCAGATTTTTAAGATATTCTAACCTAAAAGTGAAAAAAAACCCGTTTTTAGCTACATTTGAGGTCATTTAATATTAAGAGATAATTTTTTTATTCGTATTCAGTTATATCGAAAATATAAAGAACTATTTAATTATATGTTTGTCGTTATATTATACATATATGTCTAAAATCAATGTGTTTAAAAATTTAAAAAATAACCCACACAACAAAAGTATATCGCAACGAGATTTGAGATCTTCCAAGGACATCCTTGAACTTTTAAAACATATATTTCATTTTCAAAAAATTTCAAAATGGCGACCAATATGGCGCACCTAGTAAACAATGTTTTTTAAATAAGGAAAACGGTGGGGATTCTACAATGCGCAATGGAAGGTTCCCATTGCGGGAGTAAAAAATAGATTTTTTTTTGCATTTTTTGAAACCTACATATATACGTGTGGAATATATATATATATGTAAAGCGATTTTCTGATTTGAAAATATTTTCATTTCTACAGCGTCTTGAACTCACCGACGTTCCGAAGCTGAGAACCTCTGAGGTCGTAAGTCTTCCGCCATATTGGATCCGCTATTTTGAATTTTGAAAACCTGATATCATATTCGTAATCAGCGACCCCAAAAACTCCCGAGTAAGGAATTTTAGGCAAATTGAATTGATTTTTTAGAGTAGACAAATATTACACTTAAAAATACTTAAAAATGTTCTCAAAACTTTAAACGCGTTTTTCTCAAAACACGATTTTGCAAACTGGTGGGCATCGTAGCGTCACAACTATTTAACCAATCAACTTGGGGTTTGCGGCTAATTAAAGGTAAATAAATTCTGCAGGGGTTATACCTTTAATACGATACAATAGTTAACAATAAAGATTTTTTACAAGAGGTCAAACATGAAAAAATAAGGAAAAAACACAGTGTTTTAAAAAAGTGTCCGCCATTTTGTAATTTGTTCAACTTTTTAACTATTTTATAGGTATAACCTATTCTTTAGGATGTCAACTTTCTGAAAAATTTTAATTTTTTGTTTTAGACTCAAAATTGCGCATTGTAGAATGCCCACCGTTTTCCTTATTTAAAAGAACATTGTTTACTAGGTGCGCCATATTGGTCGCCATTTTGAAATTTTTTGAAAATGAAATATATGTTTTAAAAGTTCAAGGATGTACGTTTATTTAGGAAAAAAACTACATTACTAAGTCATAACCGTACCGAGCAAAAAATTGTCAAAGTTTGTGTTGATTTTGGCCTCCGCAATAAGAACCTCCCCTTAAGATATCAAAGATATACAAGGGATATCTCTGGAATATCCAAAATTTCGTCCCGTAAGTTATTACCAGCACGAAATATGCTAAACAATGAAAATTTAATTATTGCAACAAATAAAAGTAAATGCTTTTTACATTAAAAACCCACAAAAACCAAATATTTATTTTGAAATTATATTTTTAAATAAAATTTATATTTATAAATATACTGCACGATTTTGACGAAAAAAAAACTTTTCCCGTCGCATAACCTGAAATTGTCTCTCATGTAGAAAAAAAATTGTTTAGTAAAATTGTAAAATTGTTTTATAAAAACAAAACTGTATTTATTTGTTATAATTGTTCACGGAATTAATATATTATACTTGAAGATACTGAAAAAATAGTAGTCGCACAAAAGCACAATTGCGCCATTTGACATATCACGAAAAACATTAACAACATTAATGAATTTTATGTTATTTATTACAAAAACCAAAACACAATTCCTACAAAAGAAATCCTTCGATTGGGAATTAGATTTATATGTGTAAATGACGCAAATCATAAATTCCAAGAAAATCGGATTAATTGTTTTCGAGTAATCGTGGTTACCGACTTTAAAAATGTCATTTTAAGAAAAACACATTTAAAGTCTCAACTTAATTTTTTGTGCAGAAGAAATTTTTTCCTTGATTTTACAAAGAGTCGTCAATTTTTGGACGATATTACAATTCTTTCAATTCTCCTTTTTCGAAGAGGAGGATAAAAGAGAAACCCCAATTGTCTTTGGCGCCAGGTGTGGCTGCTGCCTGATCTGTAGCTATCTGGCGCACCTCCGCATTGTGCTGTATTTAAGAAAATGCAAAAAAATAAAATCGATTTTTCTAAAGTTACAACTGGTGTACCCCCTTTAATAACTTCTCGAATGTTGGTGTGCAACATGCAGTTAATTCCTATTAAAATGCAGTGACGTTTTCGCTATGTTTAGTCCGCCATCTTGAAATCGAATGTTCTCTTCAGCATGGATTAAAATTACAATTATTTTGTCAACCAATGGTATACGTAAGACAAGATAAACAAAAAATACTTTAGGCCAGAAAAAAAATATAAGAAACTCTGATTTTTCCGCTTTTTTAATTTTATTTGACATAATGGATTTCCTAATAATAGAAATGTCATTTTGAACCCAAAATCTGAAAAAGTGACTCTGAATAACCCTTTAGAACCCACTGTGACTAAAATATCTGAACGTTTAAGTGTTTTAAATCCTACGTTGAAATCAGACTGAAAATTTTGGACATTAAGGTTTGAAATTTTTGAAATCAGACAAAAAATACCCTAAAAGTTATGATATAACAAGTAAAAATACTTTATTTGGAAAAATAAACGAATTTTCAAAGTCCTCAAATAAGGTCAAAATCAGTTTTTTTTAACAAGGTGCACGCAATAAAGCAAACCTATAATATCTGTGTAATATGAAAATGTTCACATGTGAGAAAATATTGAACTCAGAATTGTAACTTAACGTCGCTCAGCACCGTATTCTTCAGGAGACAAAATCATCCTCAATATCATCTTTCACTGATTGATAGAAAATAAATTTTAATTTCATTAATCGTAAAATTTTATGAATTGTGTTAGATATTATATTTTCTGCATTTATTAATTATTATTATTCCTACTTTTTGCGGCTATTTCAGTTGGCTTTTCATCATAAAATGGTTCTTTCATTGCATGGTCCCTTCTGCGGTAGTAAATGTGTTTCCCGTTCAAGCATCCGTAATTGGATTTTTATCATAATAAACCAGTTCATCTGACGCTATTGATAAACTATCAGCTGTATCGTTTGTTATTTTGTGCATAATTGGCTCTTGGAAAACAACAGATTTAGTTACTATACGTTTGTTATTAGTGGAAAATTTAATGTCAGGGAATAAATTTAAGTCATTCATTTTAGTTCTATATGAAAAAATCTCACACAAAAATTTTTAAAATTTGAAAATTACGCAATCTTTAAAAATAGCTAATTAAAACTTTGAAATAAAATTTATAAAATACAAAATGGTTGATCTAATATTCCAGACCAAATTTTCAAGAAAATTACATTTTATTAAAGACTAAAATAATAATTGATCACAACAACCCAAGGGAGATCGAATTCTACCGCATGATGTAACCTAAGACCTAATCTATGCGCTTTAACAACTGCAACTATCGCACCGACTTAGATATATTCAATAAAAAAATGTAAAAATATAAGTTTTCATAAACTACTAATTGTAAGACTGTTAGGTTTTTTTATTACTTAAAATTGAAGATTACCTTCCAAATAAAGTTTTAGTAATTACTTAATTAAAATTACTGTTGTCAATTATTATTAATTTTAACCATAATTTACTTTAGCTAATGTGAGTTTTTTTTCTAAATCTGCAATTCAAAATTGGAAAATAAAATTTAAAATTCATAATTTTTTCTTATATAAAAAAACAGTAGGCGAACTATTTTAAAACAAATGCTTAACTGTAGATAGAATTGCCCGCAGCTATTAAAACCACGACGGACCTGTGATTATGACCTCATTCATGAAATAATATAATATATAATAATATGTATATAACATTATTAATTATACTATATTATATCCACTGGGAAGATAACTTCTTCTAAGTCGGAAAAAATATTATCCCTGTGTATACCATGTGAAACTAAAAAAATTATTACTATTTAATTTTCTTATCAATACCAATATTCAAATAAATAAATTTTTGATTTAATAAAAGAAATATAAGTATTTTGTAAATAGTGTAGATAATATATATTAAATAATATTGATGATTTATATTATGCGATTTTACTGACAATATAAGATCAATTGCGGGCACCTTCGGTATTAAAATCTGACTTCAGATTCGTATTCAGCAACCCCGAAAACCCCCGAGTAACAAATTTCAAGTGAATTTGAATAATTTCAAAACAAAAAATTTTCATACTTAATTTTCGAATAAAATGGAAAAATGCGCCATTTTGAATAAAAAACTTAAAAAAAATAAAAATACGAATTCATAATATGTTTAAAGTACTGCTATCGGAAACATGTTTTTCCTAGCATAAATGATACCTAAAAATCGATAAAATATATAGAATTGAGATAAAAAAAATTGTTTCATGGCGAAAACTTGATTTTTTTGAAGTTTTGAAGAAATTTGGACCACGTCTTTCGAAAGAGCGATCTCAAAAATAGTTAAAAATGATGTTTGGAATTTATAAATTTTTTTTCTGATAATAGTACGAAATTGAAATCCAAATCGCAAAGTAAATACAAATACCACTGTTTTTAAGAAAAATTTAAGGGAAAATTAATTTCAAGTATACAAATGTCAAAGCAAAGAATTCATGAAATAAACACCTAAAATTTATACTTTAACTTGGTTGCGGTTTTTTTGTAAGAAATAAATTATATTTTTAAAAATTTTTATTTAATTTTTGTTTCAAAGGACAGAGTTATTTAAAAGTTTCTTTTATCCTATTATGAAACATTTAGATATGTCATAATATATAAAATTATTATCTCTTTAAAAATTAAAAGTTTTTAAAAATACGCGGAATTACGTACATTAAACAACCTACAATTAAAAGGTTAAATTCATATGAAAATTTATTATAAAAAGTGTTTTTTAAAAGTTTTGCTTCTTATTTTCACTCTCATTGTCTACGTGCATACCGTCTATGACCCAAATATGAAAAATTATTAATACATATTATAAATTAAGCAACTCGTATCAATTTTATCTATTAAATTTTTAACTCATTATTAAAGTTTGAATTGACAATAATTTGCAATCTTAAAAATACGTCTAAGATAATACGTATAGCAACTTCTAGAAAATAAAAAATTTCATAAGCATTGTAAAATAAAGATAAAAAAAACTCTATGAAGGAGAAAATTGTTCACAAAATAAACGCAAAAAATGTATGCCTTTAACTTGCCAGTGGTTTTCCATGCACGCGACATATACAAAGTTGATCCTTTTTGTATTTTCAAGATATTAATTTTATAGAAGAGATTAAGGAATTGTGAGGCACCATTTAATTAGGTCAGAAATAAAAAATATTTATTAAAAAATTTTTTCATCACACATGCACGATTTAGTCAGTTTTACACCCCACCGAGCGAACTTGAACTCCAGCTTTTCGAGCGGCGTGCGCGGGTGCGTTTAAATTAACAATTTACACTCTAGGGAGTAAAAATGTGACGTCACAAACATGAAACAAATCATTTACACACACTTTTCAGTCAATCGTTGTTGCTGTGCGCATGCTCCATACTGGCGCACGCAGGTCAATGTTTTCAGTGAGACAGTACCTGCATGTCTGCTGGATATACTAATCGGGATGTCGTTGGCGATTATCTTCATATATTTTTCAAGTTGAGATTAATATTTTTATCAAAAGTGCTTAAAATTATTAAAAAATCGTAAAAATGACGAGTTCTGATAGTGAAACATTTAAAGATGACATTTAATATTTGTGTTTTGCACCGATTCAAAAACCTGAAGTTTAAACTCGCTCGACGGGGCACAAAACTGGCGAAATCGTGCATTCATGATCAAAAATATGTTGCGTGACATGGGGAAGGACCGATTTACGGAGAGAGCGAATGTTTTTAGCACGAGTCGAGCACTGCGAATCACTCAGCCTTCACCCTCACGCCTTCGGCGCGCTAATTAAATATTTTCTTCTGAAGGTAAACAAACTTTTCTAACCTCAAAATTTATATTTTATTACGAATTCAGAGAATCTATAAATGCAATTGAATCAAATATATAACAAAATTAATTATCAACACACATTTTAATTTTATTATATGTCAACAAGCGTTTTCCGTGTTTAAAGTATGAATAAAATTGATGAAAGTGGAAACAAATTTTCTTCCCCGTAAGAATAACATTGTGTCGTCTGTTTGTTGTCCCTCCAGGCCTCTGACGTCATATCTTGAACTCGAAATATCTCGATGAACTGACACAGCCTAATATGCACAAAAAATTCAGTTACTACCCAACTCTGCTTTCGTGCAACAATACAGACGTTGAGTTGTAATTTCCCAGTTCTGATTATTTACGCACTGTCGTCAGCTGTCAGTTGTATTAGTCAAAGATATTTTTATTAATAGACAATAATTATAGGCAAAATATTTTCACATGCAATTACTTATTTATATAAAATTTGTAGATTTAATAAATTAAGTGTAAAATTACTAATATTTTTATTAAAATTAGACAGTTTACTCAAATATAACATCCATTTTTCTAGTAATATTTTAGTAACATTTTTATCCATCACAAATTTATCCTTTACCCTGTATACTAACGACTTTTATCCTCTATCTTTGCAACTTTTTACCCACTTTTTTTTCTGCGGCTAACTAAAACCGTAATATGCGACACGGCGCGAAAACAATTTAAATTCAAATTTTGCGCTAAAATAAAATTACTACAAATATTCTATTTGCCGATAAAATTAAATATAAAAGTAAGAAGTTAAATTTCTTACAAAATTTTAATTCAGTGTAATGAGTCAAACATGTAACGTCACATTAAGTAAATAAAAAAATAAATATTTATATATAGTTGAACCATGAAAAGAGACTGAAACCAAAAAGCAAACCTCGTATTTCCTTATTTATTATTTTCTTATTTAGGAGTCTCACGAATTTAAATAAACGCGCCCTTTCGCAAATTGAGAATGCACCCTCTGTCGAGCAAAATCCAATCAACCATAGCGAATGAGTAGCTGAGTGGGGCTCGTTCTTCACATTACTGACATCCAGGTTAAAAGACACGTTTTTGATACATTTTTAATAAATTAGTTGAAATCTTACTTTTCTATTGCCATAGAAATATTAAGAAAGTTTGTTATGAAATTGGAAACAATATTCAACTATTAAAAAATATACTCTGAAAAAGTCCAAACGAAAATTTCGAGCCGTTTAAAAATTATAAGTTGAACTTGAGTTTCCCTCGATATTGGGTCAGAGCGCACTAGGACAAAATAAACACGCCATATTGGATCCGCCATTTTGAATTTTTAAAAACTGACCTAAGATTCGTAATCAGCGATCCCGAAAACATAGTATACAGTATGTTTAGAACATTTCGATTATTTCCGAATTGCGTGATTCAAAGGGTTAAACTTTTTTGCCACTTTTTTTTAAACACGTTCTCTAATAAAGTAGTAATACACACTAATTAAGTATGAATCATTTTTATTGCATTCAGTATATTTATTCCTTTTCTTTTAATCAATGTTCAAGGTTTTATACCTCTGATCCTAATCATGAATAACTGAAACAGAAATTAATGTTCAAAATAATATATAATTATAGAAATAAGTTGCAGCTACATAGAATTTCCATTTTATTTTTTCTATTCAATAGTAAAAGCATGGTTATTTGCACGTACCAACGAATATTTGAGCTGTGAGATATTAGATAGCTTGGAACAGAAGTTTAAAAGAAGTTGTGAAAAATAAGAAAAAACTGAACGTGAGTTCCTTAGTTTTCTAGAATCCAAGCGAAAACATAAAAGTATTTTTTGTCAATATCGTGTACTCATACGAATATGACTTCTTTTATTGTATTTCATGCTTCTTTTTATGATTTTTGCATTACCTGAAAACTTGTTAGTAATATGCGTTCTTTCTTGAAAGAAAAATATTTTACATTATATTTTTATACATGTTCTTCTAGAAACTTTAAATTTAATGTAAGAATTATAACGAATTCTTCCCTATTTACGCATACTTTCTCACCTGCATTTGAGTAAGTACAAAGACTAGTGGGATTTTCTTTGGAGCTGCAATATATTTCTTCACCTACGCATGTCCGTATAAAATGCCTGCGTTTTACACAAGCGTATATGCATACTACCATGTTATTGCTTGAGCAACAATTCCACAAGCTGCGTTTACGTTGTTGCCTTAGAAGAAAAAGAAGAATGAGAAGGAGGAGGACGAAGAAAAGCCCTCGGCGCATTTTATGAGTAAAATAACACAGTACATAAATTTCAAAAGTATATATACCTTTACTTTATACTTTAAGAGTTTCAGCGACTTTCTAAGAAATAATAATTTTATTTATTAATGCAATATTATTCAAATAGTTATTGTAGATGTTAAAAATCATTTAAATATATTGTTAAAAGTCATTTGTTTTTTAAATATAATTTATAAAAAAATACAGCTTCAGTCTTTGGTGTACTAATTTTATTGAAGAAATTTTATTATATAAAAATTTATATAAATCTTTATAAGTTCCAATAATGTTACTAAATCGTTTTTTAGAACGTACTAATGCCTTTCAGTATTATTTACAATAAACTTTTCATTTATTTACATTTCTTTAAAACCTTAAATACATATCAGCTAGAATATCATTTTAAAGAAGTTATGTTTGCGATATTTAAATTTACACTTTTACTGTAAAATTTTAATATGGTATTTTAAAGAAAGGTTATTGATTTAAAAAATTCTTCTATATTTAAAATGTTTAAAATATGACTTTAGATTAGCATTTGCCGTAAGTAGTTATAATTCAATCTTCTACGATTTAATTAACACGGAGATATCGGTACCAAAGAGCTTTAATTTACCCTGCATTGAAAATTTTATATCTTAACATGGTTTAATAGTTTTTTGGGCATAGATGTAATACATATATAGAGTAGGAAAGACGTGAGCTTAAGCGTCCGCTCGATAAAAAGAGAAAGAAAACCGAAACCGTAGGGGTGTCCTTTTCTACTGACGCATGCGTGAAACATTGTCAGTTGAAGACGACGATTCCTTCGCTTTTATGCAGAAAGTCTATAGTACATTTGTGGAATATTTTTGTCTATGTGTACAAATTATTAGAAAACGAAAATGAAATGTATAATTTGTAAAAGGGAACCGATTCTCTTTGATTTCAAACGCAGTTTTCACATGTTATAATTATTATTACACAATCCAACAAAATTCCAACAATTATATATTGCCGAAAATGTTACAGTCGATTCTTACCATATTTTGTTAATAAAATCCGATTTTTACCATGAAAATGTTAGATTGGCTCTAGTTTTCGAGAAATTTAAAATTTAAAGTGTCAAAAAACTTATTTTTGTCATTTTTTGAATATTTGTAAAACAAGACATAGAAAGAACTCCATCCTTAAACATTGCACTTTGAGATTAAAAAACAAAAATCTAGGTATTGAATATCTTAAATACATAATTAGGAACACTTCTTTAATCTCAGAAATACTAACTAACGACGGGTAAGAATTCCTGAAGTGACCTCTGAATAATTTTTTGGGTAAGAGCAAAAATGATATTAAAAACAAACAGAGTAGACACTTAATAAAAAGTATGTGTTTTCGTAAAACACTGCCACCAGCAGCGGAAAGATGTACGTACGGGTATAATTTCAAATATTTTTCGTTTCTCCGACTTAGGGATTCCTAAGTCGGAGAAACGCACACATCCCTGAGAATCTGAGGTTAGCCGAATGTAATCGGAAATATTCGTCGTAGCTAAGTTGCTTGCTATACGTGATGTCTATAATTTAAATTAGTTTAGAATGCAGAGGAAGATTTAATTTTAAAAAAGGGAATTATTCATCATGAATCTTTTCTTACTTGTCAATAAAGACAGTAATGTAGAGTAATCGTAAATGTAAAAAAAAGATTCATCACTTATGTTTACAATTTCCAGAACACGTTTTCTTGTTGTGAGATTGTGTAACTCGTGTATTTTGTTGCTCAAGTTAAAATTGGGTTTGTTTTAAAATCAAAGAAAATAATTACCTTTAAACTTTAAATCTAAGATAGAATTTAATTTTGTTTACAGTTTTAAAGACAAATTTTTTTTTGAAGGTGCGTAAAGCCACATGTTGCCGGCGCACTTTCGGAGGGGATTGGGAGGCATTTGTTTTTTGTTTGCTTCAGATTATTTTGTAATGAATGTTGTAAGAAATAGATTTGCAATTACGGATGCTCGTCGGACCTGGGTTCGAAATTAAATGAAAAATACAACTCTAAAACAGATTTGTTTAAATGACATATTTAATAATAAAATATTTGGTTTTTAACATTACAATACTAAACAAAACAATAGTTGAACAAAAGATGAAAACCACGAAACTAGCCCTCGTTCGGTTCGAAAAGGTACTCTCGCAAAAGCACAAGGCAAAGAATACAAAAATATAAACATGAATACGTTCGATTAACATTTTAACGGTAGACAAATACCAACAGATAATTATCGAACATAACGTGGAAATCGACAAAATAAAAGACAAATCGTTCGTTTTTTTGAATTACAAAACAACATTAACAAATTACGACGTAAAAGAAACCATTATTCCGATAATCGTTACGAGGGAAAAAGTCGCTTTTGGAACATGTGTGGTAAAAACCACTTGTGGTATAACCACTTTATGCAGTAAGACTGCTTTCGTTTTGAGGTTAAACCTCTTCGTGCGTGGAAAAACCACTTTTACGTTTTTGGTATATAGTGATACTATTTGAGGTAAGACCTCTTTGCCGTGGTAAGACCACTTGCTGCTTCCAGCTGCGGTGAGACCGCTTCGAGAAGTGAGGATCTCAACCGGCGCTCGGGACCTATAGGTTTTCGGTGTAGTGGGGACGACCGGCCGCGTTTATCGATGGTGGGGACCGCCGGCGCTTGAACGCGTGCGCGCAAATATCGGTTTTCGTCAGGACAGTATGTTTGCACGACTCACCACATTCATCGATTATATATAAATAAAAAAAATGTTTTCCTTATTATAAACAAAATAAACTTTAAATAAATTATTTGACGATACGTTTCTCACAATTTATCCTCCTAAGATGAAAACAATTGAAAATAAAAAAAAGTATTTTTCATTTTTTGATAGTTGTCAATATAAGTATTGACAAAATAATTGCCACAAAGAAGATACTTGTCATCTTTATTGTTTTCAAAAGCGAAGTACTGAAGTCGACTGTGAAACACGGAGGTGGTTCTGTGATGGTGTGGGGGTGCATGGGTGATGAAGGTGTCGGTAATCTAGTTTTCATCAATGGTATTATGGACAAAAACGTTTATTTGAACATTTTGAAACAACATTTGTCTTCAAGTGCTGAAAAATTAAAAGTGAGTGCCAATTATTACTTTCAACAAGATAATGACCAGAAACCAGAGATGTGTCCAGAAACGGAACAAGAAGGAAAAATCACTTCTGTTCTGTTCCGTGCCTGAGAACAGAAACGAAATTACAGAGGGACTTTCGTTCCGTTCCAAGACCAGAACAGATGAGAAGATAGATGGACTGACAGACAGACAGATAGATGGACGTCATGTCCAAATATGTTGTGACTTCTCTAAAGATACGCAGTAGCCCACACAGCACATGATATTTCCTAAATATTTCTGAAATATTTCATTGAAATTTTGAAATATTCCAATGCAAAGTCCTTAAAATATTGCTGAAATTAGGGAAATGTCAGCCTATAAGAAATATTGCCGTGTAATTTTGCTAAAATATTTCATTAAAATATAGAAAAATTCCAACTTAAATGATGCGCACTGGTCGATCTCAGTTTTTATGGCCTGTACAGCTGCGCAGTAGTTTTTAATTTTCTAGGATCCTAAGTTGTTAAACATGTTAGAAAATTACGATTGATTTCATATTTTAAAAAATTTTCTAACTTTCTTTGAAATATTTCCTGAATATTGCAGTCTTCATGTGTAATATTGCATGAGTTTTAAAGTGTAATATTTCAACAAAATTACACGGCAATTTTTCTTATAGGCAGACATTTTCCTGTTTACATCAACATTTCATGAACCTGGCATTGAAATATTTCAAATCTTTCAATGAAATATTCATGAAATGTTTAAGAAATATAATGTGCTGTGTGGGAAGGTAGTGCACTTTAGACATGCGCAGTAGAGCCCATTGATATTTGGACTTGCGTAGTTGAGTTGAGTGCAATTTAGACATGTGCAGTAGGGTCAATTAAAGTTTTCACATATCAACCCTACTGCGGATGACTACAATGCATATAGCACTACTGCGCATGTGAAAAGTTCAATTGACCCTACTGCGCATGTCTAAAGTGCAAAATCCCGTGCCTAACACTTTCTTTCTCGATGATCTACAGTTTGTTTTAATCTGTCACTTCGTACACCGAGATTATAGGTGCAACCTTCTTTCCGTGTACATTTTCTTGTACAAGTATATTTTCTTGTCCAGGATCTTGTACAAGTTCTGGTACAAGAACATGTCTCAATTCCGGATGCTGAACTTGTTCAAGAACATTACTCGAACCTGTACAAGAAAATGAACAAGTTCATTAATGAACATGTATAAGAACTTGTACATTTTCTTGTACAAGTTTTTTCAACCGGGTTTACGAACGGCAGGGCAATCAATTCATGAGCAAACATTAATTGATATTTTTTCTCATATTTAGTTATATTAATAATAATATTTATAATAATTTATATAAGTAATAAATTTTAAATTATTAAAATAAATGAAACTATTTCCTAGCAGGGATCTATGTTGTTACTTCAGTTTAACACGTAAAATGATAATTACAGAGTTTCTAGGAATAATTAAACTTACTAGTTTTACTGGTAGATAAGATAACTCCTAGTGATGACAAAGCTGATGCACTCAAACATTTTCTTGGGTCGAAGAATACAAAATCCCTTCATAGTTTTGTATGTATTGCTAGTTCCCATTCACCTAAACTGCCGCGCCGGCTCAAATCTAACGAGTCGAAGGAAGCCAGCAATAAAAAGAGAAAAACCCTTATGCTGAAGAAACAATAGCCAACCGTAATGGCTGACGCCGAGCCAACTAACCCAGATTAGTTAATGTAAATTTCTTGTCTTTATTTCCTTTGTTCTATTTCCCCTCCCGTCCTTTTCCTTTCTAATTTTATTGCAGGGCCTGACCATCAATTTTGAATACGCAAATAAACATCTAGGAGTCAGTCTTTAAGAAACCACCTAGTATTCTAGTTGTGTGAATGTAACATAAACAATAAAATTATATAATATTGTTTTCTTTTATTTTTTTTTGTCTAAACCAATTCTCATGATCAATAACATCATCTGTAGAAATCGAAAGCTGAAACAGATCTGCATAGAATTTCGGAAATGTTCTCACCAGAACAGGTAAAAGTTCAGCTGCTGAACATGTACATTTTGTTGTACAAGATCTTGTACAGGGTTTTTCAATAGGGTATGGACAAGTTGCCAAGTGAAGGCTACGGTATAATTAATGAGTGCAAATCAAATATTGTTGAAAAAATTCGTCAGTATTAAAATAAAATTATGAGTTAATGATACTTGGTGAGACTATGATCAAAAACGAAATCGATGGAAATAATTTATGAAATGGGCTGTTGCTAGAGAAAAAAAATTTTTCCTTTTCAAAAGGAGATGACATTGGCTCAACGCTATCTATAACCCGAGAAGAATTCTGACGGACCAAGGGACTGCTTTCACTTTTCAAGAATTTAAGAAATATATCTAATCGAAAAACCTGTTTCCAGTTTGGTGTGCACATGAAGTTGAAGGAGCATTTATGAATAGAAGAGTTTATAGGAGAAAAAATTCAAACTAATTTTTAGGAGCAACAAAATGAAAGTAGAACGCAAACACAAACTCAGATTTAGAAATTGCTGACTATCCAACGAACTCAGGATGTAAGAAATAACAGGGTGTATCGTCATGTGACAGGTGAAGGTCAACAAAAACTGGATGAGAAAATAAGCAATAATGAGTATATCGTACGTGCGGACTGTAAAGAAAAGTCCCTTTGTCGCCATTAAGAATCATGGCTAAGATACGCGTCACCAAACCGAAATTCATGTAGATACGCGCAGATCTGAAAATTCTCTTCCACGAGGCTCCGTCGCGGAGATCCAGAGTACCCTCTCCGCTCACGGACCGACCACTGCTGTGTAACTTGACTCTCAGCATGAGCTTAAAAGAAGCGACTCCGGCCGTAACTTTTACATTTTGATTCGATGTCTCGCTTCGAGACAATTGGAGCATTTCTCAACACAGAGTTTTCCTCTAGCAGAAATGAGAATTTCTCTTTCTGATTTAATATATTGTGTGTTACTCAATATATTAAAAGGGTAAAATTTATAACCTATGGAATATTTGTTTTATAGAAGTTTATGCATTTCATGCTTCCACTCGTGCATTTCACGAGCAACAAGAAGTAATTTCACTTTGGCTGTTTGTCCAAATGAGCATCATCTAGACCATTTATGTTACGAGAGCACATCATCTAGAATTATTATCGTCATCATCGTTGTCTTTCCACTTTGATGTATACCTTGATCCGACGAGCTAATTCGGCTGCACGTAAATAAAACTTTAACATTCATTACAAGGGAGATCCTTGTTAAAAGTTGTGCTCAAAGTACTTAGAAGATCATCAAGGTCTTAATAATGGACACATGACATCAGGATTTCCAAGTGTAAAATATTTTATTGTATTTATTTATTTTAAAATCTCATTTCACTTTTATGTTCAAGTAGTTAAATAAACGCGTTTACAAGAGCTCATGTGCGTGAGTCCGCCAATAGTGGGGACAGTAAAGTATTTCAGTTCTTTTTGAGACACTTGACACAAATGGTCGTGATGTAAGGTTCTATATCTTCATTTCCTTTAATTAAATACACACATAAACTTGTAGAAAGTCTATGATGTCTTTTTTCAATCTTATATAACATAATAATTAAAATTAAATTAAACTACATATTGAAAACCCACTTGAAGATTAAGAAAAGTTAACACTGATGAAGTTATCCCTTATCAAATATAAAAATTGTCTTGAACCAAAGTAAATATTATTTAACAGGCTACTAATTTTAATTTGACTAACGAAACTTAAACTAAGCTTTACAAAATTCAGATCATGGTGATTAAAAAAAGAGTTGAACCTATACCGAAAATAATAATGATACAGTGTTTGTAACGGCAGTGCATGGTGCAGAATAGCGTAACGCGCAATGCAAAAAATTTTGCAAGGTTTAGTGATGTGATATTTTTTGAGTGGAAATACGTCAAGCAGGCATAAGTATTAAAAATTTACCAGTAATCGATGAAGATCTCACCTGTACTATGACTGCGCAGTTTTTCTTCTGCTTTTCTAATATTCTCTTCTCTCGTTGGAGGTTTCTCTGTTTTCTCTGGATAGTTAGAATAGTGTGATGTTGGCCATGAAGTAGTTATTCTCTTTGGTGGAACTGGAGTCGTCTTTCTTTCTGCAAATAAATTAAGGACTAGGTTCAAGATTTACTTGTGCCTACGAAAACGCCATTGTTTGCCAAGAGTCGGTATTTCAGGCGAATCACTATTCCACACCATACTGAATATACTGTTAAATCAAAATTTCAAATATTTACATGTATAAAATTTTGATATTCAAAGTACATTATTCAAAAAATTCTTTACATATTTACATTTTATTAAATGTTTATACAGTTTAAAATTTATGGATCATAAATCTACAAGCAAAATAATTTTGAATTCACTACTTACGAAAAGTTCATTTAAAAAAACTCTTTGTAAGTTTTGTCATGAGACAATAACTTTTCGAGAAAAGCATCCCGCTCGTAGAGAAGAAACATATTATTCTAAGAAGGGGGTTACAAGAAACAGCGCTGCTAAGTAAGCAATAATTGTTTCTATTTTGGTAATTAAACCTAAACACTTTATTTCCTCATGAAGATTTTTTGTGATCAATTTTTTGTGACTTACTAAGTATTATAATAATTTTAAAAAAGGTAATATAACTTTGTTATATTTTATAATAATAATAAATTAATAATGTAACGAAATTTAATAGTTTAATTATTATTATTGTGACTACCTCAGCCGACAGGATTTGGAGATTAATAATATTTACATATAAGGAATATAAAAAAATGAATAATTTATGAGAACATAAAACAAAAACATAATAATATAAAATTATTACAAGGTGATAAAGAAACTAAAACATAGTCAACATGTTTCGGTAATTGACTCACAGCGGATGAAAAAAATAATGAGACTTGTATTTTTTAATTTACTTTGAAAGCAAAAAGTCCTTTATTAATAATTTTAGCTTCTGTTAAAAGGCGTTTTAGCTTGTCGAAGGCTGGTTGTCTTTCTGGTTCTCAACTCCACTTGGTATTTATCTTGAGTAAATGTGTAAGTGATGAGATAGTTTTCGAGATACGTTTTACAAAGCGACAGAACCATGAAATTATACTGAAGAATCGGTGAAGTTCTTTAAAACAGTGGAATCCGCTTAGTATGACTCCGCTTACAATGACCAACCGGTTATTATGTCGCACTTATAACAATATGTTTGGTCTGTGTATAAATTATATAGAATTTAGGCCGTTTATAATGACATCGGTTATAATGACAAACCGCTTACATTGACGTAGTTTTAAGTAAATCAATCCGTTTATAATGACGAATTTCAATTAACAGTTGTTTTTATTTTCGATATCTCTCTATTGTCTAGCATCACTTAGCGTTACATGAGACTGTTTGGATCCGTAGTTTTAAATTGTTAGTGATATTGTGAACAGTTTTAGTGAATTTGCTCTGAAAATGGCTTCACATCGGAAAGCTTTCACGATAGAAGAAAAAGGTGCAATTATCTGCAGGCTAGAAAAAGGGGAATCAAATTCATCGTTGGCCAAAGAATTTGGGGTTGGACATTCAACAATATCAATGACTAACAAAAACAAAACAAAAATTAAAGAATCTTTCAATTCTAATGTGTTGAAGTCGAAGAGACTTCGCAAGTATAAACGAGAAAATGTCTATAAGGCTTTAGTGCAGTGGTTTAAACAAATAAGAAACCAAGGAATACCAGTTAGCGGCCCCATGTTAAGGGAGAAAGCAAATTTTTTTGCAACTCAATTTAACATTGTTAATTTTGATTGTAGTCTCAGCTGGATAAGCCGTTTTAAAGCAAGACATAATATTGTGTCAGGATCAATAGCCGGTGAGACATCATCAGTTGAACAAAACATCGTTACAGAATGGTTAACAACAGTGTGGCCTGACAGAACTAAACTAACTTCCGAAAAAATCTTGTTTTTAAAACAATTGAGTGCTTAGATTCTAATCAGGATTTTTACAAGATAAAGATTACTGTCTTGGATGCAATAATTATGATTTATGATGCTTGGAACAAAATTTCACAACGTACAATTTTCAATTGTTATAAACATGCAGGATTTGTTGAAAACAGTGATAGTTTATCGTCTCAAGAAGTCACTGAACAAGAACCTGACGCTGATATAGACGCTGAAAATAATGAACCCCTATCTTTGTGGGTTAAAAATTTTAATTCGCAATCGCTGACTTCAGTTAAATCATGGGATGATTATGTTGTCATTGATGGCAACGTTATAACATCAGAAGAACTAACGGATGAAAATATCGTTAAAGAAGTCATAAATGGGCAACCAGAAAGTGAAGAAGATGACAAGGTATGTATAAATAAATAAACAAATGTAGATAAATAAATAAAAAAAGTATAAATATTAAATATTTCAGCAAGACAAGGAAGATTTCGAGGAAGAAAACCCTACGGCAGCAGAAGCTTATGGAGCCGCAGTGTTACTGACGCGATTTGTTCACAGTAACATCACCGACGATAAAATTAAAAAAATGATGTCTATTTTGCATAACACTGTCAGAGATTCCTATTATAATTTGAGAAAAGCACCCAAACAAACAAAAATTATAGATTTTTTAAATATTAATAAATAATAATATCGAATAATAAATAATATTATTTGCAATTTAGACAAAGAAACAAATAAACAAAGAATGTCTGATGCTGTAAATACTTCTTACTTTTACTGTGTTTTTATTTCATTTGCTTATAATGTGGATGATGTGGTAAGGGGGAAAGAGGGCGCTAAGCTCGGCGATATAGCACCAACAACAAATTATTATTTTCTAAACTTTGGGGGTGTACAGTGCCCCACTTGAATTCGGGTTGTACAAATATCTAAAAAGTTCGTGATAATGAGTTGAAAATTGAAAAGAAAGCATTTAAGTTACAGCGAGCAAGCGGAGGTACTAAAGAAATTGAAAAAGAAAATAAAAAATTCAAGTATATACTTGTAACCTATGCTTTTTCAGCATCATACGGCCCTGAATGTTTATGTGACCTTGCATCAAGGGTACTCTTGCTGCAATGGACCACACAGGACATACAAGTCCATTACAACGAGAGTTCAGTGTAACTCAACTCGGGCGACAAAACTTGCAGAGTTTCCAGTGATTGGAACAGCAATTCCACATGTATGCGAAGTCGCAGAGACGTTGCGAGCACCGTATCCCCACTGCGCCATCTACTCAATGCACTCCCCTTCTGACGTCACAGAGGGGAGTGCATTGAGTAGATGGCGCAGTGGTGATACGGTGCTCTCAACGTCTCTGCGACTTCGCATACATGTGGAATTGCTGGAAAGATTCCGCCTCTTACCAAGAGGAGCAAACGTGACTTAGGCCGGTCGCACTGCTAATTGGAAAGTGACTGGAAGAAATTCTGTGCCATTGGTGCTGGACTGTCACTAACTCTTGGCCTTGCGTCCCATGGGGGAGCATGTGGGTACACACGTTTATGGAGACCCCGCAAGTACAACCGTGTAGTCGATTATCTTGTCAGAGTCGAATGGTGGGGGTTGAACCCACCATGGGAGCACCCGTGTCAATGCAAACTCCACCACACCACTAACAATAGTGGGACGTCGAGAAAAATTAGTATCTACGCGATTGTTATATTTCTTTTATTATTTTATTTTTGGTTGAACAAAAGTGAGCTCGTGTGGTCTCGATTTATTTTTTAAATTAATATTTTCTTAATATTCTTTATTTCCGATTTCTTATGTCGGTCGACGGAATTATGTATTTATAAATCGAAATGTATTTATGTTATCTTTTTTAACCTGTCTTATTGTCATTGACTACGCCAGTTTGAAAATCTGACATTATATTCATAATCAAAAACCCCGGAGTTACGAATTTCAGGGAAATTGAATAAATTTTTTTAAAGTAGACAAATATTACACATAAAAATGTTCCCACAACTTTAAACGCGTTTTTCTCGAAACAAGACTTTTCAAATCGATGAGCATCATAGCGTCTGAATTATTTGACAAATCGCCTTCGGGTTTGCGGCTAATTAAAGGTAACTAAATTCTGCTGGGGTCATACCTTTAATATGATACAATTATTAACAATAAAGATTTTTTACAAGAGGCCAAACATGAAAAAGTAAGGTAAGAAACGCAAGGTTTTAAACAATTGTCTGCCATTTTTTTATTAGTTTAACTTTTGTTGGAAATACAACTATATTTGCGACATATTTATTTTCTATGTACAAATTGTGAAATTCAAGAAAAGTTGTAAGAGTCCGTTTATGACCTCCCCACTTCATGTACATCCCCGAACGAAGGTCCTAAGGTCTGTACTCAGGTAATTTGAAGCCAGTCCTCGTTTACCCGTTGTCAAAATAAAGTCTACACTAATTTTCATGCCAAAATCCTTGTGTACATTTTATTTCTCTATCCAGTCCTTGCGCGTATATTCTCTGCATTTAGTCATTTTTCTAACAGGTTATGGGCTCAGAGACCAGAGACTTGATATAGTTAAAGTTCAATAAAGTGTATGATAAGGATATAAAGTGTTTGTGCGTATACAACAAGTGTAGTTTTCAAGTGTACCACATTCAAATTCAGAAATAAAGAAATAATTAAAGAACAGTTAATCAAAGTTTTTATAGACAATTAAAGTACAGTATATAAAGTCAGGTTAAAGTTAATAAAGAACAGTTAAAGTGAATAAAGAACAGTCAAAGTGAATAAAGAACGGTTTAAGTGAATAAAGACAGTTACAGTGTTAAAAATGGGAGACAGTACGAGATTTCGTTTTTCAGTTGATAAGTTGAATAACAATAATTACCAAACATGGAAGTATAAAATGGAGTTATTGTTAATTAAAGATAAATTATGGGAAGTGATCACAAAAGATACTCCAGAACCAGTGACGGATGCGTGGACTCAAAAGGACGATCAAGCTCGTGCAAATATAGGACTTTTAGTTGAGGATAATCAACTTATACATGTAAGAAATGCAAAAAGTGCGCGTGAAGCTTGGAAGAATCTAAAGGAATATCACGAGAAAGACACATTATGCAGCAAAATATTTCTTCTGAAACGCATATGCAGGATAACGTTGCATGAAGGAGGAAATATGGAGGAACATGTTACAGAAATATTGGATCTCGCGAATAAGTTAGCCGCTCTCGGAGACGGATTAAAGGATGATATGTTAGCCGCATTGATACTCAGCAGTTTACCAGATTCTTATTCGACATTAATTACCGGTTTGGAAAGTCGTCCCGCAAGCGATATTACAAGTAATTTTGTAACGGGGAAATTAATCGATGAGTATAAAAGGCGGAAAGGTGCAGAAGATTTTGATAATTCACAATCTTTAGCAATGAAAGCACAATATCAAGATTTCAAGAAAAATAATCTTGACTGTTTTTTCTGCAAGAAAAAAGGACACATGAAGAAGGAGTGCCCAAAGTATCAAGCATGGAAAGAGAAGCAAAATAAGGCAAATAAAGTTACCGAATCAAAAGATTATGAAGAAGATAATTGTTTCTTATCAGTGGCAAATTTAAACTTCGATAAAAGGAACATTTTTTATGAAGCAAGTTATGGAGTGAAAAATTTGAAAGGAAAGAATAATTCTTGGATTGTTGACTCAGGAGCGACGAGTCATATGGTAAATAACAAAGATTTTTTTACTGAGTTCGATTCAACGAAAAAAGGTTATGTGCGTTTAGCGGATGACAATGAAGTTTGTGAAGTGCAGGGAAAAGGTTCAGGCTTAATTCAGTGCATTACAGATGAAAATAAAGTAATAAAAGTGAAAGTGACAGACGTCTTGTATGTGCCACAGCTTGGAGCAAATCTGCTGTCTGTGAAAAATTTGGTTAAAAAGGGTCATAAACTTATTTTTCAAGGTGAACAGTGTCGTGTAGTAAACAAAAATAATAAAGTAGTGGCTACGGCAAAGTTATCTCCACATCTATTTGAATTGAGGGTAGTTGCAGATTTGGGGATTATAGAAAAGGTCCATACCGCAATAAATGAACCGTGCGGGGGGGGGGGAAAATTTCATAAAACTATAAACTCGGAACAAAAAGAGTCTCAACTATTTTCAAAATTAAAGAAGAGTTCGAATTCAGGAAGGGACCTACAAAAAGATAAAGACTCAACATCTGTTGAAATCATGTTTTTGGAAACAGAGTATGGTCATTTTTCGGAAAAAGCAAACAACAAAAACTCCAAAGGTAATTTAAAAGAAATTGACAAAGATGACATTATTTCTGTTCCGGAAGAGGAAAACACAGAGCAGATCAACGCGCAAGAGGAGTATACAGACGCAATTTCAGAATCTCCTCGTAGAATTTCAGGCCGAAACAACAAGGGTGTACCTCCAGACAGGTATACAAGTGAAATATCAAGCAGATTAAATACAAAGTAATCAGAATTTTAAATTTTGAGACTAATTTTTGGTAAGATTAAAATTATTCTCATTTACAGAAATTTTTGTTTGATTTTTGGTTTATGTGGTTTAAAGAAAAATAAATGTTAAGGCAGGAAATTATTATAATATGTATTAGTGAATTTAAATACTTGTGTCATAAAATTAGCAGTGAAAATCGGTAAAGAATTAAAGTTTTTTATGTGAATCAAAGGACATTGATATGGACAATAAGTTGAATTTAAAGTTAAATGCGGATGTCGCAGTTATATAGTTGAGGAAGGGTGTTGGAAATACAACTATATTTGCGACATATTTATTTTCTATGTACAAATTGTGAAATTCAAGAAAAGTTGTAAGAGTCCGTTTATGACCTCCCCACTTCATGTACATCCCCGAACGAAGGTCCTAAGGTCTGTACTCAGGTAATTTGAAGCCAGTCCTCGTTTACCCGTTGTCAAAATAAAGTCTACACTAATTTTCATGCCAAAATCCTTGTGTACATTTTATTTCTCTATCCAGTCCTTGCGCGTATATTCTCTGCATTTAGTCATTTTTCTAACAACTTTTTACCTATTTTATAGGTATAACCTATTCTTTAAGATGTCACCTAGTTTTTGTTCTAGACTCAAAATTGCACAGTGTGCAGAATGTCCGTTTCCCCTATATGTTTTAAAAGTTCAAGGATTTACTTTTATTTTTAAAAAAACTGCATCACCCTGTGGGCATTAGAACATTATTTGGCGGACATGAAACGTTCTAAGAACGTCCTTAAAACGTTTTTAGAACGAACATGGTTTTTTGCCCGCAAGGTCACTAAATGATTTCCACTGCACTGCAAGCTTGCTGCAAGTTTGCAAAGGGTAGAACATTGCAAGCTGGTAGCAAACTTGCAATGCAAGTTGGCAGCAGGCTTGCGTGCTATCTGGGCGAAGATGGGAAGAGTCGTTTCTCTACAAGCAGGTTCTGAATGACAACTTCATCACTGCTTATCCATTTTTGAAGTGGGAAATATCCCATAATGTAGATGTTATTAACTTCTTGTGCTATTGATCGCGCTTCCTCAAAAGAATCTGCTCCTCCGAAAACGACATCAACGTATTTTCCTTTAGTTAGAGTTGGAATGGCAAGTAGAAATTTAGATCTTTCATCTTCAATCAGTTGTTGAATGGCACAAAGAGCAAGAAATGGAACGCAGAACACACCTTATGTCACTGTTTTTAGTTGATACGTGAGAATTTCATTAGGCTTCTCACTCCAAAGAATTCGTTGTAAAATCCAATTCAAAGGATTCACATCAATCTGACGATACCTAAACCTAAACTACGTGATCACGCCAGTCAGCGTAGTAAGTACACTCGGATACATTTGCAAATAAGGAGGCATTCCATAGTAAAAACGATTTGATTAAATGCATATAGACTGTTAGGGCAATTGTTGCGTACGTTCTCAAGTGAGTCGAGATATCACTAGGTTGCCGATTATGTAATTTAATTTGACTTTGATTTCAAAATCAAATTAATTTTTTTGATTGGAGTTTAAAAATCCAGTTTTACTTCATTTTTTTCTTGCAATTTGACGTGAAATTCAAATTTATTTTTTGATGGCAATTTAAAAATCAAATTTTACATCATTTTTTTCTTGCAATTTGACGTCAAATTCAATCAAAAATTAATTTAAAATTTGATCTTTAAATAGCAATCAAAAAAATTAATTGGATTCTGACTTCAAATTGCAATAAAAAATGAAGTCGTAAAAATAAATTTGATTTTGACATCAAAGTCAAATCAAATTACATAATCGATACCCTGAATTATGCCTAAAGCTTTTATGGCTTTGTCAGTATTAGACGAGATATGAGGTTTCCAAGTTAATTTCTTATCTAAAGTTAAATACCCAAATATTTTAGAATGGTCGCTTGCGAAACAGCCTGATTATTTATCTTGATATTAAATGAGAATGTCGCTTTGAAAATCTTGAAAAAACAGTGAAAGATGTTTTACCGGAAGAAGCCTCAAAACCCAGACCCCCAAGCCATGTTATCAGGATAGTCAAGGCTTAGTTGACTCTCAGTAACACCCTCAATATTTCTAAACCTAGTGTATATTAGGAGGTCATCAACAAACAGTGTGTATTTGAAACTTAGAGGGATTATATTTTTTATTCTCCTAAGATATATAATAAATAAAATGGCCAATAGGCCCTGCATTGAAAGCTCCTTTTATGTCAATTGAAACTGCCAAGGTGCTGATGTCTTGACCAAAGTCCTGACCTCCATAGGTGAGAAAAGTGGTAAAACAGTCAGTTGAGGCCTATTCTTTTCTAAAACCGAATTGATTTACTGGAACAATTCTGATGTGTTCAACAAAATGTTCCATTCTTTTATTAACTAGTTTTCCAAAAAAATTTGTTAAAACTAAGGTCAAGGCAATAGGGCAAAAGTACTTACCACCTGGCTTGGGGATTAAAATAACGTATGCTATCAGCATCCTTATAAGTAAAATTGTTTTCGTATCTGATTTTCATGACATGCGCTTCATATTTGTATATTTTGCAGTATTTTAAGAAAGCGATATAGTTTTCGTGACAGTTTGTACAAACGACTTTAGCATTTATATTTGAACGATAATTCTAGGCACAGTACTGGCATTTAGGTAATTTAGTTCTACACTAGGTTGCAATATTACGGAATCTTGAACATTCATGACATCTCTTAGGGGTTGTTATTGAAATTATAAGCCTGAATTTAACTTTATTTATTCTAATATAATCAGGTATAGAGACTCTACTAAAAATAAATTCAACTTTTGATGAAAGAGAACCGTCTTGATGCGTACAAAGCCTAATCGATACAGTTTTCGCACGAGATTCATCATTTAGTTTCATACTGCTGTTTTGGGAAGAAACTTCAATCATTTTGCTGGTTTAGTGTAAAAAGAGGACACGTGCATACAGGCACGTGTCCTTATTTTGAACGAAAATCGTCGTTTTAATAATATCATTTAAAGGAAGGGAAAAAGGAATTCTGTTTACAGAGACATTGACCTCCTGAAGTTCTGCTCTCGTGCATATTTTACTGCTCTGAAAATGGCGTACAGTTCTGCAGTAAGAATCGACAAAATTGGTCTGTAAAGACGTAGCCGAGGTAAAGTTGGAATTCTTCACCAGAAAAGCAGAAGAAGCACTACCCGTTTCAGGGTTAAGTGAAGCATCGGTGTAAATCACTTCAGCTTGTGGGAAATTCTCGCCAAGGAACCTCCTAAGTGCCTCCTCAGGATTTGCTTGAGCAGCCAAAGTCACTCCAGATTTTGTGTCACACAACGGAAAACAGGCAAGTGCATTCCAAGACCAGTCGAAAAAGTGCTGTTTTATAGTTCTAAATGTATCAAGAAGGATGGGCGTCATACATTTAAAGGGATTGAGTAATGAGAGTATATCCTTGTTCAATCTAAATGAGAGCTTACGAGAATGCCTCCTCAGTTTTATCAAAGATGAGGTTAGTGGATTGTCCATCCACCTAAAATTCCTAGCCATGAGCATATTTGCCAAGTAAGCGCGTCTGAAGTAGAGGGGGGATTCCTTTGCCTCAGACAATAGAAATAAGGTTGGGATAGATCTCACGCAAGTCAATGATATTCTCAAAGCCGCGAATTGAATTGGATCAAGAACTTTCAGGTTAGAAGGAGCAGAATCAGAAAAAAGGGGAGGTCCCTCACGTAACTCGGGAAACAATCTTTAAAATCCCTAACGCCCTGACCGCTTTATCTGCTAACATCCTAATATGAGGGCCCCAGTTAAGTTTTCGACCCAAAAGGATGCCCAAGTGATTCATAGTAAGAAGACATTGTATCTCCGTATTCCCTATGAAGATGTGAATGTTATGAAAACTTTTTCCAGGCCTCGAAAAAATGCAGCAAGATGTTTTGGCTAAGGCCACATCTAGACCCATTGACTTGAGCCAACGTAAAATGTTATTTAGCACTACCGTGACTCTTTCGGAAATTTCTGGATCTTTGAACCTAGTACACAAAAGCAGATTGTCCACATACATAACAAAATCAAAATCCCGTGGAAAAAACTATCCAATCCTTCTAAGGTAGAGATTAAAAAGGATAGGAGACAGAACTCCACCCTGGGGCACACCCAGACCACAAACCCTTGGCATAGTTTAAAAGGGTATAGTCGGATAAGTATGGAAACTCAAAAAAGTTTTAGCTGGTGTATTTCTTGACAATAACACAGGCACACAAAAAGTAAAAAGTGGTTTGGCCGAGATACTACACTAGTCTATTTTCATGTATGTTTTCCCGCTGAATCCGAAGTCAGAATTGTCAGATTGGTTTTAATTTTTGAGATAAACTCAAAAAACTACTCAGAAAGAAAAATAAAATCAAAAAGTGCAAAATTTTTGAATGACACTGAGCTAATGTAATTCCATGTATTTTTTGCCACTGAATTCGAATTGAAAGTCAGAATCTCAAAGTTTTGAGATAATTGCAAAAAACTTAAAATCAGTTTTTTGGAATCATCTTCAAAATTTGAGCCAATCTGGAAATTCTGACTTCGAATTCGGATTTAGCAGGAAAAAATACAAAGAAATACACTATTATAGTGTTTCGACAAAAAAAATATCTATGCCCCTAATTCAGGATTTTAACAGTTTTTGGCGATTAGCTCACAGAAATTTTTTTTGCCGAAACACTACGATAGTGCACATTTATGTATTTTTTCACGCTGAATCCGAATTCGAAGTCAGAATTGACAGATTGGCTCAAATTTTAAAGATAATTCCAAAAAACTGATTTTGAGTTTTTTTGCAATTACCTCAAGAATTTGAGCGAATCTAACCATTCTCACTTCGGATTCGGATTCAGCGGCAAAAAATACATGGAATTACACTACCGCAGTGACATTGAAACATTTTTTAACTTTTTGATTTTATTTTTCTTTCTGAGCAGTTTTTTGATTTAATTTGAAAAATAAAAACCAATCTGACAATTCTGACTTCGGATTCGGATTCAGCGGGAAAAAATACATGGATATAGACTAGTGTAGTGTCTCGGCCTTTATTTTTTGTGTGCCTGTGTAATCAATTATCCTAAAGGTCGAAGCATTTTATTGTCTTGTCTTCAAGTAAAGACTGTAAAAAATTATCCACAATTTTAATTTCGAAATAGATGATGCTGAATTCCTAGGACCTACCCGCAATTGTAAAAATGAATTATAGAAAATTATTTTGTATCTCTACATAATAGATTTTTGAAAATAGATCGAATTCTAAAATTATGAGAGTCATATACTACATAAGCATGTACCAGGAAGGGTTTTTTGAGTTTTCCACGGTGACGCACATTCAAATCATGTCAGGCATAATTTTTTTATTAAATGGGACTCCTGGAAGAGTAAAATGGTGAAAAAAATTTCGTGTACCTATTCAATAGAACCCAAAAAAAAATTTTTAAATTTCAAAATTTAAAATGTTTGGGTTTTTCTGAAGAAATTTTGGATTTTTAAAAATCTACTCAAAATTTGTAATCAAGAACCCCAAAACCCCCAATTTAACAAGTTCCAAGAGAATTAGATAGATTTTTAAAAATTTGTCCGTCATACACTACATAAACATGTACCAAGCACGGTTTTTTGAGTTTTTTAACGTGACGCACCTTGAAATCATGTCGAACATAATTTTTTTTAAGTGGGACACTTGGTAGAGTAAAATGGTTAAAAAAAATTTGGTGTACCAATTCAATAGAACCCCAAAAAAAATTTTGAAAATTTCAAAATCCAAAACTTTTGAGTTTTTATGAAAAAAAAATGTTGACAATTTTTTTCATAATCGTTATTCTTATCTCTGCAACATATCCAAAGCTCATTAAAATCCATATTTTCGAGAAAAATGCGTTTTTTATTTTTCTTTCCCTCTCCATAACTCCCAAAAAACGCAAAATTTGGGTTGAAAATTTCAGAAAGTTATATTCATGTGGGTGGGAACATAAGTATACTAATAATATGGGGGATTCCACATGAAGTGATCAAGGTAAAAAAAGTTTTTTCTCCAACCATGCCCAAACATAGGGCATTTTGTAGTACTATTCGATGGTAATTTTTGGTAAAAATATTTTTCTATTTTAACCAATATTTTTTAGGGGGAGGGGGTGAAAGTTTTTGGATATCCTTTACTTTAATAATTTCTATCTCTCACACAATTGAATAAAAAAATTTTGCCAATATCAGTTTTGATAGGTTTTTTTATGCCCTTTTGATTGGTAATATGCATTTTTGAAAAAAAAATTTTTTGACCAAAAAAAATAAAAGTCAAAAATAAATTTGACTTTTTTGGGGTGACAGACCCGATTTTTTTTTTTTTTTTTTTTTAAACGAAAGCTGAGGTTTTTTCCTATAAGGACATATAAACGAAAAAGTGGGACTAGAACGATTAATCTTTGAAAATTAGAGATTTGTAGTTACTTGAACGCTGCGAACTACCGCGCGCGATGCCACAATAATAGTGGTATTTCGCTAATGTTTAAATTTGGAAAAAATTTTGTACTTTAGCATTGAAATTATAATGAAATGAAATCTTTAAAATATATAATAATTTTACATGTTAAATATAACACACTGTTAAAAGTTCATTTGATTTAAGTAAGTAGCTATTTGAAAATTATGTAATAAATTTGTATTTATGTCAATTAGTTATTGTCTAATTTAATTAATAGAATTTGCTTTAAACACAAAATATTATAACATAAAATGCTGTTTAATTGTTGCAAGAAATAATTACTTCTTTCTAGTAAATGTTTATTTAAAAGTTAAATGGCCGATTTCTTAAATAATTTTATGTTTTCAGAGAAATATTTTATAAATTATATTATACTATTAAGAATATTTGAATAAATAATTCTAATTTTTTTAGTACTGAAATTTTGAAGTTGAAAATAGTGGAGAACAAAGTTCCAACTTTTTATTAAACATATTCAAAATTTTAGGTTTATTTATGGTTTATTTCATAAGTTTTGTAAATGTTTTTCTGGTAATTTAATCCTTATAGTCAGTGTTGTTATAAAATCTGTACAAACTTTTAATATTAAATACAGCCCTCAAAAAAGAGAAAAGAGAACGTAAATTTTTGAATTTCGCGGTCAATAGAGAAGTTTGTTTTATAGTTTTGTCACCAGGTCGCGTCAAACAAACTATTAGAAATTTGCTCGCAAGCGAGAGTGAACTGGTACGACTTATAAGAAGCATTGGTAACGCTAAGAGTTTCGATATATTTTATTTTACAACAGTGTCTTCGCAGGTTTGTAGTATCTTATTTTATTTTCTCGAATATATTATTACATTTTCTATTCAGTTTTATTTACCTTGTCCCATTTTTTGGTTACATGAATCCAAAAATCGGGAAGGATAAAGTCATCTGGAATGATAGAGGTTGCAATCCTTTTAAGATAAAAGGCCATAAAGTACGAAATGTACGTCGAATTTCTGCCAATTTGCTTGTGAAATTTCCTACTTTATTTGAAGGTTCAATGCTTTGCAACTTATGTAGAAAAAAGGCCTGCAAATTAAACGAAATGCCCGACTCCTTAAATAACGAAAATGTTATTGATGTTGACATTCCTTTAGATAAAGATTCTGAAAATGATCAAATTTTGGCAGATGATAATCAAGACGATGATGATATCAATAAAGATCCCAATTATATCATTTCAGGTTTTAAAAACGACCATATAAATAGAAATTCAGAAGTTAGCAATCCCAGTGAAAATATCATGCAATGCATTGACGAAAATCATTTGGCTGCAGCTGAAGTTTTGGATCAAATAAAAGAAAAATTCACATCTTCAACAAGTGATCTTGAAAAAATTCAACTTCTAACACACGTCCCAAAATCCTGGTCTATCCAAAAAACAGTGGATTTTTTTGGAACTTCTCATCGTCAGGTTAGAAAAGCAAAACAGTTAGTGGCTGAGCATGGCATTTTAGCGGTCCCTTATGCCAAAAAAGGAAATTCCTTAAGTTCGGAAACAAAAGCTCTTGTCATTAAATTTTATGAGAGTGATGATATGAGTCGCATAATGCCGGGAACGAGAGATTGCCTTTCAGTTCGAATAAATGATAAAAAAGTTCTTATTCAGAAAAGGTTACTTTTGGGTAACTTAAATGAGTTGTTCGCTGAATTTCAGTCTCAAAATACTGACGTTAAAATAGGCTTCTCAAAATTTGCCGAATTGAGACCAAAACATTGTGTTTTAGCAGGAAGTAGTGGTACTCACACCGTGTGTGTTTGTACGCACCACGAAAATGTGAAATTAATGCTAAAAGCAATAAAGCTTAAATATTTAGGTAATGATCCCGAAACTAGTTTAAATGATTATCGCGATTGCTTAAAGCTGACGATGTGCCCCGATACGACAAGTTCTTGCCATTTAGGTGAATGTAAAAATTGTCCAGGTATTACTAAAATAAAAAGTAATTTGATTGATTCGTGTGAGGATGAAGGTTTGCAAGAAATTAAATTTAATTCTTGACTGCAAACAGATAGGTGCACATACAATTCCTTAAACTTGGACGTCGACGATTTTGCAAATGAACTTTGTGAACAGTTACTAAAATTAAGAACTCACGATTTTATTTGTAATCAGCAAACTTCGTTCATCAAAAATTTAAAAACGACTTTGAAAAACGATGAGTTTATTATTTTATGTGATTTTGCAGAAAATTATAAGTTTATTTTGCAGAACGCGGCACAAGGATTTCACTGGAATAATGACCAGGCGACAATTTTTACTGTGGTAATTTATTATTTAAAAGAAGGGATTCTAAATCACAAAAGTATGGCCATAATTTCAGATAATCGGAATCACGATGCTGCTGCTGTCTATCAATACCAAAAGATAATAATAAATTACATAAAAAAAATTTTTAATCACCCAAAAAGGTATATTATGTCACGGATGGAGCAAAGCAGCATTTTAAAAATAAAAACAGTCTTGCTAATCTTTTAGCTCATAATGTTGATTTTAAAGTTCGAGACGAATGGCATTTTCATCCAACAGCTCATGGCAAGGGGCCATGTGGTGGAATAGGAGCAAATATTAAAAGAAATGCAGCAAAATATAGTTTACAATGTTCTTCAGAAAGTCACATCCTAGATCCACTAGCTCTTCAACTATGGGCAAAAAAAATTGCAAGGAACCAGAAATTGTTTTCAGTGGCAAGAATGATGTGAGTGTGGCTGATGCTAAAAAAATTACAGAAAGATTTGATAATGCAGTGACAATTAAGGGAACAATGCAGTACCACGCTTTCATTCCGACTGAAGATAGAAGATTTCAATTAAAAAAATATTCTTCTTCTGCTGAAAGCGACTACTTCCCAAAAAATAATAAAAAAAAAAGAGCACTAAAAAATGAGTTACAAAAAAAAAATTTTTAAATCCATAAGGATTGAATAAGTAGAGATCTAGTTATAAATGAACCTTTTCGTCCTAAAGTACAAAAATTTCTATATTTAACATGTAAAATTATTATATATTTTAAAGATTTAATTTTATTATAATTTAAATTTTTAAAGTTCAAAATTTTTTCCAAATTTAAACGTTAACGAAATGCAGGCATTCACTTAATGGCAGTCTCAACCCTGCAAAATGCAGAGAGCGTTAACGTCTTCCCAAATACCACTATTATTGTGGCATCGCGCGCGGTAGCTCGCAGCGTTCAAGTAACTACAAATCTCTAATTTTCAAAGGTTAATCGTTCTAGTCCCACTTTTTCGTTTATATGTCCTTATAGGAAAAAACCTCAGCTTTCGTTTAAAAAAAAAAAAAAAAATCGGGTCTGTCACCCCAAAAAAGTCAAATTTATTTTTGACTTTCATTTTTTTGGTCAAAAATTTTTTTTTTCAAAAATGAATATTACCAATCAAAAGGGCATAAAAAAACCTATCAAAACTGATATTGGCAAAATTTTTTTATTCAATTGTGTGAGAGATAGAAATTATTAAAGTAAAGGGTATCCAAAAACTTCCACCCCCTCCCCCCTAAAAAATATTGGTTAAAATAGAAAAATATTTTTACAAAAAATTACCATCTAATAGTACTATAAAATGCCCTATGTTTGGGCATGATTGGAGAAAAAACTTTTTTCACCTTGATCACTTCATATGGAATCCCCCATATGAATAAAATACGAGCGGGGCAATTTTTCCATACTTTCCGGCTATTCCATTTAGAGATTTTTAAATCGTTTCTATTTATATTAAAAAAATGTATTTGATTTTAAAAAAAGGATTTTTTTGTCTAATATCAAATAAATATTTACTTGAATCAAATAATTTATATAATTATCAAATAAATATAATATTTGCATCAATAATTTTAGTGTTGCCAAGATTGTTCTGTTTTAGCACGGCGTGATTTAAAAAAATGATGTTTAGTAATTATTTTATAAATAATATTAAATTTAAGTTAAAAATTATTTTACAAGTTAGAAAAAAATGTTTTAAAATATGAAAAATGTTTTTTCATAACTCAGTCATAAAAAGGGCGCTTGTTGGTACGCTGGTGATAAGTTGAAAACTACCTTTTCTTGAACAGAGTGTCATTTGTCGCCTTATTTGCACGGAGTACAAACAAGACAGCTGAGAGTGCGAATAAGAAGGCTGAGAGTGCGAACAAGAAAATATTGTAACGCTATCGAATGCGAATCGATATATCGAATCACTATCTGAACGAGATCGAGAATAAATGTTTTTATAATGTATAGTAGCACGAAGGGTTTTAGAGCCCTGACGCATCGTGAAAGCCCTGTACGCATGCGTTAATTCCTTTTAATTTCAGCTGTTTTAATGTGGTTGTTATTTTCCGCTTGTGATCAACACATTATCTTTAAAAATCTAAATTGTAATAAAAACGACAACTTATTTAGTTGAATGTTAATTTTTAACAAAAAATTTTGCGCTGGCTTGAAAGGTAAGTCCTGTATTAAAATCTCAATATACGTGAATATACAAGCAATGCATAAACATAACCTAAAATTTATTGTTACAATTCTATCACATCTAATGCTATTTTATCACTAATTTTTAATTAAAAACAATATTTATTTTTAATTTAAATTCTTACAACTTGCATGATCAAGGTTGCCAAAAAGATCAATTTGTTAATTTCCCTGATTTCTCCACAACATTAAACAAGTTTCACGGACTAAATATTTTTCCGTGACATTTCCCTGACAAAAATTTTTCTTTTCTGATTTCCTTGACACGTACTACATTTTCATTGTAATTTTAGAAAATAAAGTACAATAATTATTAAAAATTAATAATTTGAGGTTATATTGCAAAATATTTAAGAAATAATAATTTCCGATATGTAGAGACTTTACCAAAATAAACTTTTTTGTAGACAATGTCGAATCATGAGCTTAGTGACGAGAACTGCACGCCGCCAGAAATGCGCGAAGCAGCTCGAGAAATATTAATAGATTTATTACCCGAGAAGTCCAGAGAAGCGTATGAAGAAACATACACAAAATTTGTCGATTGGAAAAAAGCGAATAAAGCCATAACCTCTGAAAACTGCTTAAAAGTGTACTTTAAGATGCTTATGAAGAGTTACAAACCGACTACGATGTGGTCCATTCACTCCAAACTAAAAAATACAATTAAAGTTCATGAAAATGTTTCGATCGAAACCTACAAGGAATTAACAGCACTGCTTAGCAATTATTCCAAAGGATATAAAAGCACAAAGGCCAAAATTTTCACGACTGAAGAAATCAAGACGTTTTTAAATACTGCTCCCGATGAAACTTATTTGGCACATAAGGTAAGTTACACAAAACTGTAAATAATAATTGCAAATACAAGCATCGAGTTTAACAACTTAAAGAAAATTGTTTAAATTATATATTTAAAAATTTATTTTACTTAAACTAAAAAAATTTATGTAAATAAAAACTTGTATGTAATTCCTTTTTATAATAATAAAAACAATATATACAAAAAAATAAAACATTCTGCAATTTAAAAGCAAAAAAATATATAGATTCAATTTTATAATGATTTTCAGGTTGTCGTTATTTTTGGTTTGAGTGGATGTTGTCGCAAGGGCGAAATTTACGCTGTCAAAGCTAGTCACATTACAAAGCAAGGAGCCCTTTTTGCAGTTGAGATACCTGATACAAAGAATAATGTGCCTCGAAAATTTATTATTGACTCAGTTTACGCCCCGACTGTTCAAAAGTATCTAGATCTTCGTCCTGCAAAAGTGCAACGAGAAAACTTTTTCTTGCAGTATCATAACGGTAAATGCACAAATCAAGTGATTGGCATTAATACCGTAGGCAGTATGCCGAGAAAAATTGCCGAATTCCTCGGACTAAAAGATCCTCAAGAATACAAAGGACATTCATTACGAAGGACGTCCGCTACCGTTTTGGCCGACACTGGAGCTACTACTTTAGATTTACAACGTTTCGGAGGATGGAAATCCGCAACAGTAGCTCAAAGCTACGTCGACGATTCAACGGCGTATAAGGTAGCGAACGCGGCAAAAATTTCCAAGGCCATCTCAGGATCCAAAAAGGAAAACTTAGAATCTAAATCGGAGAATGTTCCCTCCAAAAAACCGAAAATTGACGATTCTCAATCGAATGATCTCAAAGAATCTTCAGAGAAAACTTTTGTATTAAATAATTGTAGCGTTACTATACATTACAATAAGTAAGTGATGTGTAATTTGTGTACTTTTCTTTATGCACTTGCAATATTAATATTTTAAAACTAAGTATCTATAACAAGAATATTCAAAAAAGATTATATAAATATATATATTTGTAACTAGTTTCCAAAGTTAAAAAGATATAATAAAAATAAAATTTTTAAAAATAAATCTACTTTTTTATTCTTTTCTGATTACTTGTTATTATAATTATGATTAGGAATTCTAATAAAGTTATAATTAATGTCTCTCTTTTATTTATTAATTTTATTTTTTCTATTTTATTCCTATTTCTTTCGCTTTATTTATTTGTTTTTTAATTATTTTACTTATAAATAAAAATTATTAATATTATTATTTATAAACTCTCAGAATTTATTTATTTGAACGAACTGTTTTTATAATTAATTTTTTTATTCTTAAAATCAATTTATAATAAAATTTTTAATTTTTTAAATGTAATTTATTTCTTAATTTTAATTGCATTTTAACGAAATTAATTTTTTTAAATTAATTAAATATAATTAAATTCTTAATTTTAAAATTAATTATTCTGATTTCAATTTTGTTTAATTAAATAATTTTTAATTGTTTGAATTTAATTTTTTTTTCTGGGATCTATTGAAAAATAACTTGCCCACAAGTATAAATATGGATTTTTGCCAATCTTGTTCTTTTAAAAGTATGAGTTTGTTTGTTTCGGGTTTGGTTTGCAATCAACTTTTTATACGGTTCTCCCTTTTTATGACTTTGTTATAAAAAGTATCGTTCGTAATTCATATGAACGGCGTTTTGAAACTCGCGCCAATGTTTTGAAACTCGTCTGCGGCTCGGGCGGCTGCGCCGCCCTCGCCTACGACTCATTCCAAAAAAATTGCACTCGTTTCAAAAACGCCTACTGTTCATACTTATTACGAAATGTACTATTTCATACCTACTTATTTAGTACCTTTAACACCATCAAATGACAAGTTATTAAGAAAATCTGTAATTCGTCGATGAATAGAATCATGGAATACCACACAATTAGTTTAGAACACCGTTTTCTGTTACAAAATACGATGATACAAACGACATAGTTTATGATAACGATCTCATATACGATGTCATAAAAGATATATTTTTCAATGTTGATACAACGAACGTCAACCTTTAAAAATGACTTCTTTTAATTATGTGTCTATTATTATTAAATTTATTTCAAAGATACAAAGACTAGAAATATTATTCCTGAAAACCCTTTTTTAAAAATTAACTTTTTTTTATTTTTGACGTAACTTTTGACCTTTTGAATATACTATGGTAGTTATAGAAATTTATTTTTCACCTCGGAATCTAAAAGAGCAGAAATTAACCCGATTCATAAAACATTTTGTTATAGAAATTGTGATAATTTATCATTTTCCTTACATTTTTCATTAATGTTTAAATAATTGTGTAATTAATATATATATTTATATTAGAACAATTAATTCTGAATTTTTATCAGTTACTTAAAAAAACAAAATACCTTAAAATTATTAAGTAACTGCATTTTAATAATGTTACTGTTCGTTACAGTTATTGATTAAAAGTAAACTAAATGTGATATCACGTGCGGTTTACTTAATCCTTGGTTCTATTGACCAACGTGTGTCATAGGATATTATTCCATGTGGAATAGGACTTCTAGATTGTTTCATTAAATGTTGATTTTCCATTTTTTAGATAAAAATATTATATATATACATATATATACCTCATCTCATTTACATATCCTTTTTGAATAAGAGATACACAGATGTTTGAAATCGGAAAGATACAAATTAGTGTAGAGCAAACAGTACTATTTTAATTTTTTGCTCTAAAATAATCCCTAATAAATTATCGATGACTTCGATAGATTTATAAAATTTATCAATTTTTAAAAAATAATATACTACACAAAATGCCTTATTTTCTTTTACAATTTAAAATATTCTAAATTGATTTCAAATTTTATAATCAGCGATCCTAAAAACCCGATTTTTGAGTTTCAAACAAGTAAATATAATAAATTTTAAAAAAAGTTCTTCGACACATTGGATTCGTCCTTTCTAATTTTTAAAAATTGACATTAATTTCATAATTAAAGCTAAAAACAGACGATTAAGGAAAATGTGCTTGTTTAATAAAAAAATATCCCCGATTCGAGCTCAATGTAAAATATAAAATAAATGCTAAAAATTAAATATTTTTAATGAAAAATTCCATATAATTCTGCAATTCTAAAACCACACATTTGCATAATATTGTGCATTTACATACTGGACAAGATTAGTCCCATAGAGGTCCGAATGTTTAATAATGAGTCCTGTACTCTCTGAGGATAACCATCAATCGTGTAACCCTAATTAATTAATATCAACGAAAGCTTCAAGATATTAAATTCTGACGTTTACTAACTATATTCTGTTACTAACATTAAATATCAGACGAATAATATTTATTAAAATAAATTATTCACTTTATCAATTTAAACTAATAATTATTTGCAAATAGTTATAAATAATAACATACAGAATACATCAATTTTCAATAAATATTTTAATTATTGCAAAACAACATGTTTGATGTAAAAAATAGATAGTTGTTTCGAAATATTTTATTTCCCTTATTTAAAAGATGTTTTTATTAAACATAATTTAATTCTTTTTAATGGCTTCATTAGAAGTGAGCGAAACCATATTCATCATAAATCAATCATCTGTTAAATAATGTGCATATCAATATTTTATTATATTTTATCTTTTTTAATATTCGAAGATTCAATTCCTCGTTTCATGTCTGTAAAAAATTTTTTATTGAAAATTCACAAAATTTGTATTGGCGAAAATTTGGAAGGAATTTTGTGCAATATTCCCCAAGATTAATATAAATGATTTACAAATATTTAAATAAAAAATTTGATTCATATACGAGTTATTAAGTGGTAAATTTTTAAATAGTACCACAAAATATTGAATAGAGTTAGTACATGATATAAATATTATCTTCATGAGGAGTGGTTTTTCTATATAGAAATTTAACTCCAAAAATAGTATTCTATAGATAAATGACATTGATCTAGTATAACATATTGTAATTAAAATTAAGACAACATTAAATTTAACCCCTTAACTGCGATGACGAAGATTTGACGCACAAAATTGTCGTTATCAGCAGTTAAGGGGTTAATACTAAAACGAAGGTACGAGCAATTCCTTTGAGAAGCTAAGGAAGCAAATAAAATGTTTATATCCTTTAGTTTAAAAAGGAAGTTACACTATAGTCAAATATAGCAAAGCTTTGAGATTATATTAAAAAGCACTAGTACTAACACTACTAAAGCATTAGAATTGAGACTCCTCACCTTCTTTGTTAGCGTTGCTTTTGATTTCTGTAGCCTTTGGTGGTGCTGATGGTTTTGGTATTTCTGAAACAAAAATTTATTTTTAAAACCTGCTTTTTTATTATAAATCGTAGTGACTGCAAAGACAAAAAACTTATGGGATAAATTTTGAAAATTTTAAATGGTTGATCGTATGAACAAAATTTTAAAAAAGATTCTTATGAGTTGTCCATGATTTTCAGGCCTTAAGTTATACAATTACTATAATATATCAAAAAATAATAAAAAGCATAATGACTATTCGATTAAATACAAAAATTAATCAAAAATAAACACAGAAAAAAAGGTGGATAAAAAGTTGTAAAGATAGAGGATAAAAGTCGTTAGGATACAGGGTAAAGGATAAATTTGTGATGGATAAAAATGTTACTAAAATATTACTAGAAAACTGGATGTCATATTTGAGTAAACTGTATAATTTTAATAAAAATATTAGTAATTTTACACTTAACTTATTAAATCCACAAATTTTATATAAATAAGTAATTGCATGTGGAAATATTTTGCCTATAATTATTGTCTATTAATAAAAATATCTTTGACTAATATAATTGACAGCTGACGACAGTGCGTGAATAATCAGAACTGGGAAATTACAACTCAACGTCTGTATTGTTGCACGAAAGCAGAGTTGGGTAGTAACTGATGTAAACTTTTCTAACCTCAATATTTATATTTTATCACGAATTCAGAGAATCTATCAATGCAAATGAATCAAATATATAACAAAATTAATTATCAACACACATTTTAATTTTATTATATGTCAACAAGCGTTTTCCGTGTTTAAAGTATGAATAAAATTGATGAAAGTGGAAACAAATTTTCTTCCACGTAAGAATAACATTGTGTCGTCTGTTTGTTGTCCCTCCAGGCCTTTGACGTCATAACTTGAACTCGAAATATCTCGATGAACTGACACAGCCTAATATGCACAAAAAATTCAGTTACTACCCAACTCTGCTTTCGTGCAACAATACAGACGTTGAGTTGTAATTTCCCAGTTCTGATTATTCACGCACTGTCGTCAGCTGTCAGTTGTATTAGTCAAAGATATTTTTATTAATAGACAATAATTATAGGCAAAATATTTCCACATGCAATTACTTATTTATAAAAAATTTGTGGATTTATTAAGTTAAGTGTAAAATTACTAATATTTTTATTAAAATTAGACAGTTTACTCAAATATGACATCCATTTTTCTAGTAATATTTTAGTAACATTTTTATCCATCACAAATTTATCCTTTACCCTGTATCCTAACGACTTTTATCCTCTATCTTTACAACTTATTACCCACTTTTTTTCTGTGAATTCTATTAAATGTAAATTCTATAAATTTAAATTTAGTTAAATCAAAATTTAGTCATTTGTAATCAAAGTTATATCGAAAGAAAATCTGTCAAATGACAATTTGGTTAAATGAAAATTAAGTTAAATAAATTTTCCTTTTAATCAAGGTGGGTTAAATAAAAATTTAATGCTTACCGTATAGTCTAATTGAACCCTCTGTTTCTCCAAGTGAATTTTTGCTAATGCATCGATAATTTCCGAAGTCTCCGTTTTTTAGACTTCTTATAGTCAGTTTCATGGAAGTTTTATAACTGTTTTCTTCTATAGTTGTTGTATATTTTTCATTAGATAACACCATAGTGTAATTATAAATCCAGTAACTAATCGCTCTTGGATATGCCTCAGTATTGCAGTCAATAGTTACGTTTGTTTCTAATGGTGCTCCTACTAGCTGATTAGGCACCCAAATCATTGGAGAAACTACAACGTAATACAAAAAAAAATATTAAATAATAGATACGGTTTACAGTCGATCATTATTACTGTTGCTCCTTCCACCCAACACTAATTTCATAGGTCATAGATTTTTCAATTTTTATGGACCTTGGAATAAATGTAGTATTGTGGGAGATAATTATAAGAAAAAATTAATTTTGCATTTTTCAAAGAATTAAATTTTAATAATAATTTAGGATTAAATAATTAATATTATTATATTATTAATTGATAATTTCAAATCTTAGTAGAAAAAAATCAAAGTTGTGATGCTAGTTAAAAAAGTAAAGAAAAATTGATTTTGTCTTACATTGCATTTATATTGTTGAAATAACAGTAATTATTACCTTAAATATGAACAAAATCAATTAAAATGCCTCAAAGATAGTCATTTTTAAATAAAATGTACTCCAAACTTTGATGTTTGATAAAATCCAAAATTAAAAAAAAAGTCTTTTTTTCTTATTCTGCTTTTCTCACACAACAGAACATTTACACCAATTGTTAGAAAGCTCGTTCAATGAAACTTAAATTGCTGTAACTTCTAGTTTTAGAGAATCCTACATTTTTTTTTTGCTATATGGAATCACGAAAAATCCCTAAAAAAAAATTGGAAAAGTAGACTAAAAACATTGTTTATTTATAATATTAACTTTTAAGAATATATTTTGTTTAAAAAATATCACCTTTTATTCATATTCTACATATTTATGAAAAGTACATCTTTTAATCACTCTGCAAATCGAATTGTATTAAAATAGGTCCAACCAATTTTAAGATATCTAATATTTTCTAGAACGTTGTAAAAAAGTTTAATTGTTTATAACTTTTTACTAAATTCGAATTTTTGAAAAATTTTTAAGACCTCCAAAAAATAATTAGTTGTCCATTTTAGGGATTCTCACCCAGGTATGATATTCAACAAGTTATAATACATTAAATTCTATTTCTCTGAGTATAGTTTTTACTTACATTCAACATCCACTGTGATCCTTTTACTAACAGTTGGTGGAATACCGTTTGAAGCAATACAAAGATAAGCTCCCATTTCAGCTCTCGTAATTTTACTCAAGTTTAGATGCTCTCCTTCGTGCTTAGGCACTGAAAAAGAACAGAAATTAATTTATCTAATGATACTGAAGGGATATGTAGCTGTCTTCCTGATCTAATGAATTATACTCAATGGGAAATTGCCAATGGTTAAGATTGGCTAAATAATGGGCCAAGAATGGTTCCCAATCGTTTTTTCTTTGCTTGCTATTGGCACCCAATATTCGGCCGCGATTGGTAAAATCTTGGGATGATCACGACATTGACAATCATTGATAGCCAATATTGGTCCATCATTGGCTGTCAAGACAAAAAACGGATTCTCAAAAGCTTGGTTCTTAAGGGGTTTCCTAAATTTTTTTGCCCTAAAATAGAAGGTTTTTGAAAGATCGTGTACTCATAAGTTTTAAAATATAATTGATCAAAAGTTTTTACATGTTACTATATACGTCAAGAACTATTTAAAAAAAATTGCGATCTTAAAAAATATTATTATGCTCCTTCTACAGAGGTCGCTATGTACACTGGTCAAAATCAAGGTCCTTTACGGTAACCACTGTAGCTCATCGCAGAATCATCTAAAATAAAAAAATCAAACGTGATTTTAAAGTTTAAGACCTAATACAGGTCCTAAACCTCGAGATATTAAAAAAAATCAAAAATTAAAAAAATGGCAAGCTTTGGAACCCAAAAAACTGAAAAAACACCATTTTTTTGACAATCAATCACTCACAAAAACCTGATTATTGAATATTTTAAATATATTAGAGGTTTAGGACCTGCAAAAACTTACACTGAATCGAATGCAACTTGAATTTTTGAAATCGGTCAAACGGTTTTTGAGTTCTACTGGTTACCATTTTTAAATATAGTGTTTTGAGAAAAAAGCGTTTAAAGTTTTGATATCAAAAGGTTATAATTAGTCAAGCAGAAGTAACTAAATCAGCTTGAAAATTCTTACTCAGGGGTTTTTGGGGTCGCTGATTACGAATATGATGTCAGATTTTATAAATTCAAAATGGCGGATCCAATATGGCGGACATGAAAGTTAAAAATCAATTGCATTTACTCGAAACTTGGTACTCGGGGGTTTTTGGGGTCACTGATTACGAATATGATGTCAGAATTTAAAAATTCAAAATGGCGGATCCAATATGGCGGACGAAAATTTTAAAACTAATCGGATTTGCTCGAAAATGATGAAATGATATGAATATGATGAATTGTCCGTACTGGGTCCATGACCCTGTCGGGTTTATTATCAGCAAATTTTTAAAATATGACTTCAGATTTGTAATCATCGACCTCAGAAACCCCCAAGTAGTAAATTTCAAGCAAATCCAAGCATTTTTTAAAAACTCGTCCGCCATATTAGATCCGCCATTTTGAAATTTGAAAAATGGACACCGGATTCGTAATCAGCGACCCCATAAACCCCCGAGTAGGACATTTCGAGCCAATCTAAACACTTTTTAAAAAACTTGTCAGCCATATTGGATCCGCCATTTTGAATTTTTAAAATCTGACATTAAATTCGTAATCAGAGACCCCAATAACACCCGAGTAACGAATTTCAAGCAAATCGATTCGCTCGGTTTATCGTGGGCACGAAAGGGTTAATTATACGATCTGTAGACGCATATATATATATGTATTTTGTTAAATAACTTAAGATTATGAGCGAATTACGATCTAATGATTTAACCACACATTCTTAACATACTTTCCTATCAAAAAATGAAAAAAAAAAAATTCGATTTTTTTGACCAAAAAAATTTAGGAAACCCCTTAATTGGCTCATAGAAAATTATAAGGTATTAAAATAAGCTGCAACGCTTATTATTTTAATCCAATTTTGCTTATTTTAATACCAAAATGGATTAAAATAAGCAAAATTGGATTAGAGTAATAAGCGTTGCAGCTTATTTTAATGCTTTTTAATTTTCTGTGCTACAAAGACAGGGGGAGTTATCATTGGTTCTCAATAATAATGGTCCGTCTTGGTAGCAAATTATTAACCAAGAAAATGAATATTCGTTATTTGTCTGGGCAGCCAATGACAAACAAATATTGAATGACTATTAGTGACAATATCATCCAAAAATTTTACTAAATTTGTTCCGCTATTGTCAACCAATAGTTCAACAAGAAAAGGATTCAAAAATTTTACTTAATTCATTTCACAGAGATAATTCAATTTTTATTCTATAAATTGAACTTTCTAAAAATTTAATTAGATTAGATTAGAATCATTTAGTGATCTATTAAAATTATCCTAGAATGTTAAATTTTTTCCAGTCTGTTTTTATTTTCCATGTTGATCGAGGGGGAATTTACTAGTTAAAAACGTGTACACTTGACTACCAGTAATACACCTCATATTACCCTTATTACTAAGTATTACACGTTATTACAGAGTATTACACATTATTACAGAGATATTACAGACTTTTTTGCGTTATTACAGTACCGTAATAACGCATTATTACACGGTATTACACGATATTACACAAGTATTACAGGAAGAGTGTACACTTGACTACCTGAGTAAATTCCCCCTCGATGTTGATATATGTTATAACTTCATATTTCAAAGTGAATTTACAAAGTCTATTTTCGATAATTTATTATATTTTATCTTGATTTTTTTAAATAATTTTTCTTGATTTTCGTAATTTAATCTCGAATTTAATAAATTTGATCTGTTTTTATAGATCATCGAAATTAATGTTATTAAGGGGTATCAATTTTTTTTCTGTCATTATTTGGGATCTAAAATTATTTTGAATTATCAAAATTAAAAAAAAATTTTTTTGATCATTTTAGAAATTTTATTTTTTGAAAATATTAAAATTTTTAAAAATCCATACGATTAATTGTTCAGAATCATGAAAAAAGTTTATAGACAAATCAGCAATAAAAAATAATAAAAATTGCGACAGAAGTTTAAATTTTTATTTTTTGAAAATTTCGTGTTTCATCTAAAAAATAATTAATGAATTAATTTTTTTTCAATTGCCCATAGTATATTACAGTTTTAAGTACTCGATATTGTCAGAAAAAAATCGACCACCTTAAACAGCCTTAATTTCGAAAGGTAGAAATTTCAGCGGTCCCTCCCCTTAAGCTGAAAAAATGTTTCTGGTCAAAAACTCTTATAATTGGGTTATATTTCGATTGTTAAAATGCATTTTTGAAAAAATGGAAATGTTTAAACCTTGAAAATTAACTAATAATAATTATTATAAATTTTATAATTTTATTATTTCATTATTTTAAAAAAACTTTCACTTCCTCTCCCACAGAAAATATTAATACAAATAAAAAAATTCTTTTACAAAAAATTACTATCCAATATACCTACAAATTACCCAAGTTTGAATTCGGTTGAAGAAAATTTTTTTACCTTGGTCATTTCACCTGAAATCCCTCACTTATGCATTTTAACTAAAAATTAGTCCGTATAACCTACTTTTGGAAAATCGAATTTGTCACAAATACACAGCTTTTTTAGTGAGGATGTAAAATTGTTCAAAAAATTAATAAATTATGCAAAATACAATTTTTTGGTTTATTATTTAAAAATTTTTAAACTTACCATTTATCTGGTTTTTAGTGAGATTGATTATTGCGGTAGCTGAGAAATTGTGAGGGAAATTTATTTGATTCGCATATAATAAAGTATTATTGCTTAGAACAAAGATTGTTTATTATTTATTTTTAAATTACGGCATATTAACTTCAAGAAATAAAAATTATTTTTTGCAGGGTTGGCTTTAAGAGTTCGAAGTGCCCGTAAAAGATGTTATGATATCTAGGACAGGCGTTGCAGACGGTCTTCAGAAGTAACCCAATTAAAATGTCAAACGTTCTCAAATTCTATTACGAATACTTATATCAAAGAGAGTTGCAATTTTCAGGTTATTAAAGTATTTACATATTATACCTCGAGTATTTCGTGTGTACTCGAGTAAAACTTGACTAGTTTTATAAATGAGTAAATTTTTAAGCTCTTATAAAAAGCGTACAACATAGTAATGAGTTAAATAAACTTTATGTTTTGTTTTGGCTTACAAGTGTTCAGGAAATAAAAAAACTACAAATAGGTATAAAATGTTGACACGCTTAAAATTGTTTCCTTAATTATGATTTTAAAAATAAAGAAGAAAATTTAATGCAAATTAAAGGCTATTTTATCTATTTCTTATAATAGTTAATCAAAAATTTTATAAAAATTTGTTAAAAACAAAAAATATTTATCATATTGGTATTTAAAAAAATGCACTTTTCTGTTATCCACGACAATATATTGTGTAACGTCCTGCGTTATTTTATTATATTTTTCTTGTTAATTTTTGTTTTCCTCTTAATTTTTATTTGTAAATTTCTTATTGATTCTACAAGGAAAAACATGTGAACTGTGAAATCGATACAAAAGTCTATGAGTGCATCCTTCAGATGTTGACCGCTATATATTTAAGAAGTTATGTTTCAATTTTCAAGTCAATCAGTCAAATTTTTTTTGAGTTATCATGCCCATTGGTGCAAAAAGCATAGTCCCACAAGAATCAACATATTTCCGCAATTTTTAAAAATAATTTTTAATGTTCTTTGATTTTTTGAAAACTTACCCAGTGGGCAAAAAACCATGTTCGTTTTAAAAACGTTTTAGAACGTTTCATGTCTGCCAAATAATGTTCTGGAACATTTAAAGAACATGGATGTTCAAATAATGTTCCAGAACATTATTTGGCAGACATGAAACGTTCTAAAAACATTCTTAAAACGTTTTTAGAACGAACATGGTTTTTTGCCCACTGGGTTAAATACATGTACTTTATGCCATTAGTGCATGAAAAAGTTATTTCTTTAACAGTTTCGTAAAAAAATTCCATTAAAACCCGTCAAAAAATTTTGCCTTCAGGGTGGCGTAACCCCTGAAATACAGACAGATCAGTCCGGATTAGTTCAGAAATTTTACGAAAACATCCATAAATGATCCGTATTAGTCATCAATCAGTCTGAATGAAAAGATAAGTCCGAGATCAGTCCGAAATTGACATGAAATAAATCTGCAATTAGACCGCAACAATTTGATTTTAATTAGATCAAAAAACAATCCAAATGATTGGATCCGACATGATTCCGTAATAATCTGAAATCTTTATATGTCTGGAAAAATTAAAAATTAATATGTACAAAATCAGCATTCGCAGTCTGAACAAAAATTTTTGTCAAAAAGGAGTCCGAATTAGTCGTCAATCTGTGTGTAACGAATCCGGATTCAGTCAGGTCTAAAATCTTAATTGAAAATCTGTTTGCAAAGAATCTAGTATTAGTTCACAACAATTATGATTTTGTATATATAATTTCCGGATTCATTTCGGATTAAGATGTTATATTAGATTAAGACCGGATTGTTGCTGACTAATGCCGGATTTCTTACGTACAAACTCCGGATTATTCTGGACTCATTTTAGATTAAGTTTTCTGATTAACCTAGAATCGAATTGTTACGGACTGGTTTCGTACTATTTTGAACTTATCTCATATTTTTCTTTTTGTCTGTACTAATTTTGGAATATTTCATATTATTTTCGGACTGTTTTCGTACATCTAGATAGATTCAGTCCATTTAAAAATCTGAATCCGAAATGATTTTGTATAATCCGACACTCTGAAGTTTTTTTCAATGTTTGTTTGCATGTTTTTGCCTGAGCCGCAATCAACTTTTGCGTCCATGTTGCGAACGTAACTTTTTGTACTACCTGAACGAAAACTATGTCATTTGAGGGTACTGCCGTTCTAAATAATACAGATAAAAGCACAGGAAATAAATTTATGCGACTTTATATGTTAAGAAAGTAGTTTATTATATTTATTGAAAAATTTTGAATGAAGTAAAGAAGATATGAGCCGAGTCATTTACTTATAAATATTAAAAGTACAATTCGTAACATAGTATATGATCGACTAGTTGTCTATTTCTTGAGAATTAGTAAGATGTGAATTATAATTGACATCTTTATAACTTTTTTAGACACAAACAAACGGAGAAGTACTTTGCGACCGCTTGATTGCAAACAGCGGGCGTAAAAGTACTGTTCCGCCCGCTTGGTTGACCCCGAGTAGGAATTGAGTTACTTTGTGCCCGCACTAAGTGCCTGAAATGACCTACTTTTCGTGAAGGTATGACAAAGAAAGAATTTCCGCCTTGTATTACTTAAATCGTAATAGTATTTTATTTAATCGTAGTATATGTAAAAATAATTTACCTTTCATCCGTCGTTCTATGAAAATAGCCTCTGTGTCTTCTCTTCGCCACATTAATGTAGGTGTAGGAAACCCATCAGCTTTACAAGTGAGAGTGACATTCTGATGCTCTCGGACAGCGATTGTGCTTTCGGTTGAATATGAATCTAATATATTTGGCGGAACTGTTAATACAAAACAAACGAAGAAATTTTTATAAACAGTAATAATAAAATAAAAAAATTAATACAATAGAACCTTGGATATCCGAGCTATTGTGGAATGGACCCACCTCAGATAAAGCGAAAACTTGGATAACAAGGAATATTAATATTTTTAAAGGTATATATTAAGTATTTATTAATTATGCAAACATTAACATGTTCATAATACTTTTTATATTGAATTAAAATATAAAATACAAGAGTTCAAGAAAATAGATAGACATTTTTTAAATATTCTTTGTTAATCATAAAATATCATTTTTAAAAATGAATTTAAATATTTAGAACCATATAAACAATCAATATGAAATGAACATATATGAAAATTGTCAGTAATATGCAAAAATAGAAAATTATATTTTGTAGCTTAAAAACCTAGTAGGTTTATCCCAAATTAACAATCACTTTAATTCAAATGGTTCGCTCTTGGATCTAGTTTTCTGTACACCTGATATTTTTCAGTTAATTTATCACAAGACTCTATTTTACTAATAGATTGTTACCGTACATCTCTTATTGTATATTTTAATTTAGATAAAAAATCGCACATATTAAATATAAAAGATCTGTAAGTCAAAATGATTATTTATCTTTTTCTAAATTGAGATCAGACTGCAAATCATGTCTAATATTTGTTATAAGAATTATATTTCGAATACTGAAAATTCAATAATTGATAATTCAAAATATTTTTGGAAATTTGTTAACTCTACTCGCAAGAATTATCCAATGCCTGATGCAATGTATTTTAATGATGAAATTGGTGAAAGTTCCATTGATATTGCAAACCTATTTGCTAAACATTTTAAATCAGTATACACAATTCCAAATTTTCAAGAATCTGAAACGTACTTCACTTCGAATAATGAGGTGGATCTTAAAAGCATTGAAATAACTAGAAATGATATAGGTATTTGTTGAAATAAAAAATTTGGATGTTAATAAGGGTGCTGGTCCGGATAAAGTTTCAGATTCTCTTCTTCGCTCATGTGGGTACTCTTTTATTGAACCTTCATATGTCTTATTTAATAAATCAGTAAAATGTGGAGTGTTCCACAATGAGTGGAGAAAGGGTATAATAATCCAGTTTATAAAAGCGATAGTAAGAATAACGTCAAAAACTATAGACCTATAACATTACTTAGTGCCATACCAAAGATCTTTGAAAACATAGTATACGGTTCGTTATATAACGCGGTCAGTAATATTCTCATTGAAGAACAGCATGGGTTTGTTCAAGGACGTCTACTATAACTAATCTTGGTATATTCACAAAATTTATAACTTCTAACCTTGAAAAGGGTCAACAGACCGATGAAATTTACGCTGACTTTTCGAAGGCTTTTGATAAGGTCGATCATTGCTTACTCCTAAACAAGCTGAAAGCCATGGGTGTGTCTGACAAATTTATTTCTTTTTTAAATAGTTATCTGTCTAATAGATATCAAATGGTAAGAATTGGTAAAGAACACTCTTAACCGTTTTTAGCCACCTCTGGTGTACTCCAGGGATCACACTTGGGACCACTCTTATTTATTCTTTATATGAATAGCATAAAATTAGTTTTGAAGTTTTTATCAGTTTTATTATATGCTGACGATTTGAAAATCTAGAAATTAATTAATTCAAACAATCCTTGTCTTAATTCATCACAGTTGCAATCAGATTTAGATAGACTTAATGAATGGTGTAAATTAAATCACATGTATACACTGAGAGACCTTTTGCACCGTAACAGACTTTCGACAGACGGCTGCGGAGCATTCTAGCGGTCTGTCGACACGTGAAAGTCTTTAAAAATTATTTAATAGAATTCTCTTTACGTGTGAAGAGGATAAATGGTTAGTAGAATAAAACAAAACAAGAAAACACTTCAATAATTTATAAGTCTATCAATGTTTATTTAGAAAATGTCACTCCACAGTTTATTTTCTTTATTAACAATATAATTATATAATATAAAATTTAATGCGAAAATACCGCTATACGTCGTTTAGATCTAAAATCATTCTGATTTAAATTTGTCAGTTTAGCCACACCTTCCGAGTAGTGGGAAAACCCTTCTACCTTTTAAATTTCCCTTTCTTATTAATCGCGCAGCGACATACTGCCAGCCTTGAATGATTACATTCAAACATAAAATATTAATTATCAATAGGAAGCGGAGCTAGTTTTTTAACAGCGCGCATATATTCTCCCGAGGATGTTTTAATTTTAACCACTCTTACAATATTATCCTCTCCCGGAAATACCTCAATTATTCGACCTAAGACCCAACGCAACGGGGGTAAATTATCATCCCTTACTGTCACTAATCTCCCTACCTTGATATCCTCGCTTTGGCCATTGTACCATTTATTTTTAATATTAATTTCATTTAGATACTCATTGTACCAACGTTTCCATAAATTATTTTTTATTTTCTGTACATGTTGCCACGAGGATAATCGGTTTACATTAATATCAGTATAGTCTACAGTAGGAATACTTTGCAATGATTTTCCGATAAGAAAATGTCCCGGAGTAAGCACCCGAAGATCGTTTGGATCCGTTGACATCGCTTTCGGATAATTACCCATTGTATACTGTATGTCTCGCGGATTCGCTCTGCAACATTTTACACAGGAATGTATAATCTTTTTTACTACTGAACGACCATCGACAATCCAAAAATTTTCGCGAATTGCATATAAGGTGGCATTAATACCAGCGTGTTTCAATTCATTGTGAGTGGCACGTACGAGGAGATTGGTTACTGGGTGATTTTTAGGAATTAGAATCGGATGTTTGATTCCATTTTCGACATCGGCATTTTCAAGTCTTCCTCCTGCTCGTAGAAGTCCCTCTCTGATTATAGGTGTTAATCGAAGAATTTTCGAAACGTTAGGAATTATTTTTTGTTTAGACAAGGCAGCAATTTCTTTGGAAAATTCTTCCTTCTGAATTTGTTGAAAAATCCTATTCAATGAAACTTGCATCTCCTCCGAAGTTAATTCACACGAATTGACTGAGCGTTTTCGAACCTTATCAGCAAATCTGCAACAGTACGCAACAATCCGAGTCAATCGCGTCACCGACGAATATCGATTCCACAGCTCGAATTGATCACTCGAAACAAGTTTCGTATTCAGAATGGACAGTTTTGGTTCCGCAGGTATCTTAAAACTGTCAATTCCTATTGAGTGATCAGGCCAGTCTGATTCATTCAATTTGAGCCACGTAGGTTCATGTTTCCATAATTCATTTACGAGAAAATCCTTTGGTAGCTGTCCTCGAGATATAAAATCTGCAGGATTTTCCTTGGTAGATACATGTCTCCAGTCAGATGGATTGGTAGAATTTTGGATTTCCGTGACTCTATTTGCTTCAAAGGTTTCTAATTTATATGGTGGCGTATTTATCCAGTTCAATGTGATCATGGAATCAGACCAGAAATATATTCTCTAGAAATTTATTTTCAGCGCAATTTTAATTGCTTCATACAATTTAACGAGAAGTTTCGCAGCACATAATTCCAATCTTGGTAAGGAGATGACCTTGACAGGAGCCACCCTTGATTTTGAACATAGTAAAATAGATTGATTGATTGATGATATGCCTTTTGACTTGCGTCAGCAAAACCATGCAGCTGGCACTCCTTTGCCTCTGGAACGGTGTGGAGAGGGGAACTCTGTTTACATGCAGCAAATCGTAGAAAAGCTCGGCTCCAATCAACATGTCGATTCCTGATGGTTTGTCAAATTCGGGATCAGCTAAATTCAATGTTTTAGGAATTTTAAGGATATCTTTATTCAATGGCATGATAGGAACATTTCCGGTTATCTGAGGTAACACAAGGAAATCAAGCTTGGCTGAAAAGGAAGAATTTCTTGATTGGAATGTCGCAACGACCCACTCAGAACTATTTACCTCTTTATTATTAACAACTTCTATCGTAGCGTTAAACTTTGATTTCTTTAATTTAAGACGATTAGCTAATTCTCGAGTTATTATATTCGGTTGTGAACCGCTGTCCAAAAGAACTCTACACATATGTTTTCCCTCACAACTGTCAGAAACATCAACTACAGCTGTTGATAAAATTACTTCGGAAGAGTCTTTTATGTGACAATTCTTTACTTGAACCGAATCATTTTTCTTATCATTTGAATCCAAACTAGATTGTACAATTGAATCAGAATGCATCGCGGTATGATGTCTACGATTACAAATAGAACAATTTCTCGATTTACATTCTCCGATTATATGACCACGCCTTAAACAATTAAAACAAAGCCCCTTTTTCTTTACTATTTCTGTTTTCTGTTCATGAGGTAGTTTTACGAAATCTTCACAACTCTGAATAAAATGATTTTCATTACAATGATAACAGTGTATATTTCCCTGTGTTGTTACTAATGTTCTTCCCAAAATTTTTCTATCATTATTCGCTTGAGATTTAAAGACCTGAGTTACAATTTGTTTACCATGATTATTACTATTATTATTATTTATACCAAGATGTAAACTTTCTAAAATTTGACATTTCTCCCTTAAAAATTCAATAAATGAATCAAAACTAGGCACATTTATACCCTTCACCGAACGTTTCCATTCTCTCCGTGATTCTTTATCTAATTTTGCAGAAATTAAACAAATCAAAGGGACGTCCCACGATTCCATTGGTTGACCGAGTACTTTTAATGCTCTCACATGTTTAAGTGTCGTGTCTAGCAAATCACGCAAGCAAGGAGCTGATTCTTTAATTACTGATTGTAAATCAATCAAGGCTTGCATATGATTAACAACTATTATGCGTTTATTATTATATCTATCCTCCAATAATTTCCAAGCTATACCGTAATTTGCTTCTGACGTTTCTATATTTTCTATTACTCGAGCAGCATTTCCTTTTAAGTACGACCTCAAAAAACGTAATTTTTGTACATTGGGAATAGATTCATCGTTATGAATGATAGCAGTAAACGAATCGCGAAAGCCCAACCACTCTTCGTACCCTCCGGAGAAAATGGGAAGGTCTAGCTTGGGTAGTGGGAAACGTGATGGGATAGTTGACGCCTCATTATCATTTATAGTCGCACGGGAGGTGGCAAGTTCTCGTAAATGCTGTATTTCGGACTCGTGCTGTACACGAATCCTCGTCTCTAATTCAAAAATGCGCAAACGCTGTCGTTCCATCTCCTCCTGATTAACATTGTCATTATTATACATAGTAACTGTTTGATTGGAACACTCATTAATTAATTTCATAGCTAAACTTGTATAAACAAAATAATTATCTTCAAATTCTGAACGTTCTATTTCTCGACTAGGTGTAGGAGCAAGCAACTCTATGGTCTTTTGAGCTTGATCATATTGAGACCACGTTTCTTCGATTTTTCCTAACCGTATTTTTAATGCATTAGGATCAATATTCTCGCGCGGTTCATCTTTCAATTTTTCTAAAAATGTTTTAAATTTTGTCAAACGCGATTTACAATTCGTTCGATCTTATCTCGCATGATCAAGCTGTGTAACCGACATGATAAACACTCACAATACAATCAATTACTATTATTATAATTATAAGACAATTTAACAAAACAATAGGTATAAATACGCTTACTTTACTGACGAATTACAAATTGATGACCTTTGATGAAAGCTGCTATTGTTTGTCAGTTATTGTTGCTGAATTTGAAGATTGTTGATTGCCGTTGGAATCTCGTAATCGTAGTTGAAAATTTTCCAAAGTTGACACCAAAGTAGAATAATTCTCAATCTCAATAATGAGATGGGACCAAAATTAACAAATTTGATGATAAATCAAACTTTTGAAACCTCTGAAGATAAGTGAGACACCAACGACACCATAATTAATGATAAAATTTCAAATATTCGTTATATTTTGAGAATGATATGTACAGCGGCTTGTACAATATTCTAGTTTTTCAGCACCAAACCCTATAATCCACTTCACGATAAACTTGATAATTATCAAACCTTAGCAACACAGTTCAATACACTTAAAATAGTACAAAATATCCAGCTCGAAGGACCATGTCGACACGTGAAAGTCTTTAAAAATTATTTAATAGAATTCTCTTTACGTGTGAAGAGGATAAATGGTTAGTAGAATAAAACAAAACAAGAAAACACTTCAATAATTTATAAGTCTATCAATGTTTATTTAGAAAATGTCACTCCACAGTTTATTTTCTTTATTAACAATATAATTATATAATATAAAATTTAATGCGAAAATACCGCTATACGTCGTTTAGTTCTAAAATCATTCTGATTTAAATTTGTCAGTTTAGCCACACCTTCCGAGTAGTGGGAAAACCCTTCTACCTTTTAAATTTCCCTTTCTTATTAATCGCGCAGCGACACGGTCAGCTATGAAACTACGTTTTTGGTCTGCAGCCCTACAATTTTTGGAGCGTAGCTGTCCAAATAATTGACGGTCGAAAGGTTCATTTTCATTTTTGGGCAGTCACGATACAAAATTTAGAATGCAGCGCACCAAAACCTATAGTGGCGCTGCAGTCACACACGTAGTTCTGATGCGGTGCAAAAGGTCTCTTAGTGTATAAATATTAATAAAAGTTGTGTTATATCTTTTTCCAAGAAAATCACCTATTTAAATTGCTATTCTGTTGGACATGATAAGTTACCTAGAGTAACCCATGCGGGACTTGGGAGTAATTTTATGCAATGGCCTATCTTTCAACGATCACATTGCAGGGATAATTTCTAAAGCACTAAGATCATTGGGATTTGTCATGAGGTGTGCATCAATTTTTCACAATATAAATACAGTTAAAATTTTATATTTTTCTCTTGTTAGACCATATTGGAGTACGCCTCTCTAATTTGGGTACATTTCTATACAATCAATAAAGTTAGAATTGAACGAGTGCAAAACAGATTCTTGCGTTTTGCATCAAGACAACTTCATTTACCTTTTTACAGATACACTTATGACTACAGCAACTTACGAGTTCTTTTGAACATTCCTTTGATGACATCCAGATTTTTGTTTGCTGATTTAATTTTTTTATATAAACTCTTAAACAGTTTAATAAATTGCCCAACATTATTGGCAATGATTAACTTCAATGTTGCAACTAGAGTATCTAGAAATTATTCAGTGTTTTTTGAATCATTTCATAGAACCAATTATGAATATCATTTAATAATTAATAGAATTTGTAGGAAAGCTAATCGACTTTTGAATGAGATTGATTTTTTTGATAACAATGTTACATGATTCACCACATTGCTACGAAGACATGTACTTGATGTTAATTAGTAATACCATCAGTGTAATACAATTCCACGTTGTCTCCTTGAACTGATTCCTTCAAATCGTTGTCGGTTATTTCTTCAATTGAAAGCACTCTATGTATCAGTTTCAATAAAGTGACACTTAGTTCTTCCTTAAGTAATAAGTCTTCTTCATTAGAAAAGTCAATTAATTAGCTACATGACCTTTTTAAAGTTACATCTGTCACTTTCTCCCAAGATTAAGCAGCCTAAAACATAACTTTTTTCCAACTTTTTTTCTTCAAATGATTTACAAAATCTTCACCTTTATCTATTGCTTCAGCTAACGACCTTAAAAGATAAGACCTGTGTTGACGTTTGAATTTTTCCTTCTTTTTTGGACGTTTTGGCATCCGCTTTGTGTATTAATTGATTGTCTTCAACAAGAAATCCAATAGTGGCACGTGCGCGATAATCTCTTCGGCCAAAGACTGATATTCCGGTGTATACGCTGGTTCTACCACAACTTCCCATAAATCTTCTCTTATGAGTAAAAGTTCCACTTTTTTGCTCCATATGGAGTAGCACGACTTGACGACAATTTCTAAAAAAAATTTCAAATTTGTTTTTTGACGATTGAATTTGATTCTCCTTGTATTTAAATGTTTAAAATTTTTCGTGATTCACAATGGAGCTCTCACTAGATAAAGTAAATTCGTACGTAGAGAGAATGCACAACCTGATGTTATTGAAACAGCCGAGAGTCATTTGGAATATGATTCTAAGCATGACAAAAGGGCAAGTTGTAACAATATTGTTACTACCTCAATATTGCATTAGTGGTACTGCACAAGTACTAAGAGAAAGGTTATTTAGAATTCATTTAAGAATAACATTTCCAAATGAATATGGTAGAGATAGTGAGTTAAATAATGATTTGGGAGAACGTTCGGAGTATGACAAGAGGTCGGTATTGAGTGAGAGGGAACGACGTCCATATAGGAAAACTGACAGAGCACGTTCTAGTAAAAATAAAAAGAAAACGAATGCTAGGAGGACACTTTTTGACGAGACAACTAATGACACGGAATCAGATATCAGCAACTTACTATCGACAAGACGTGACTTTCGAGAAGCCGAGAGGCGTTCGAAGGTTATTAAAATCCTTAAAAACTGGGACATTAAATTTTCCGGTAATGATTGCGACGACACAGAAGAATTCCTAGAAAGGATGGAAGATTGTCGACTATGCAAATTGTTCAATGATGAAGAACTTCTTCAAGTAGTTTCTAGTATGTTTCGACAAAACGCGAGTCATTGGTTCCGAACCTTACGCCATGAACTGAGGTCATGGAAACCATTCAAGCGGGCGTTTAAACGCGAATATTTGACAACGATCGACGATGAGGAAGTAGCTGACGAGTTGAAGCGTAAAACTCAGGGAAAGGGTGAGAAGATTTCAGCTTATTTGGCAAGCCTACGATTAATAATGGGACATCTAAAAAGACCATTGTCAACGGAACAGCAAGTTAAAATTGCCTATGAAGGTCTCACCCCAGCTTATCGTCGATAGGTGTATGCGTCGGGAATGGAGTCTCTCTACAAGTTGGAGAAGAATTTGCGCCAGTATGAAAAGGTACTTGAACAACAGAGAAATGGTAAGTAAATTTTCATCACGTTTCCCTGGCTGGATGATTGACTATGATTTCTTGTATTATTATAGAAATAACCCCTAACTTCTTCCAATTGATGGTAACAAAGATAACTGGAAGTTGGTGGTATCTGAGGAGTACTGAGACAGGGTTCTACATGAACTGGTACCTGGTCTGGTACCTGGTAACTGGTCTGGTACCTTAGGATTGATGGGACAGAGAATCGTGGAACGACCTTGGTCAGTCGTGGCGGCTAACACGATAGAATTCCCACCTAGTAAGAGTAGATGTAGAAATCTTGTGGTTTCTCAAGATTTATTCTCGAGATGGGTTGAGTTGAAACTTTTAAAATCAGCTGACTGGAAGTACGAGACTGGGGCATTCAAGGAGTTGATACTTTTCCGATGGGATACACCAAACTTTTTGTTCACTGACAATGTAAAGGAGTTTGACCATAAGTGTCTCAAGGATGCACTTGAGAAATGTGGAGTGATGCATATTACTACTCCTCTCTACCATCCTCAAGCTAATCCGAAGGAAAGGAATAACCAGGCCTTGAAAACTATGATTTCGACGTTTATTGGGAGTGACCATCGTGACTAGTATCTCCATGTTCACGAATTTCAACATGCTATGAACACGGCGACCCAAGCGACAACCAAATCTCAACCCGCATATTTAATTATGGTAGGAATCCCTGGTTAGTTTAAAGTTTGCGACAAGAGGTTGAGGCTAAGGACAAGGTAGTCCGGATAAAACCGGAAGAGTGGGTTGACAGAGTGAAGCGTTTAGACGAGTTGCGTGACTTGGTGAAGAGGTTTATTGACAAGGAGCGTGACAGGCAGTCCAATTATAATAATCGAAACAGTATTGACGTGCTTTTCAAAGTAGGAGATACAGTATTACGCAAGACACACAAACTGTAAAGGAGAACCCGTAATTTTCAGACAAAACTTGCACCAATATACGAGGGACCTTATGAGATTATAGAACAGTTATCACCATCGGTTTTTGTATTACTCTCCAACAACAGTCGTAGCATCCCCAGAGTTCATGTCACAGACCTTAAGAAATACTTACCCCCCTAGAAATTGTTGACTTCCTATTAACGAATTTTATTTTCAGATATTGGAAAGAGCAATTTTGACAAGGGAAAAAGAAGTTGGAAATGAGAAAGGGAGTCTGACTTGAGTGACGGAAGAAAAAAAGTTTTGACATGGAATGAATGGAAAGTTTTTTTTGTTTGTTTTGGATTTTTTGTTTGAGATATTTGGGAGTTTATAAAGATTATTGGTCGAGTGACCAAGAGAAACCTTACTATGATTTTTGTTAAAGCTGCGGGAAAAAAAATAAAGGAAAATTAAAGAAATAATTGTATTGCTATATTGATTAACCCGACGTGGATACTTCATCTATCAATTGTTGACGAATAGCTGTGGATAAGTGAAAAATTTGGTTTTGTGTCGTGTCTCAGAAGGTCGTTTTCCTTTTCGACTGGTTTTGACGGAATCACCTTTCAGAATTATAAAAATTTATTGATGAGAATTTTTGGGAAGTATTTTAGGAAAAAGTTGCTGTCGTTTTCGGTTTGTCAATTCGTTTACAAAAATTGACTGGCATCTAACATAATTCATGTTTGGGTTGTCTTTTTATAACAAATTAAAAGGGGAAATTAAGTTGATTTGATTTATTTAATATTTAACGTTATAATGTTATCCACTAACCTACTACTTGTAAATATCCAACTTGACTTATCATCGGATTTGTGTTAATTTGGCACATGTAGTAACCTCTATCCTGCTGCTCCACACTGCGAATGTTTAAAAGCCACCTTCTGTGATTGTCATTTGTAACACTAAACCTCGGTATTTTTGCTACTACATGTTTATGGATAGTAACAAGCATTTGACGATCTACGTGAATCCATGCAACCTGCAAAAATCTATTTCTTTCAATAATGTAAATGATATTAAAAAATTATTATTATTATTAAAAAATTAATAATTAAAAAGTTAATTAAATATTTTGCTAAAGTATATAATTACACAACGCCACAAAAAAGTAGGGGACGGTCACTGATTACGTATCTAAAGTCAGATTTCTATAATTAAAAATTTCGAATAAATTTTTAAAAAGCTTCTAGATTTTTTTTCAACTAACGTTTTTTAAAACAGTATTAAATTGCCTATCGTTGACCCGCGGGTAAAACTTACACTGAGAAAAAAAATTTAGTGATTGCAACAAAATTGTTTGATTAGACAATTTTGGTTCTTGTAACCAAATTTTGGTTGGCTGAAACAAAGTCGCAGAGTTATCTCAACCTAACATTTGGTTAGGCCAACAAAATTATTTGGTTGAACATTTTTAAATTTCAACCAAAATTTGGTTTCGACAACAAAATAATTTGGTTAACACAACAAAATAGTTTGGTCTAAAAAACCAAATGATTGTTTGTTGTCCTAACCAAAATTTGGTTGCGACAACCAAATAATTTGATTCACTCTCAGCTCATAGCTTAAGAGAACAGTTAGTTTAAATCTCTCACAAGGATTCGTAGTCCAGTGATCAGAGCTCCCGACCTTCAGTTTTAAAACAGAGGTTCGATCCCAGGCGGAGATGAGAGTTTTCAAAGTCCACAAATATTTCAATTGGATAAATATAAATTTAATGTTAAATTGATAATAAATAAATAATGAAATAAATAAAAAAGATAAAAAGAAAAGAAATAAGGTAGAATAAAATTTTTAATTTTAGAAAAAAAAACTGTTTGTTTGATCAACCAAACATTTTTGTTGACCTAACAAAAAAAATTTGGTTGAGCTAACCAAACATTTTTGTTATGCCAACAAAAAACACTCAACCAAATAGTTTAGTTGCTTAAATACCAACAAAATTTTTTTGTTGGTCCAACCAAATTTTGGTTGCTCTGACTAAACATTTTTCTCAGTATAGCCGAGGCTGCCACATAGTTGGCATGGTATTTTTCAGTCTCTCTAAATAACACTTTATAATTAATTTTTAATAATCTCTTGTTTGACGCAGAATTTGATGATTTTCTAAATAAAAAAAGACTTGACAGTTTATCTTTATTTCTTTATATACTATTAATTATTTAAATAACTTCTATTTTAATTATTAATTTAATGTTCGTTCATTCGAAATAGTTTATATTGAACTAATTGAATTTAATCGATAACGATTGGAATGGTTATTTAAAATTATTCTAACTTTATTTCTTCGTAAAATATTTAATTTTTTATTAATTTTAATTAATTAATTAATGTCTCGAAATCAAAAAATCAAAATAATAATAATTAAATCAAAAAAATATTTCTAAAATTTTTTTATTTATTTATTATTTATCTGCAAAAATATTTAAAAAATTTAAATTCAAAATTTGTACACATATTTAGCACTTGTATCACTACAGTTTACTGAACTTTGTGTAAAATCCGTATCATTCATCTTGTCATATGAAATGCCTCAAATATGCTTCTAAAAACCTCAAGTTACAAATTTCATTTAAATTTAGCAATCTTTAAAAAAATTTTATGCGACGTAGAATTTTACAAGTTTTTTGAAGTTAGACAGAAATCCCGACGTGGTGGAGTAAATTTAACCTTAGATTCGTGTTCAGTGCACGAAAATACTTGGGGGGTTGGATAATCTGGTCTGTCGCGTAGGATACTTTTCTGTGGTGCTGTGTTATTTGTCTATTACGTAAAAATTTAATAAGTAAGCATCGACACTGAAAGAATTTTAGTTTAAAAATCAATAAAAAAAATAAATTATTACTGAGTCAATAAAAAAATTTCCTGCTACTTTGTAATCGACATTTATGACAAAGTAAGTAATGAAAAAAAGCTACTAAATTATTAAGCTTTTCATGTAGAGTTATTGACTTTTTTTTGAATATTCTTTAATTAATAATTTAAGGTCTTGTATACCTAAGAATTTTAACGTTGTATCCTAGACTCCGGAAATAATTCCCGACTTTTTTATGAACAATTTTTCATACATCTTAAAAGCCTCATTCTTTTCGGAAAATCGTCGACGTAGTTAATTAACGTACCTTATGTGTTCCTAAATTTTCAATAATACATGGTAGACTGACATCCCTTCCAAGTGGTACGGTTACATTGGGAATTGGCTCAGCAAACATTGGATGTTGTGTAAGAGCTGAAACACAAAAAGATAATATATTTATATTTATAATTAGAATGTTGTTAAGATTGTAAAAAGGGTCATCCAAAAAGTATGTAATACATATTTTTGGACATTCAACTCCATCTCTCTAACATAATTTAATTTAAAAATGTATAATTTTCATCAAGATCGAATTTATTAATTTTTCTCAATATAAATGTATAAATAACCGCTGCCAAGTTGAAGTATGAACTTTTTGTGTTTATGAAAAATTGTCTATTAATTGATTAACCAGCTTGTTCGGACCATAACCCTAAACCTTCTTGATTCAATTGTATAAGGCCTTGCTTTAAATAGTAAATGATAACGTGTATTTTTAGGGTAACTTATTTAGTATTATAATAATTTTAAGAAGGTGTTAAGTTGTATTTGCAGAGATAGTTTTTTAACATCAATAACTTCGTAATATTTCACAATAAAAGGTTCAATAATAGGTCAATTGATTCGTTTTTAAATATTCTCCAAGTTGTTCATAATACTTTTAAAGATACATAAATATTTTTTAATATATAAGGCAAAAAAGGCAGGTTTATCAAAATTTTTCAATTTCAAAATGTTAATAACTCTGGATAAAATAACAGTAGGATATTCGCTAATAGGTCAAAAGATGCGTCCTAAAAACTCTACAAAACTAGAGATAAATATCTATTGACGTCAATAAATTTTTTAAAGTTATGGATCTTTATTAATATTGCTCAAAGTACTCTCATTATTTGTCCGCCAGTGAGATCTACAATTAAAAAAAAATATCCCTAGCTCTTATAGTATTCGAGATATTTAAGAAAATGTAGTGTATATATATACACAAACATACGGAACGACATTTTTTAAAAATGTAATTTTTGGATTTCTGAGGTCGAAAAACGTAAAGATACATCAAAAAATCAAGTTCGAAAAATTTTGGTATTACAATGAAATAAATTGATAAATTGTATTGATTTCTTGATTGACCTGACGAGGATCTTTCATCTATCAATTGTTGACGAGTAGCTGTGGGTAAGTAGAAAATGGCTTTGTGTAGTGTCTCAGAAGTTCATAATATTTGGCTTACATTAGTGGTTTCATCCACAAATTAAACGCGAACTTTTTTTTATAGAAGTTACATATGAATATGAAATCACGTAAAGAAATAGTCAGATTTCCTAAATTTTTCTAAATCTGTTAAAACTCTTTATTAAAATAGTGATGTAATATAATCTATATTCAAATAAGGTAATCATTAGTTTATATTATAACATTAAATTGCATGTTTATGTATGATCCCGTCCTTAAGAGTGTAGTAAAGTGAGTGATTTAGATCAAAATAAATTTTTTAGAAAAAATTCTCTGAAAGTAAACAAGTCGATAGCGATGCGCTTGCGCGTTGCTATGTCTTTGAACTTGTTACACGGGGGATTTCTGGGTCGCTGATTACGAGTCTGATATCAGATTTTCAAAATTCAAAATGGCGGATCTAATATGACGGACATTTTTAAATTCATAGGATTTGCTTAAAACTTAGCAACCTTTCTACATATTAAAATCCCTAAAATAGTGAAAATCGATTTTTCAGTTGTAAACAGTCTTCTTAGTGGACATATATATATATATATATATATGTGTAGCACAATGTATTATGTAACAAGTTGTATTACAAATTAAAGCGACATGAGAGCGATAACAAATGCATCGAACTGTTCAAAAATAAGAAAAAAACAAGAAGCGCGTTTTTTCTGGTCGCAATACATTATTATTGCTTTCTACTCGGGAATGAAAGATCTCCAGTCAATCTACCAACTCTATTACTCGAGAGATTTAACATTTGTTTGAACGACCAACAAATTGTGTGCTATGTGTTTTATTGATTCATGGTTGGGTTTTCCTTCTCTTTCAGGAGGAGAGATTCTCATAGTCTACAAAGAGACAGTTGAGGATCTTGATTTAACGATGGACCAAACCTTATCATGGAGGTAGCATGATTTCGCTTAAAACATTTATTGTTCTACAACGCAGTTAAACCGAAACAAAGAAACCCTTCCAATCTAAATCCGTTTATTATTAGTCAAATCACTTATTCTTCATTTTTTATTGCTGCTGCCATGTGGAGAAAATATGTTTTCATTTTTATAACACAAAAACATGTTTCACTTTACTACACGATTTTGAGTAGTTATCAATCTAGATATATATGAACAGTATACATTAAGTCTAGTATATTTTTTACAGTAGGTAACCATATTTCACGTATTTCTACAAAATTATTTTGTTATTTTATAATATTTTCACACAACAATGAAACTTTCCTGAAACTTAATATGGGTTCTCTACGTTAGGAATATTTAATTGCAATGTTCTGAAAAGTTTGTGTAGTTGCTTAAATGTTCACACCTATAGAAATATTGATGGTGAAACTTGGGACAATAAAACTTTAGAAACCTTCCCTAGAAATATTTAGAAGATTCTAGAAAACTTCGAATTAAAGGTAATTAATTAATTTTCTTAGTAAATTATTAATTTAAAAACAAATATTAGAAGGAGAATCGCATATTCGATTATTATTAGTCATAAATTCTCGGTTTTTTTTTTGTATTATCTAAATTATTGTTTGTAAAAATCATATAACAATTAACTGTTTCACGGAACCGTCAAATAACTGGCCATCAAAATTGTAAATAAAAACATTTTTCTAAAAAAAATTTCTGGCAAATACACTTTGTATCATAACACGTGACGAGCACAAATTCTTTCATCACGGTCATTTCAATGACCGTATCGTCATGGCTGACAAACTGTTCCATATCCGAAGTCATTCAGGGAATGTACTTCCTGGTACATACACCCATATGATACTCTGGGGTCATCATTCACGAATTCGATGTTAGTTTTTCAAAATTCAAAATGGCGGATCCAATATGAAGGAAAATAATTTAAATAATAATAATAATAATAATAATAATTTAAATAATAATTTAAAAATAGCTTAAATTTTCTTGAAACATGTTACTTCTAAGTTTTTGCTTCTAATATGGGAAACGAGTTTCTTAAAAGTTGATTGAATTCAAGAAAATCCAAGCAATTTTTAAATTCCTCGTCTACTATATTCGATTTGCCCTTTTGAATTTTGAAAAAGTAACATCGAATTCGTGATCAGCGACCACAAACTCCTTCTGATGAGTAACATGTTTCATAAAAGTTCATTAAAAATATTGTCAAAATAAACAATTTGTTTATATAATTTGTTTATAACAATTTTGTTAATATATTAACAATTAGGTTTTTCATTTTTTCAATTTCCGACACGGAATTCGTATGATTTTATACACAATAATAGTCTTTTTCTTAAGAATATACTGATAAAATTTAAAAACAATTAATTTGTTTAAACAATTTAAATGTTAATTGTTTATAAAAATGTTATTAATAATATAAAATTGTTTGGTTTCAAATTTTGCAATTATATTCATTAAAAAAAGGGACAATTTTTGGATAATCAGTATATGTTTCATTAATTTATTGCAAATGGTTGTTGTGTTATTAATTTTTCTTTAAAATTTTGTTAATGCAAAGAAAACTAACAAAAATTTAAAATATCAAAAAACTATGGATTAACATTATATTAAATTTTCGCCCAAGATTGGTTCCATTGTAAGGGAACTTAATATGAAATATGGGAAATTAATATGGAAGTTTGCCCAAATCCCGTCGTCCAAAAAATTTTGCAATGTCCAATAAATAAATTGCAAGCGGTATTTTAAGGTAAAACACTATTTTTTAGTCTTCTTTTTGATTTATAAATTTTTTTAAGCACTTTACCGTGAAGGAATATTTTTGATTCCTATATATTTATCGTGTCAATAATAGTCAAGCTTCAAGGTAAAAGTATTTAAGGAATTTTATTTCAATATGGCGACTAAAGTAGATTTTTGTTTGTAAATTCATAGTAGGATGTACGAAATCTTGAAAAAGGATTTTTATGAAACTTACAATATATGGGTATTAAGGTCGTTGATAACAAAACTGAAGTCAAATTTCAAAAATTCAAAATGGCGGATTCAATATGACAGACGACTTTTTCAAAAATTGATTAGATTCACTTCAAACTTGTAACTCGGGGATTTTTTGGGTCGCTGATTATGAATTTCAAACCATATTTTTAAAATTCAAAATGACGGATCCAATATGGCGGACGAATTTTTGAAAAATGACCAATTTGACTTCAAAATTGTTACTCAGGGATTTTTGGGGTCGCTGATTACAAATCTGAGGTCAGACTTTCAAAATTCAAAATCGTGAATCCAATATGGCGGACGAATTTTGTAAATTCTATATTTTCTTTCTTTTCACTGACACACAAGTCAAATACTTTATGTCATCTTGTAGTACGTTACAGTAATATATTGCTATTTTAATAATAAAATGTGAATATGAGAAAAATGGGTAGGTTTTTATTAAAGTATACATCTTAAGCTAACATATGTTATGTTTTGTTATTTTTTTTATCTTTTATTTAAAAGAATTAGAGATTACTTGCTTTCGGAAATATATCCAAATTAAGTTGAGGTTAATTCCTGTCTTACCTAATTAATTCATATTTTCATTAATCAACTATTACTTTGTCTTTGCAAATACTAAATAATACAATTTTATATTAACTTATATTATTATACTAACGTTTTTTTACGTTTCATAAATAGACAATAGTAAGCTCGAAAAAAAAATCAGTGACTACAAGAATCGTTATCCGATTTAAAAAAAAGGGAAAAATATTTCTACGACCTTCATTACAATCAGCTCAGTCATTAATCGTAGGTGCGCAATCTGAGAATCGCGCTATCAATACCTCTCCCAACAGGAACAAATTTTGCCTTCAATAGAAAAGACGATCATTGTAACAGACCGATAACAACTGATGGCTCTTGATGAGCAGAATCCGCTTCCAACACATCGTACAAAACTTCATTCTAAATGAAAACGTCCTTTTTTCTTGCAACTTTTTTCCAAAACTTAAACAATTTAAAGAAAATTTATTGTAATTTAAAGAAATCACTACAAAATTATAAAAAAAATACAAGATGATTTATTTTCTAATTCGTAAAAAAAAACTATTACACTTGTTATTTCATAAGATTACAATTCGTTGGAAATACATTTTCACCTTTAATTTAAGTAATATTGAAACATCCCGTTCAGAAATTAACGCATTTTGCCCTATTTGAAATGAGCCAGTATCTTGACTTTTTTCCAGATTTGAAAAATTTAGATAAACCAAATATTTAAAATTATCGTTTGTAATAATATTATTAACATCTAAAGAGAATCTTTGTACAAAATTTAGTATTGCCAGTTAATTTTATAATAATAAAAATTATATATTATAAAATAATAATTCTATAACATGTACCCCCACAGCACCGAAACTTTCCTAAATATTTCCTAAAGATTTATTTGAAATGTTTGGAACATTTAATTGCAATGTTTAGTGAAAATTGTGTAAAGATTTAAATGTCCCACTTGAATAAATGTTTAGCGCGAAACTTTCCTCAACATTGATATGAAATTTTCACAAAGTTTCACACTAAACATTTATTTAATCGGGACATTTAAATCTTTACACAATTTTCACTAAACATTGCAATTAAATATTCCGAACATTTCAAATAAATCTTTAGGAAATCTTTAGGAAAGTTTCGGTGCTGTGGGGGTACTGCTATTTTTAAATTAATAATATAACGAGATTCATTTCAATATTACATATATTTTCACTGGACTTTAATTTGTGAAATGGCAATATAGCAATTATTTGTATTCACTATTACATTGTTATATATAGTTTTTAGGAAAAAGCTTATCCGTTTGTTTAATAAATTGAAATTGAAATATACTCGTGTTGCTCGTATGACTTATCACATGAATGTATAACTATGTCGGTTCTTTCGTTGATCAAATATTATTTTATTGACTAATTTTATATATTGAGGTGTTATTTATTTAACGAATTTAAAATTGCGTCTCGATCATCGAAAACGTTATCATTGTAAATATAACATTTATAATATAGGTTTTATATAACATATATACCTCATTGAAGAATATAATTGTTTGTTTTGATAAAAATCTTAAATTAATTTTTAATAGAAGTAATTCTAATAGTGTTTTAATAAAATTTAATTTTGATAATAATTTTTGTACATGATTGTCTATTATTGTTTCGCTACAAATCTCTAGTCAAAAACTCCTATTTATTCTAAAATAGACCGCAACAACTTTATTTGAAATATGATGGTCTAACCTATATCGAAAATTATAACTATATTAGTGACATTCCGAAATAACCATTTAATATGTCTTATATATTATTAAAGAAAATGGATCTTCACCCTTTCATTTTTTATGTAATATAATTTTTTTTTATATTAAATTTTGATGAAGCAAGAATGTAAAAATTAACATTTTTGCTGCAAAATATCGAGATCGAACTGCAGTTCGCGTTATGATATGATTTATGTCGTTAATTTTTATTACGTCCCCCACAACACCGAAACTTTCCTACAGATTTCCTAAAGATTTATTTGAAATGTTCGGAATATTTAATTGCAATGTTTATGTGAAAATTGTGTAAAGATTTACTCTCACAGAAAAAAGGTGGGTAAAAAGTTGTAAAGATAGAGGATAAAAGTCGTTAGGATACAGGGTAAATGATAAATTTGTGATGGATAAAAGTATTACTAAAATATTACTAGAAAAATGGATGTCATATTTTAGTAAACTGTCTAATTTTAATAAAAATATTAGTAATTTTACACTTAACTTATTAAATCCACAAATTTTATATAAATAAGTAATTATATGTGAAAATATTTTGCCTATAATTATTGTCTATTAATAAAAATATCTTTGACTAATACAACTGACAGCTGACGACAGTACGTAAATAATCATAACTGGGAAATTACAACTCAACGTCCGTATTGTTGCACGAAAGCAGAGTTGGGTAGTAACTGAATTTTTTGTGCATATTACACTGAAAAACTTTTGGGGCAGCTGCTCTCCCAATCGAAAAATTTCTATATTAGTTTGTTTACTAACTTGAAATCTTTTACTCCTGCAGTAATTCCCACTTAAAATATATATTTTATATCTTTTTTAATAACATGCATACTGGATATTGTTTAATAATGTTAAAATGTAAAATGTGATTAGTAAACAAACTTCTCTAACCTCAATATTTATATTTTATCACGAATTCAGAGAATCTATCAATGCAAATGAATCAAATATATAACAAAATTAATTATCAACACACATTTTAATTTTATTATATGTCAACAAGCGTTTTCCGTGTTTAAACTATGAATAAAATTGATGAAAGTGGAAACAAATTTTCTTCCCCGTAAGAATTTTGTTGTCCCTCCAGGCCTCTGACGTTATATCTTGAACTCGAAATATCTCGATGAACTGACACAGCCTAATTGGGATCAGAAATCACGCGAAACTGACCCACCCCTGAGCCTTCTTGTGACAACCATCTTGGTTTTTTATCTCTTTCTTTTGTATATGTTAGAGAAACACGGAATGAAAACATGGCCACCACAACAAGGCTCTCACCAGATGGCGTATCGCAGTATTTCAGATCCCAATATGCACAAAAAATTCAGTTACTACCCAACTCTGCTTTCGTGCAACAATACAGACGTTGAGTTGTAATTTCCCAGTTCTGATTATTTACGTACTGTCGTCAGCTGTCAGTTGTATTAGTCAAAGATATTTTTATTAATAGACAATAATTATAGGCAAAATATTTTCACATATAATTACTTATTTATATAAAATTTGTGGATTTAATAAGTTAAGTGTAAAATTACTAATATTTTTATTAAAATTAGACAGTTTACTAAAATATGACATCCATTTTTCTAGTAATATTTTAGTAATACTTTTATCCATCACAAATTTATCATTTACCCTGTATCCTAACGACTTTTATCCTCTATCTTTACAACTTTTTACCCACCTTTTTTCTGTGGCTCTAAATTTGAATCAGCGGAAAATCGCTGATTGGACAGCTATAAGTATGCAGCTGATTCAAGCAGCGTATATACATTGATAATTAGCGCATATACACTATTTCATCAGTGTATATACGCTGTTTGAATCAGCTGCATATTTAGAGCTGCAAATTAGCGACGTTTCGCTGATTTAAATATATTTAGCGCGAAACTTTCCTGAATATTTATTTAATCGGTACATTTAAATCTTTACACAATTTTCATTAAACATTGCAATTAAATATTCCGAACATTTCAAATAAATCTTTGGAAAATCTTTAGGGAAAGTTTCGGTGTTGTGGGGGATGTTATAGATAATTAGTTTTATAATTATGAATTAAAGGCGTAAATTATTTTTTTTTTGTTGTATTCTTATTTTTTTGTTTTGAAAAAAATTAATTTGTGACTAATATCGACATTCTTTGTGAGAATTAATTATGGATTTATTTGTTATATTATGATTGTTCTTTTATTTTGATACCGCATGAAACACACTCAACAAAAATCTATTTCCTCTTTTTTTAATTAACATCCGCGAGCTAAACAAATTTAATCTATGTACCGGTTATCAATATCGAGATACATACGTATTTTTGAGTTATTTAAAAATTTTGATTATAAGCTTTCTTTTGAGAAATCCGGCGCCAAAATTTTTGCGATTTTTATTGTAAGATTTAATTATTAATTTTTTTTAGAATTTTGTTTGCCATCACTTTGTCTTCATTACGATATTAAAAGTGGACAATTTTTATTCCTAATTTGACATAGAAATTGCGCAAATAAATTAACTAGCGATTGATACTTTAATTTATTCAAATATTTAATCGATCAGAAAATTTATCAAATCACATAGTATAAATAAATAATAAATAAAAAAGTTAAAACTGGCATATCTCTTTTACGTGCAAATACGAAAAAAACACTAACAGGGCTTTTCTTTAATTTTCAACTTTTTCAATAGAGATAACTTGGAATAAGTTGCTTTTAATAGTAAAAAAAACGAAGTAAGTAACACTCAGAAACTCTTGTAGGTGATATAATGTTGAAATTTTAATGGTACTTACTTACGAAACTAAAAATTAAGCGCAAACATTTACTGTTTACATTTTATTCCAAATGACCCTAATAAAAATTTGGTTTGATTGCTATTCTGTTAAATGGAAATTTGAACAAATTAAAATTCTGACAAAGCAAAATTCGCTTTCGTTAAAAAAATTCTATCTAATGAAAATTCGTCAAAATGGCTTTTCTATTTTATAAAAATTCGAACACATGAAAACTCGATCAAATAAAAATTCTGTCAATTGAATATTCGGTTACGTAAAAATTCTGTAATATGGAAAATCGATTTAATGAATATACTGTCAAATAATAATTCAAGGAAATGAAAAATCTGCTAAAAGAATATTCTATCTAATGAAATTCTATCAAATGGAAATTCTAGCAAATCAATTTTAGAACTGATTTATTCGTCCCTCAATTATCAGATTTTTTTTTAATCTTTTTTTTCTAATATTTAAATAAATTTGTACAAGATTGTAAAATTAACAAAAATTTGCCAAATTAAAAAAATATTGGTTTATTTATTAAAAAATAGGCTCTTATCAATTAACTTACAAAAATGTCAATTTTGAGGAAGTGTATTTTGAAAAATAATTGGGATATAACATTTTTTTTTTGTAAAAGTTTGGATAAAAATGTTTAGAATTTTAAAATCTTATAAGAAAGACAATTGCAAATGTTATTTACCTATTCATAATTTTATTTATATAAATATAGGTATTATTACGCTAGAAATTTTTAATTACTAATTTTTGAGTATAAAAAATAAACTGACATAAGAAAATTTTGAAGCTAATGGTTATTAACATGCAAGTAAAATTAAGCTGCTTATTGTGGGTATATTGAATTACAATAAATTACCTGTTTATTTTTAAATTATAAAAAAAGCTGTTTGAGTAGCTGATAGGAAAATTGGGGTAAAAGCCTTGCGAACATAAACGGGTTAACATATTTTGATTAATTTATCTATTTGGAAGAAATGCTGATAACTTTTCTTTTACAATTATTATTTAAATAAATATTCTAGATCTAAAATGACTCCAAAAAAGTATAAATGTCATTTCTAAACAGATTAATTGATCAAAATATTTTAATGCATCTTTGCTCGCAATATTTTAAACTCACTTTTGCTATAAACATCTCATTTATTAACTTATAAATTAATTTGTTTATTTATTGAATTCTATAGTATATTTGTAAACGTTTTTCTATTTAATGAAAGAAATTCCCTCTTTTTCTAAATATCACAAAGTCAGAATATTTAAAAATTAATTATTTTGTATTCAAAAATGGAACATGTACGTGTACCATTAGTAGAATAAATTTCGTAAATTTTTAATTTCAAAAAGTTTTGTTTAATAAAAGTATAAAACAAGCGAGATTCTTTTTCCGATACAGAGATTATATTTATGATTTTTTAATTTCAAACAATGCCTCTTCAAAAGTTGGTAAAAAGGAAATTTTCTATTTCAAAAGTGAAATTCATTTATTATTTAAAAAAACAAAATTTTAAATGCCATATAAGCAAAAAAGTAAAGCTTAATTCTGTTATAAAGAATAAATTTAGATTTTTATTAATTCTATATATAATTCCTTATCAATTTCTCAGGAAACATTCAAACTGGTTATGTTTAATAATTTGGATGAATTTAAAGGGAAATATGCATTAAATACACTAAAATCTTTTCCGAGGGTTATTAAAAAAATGATGATCAATTTATATGTATATTAAAGAACTGTCAAGCGTAAATAATTTCGCATGAAGACTTTTGGAATTGGCAGTATGACAAGTAATACAGATGAGAGAAGAAATATAATTAATATACAATAAAGACACTTGCTTTATTTTATTTTATTTCTAATTGATGAGTTCAAAATTCGTTTAAATCATAACCTTAGAACTTTTATATAAATTTGAATGATATCTTGAACTGGAACTTGAAGATAGAAATTGGAAGAATTTGAATATCTTGAAAAGAATTTGAATAACTGACTAAGAACTGGATAAAGAATTAGAATTTGAATAACTTTGAATTAGAAGAAAGAATTGGGAATTAGAACTCGAATAAGAACTTGGAATTAGAAGAAAGAACTGGAATTGGAAATGGAATAGAACAAGAACTGAGAATAGACTAACCAGATACCACGGAAACTTGCAGCAAGCTTGCTAGGAGCTTGTCTGAGCTAGCGAAATGTCCCACCCAGGGCAAGCTTGCCGTGAAAGCTTGCTGTAAGCTTTCCAGGAAAGATTGCTGCAAGCATACTAAGAATGATTGCGGCAAGCTTGCCGTGAAAAATTGCTGTAAGCTTGCTACGAAGGGTTACAGGAGAATTTCAACAAGCTTCTGGAAAGGTTGCTGCAATTTTTAAAAAATACATTTTAAATTAAAAAAAAATTTATTTGTTTTCTAAATTTGAAAATATTTGTGACGTTTATTATTATTAATTATGTCCTGTTTATTTTCATTTGGAAACTTAACGAGAAAATTTTCGAAACAAATTTGAGGGACACTAACCAAAGACCCTAACCGAGAACCTACTCGACCAACTATATCAGAGAATAAAAAAATCTTGCTCTTAACCCTCGACTGTTTTTATGAGTTGAAAAACAGTTGAAAAACGGCGGGTTTTTTCAAAATTCTTTTAAATTGTGTTTTCTATTTTATTTGTTAATTAATCAATGTTATTATTGTTATATTTTATGGAATTTATTTAAAATATGAAAATACTTATTGAAAAGATAAGTTCAGTTCTTATAAGAACTGACTTTTTCATTAGAGTCTTTAGTTTTCATATTACTATCCCTTCTTAAATTTTAAGTCGGTACAAATTTTTGGGGATGAATATTTTTGAGAGTGGAAGTAAAGGAGGTTGGAAAATATTAGTGATTAGATCTATTGAAAAGAAAAATAGGAAAAACTTATCAAGTAAAAGATATTATTGGGTCCTTCAAGCCCAGCCCCTGTGAGGGATGACTTTGTGTGGGCGTATCTTGAGATTAGGGTGTCTTGAAAAGTGGGGATTCTAAAATTCAAGGATGACCCAGTACAAGCCAAAATTCACTTTTTGAACGAATTTTAAAATTTACATAATTTCTTTAAATTATTTATATCAATAACAATATTTTTGTTCTAAAGTTATTAAACAAATGAGAATACAAATATTATTTGATATGAATATTATTCATTTTCGGCGTCCTGTAGTGTACGCTTTTTGTAATTTTCTCGAATCAGCATTGGATCATTTTTTTAATTTCCATTCTACTTTAGCTTTGTTACCGGAGAAGTAATTGTGACTTGTTTCAAAATTTTTAATGTAGTACACAATTATTTAGTTTTTTATTATTTTACTTTATCCTCAAATAAGACATTAAGAACTCCTTAATCCCAGTAATATAATTAAATCGTAAAAGAAGTTGGAAATAGGTTAGACTCTTATAATTGGAGAATATCGCTGATTTCAATCACGAACGATCGTTTTTACTAATTAGTATTTATTTTTTTGTAAGATTCAATTACCAAACTCATTGCCAGTCTAGATAGAACATATATCGATCGAGAACTACACAGCAACACTGCGAAAGGAAGAAAAGGCTGCACGTCCTTCTACATCCGATCATGTAGCAAAATTGTGTTTCAACGTACGTGACAATGGTAACGAAGGCAGACTTTGTGTTGCCGAAGGGTTATCGGATAATGATGAACTGGTCAACTAACTTGAAACTAAACCCTTTAAGTCATAGTAATAGTAGTCTCCTTTTTATTGGTTTAGCATACAGACTGGCATATAGATCAGAAGGCATTATAATGCTACTCTTGTATTGAGAGCGTGTATCAAGACCACGCAGAGACTGGTGTATAGAGCGACTAGAGAGAACTACGTGGAAGTAGTGGACGAGAGTATGAGAGGAATGTTTCAGACTCCATTACTCCAATTGGAGTGGGAATACCGGGAGGTCCCTAAACACCCCCTCATATTTCGGACAAACACTCTAGCCCATCGACCGGTCACGTTTGCAAAAGCGAAGGTGTATACTCTCCTATACCTACACTCTATTTCTTCTCTTTCTCCATTTTTTACATCTTTAACTTAAATAAATTAAAATTTTCATTTAAACATTACTATAAGTAGTTGTATTTCATAAAACAACGATAAAAACAATGCAAACTCTCTACAAATGTATAATATTCGTAATTTGCATAACAGAAGTCTGTTTTTAAAGATTAATATTCAAAGTTAAAATTCAGTATTATATTCTTTAATTTATGAAATTTGATTATTGCTCAGGGTATATGGTTATTTTGGTCTTTCATCCTCAACAAACCATTTCATCATACGCCAATGTACATTATTTTTTTCTAATTTTTGTTCCTTTCATATAGATTTTAAAGGGAAGAAGATCTGATATTTACGAAAAACATGTTTTCTATTCTTTAGTACAAATTATTTATTTTTTTCTTTTAGAAACGATATCCTACTTCAAAATCCTGTACAAGATATCTTGTGTTAGAAAATGTATATGTTCAGCAACTGAAGTTGTACCAATTCTGGTGAAGAAAATGTACAATTTCGGCACCAGAATTTGAAACAAGTGTTCTTGTATATTGCGACCTCTGCTTTTCCGATGACTATATATTACGGTTTAAATCTTCAAAAATATTAAATCTAAAATTTTTTCCTTTTTATTTTCTAAAAGCTAATAAAATTCTGAAAGAAATGACAACTTGATATAAGGATAATAAATTAATATTTTTCAACGTTCTTGGTCTTATTGAAATAATATTTTATTATACAATTCAAATTATATAAAACAATTCATGTCCACATTCTGCCCTAGCCCAATCAGCACGAAAACTTGCAGGAAGTTTGTCGTGCAAGATGTAGCAATGTGCAAGCAACAAAATGTCCTCTTGTGGCAAGGTAGTTAAGCAAGCTTGCAGCGAACTTGCAAAAAACTTGCTGCAAGCTTGTAAAATAATAAAAAAAAATTTTTCGAAACAATTTGTTACTAAATAAACATAAACGGCACCCTACTTTGGAGGTTAAAAAATTTATTGCGCAGCCGTTGGAGCATCCGTTTACAACGGCGCATCGTATTAAGTTTTGCAAACTTGCAGCAAGCTTGCCACAAGAGGACATTTTGTTGCTTGCACCAAACTTGCTACATGTTAGCACTGCAATATTGCACATCTTGTACGTCAAGCTTCTTGCAAGTTTGCTGCAAGTTTTCGTGCTGATTAGGAGCATATGCAAACCGTGAAATTTGGCTCAAAAAATTAAAAATATTTATTTGAACTTATTCAAGTAATATTTTTATAATTCAACAAATTACCTTTTTGTGATAATATATCCAATAATATAATATATACTTTTCGTGATATATATATATAATAATAATAATAATAATAATATATACGATTAGGTACATGAGTAAGAAGAAGGTACCCCCACAGCACCGAAACTTTCCTTTCTAAAGGATTTTCTAAAGATTTATTTGAAATGTTCGGAATATTTAATTGCAATGTTTAATGAAAATTATGTGAAAATTATGATTTAAATGTCCCACTTGAATAAATGTTTAGCACAAAACTTTCCCAAACATTTATTCAAGTGGGACATTTAAATCTTTACACAATTTTCACTAAACATTGCAATTAAATATTCCGAAAATTTCAAATAAATTTTTAGGAAATCTTTAGGAAAGTTTCAGTATCGTGGCCCGGGATAAAATGAATAGTATTCGAATAAGTATACACAGTAATCGGAATATTCGAAATTAAGATGACCAGTCAAGGGTTTCTCGATGCAAGAGATCCTATTTTATAAGTTTTTCGGTACCTGTTTTTTTCTTATAGATTTATTTAGATAGAAAATGTGTGAATTTTGAAGATGCAAAGAGACGAAGGAAATGTTTTTAAATGTTTAGTATTTTTTCAAAAATTTTCCTAAGGCAGACCTTTAAGTTTGCTTTCTAGCAAACTTTCAGTTGCTTTCTAGCATTTGCCAGGAACGAAGGGGAACCTACAGTCTGTAGTTAGTGAGTTAAAGTGAAGAATTTATTGAGAATTTATTTATTAATTATTATTTTAATGTAATATTTAAAGTTTTTTATTAAACGAAATAATTTGAAGTGTAAGATAATTCTTTAACTAAAAGAATCCTGCACTAAATGATACAAAATGCATTAATGACAAATTACCCATCGAATGGTACGAAATCATATGCTGAAAAAATTATAAGGAAATCAAGTAAGTTTTTCATACATTTTTTATTTACTTTTAACCAGAAATTTATATTTTATTAAATATCATAATATAATATTAATATTATAAATGTTAACCTTATATTCACTGCCGATTGTAATAGTTTATTTAATAAAATATTGTATAAAAAATTATAACAAAAAAATTTTAAAACAAAAATAATTTAATAACATTGAAATATTTAAATATATCATTAAAGAATACAACTTAAAGTTGACATTTTTTTCAGGTACGGAATTATGAGTTTTGTAAAGGATATACCACATTACTTAATCGCTTCAAATATTTAATTCAGATAGTTATTTTTTTATTTTTATCTATTTATTTATTTAACTTGTATAGTAGTTAATTAAGTATTAAATATTATGTATAATTATGTTATTAAGGAAAAAATTTTGTTTATATTTGTGTTTATATGTATCAAAAAATATTCAATGTATAAATTAATTATCAATTAATATTATTTATTTTTATTCATATTTATTATTAAGAAGAATTTTTGTCTATATAACAATGCGACATCTATTAGACACCATTAGAACTCTATGGTTGGAGTTCATTACAAGATAATTCAGAAAAATTTATATAATATCCCAATGTATACGAATGGTATACTCTCCTCTCTATGTGGTAGATCTTAGTATACTATCTGTTTACTTTAGTAACTTTTCTCAAAGTATTCCACAGTCTACCTTTTGGCACGGAGGAATACTTATTCGAATACTATGTGACTCAAGTTTACTTTTGGAATACCTACATTTTTCTTCCCGGGGGGGGGGGTAATTATTTACAATGAAAACGTAATTTTATTATTTGGTTTCTTATTTTCGCGATTCTTTGTCTCGGAAGAGTTTTGACTTTGTTTATCTGAAAAAAATGTATAAAAATGTTAATTTCAAAAAAAATTATTACCTACTATTTTAACTGATGTTTTAAAACAGCTTGAAAAATTATAATATTTATGTAAAAAAATTTATGAAATTCAGTAAAGTTAAATATATTCGATAAATATTGTAATTAAAATTCAAAATTTACTTTATTTAAATGAATAAAAATTCACAAAATCAAAAAAACGTACCTTTGAGTATTGAAATTTTTCAAGTTATTCCAAAATTCAAACTTCAATCCCTCCTCGAGAAATAACTTTTTCACGCTCTCCTCAGACATAAGGCATAAGGTATATAATAAGGTCCTTATTTTTAAAATTCTTTCTGTTAATAACAAAAATTACGTAATTGTAAAAAGAAATTTATTTTTAATATTTTCTTTTATTCTATATAAAATTTTTGTTCTAATAATCAAATATTTAATTTTTAGGTTAAGTGTGCGAAACTGAATTCGTTATACTAACTTTTGAAGCGTTCTATATATTCCGCCATGTTATTTTCGGAGATGCTTCTCTACTTTTTCATTTAACATTTTTGAATAATAATTAATATTTACTTACTAATATATCACTGCATTTAACTAAACTTTTCCACAGTTAACTGTCCATGCCTTTTGACGCGAAGGAAAACTGGAGTCACGCCACGCAATGCCGGCCGGATACGGTGTTTACACGCACGAAGTTTGTGATTATAAAATTAGAAAATAAATTTCGATGCCAAACGGAAAATCTTATCTATTGTACGATTAATATTGTGTTTATGAGTTAATAAATCTAGGTAAACGGGTACCAAGTTTTTTTTCGGTGTGGTGATGAACACTTGTACGATGTAGTTTAGAATTGACAAACAAAATTTCACAGAAAAATTGAACATTATGTTATACACGAAAAATCTATGCAGCATACTGCAAGCTCGCTGCAAATGTTGATCACCAAGGTTTTTTCATTACGCGAGACCTAAGAGTTCCTTCTGTCAGGAATTAAATTGCTTAAGTCCCGAAAAAAACAAAATTATAAATATCATATTACAATTCTTTACATTTTTGACATTTGTATTATATTAAATTAACAATCATCTCTTTTTGTTTATAATATTCAATGTTTTCTTTATTTCTTATTTACATGCCTGATGGACGGGGGGTGAAGTTCGATAAATTTATTTTTGCGGGATCTTCTTCATTTTTTTAAATCTAAAACCAAATTTTCGCTTATTCTAACTGTTGATTTGGATTTAGTGACTAATTACATTAAAATTGAATATATATATAAAAAATTAAAAATAACGGATCCAATATGGCGGACGAAAATTTAAAAAAGAAATGAAATCGATTGAAACTAGTTACTCGAAGGTTTTCGAGGTCGCTGAATACAAATTAGATTTTAAAAATTCGAAATGACGGATCGAATATAAGTGAAGATTAAATTTTTTCTGATTTTCTTGAATCTTGTTATTTAGGGGTTTCTTTTAGTCGCTTACTCTAAATCTGAATTTTTTTGTATTCCAGATATGGTTTATTGTAAATGTTATCGGAATTTCATCGCAATTCTGTGAGAATACAATCTCAAGTAATATAAGGAAGAAAACGTACCATATGGCATTCTTCGCACTCGAAATTTTTTTTGTGCCGATGATATCTTTAAAATTCAATTTAATTAAAATCATGCTTTAGATATTGGTAAAAAATGGTTGAAAATATTATAAATACTGTTTTTTTTATTACGTCAAATATTTTTGTATGAAAAGTTTATAATTTTATAAAGAAAATATATATCTGTTTGAAAACTTTCCAATCAGTTCATATGCTTGCCTTGTAAGGTGTTCAAACTTGCACGGCAAGCATGTGGTAAATTATTTGTCACAACCTTGCCGCGCAAGTATAATGTTTAATTACGTGAAATTTAATTTCGTTTTTTTGAGATACAATTTATTTTTAAATACATAATAAAGATTATTGCTGATAGGTAAAAAAAGGTTTACTGCGCAGCAGTAAAGGTCCAATAGAATTCGACTGCGCATCGTTTTTAGGTTTTTGAACCTAATGCGTCAATTTCACAGCAAGCCCCGGGATAAAATGCATAGTATTCGAATAAGTATACGCAGTAATCGGAATATTCGAAATAGTATTCCAAACGGTATTGAAAGTATATAGAGTATACCAAATAGTATTCTAACTTGTATACATAATCTCCACTGCAAGAGGTCCTATTTTATGAGTTTTTCGGTACCTGTTTTTTTCTCATAGATTTATTTAGATAGAAAATGTGTGAATTTTGAAGATGCAAAGAGGCGAAGAAAATGTTTTTAAATGTTTAGTATTTTTTCAAAAATTTTCCTAAGGCAGACCTTTAAGTTTGCTTTCTAGCAAACTTTCAGTTGCTTTCAAGCATTTTTCAGGAACGAAGGGGAACCTACAGTCGGTAGTTAGTGAGTTAAAGTGAAGAATTTATTGAGAATTTATTTATTAATTATTATTTTAATGTAATATTTAAAGCTTTTTATTAAACGAAGTGACACAATTCATTAATGACAAATTACCCATCGAATGGTACGAAATCATATGGTGAAAAAATTATAAACAAATCAAGTAAGTTTTTCATATATTTTTTATTTACTTAACCAGAAATTTATATTTTATTAAATATTATATGGTAATATCATATTAATATTATAAATGCTAACCTTGTATTAACTGGCAATTGTAATAGTTTATTTAATTAATTATTGTAAAAAATATTATAACAAAAAAATTTTTTATAAAAAATAATTTAATAACATTAAAATATTTAAATATATCATTGATTAGAATGCAACTTAAAGTTGACATTTTTTTCAGGTATGGAATTATGAGTTTTATAAAGGATATACCATATTCCTTATCGCTTCAAATATTTAATTCAGATAGTTATTTTTCTTTATGTTTATCTATTTATTTATTTAACTTGTATATTAAATAATTAAGTATTACATATTATTTATAATTATGTTATTTAAGAAAAAAATTTTATGTATATTTTGTGTTTATATGTATCAAAAAATATTCAATGAATAAATTAATTATCATTTAATATTATTTATTTTTATTCACATTTATTATTAAGAAGAATTTTTGTCTATATGACAATGCGACATCTATTAGACACCATTAGAACTCTATCTTTGGAGTTCAATACAAGGTAATTTGGAAAAATTCATATAATATCCCAATGTATACGAATGCTATACTCTCCTCTCTATGTGGTAGATCTTAGTATACCATCAATTTACTTTAGTAACTTTTCTGGAAGTATTCCACAGTCTACCTTTTGGGATGGAGGAGTACATATTCGAATACTATGTGACTCAAGTTTACTTTTGGAATACCTACATTTTTCATCATGGGGCTTGCCTTGCAAACTGACAAGTTTGTCAAGTAAGCTTGCAATAACTTGCCACGCAAGCTTGCACCAATAGGACATTTTATTATTTGCCACAAACTTGGAGCAAGCTTGCTGCAAGTATCCTACAAGTTTACGTGCTGATGGGAATAATACATTTAAAATAATGTATTAGATTAAAAAAAATTATTAAAACTCTTTTGTAAATTTGTAAAATTAATAAATTTTTTGGTTTAAAAATGTATTTAATTTACATATTTTTTAACAGCATTTAGGTTATTTCTCAGGATCTATTCGGTTTTTTAATAAAAAGCTAAGAAAATAGGTTGGGTCTCCCTATTAATGGTTTCCTCAAATAATGCAAAATTAAGAGAAGCTCATCAGGTAAATAACTTTTCTAAAAATGTTTGTGATATCCCTATGAATGTTTAGTGAGATGTTCTATACAGGAAAGATCGAAAAATCTTGCAATATCTTAAAATAATGTGTATGCAGTTAATGAAAGACATTTTTATTTTTCTACTTTTTGTCACTTTATGATATGCTTAAAAAAAATAAACATTGGATTTGTACTTATTTAAAAAATTATTAAAAGATGTTGTTTAGAAAATAACAAAAAAAATTCCTATTTCCCATATCATCTAATGATACAAAACAGTCAAATTTCATTTCTCTCGAATACATTTTTTCTATGCTGTGGGAAACATAAAAAAAACTGCAAGTCGATAGTGATGCGATTGCGCGTTGCTATAGCTTGAAACACGTTACTTGAAAAATTTCAAGGTTGCTGATTATGAATGTGACATTAGATTTTCAAAATTGAAAATGGCGGATCCAATATGGCGGTGAATTTTGAAAAATTGATCCAATTCGATTGAAACTTATTACTAGGAAGTTTTTGGGGACGCTGATTACGAATATAATGTCGGCATTAAAAATTTTTTAAAAGCAGACAAAATAAGACGGACTTATTTTATTACAAAATTTCTAATCGTGGGTTTTCAAAGCCATTTTCGATAAATTCGGTCTGAGAATTGGAATTTTAAAAATTAACATTGAAATTGTAATCAACGACTGCCAAAATCAAAGAGTTATTATTTTCAAAGTGCTTCCTATTAACAAAAATGACTGACATAACGGATCAGCTATTTTAATTTTTAAAAACTAATATCGAATTCAAAATGAGCGTTACAAGAAACACTTGAATAGTCATTTTCATTAATTTAGCTTCTTGAAAAATTATATTTTTTTTTACAAAAAAACATCATTCCCAGCTTAAAGGTTATCAGGCATTTTTAAATGTCAAAAAATAAAAGGATTTTGGTAGGATCGTCGTAGCTCAGCACAGAAACGAGCCACAGCAAAACGTAATGTAGCAAAAGTATAGTTAAAGGTTCAACCTTTCCAACGGTACTAACCATTTTTCAATGTCTCTTTAAATAAATTTTTCAGACTCAAAAATCCTTAGGGGATTGGTATTGCCATACTTTATTTCTACATATGAAATTTAAAATAAAATTTGATGAACATAATATTAATGTTTCATTTTTGTGTGTTGTGAATAAAACAGAGAAAATGATCTCTAAATTAATTGGGTAAAGAGGGATTTCTTAAATAAAAACAGTTAAATTTTAATAAAGTTGTTAAAAATATGTTCTTAAAATTAAAAAAAATTTCAATGATTCAGTAAGATGGCTCCACGTTCTATGTTCTATGCTCTTTTTTGTTGCACTTCAAATTGAATTTGATTTAACTCATTTTGTGTTCAAGTTTTTTCTGTATATGACAAAATTTTTCTTATTTATTTAAAATAATGCCATTCTGAAACAAGACTACAGATTTTCTATGGAATTTTTTATTTTGAGATGGGAAAATTATATTTTTCGTTTTTCATTAAGAGAAAACTTTTTCAATTGGTTTAATTTAAAAAGAATGTGTTCTTCCATATAAACTATAGTGAAATCGATATATTAAACCCACATTTTCAAGGGTCAGTTTCATCTCTTTAAATGCCTTGTGGGTTTATAAAAAAAACGTAAACCTCAAATCCTTCTCCCTTACGAATGTTTTATAAGAGGAAAAAGTGTGTAAAAATATTTTAAAAGTTGAATTTCTAAAAACTTGAAGATTTAAATGTTTTTGGTGTTTCTGACTAAAAAGGGATTTCTATTATAGGAAATCTCGGAATTTCAATTTTGAGATGCAATGAAATACAAAAAGTAAAATTTCGCACACATCACAGACCTCATTAAGATGGGAATATATAATTTTTAATCAACGCTGTTTCTATAAATAAATTAGATTTTACGAGAGATTTTCACAGGTGTTCGATAGAGCAACTTGATACGCATATCGAGTTAGGATAGATAATGGCAAGTAATAGGATACTTCAAGTGGCTCAATGGTTTCTCTTATCGAGTGAAGCATTTAAATGCAAAGTATTATTCAAATTGCACCTCGGCGTTACTTCTGACTATCTTTCCTTTTTTTCATATTGTTATTCGCTTTCTCTTTTTAAGCTTGTTTCTTTCTTTATTTTTTCTCTCTCTTTTTCTCTTTCGAATATTCCTACCATCACTATCACCTCTATAACAAAAGCTTCATTTCCTGATATTCAAATGAGTTCAAACACATGTTGTCTTCTTTGCTATAAAATAAGAAGTAATGTCATCATAAGATGACTTTCAAGAATGTGAAATAACAGTGTTAAAACAATGAAAGAGTTTCGAAATTATAGACAGAATATTTTTCAATATATTTTATTAAATTAGGTTCGACACATGTACCATTACATAGAGCAATGTTGATATTCCTGAGCATTTTAAGATTGTAATAATCTAATAAAATCATAAATTTCCAAATTAAGGAAAAATCCACAATAATCAATATGTTCCTTTCTTGCAATTTTGGACAGTTCAGACTAAAAAATTTGACGATTTAGATCAAAAAAATAAAAACGTCGAATCTCTTCCGATTTCTGCTGGAACTATTGGCTAATTCATTGAACCGCTGAACATTTATGAATTCAGATAAAGGACTTTTTTAAGGAAATTTTGCAACCTAATAATTTTCTACGATTACGATGTATAAACTTAAATTTAGGAAATAATATCTTTAAAATTCTGTTTTTAATTCATAACCAGTTTTTCTCGACAAAATTTAAGAATCTATTTGGACACGCTTCATGGAAAAGTGGATATATTGCAGAAAAAGCAGAGGAATGTGAAACCCTTGCTAATTTCTGCATGACAAATTGCGAAAGCAGCTGTGAATTTTAGTAATTAGATGTACTTGGTGGGAAATATCAATATGCATTAAGGTAGACCAACAATTTTTTTTAGTGAAAATAATAAGAAACACTTTTCTTTGAAATCAATAGATTTTACACTATTGAGTTTTACAGATAGAATTGGAAAAAATCCTAACTTTCAAATAAAAATTGAATGATAGAAAAAAAGTTTCCAATTGGTTGAAAAGTGAAAAATAAGACTTAATTTTCATAAAAGGGGGGGGGCGGGGTTAAACATTTTTAAAAAAAATTTGTTGACAATAAAAAGAAAATGAAAACGTTATTACCACTAGGAGGTTAAGGTTTATCAAAAATGTTATTTTTTTAAATTTTTTATCAAAATACCATCAACTGGTAATAAAATTTAATCAAAAATGTTAATTTTACAATGAATTCAGTCATTTGCAATAGAAAATGCGCTTAGCATTTACTTTATCTTTGAAATTTTGACTTTGAAACGACGCCATTTTGTTTTTTTAGATTTTTTTAATTCCATGATATTAGTTCACTGGGTAATCATGTATACTTTTGTAGCTTTAATCATGTATTTTTAGGAATAAAAAAGTTTTTAAATTTATATTAAAATGGCTGTGAAAAAAAATTGTAAAGAGGAGCCTATTTTTCGTCTTCGCAAACGGAAGTACGCCTTAATAATAATTTTTTATGTTTAACATTTTTTAATAGATCGAATAATAGACCTAACAAAGGATATCTCTAAGATATCCTCAGGGACATCTACGAATATCTCTGAGACATTATATGGATGTCCTAATTTCCGGACATACCTAGAACGTACGTAACGTATTCTAAATATTCGGGTACTGTTATGGTATATAATGATCACTATTTTTATACCAAAGGATCCGCTCGCCGGGTGTGGGTAGAGTCCTTGCTCTTCACTTAATTCTTATATGTGGCGTGAAGTACCATCTATGTTTCAATTAATTTCAGAACTAATTCTTACTATGATGTAGAGGAGAGGTGTAGTCATTAACGAGTCTTTATTTAAACTTTCGAAAGAAAAATATATAGTTTAAATAAAAAAATAATAGAAGATAAAAAATAAGGTATAAACAAATTAAAATTTAATGAACAAAAGAATCTATACAGTGCAAAAATATAAAACAATAAAAAATAAGAAACTGAATTTAGCTAACGTCGCGCTTAACCGCTGATGTTCCGTTGGTCGATCGCACTACCACCTTCACTAATGTCCTGCACATTTCCCTGTCTATCAAATATCGCGATCGCGTTTACCCGGAGGTCTTCTCAATAAATTATGTTAGATGTGAATGTAAGCTATATCACGGCAAAGAAAAACTAGGGCGTGCACTCAGAGGTAATTGATTCCAGGAAAGACTAGAAGTGAGTCAATTGGGTTGAAGGATCAGGTATGCACCAGATACTCTTGCCTATCGTGCACTAGGAACTGTCGCACGCGATAACGCGTAACAAACTTATTTTATTTCACTTGCATCATTGAGTTGGAGGTTGAAGGTCAAGCGAGGAAACTTGGGTCCGTTGAACGAGAATGTTGGGTAGATGCGGCTACTCTCCCTACCATCCTTGGGACGACCAATCACTGAAAAATGACTCTCCCCACTTGAACGAAAAAGTCGGATGGAAGGGGTCACCGGTCGGGACGAGCCATTAAAAGACACGAGCTTTCGCCGCCGAGTTCAGTTTAAGTGTCACGGCGACGCGAAGTATTTGTATTACATAGTACGAAATTACAATTTGAGTTCTTAAACATATTTCTTCATACTATTCTTTTTTTTACACCAGTGTTCCTGAGCTGTCTTCCATTCGGAGACGCTAATTCCACTCTGAGCCGAAAGGGCTCTGTTGCCCTTTCGGCGGCGAGATCAAACTCTTTTCCCTTTCTTTCCATTAAAACATCGCATCATGGCGGACTAACGAGAGAAGTCCTATGAGAGAACCAGAACCACTAGGAATAGCCGGCCAAATCCCCGGAAACGCCTGGCCAACAAAAGACGGTTGGCATGTTATCTTCGAAATATTGTGCCTGCCGGGATCCATATTGCGATTCCTCCGCCATATCGCTAGATAAAACACCTACGGAAGGAAGCTCAAAAAACTAGAGTTAGAGAAGGAGAACTGCTCCTTCTGGAAACCAACAAAGCCGGCGACGGCAGACAAACTTCCCCCTACACCAGAGTCGACGAGGAAGAGGACGTTCTTCTTCTGCATAGTTCCCCTATTCAAGAAGAGAACCCAAAACCTAACATACGCTCTGTCGAAATTGTGCCTGTTAAAGGAAAGCTGGCGTTTTAGAGAGAAAAAAGTCCACGCATCAAACGGCTCTTTTTAAGGCCACTTTTTTCTCAAAACGTAATAGGAATTGTGTATAAATATATTAACCCCAATTCATAAAATTTGACAGCATAGCCACCCTTTTCTTTAAAGCTGCGTCAAAACTTCTTCTAGGAAATATCTTAAATCAGAGGACACCCTGAGTCAAAGGTACGTCCCAGAGCTTCGCATCCAGGTGAAAAAGATACTTCTATACTCACCTGGCTTGGTGAACGTGAAAAGAAGTACTCGTCTCTACATCCTCTCGCAATGACTCCTACTGAGAAGTCGCGAAAATGACGTTCTAGGTACTAGAATAATACTAATAATCTTTCGCAGAAATTATTACAGAGAGTTCGTGAAGACGAGGAACAAGGAAGTCAAGGATGTTTTCTTGAAGCGTTAGCTCTCACAGTCAAGATTACCTTCTTTTGTTCTACCTGTATTTAATGAAAAGCTCTTCAACTGAATACAGGGAGTCAGAACTGAGATCGCTTCCAGGTAGCCAGAATAGCTCCTCTAGGCGAGTCGGAAGGCAACTGATGAAAATTGACTTGAGGATAGTCAATATGATGGAGAAGAGGAAGACATCAATAAGAATGTCAATTTAAATTATGATATTAATAATCAGAATAAGAAGGCAATAGGTAAATTTAAACTACAATTAAAATCAGTAACTTCATTATCAGAAGGTGACAGAAACTTTATCGTGCTAAATCTACAAACCTTATTCAAATATATGTACGTGAAACGCAACTAGAAGCAGATACATTCCTGGCAGCTCTAACTAGTATTTACTTATCACTTATTATGAATAAAGAAGAAAAAGCAATTTTGTCAGAATGTATTCATTATTTAATCTGAAGTCGAAATCGAGAGAATGATATAGTTCTGTTAATTTTTGTAAGGATCGGATAATTAAGAATAAGAAAGATAAAATGAAATACATCCCGATGACATGTGTTATAAAAAAATAGGTGAGAAATGAATCTATCTTTTCCTCAATTTTTTTATAATTATGTAGTCGAAGTGAATATTTATTCATTCTAACGAAGATGGATCTTCTTTTATAAATCACGATTATTTTAAAAATAAATAATATGCTTTTTGTATTTTTCTTTACCGGATTGTACTAATTGATTGGATACACTAATATATATCTCTAGGAAGTCCGCAGAATATTCTAAATATTCTAATGTTATGAATGATAAATGATCTATATAAGTACCTATATTTAATTTAGTTTATAATCCGTATATATTTTAAAGGATTAATTTACTTCAAACAATTGTAATGAATTCTGTGACAAGTTTTCATCTCGGCTAAGTGCTGTCTCATTTTTTAAAATATTCTCTTCCATAGCCGACATAAGATTTTCCCTAGGAGACCTCTTCTTTGACTTTTTATGGGTTAGGCTCCAATGCTTTTAGTTCTTTCTCTTTTCTCTTGTCATCGCAACCGTAGACGTTCTATTACATTCGGCTCATGTGTTGATTCCTCACGAGACGTTCGGGTGTTGGCTCATCACGAAAAGACGATGTTCCGGACTTTGTATCATTATAAGATGTCCAGAGTGCATCATTTGAAGCTGCATGCGTTTTTTTCGAATCTAGGTTAGGTTGCATATATCCTTTACAATTTTTCGCGATTTTTCGAGATGATACATACATTGTATCTAGATTATAGATGCTTCAGATACCCCTGGAGGAAGAGTGCATGTAGCAGTGCTGATAAGTATAAGCAATTGCTGCTACGTGGCAAATATAACTTAACAAAATTTAATTAAATTTGTAGGAAATAAAATTCACTATCTCATTTTAAGGTCACTTTGTTAGAAAATTGATGTACAAGTAGGTGTACTAAAATAGTTATTTATGATACAAGTGCGTAAAGTGAGTGATTATACGAGTGTGACGTTTGCAGCACGAGTATAATCAGTTTTACGCACGTGTATCATACAACATTTTTTGCAACACCCACCTCTAAAGTTAAGTACCTATTATGAAGAATTCCAACTCTCTATTAGAATAATTTCGATTGTATAGAATTAAAAAAATCAATCGAAGATCAGGAAAAATATCATTAAGCAGGAGTGTATAAATTTAATAGTAAAGTTCGTTTTTTAATTTTGTTGTTTTGTATGGTCTAAAACAATCCTTATATTATGTGAGAGAAATTTCAGTGCGTAAAGTAAATTTCAGTGTGTAAAGTAATATTTCAGTGCGTAAAGTGAATCACTTTACACACCGTCTGAAAAAGAGCTTCTTTACACACAATTTTCGGTGTGTAAAATTTAACTTTAGAGGTTAGTGTTGCAAAAAATAAATTTAGATTCTTCTTAATGACGATCAATTTGTTAAAGTTATATTTAGCACATAACAATTGCACTTAGCAACACTGGCAATCCTCGAATTCTATAAAATTAATCTGTAAACTATGTCGAAATCCGTAATATACTTAATAAATATATAACGATAAATATAAATATACTATTATTTATTAACTTCGTGAAAACATCACACTGTAAATCGGCATTTTGTCGCGAACGAATGACTTAAAAATAATAAATTATAATAAATTTTGAAAATAAATGACACAAGGGTGGAAATACAGCCATAATGGCTGTAAAATGTTAACAATTATAACCCACATAGCACGACTTCTTGCTGTGAGGTTACTGTAAGGAGTAAAGTAAAGTAAAGTAGGTAAGGTAAGCTAAGTGCTGAGTTTACGTGGTAAGATTGTGGTAAACTTACACGGTAAGGTTGTTGTAAGCTTCCCGTAAGGTTACTGTGAATATAAAATAATATGAAAATATATTAAAAATAATTATATTATAATATATATTATATTATAATTTTATTTTATAAAAAAATATATATTTGATAAAGTTTTTCTTGAACCACAATAGGGTTTTTCAAATAAAATTTACTGCGCAGCCGTATGTGCCATAGAAAACTACTGCGCATAAATATTAATAAAATTTATTTATTAATAACATTCTATGTTTACAGTAACCTTACAGCAACCTTACGGGAAGCTTACAACAACCTTACCACCACCTTACTGTGTCCGCTTACTTTAGCTTTACTGTGTAAGCTTACCTTTGCTTTACTATGTAAGCTTACTTTAGCTTTACTGTGTAAGCTTACCTTTGCTTTACTATGTAAGCTTACTGTAATGGCGGAGGTTTTAAGATGACCTTAAGTTTACTGTAGGCTTACACGGTAACCTTACAAACCCTACAGGTATCCTTACAGTAACCTCACAACAAGAAGTCGTGCTATGTGGGAAAAATTGTTTTCTTATGATACTCACTTCATTTTTTTTTAATAATCAAATTCACACATTAAAAAACCAACTTGCCAAAGTCGTCAAATTAATAGTCGACCTGTAATAAATAAATTCAGTTTTGAATTTGTCCCCTCGTTCTGTTATAAAATCTCTCGCGAGGCATTAAGGATTCTCGACAGATTATACAGAGTCCAGGACATCACTATCCATCATTGAAATTAGATGTCATCAAGGGAAGAGTTTTCTGGTGTATATATTTAGATGAGAGTCCCGAAGATTCAAGAACACAAGGAAGATGAAATTGCTGTTTTGTTGACGATCTTTCAAAATATTATTAGCAGCCAATTTCCCATGGACTTTTTGCATCAATCAATTTAACATCGGATAGTGCAAATATCTGCGTTACCGATGACTGCGTATAGATTATTATCAGTTGCGAATATTATATTATTGAATATTAGTTGATCTCAATGACACCGAGAAGAGAGGCCGCTGTTTAGCGACGCTTTCGAGTTTGACTCGTCAGCCATTTTACTCTCATTCTCATCCTGGTGTCCGTAGAGTGTGGATAGTTGGTGTTTTAATCTATTTATTTGTGAAATCAAACTTTTAAATGTAATAAATCTTGAATTGTGAGACGAGGCGTCATCGTCGTCCTCGTGAAATGGGCGGTGAGTCCCCAGTTATATTTTATGATTCGCTTTCCTTCTTAATCAATCTCATTATAGTATTTAAAAATAATAAGAGTAATTATTAAAATCAAATTGAAACTCGTTAGTCGGCCGTCTGTTCCTTTCTTAAATATCAAACTTGAAGTGATTATTAATGAATAATGTAACTGTTATAAATTTTGTTTTATTAATGGTGTTTTTCCTTATCCCCCCTCTCCGCGGTCTATTGTTGCTGTAAAGTAATAATGGAATTCCTGAGTTGGTTTTAGTTTTTCATAATTAGAATTATAAAATTTACTTGTCGGATTATTTAACTATTTTCTTAGGTTTATTTATTTTCCATAAAATAATTTGGCGTCTTCACGGAGAAAAAAAAGGGGAACCGCTTAACCCGCCGGTAAAGCAGTTCTCTTAAATGAAAGTCAGCTGTTTGACCGCTGGGAAAGTGAGCCGTTCGCTTCTCGAAGGGTGAACTAGTGCGCTTTTTGAGGAAAGCGGGTTAGCTTTCCTGAAGGTGAAACGACAGAAGGTGAACTTACTCCTCAAAAGATAAACGGTTCTCCTTTTGCCGCGAAACTGCTGCTCCCTGGCGAGTGAGAACAGCTCACAACTGCCAAATCAAGTGGTTCTCCTTTTTTTTCTCCGTGTTGGCAAAATTAATAATTAAAAAGTGTAGATAACATGGATTGTCTTAAAAATATAATAATAAATAATTTTAATTCAAAATAAATTAAAAAATTGAAACGTTCACAAAAATATCATACAATTTACAACCATTTCTATCCAAACTAATGTCGTTTTTGAATGTTCATGTTTTAATTCCTCTGGATGGAATTCATCTGCATACAATTATATTCTTTTCAATTTTTGTCAAAAATTGTACACATTTTAATTCTGATAAGGTAGTTAAAATTGAAATCAGTTTAATTCTGTTTAGTGTCATGAATGTTTGAGTCTAATTTAATTCCCTTTACAACGTAACTATTGCTAACACTTTAATTTATACTAATAAGAGGATATTAAATTGCATTAAAATGACTACTTAAATTAAAAATTCATATTAATTTTAATCCAAATTAATGTCATTTATAAAATATTTATCAAATCATTTTAATACGTTTTAATTAACCTATTCTTGTTTAATTTTATAAATTTTTGGCCGGCAAATTCTATCCGATATTTTGAATTTCGTAAAGCGGATATCGGATTCGTAATCAGAAACCCTCAAAATCCATAATTACAGGGTTTGACGAAAATCGAATTCCTTTAAAAAAGTTAGGCCTTAAAGGGCCTTTTTGTGAAATATTACAAAATTCGGCCAATAATATTGAAATTCCTTAATAATCAGAAATATTTTATAGTAATCGTAGAGTTTGATTATATGCTTTTTTTGTTAAGTTAAAGATTCTATTTAATCATTCAATGATCATTTAGTTAAAATTTGAATAATAAAATGTTATTGTATCATAATGAAAGTTTTGTTTTCTCAAGAACTTACTGATATACCAAAAATGAATTCCACCAACCCTTCTCTCATGCAGTCTCACTTGCCAATATTTAGTAGTTTTGGGAAATTCTCTCTCTATCTCTCACTTAGTTACGTTGGTGGTTACTACGGTTCTTCTGCACCTGGCGCCCAACGAGATTCAGTTTTGTGATTTTTATTTTATTTAGTAATTAGTCGGTCAGTTTGTTAAGTCGGTTAGTTAGTTAAGTTGGTTTGTTTGGTCAGTTCAGCAATTTAGTAGATTTCAGCAAAGTAAAAGTAATTGTTAAACAGATTTAGGTAAGACAGTGATTTTCCCCGTTATTCTGAAATTCTTTTCAGATTGAAAGTAAAACTAAGAGCAGAATAGGGTAAGAGGTACTGTAACTGAAACCCTGAGCATACTTTCTTTCATAAATTGATATGATGGATTCATATTTTGATTCCATAAACTTAAAAACCGCTGCCAAGTTGAAGTATGTATTTTTGTGTTCATTCCATGAACACTTTGCTTCCTCATGGAGATATTTTGCGATCAGTTTACGATTTTTTATTTATATTTATTTATATAATAATAAGTGAAAATCTCTACAAAATGAAACTAAAAAAACTGTAGGTGTCATAACATTTTTTTAAAGTTATGAGCAAAAAACGATTTTTTATGATTTTTAAAATGTCAATAACTTTGGATAAAATAATCGTAAACTGTTCGTTAATAGGTCAAAAGATGCGTCTTAAAAATCTCTACAAAATGAGACTAAGAAAACTGTAGGTGTCATAACATTTTTTTAAAGTTATAAGCAAAAAACGATTTTTTATGATTTTTAAAATGTCAATAACGTTGGATAAAATGATAGCAGATTGTTCGTCAATAGCTCAAAAAATGCGTCTTAAAAAACTCTACAAAATTAAGTAAAAACATCCCAACTTTCAAAACATGTGTTTCAAGTTACGGGCAAAAAACGATTTTTCAAAAATTTTAAAAGTAAAAAAAAATATAGTTAATATGTATTAATTTGTCCCAAAGTTTTCTCATTTTATGTCCCCAAGTGAGATCTACAATTTAAAAAAAAATTCAGCCCTAAAGCTCTTATAGAATTTGAGATATTTATGAAAATGTAATGTATATACACACACACACACACATACGGAATGATATTTTCTAAAAATGTCATTTTTGGATTCCTGAGGTCAAAAAACATAAAGATATGTCAAAAAAATGAGTTCGAAAAATTTCGCGAAAACAATACTTCCTCCATGAGGAAGCAATATAATTGTGTTTTTACATAATCATAAAATAAATATGTTTTCATCCATCCAATCACATTCAAGCTTTAATCCCAATCGCTTGACAAACCTCTTGCGATTTTCGAAGTTCTTCTTTTATTTAGAGAAACGATCATAGAAGGAGTGAAACTGTCATAAGCACCATATGTAAACATAATAGAAGTATTACCTCTTAAAATAAGGGTATATTAAGAAAAACTTACTTTTAGTTTACTGATGATCTTCTCGTTTTCAGAAAAAATGTCTGGTAAAACAAAACAAACCTAAGGTTTTTTTAGAGAGATAAATTTTGTTAAATATATAAAATAATTAAGCATTAAAATATTCTCGAAAGAGTATAAACTATATTGTATATTATTGAGAAGAGAAATATAGTTTATATTGTAAATATGTTAATAATTATTAAATTTACAACATCATTCGTAAAAATGAATTGAGCATGAAATTTTTAAAAATTAAAAAAAATTGGTGTGAATATTAGTCACTGTAGTGTATTATCACTTTTGCCATTTTATAGCCAAATCTCATTCGAAGAAAAATGGCAAGTTATAAGTTTATATAAAATCCACGACATACATATAAAATTTTTCAACTTTTCTTTAAAAAAATCAATCCGATGCCGTTCCTTTTAAAGAGAATACGTTTAATATTACATAATTCAACTTGCATAAAAAATATAATCATATTCGTGTGAATAAAATTTTATAATTCATAATATCAAGTTTTATATATTTTACAAGACGCTTTTTACATAAAAATATCAAAATAATATTCCTTCCAATTTTTTTGTAAGAATTTTGAGTAATTACAATTTAAAAAAATATTACACATTAACGCTTACAAGTAATTCTCATTCTGTATTAATTACAGAAATTACAGAATTACAATTAAAAAAAATATTACACATTAACGCTTATAAGTAATTCTCATTCTGTACAAAATTGCATTTAAAACACTAATCTAAAAACATTAAAAAAAGGTTTATTATTTTAAAAGTAGTTGTAATTTTCATGAAACATTGAAAATAAATTGAATTTATTTTTTTAAGAATTTCATATAAACAAAAAAAAGCTGTCATATTTATATTAAATTCATAAGAGAAATATAGTAACACATTTCTATCTGTTTTTAGTTAATAATTATTTTATACGTTTTCGCTTTCATCAATAACATACATTCAATTTTTTTTCATATGTAACGTATTTTATAATTGCCACCACGAATAGTGTGTTTTCATTTAGGAATTATCGATTTATTTAGACTGAAGTGTCTAGAATTCATATTAATTAACAAAATTTGCCTGGATATATTTACGGTCAATGGTTATAGGTCGATGCAGAGTACATGAGTGACAAACAAAAAGTAAATCTAGAGAGATGTATTTTTTTTTTTTGCAATTATTTAAGTTTAGAATAATCAATGAAAAACATAAGCAATATTATTATCTAACTAAAAATTTATGTTATAAAATGAATTTATTACTTGGAAAAATAATAATATTAAAAATGTGCTGAAAAATATCAATATACATCCTAATTAAGAAAAAAACGCACTTTAATTTTTTAACGTTTCGAGAGCTCAGCTATTCTCATGAATTTTATAAAAGGTTTTATTAGCATTTTTAGAATAATATATTAAAATGAGTAAAAAATAATTACTTAAAAGAAGATATGAACAATTACTATGAGAAAAAAAATTTGATGAATTTATCACTATAATTATAAGAGGAAATATATCAATCTTTCCATTTCATTTGTTGAACATAAAAATTTTACAAACGTTTTTTTATAAAAGTCTAGAAAAAACAGTAATATTAAATGAACTGTTAATATTTTTCATAACTTATAAGATCCTAAACTATATTTTAAAAAAAAATTTTAAACTTCTACAGTAATTTTTAACAATACATAACATTTTTATGTAATATTTTATTAAATAAAAGTTTTTCAGTGAAAATTATACCCTGTTTGTTGAAACCTCGTTACCAGGGGGTTTTGTGGTCGCTGAATACGAATTTGATGCCAGTTTTCAAAAATTCAAAATGACGGATCTAATATGGCAGACATGAAAATAAAAAATGGACTGAATTCGCATAAAACTCGTTACTCGGGGGTTTTTGGGGTCGCTGAATACGAATTTGACGTAAATTTTTAAAAATTCAAAATGGTGTATCCAATATGGCGAATATAAAAATTGAAAATCGACCGAATTCGCTGAAATTTCGTTACACGGGTGTATTCGGAGTCGCTGAGTACGAAAATGAAAGTACACTGAAAAAAATTTCTTGTAGCGAAAACACTACAAATTTCAGAAAAGACAATTCTATAGATTGTCATGTAGACTGTAAGAAAATTGTGTTTTAAACACACAAATTGGGAACAGCACAACCTGATTTGCATTAGTACAGAAACATAGCGCATGCGCAATGAATTGTAGTGTGACACACTCTATGAAATTTGTTTGTTTCCCAAACCTCAGAGTTTTGTGAATACTTCAACCGGATTTTATAGATGGCGCTAGAGATCCTGTTAATAACACTAGACATTTTTTTTCGTGTATATTTAAAGCATTCAGATCGGTGAAATGAAAATAAAAGACGATTACATTTCTCATGTACGTGACAATACTTAGTACTTAGCCTTTACTCATCAGTATTTTTATTAATAAAAATGGTAACTTTCATCTTTTTGTTACTGAATCTAATGTACCTTTTTTTACTCGCATATAGATTAGTTTCTTCAAGTAGAATGTCAATTATTTCGGGTGTAAACTGAATATGAAACATTTTGTTCCAGAATCTACAGTAAAAAAAACACCACCTCTAAGCTTATTTCTAATCTATAAAATGATATATTTTTTCAAATAATCACTCAAAGTTTCATTATTACTCGAGTCACGCTAAGGAAAGAGTTAATGTGACGATCGTCATTTGTTTCAATGAATCCGATTCTTACATGTTGAGGGAATATCATTACAGTTTCCATTACTGTCCATTACTACCTCGACTAGGAGTAACGAATATTATTCGAATTCAGTCGATTTTCAATTATCATGTCCGCCATATTGGATCCGCCACTTTGAATTTTTTAAATCTAACGTCAAATTCGTATTCAGCGACCCCAAAAATCCCCGAGTAACGAGTTTCAAACGAATTCAGTCGATTTTCAATTTTCAGGTCTGCCATATTGGATCCGCCATTTTGAATTTTTGAAAACTAACATCAAATTCGTATTCAGCGACCCCAAAAACCCCCGAGTAACGAGTTTTAGGCAAATTCAATCGATTTTCAATTTTCATGTCCGCCATATTGGATCGGACATTTTTAATTTTTTAAAACTAACATCAAATTTGTATTCAAAATTCCGGATCCAGTAATGGAAAGAGGTGTCATCGTCATCGATAACTAGAAGTTGGGTCCCAAGAAATGATTTAGGAGTCATTTCCTTCAGAGTCTATATCTCATATTATTATAAAAAATGTAAAAATTAATTATGTGTGAATCTTGTATTTTCGGTCTTTTTATATTTTAATCACTCCACACTTTGCAGAATTTAATGTAAATAATAGATAAATAATCGGCATTAAACCCGAATGAAGTGATAATTAATAAATAATGTAATTGTTGTAAATTCTGTGCAATTAATGGTGTTTCTCCTTACCCGAACCTCTTCGCGGTCACCTTACGACAATAATAGAGTTCCTGAGCTGGTTATTATTGGTAAAAACATGATAATTTACTTTTCGGCTTATTTAATTGTTTTCTTTTGGTTATATTATTTTACAAAATAACGTAGCGTCTTGGATCTCATAAATGAAGTAAATAAATTTTCTTTCTCGAAAATTGTCAAAAATTCGTTATAACATATTTGTTACTTGATTTTATTATTTAGTAAATTATTTTTGAAAAATTGATTTTTTAAGTGAATTTATATGTATGTACTAACAAAAGTTTATTATTTGTAAAATGATAATTTTAATTAATTAATTTATAAATAAAAAGCTGTAGATAAATGCTAATTTAATTCATATACTTAATTATTAATTTCAAATCAAATTTTTTGTGCCAGGTTTGCGAATAAAAAAGATTAAGAAGTTTAATTAAATATTTAAGAAATTGTAAATAGGTTATAAATTAAATATTTTTAAATTTATTTATTAAAAATCAGGATCAAATAGTTTAAAAAAATGTATAAAGTATAAATACATTTTGAAAGGAAGAAATGTTTCATTATTTGAGAAGGAAAGTACTTTTAGTACTTTTCTCCTTTCTCATTTTTAAATTATTAATTATAATGAATAATATTTTATAAGGGTCCGATGCACCTGGGAAAAAGCTATAATATGAGCCATGATATGTTTGAATCACAAATAAGCTATTCTACTTCGGTTGTAATCAACAAATTATATTTTATACAAATTTATAAAATGTCATCAAAAATTGGGTTATAAAAAAACAAACACTAAGCATTTCATTTTTTAATTTTTTAAAAGTGACAACTGCATTTTGGTATCCTGTCAGGACTTGAAAATTCCCTGATCAGGCTAAAATCAGCCTGTTCTTATCTGTTATTTTTACCATATCATAAAGTTTAGAAATTTTTTATTTAATAACAGAAACAATTTTGTTTTATTAAGTATCAGAAACATTTTTTTTTTTTTTTTAAATTAGTCTCACATTGTCAATTGTTTACGAGATATGTCGTTTTGAAATAGATTTGACCTACATATGCTTCTAAACATTTTTTTTGTTAATAATCCTTTTTTAAACTTCAATTTGATTTTTTCTTTCAGCCATATATATTTTCATTTTTTACATTTTACTTCAGACGAGAAACTATACACGAATGTGCGGACTATTTCTCAATTCCTTGGTTCTCCTTCACTCATGGTGTGAATTATAAATGTCCTTTACAGAACCATCTTTACCCAAGGGATGCATTTACATGTATACGCGCAGAATCACCTGCGCAGTTGTAAATATATGTATACTACGAGATCGAAGGTTATACCTCTACTGACTACAGCTACGAATTGACTATAACGAACAATGCACAATAAGGTTTCATGAGAAAGAGATATATTAATAAACATTTATATTAATTAAACATATAAATGAGATTCAAATTATAAATTATTTCCTTTCTGTCAAAATTCAGAAACCAAACATATTTTTAGCGATCTCTTAGCTCATTTTTTAAGAATACACAAGAACGTCCTATGATTATAGGGCGGATTTCGTAATTTAAATAGGATGTCCTCAAAATACAACTAAACATTCCCTGTACATTCTTTGATTTTTATTTATTTAAGATGACATTCAGAAAAAATGTTATAAATTTTTACTAAAAGTGTATATTAGAAACATTTTTTATTTATACTATAACCACTTATTATTCAGAGTTACTTCCTTTGACATTTAAGTAGTTTTTACATTCTAATAGCATGTTGTTAATTTATACTTTCGCAGTCTAAAATTAATCAAGAGTGACTAATTTTGCAGCAAATATTAAGTTACTAATTAAAAGAGTAAACACTTTTTTTTAATAATAAATTCTTAAAAAATAAGTAATTATTCATAAGGCTCGTTAAACTCACTTTACGAATATGCCTGGTTGAGTAAATTTCAGTTCCAAAGCGTCTACCTGCTTTATTAAAATTAAAAGTTCATTTATTTGTTCTAAATATAAAATATTTCTGAATAAAATATATATAATAATTTATTTTAATCAAATAAAAACGTTCATTAAAAATAATCAAAATTAAATAAATTATTTTAAGAATAAATCCTTTTTTATTATATTTACTTAAATAATTTTAAAAATGTAGAATTTTTATTTCTAATTTATACTGTAACAATATTTTTAATTTTTGATAAAACTATATGACTATCTTGCACAAAGGGATAATTAAAAAGGATAAAATTCATTCTTTATATTTCCAACGTTTGAAAGTCAGGACCGACTTTCTCTTTTGCGTTTATTCTATAAATATGTAATACATATAATTTCACTTTTACACAAACAAAATGATGTTCTCTCTTTATTATACAAATTAAATTTTTTTAACACAGAAAAATTGTTACATTTTACAATCAAGTCTCCCACCTCAGTCATTAAAAAACTTTAATAATAAAAAACATTTCTTATTATTTATTAAATAAGGGTGTGGCAAATGTATGGAACCCTTTAAATATTTCTTAAAATATGCAATTTTTGAGAAAAATGTTTAAAACAAAAATTATTGAGCTTAAAGAATGTTTTAATTTTCAGGTTAAAAAAATAAATTATCAAAACATTGATTTTTATTTTGAGATGAAAATGTTTCGTGTAAATTTTCGTCTAAGTTATCGCTAAACTATTTTTTACTGTAAACTTTTTTTTAGTGGTAAATGAATGCACATTATCATATATACCTTTGTGCAATTATCATAAGAGCAAGCAGCTTTAAAATTTCTACACATGTGATCCATGAGATGGTGTAATAGAATAGGAACAATATCCATTTCTTTTTTACAAGTGTCAAACTAACAGACGTATTTTCTTTATCATTATAGATGAACGACTGATATAATAATACTGATTTTATTGAATGCCCTATGTAAAGTCTTTAAATTTCCTCACAACATTATTATACATTAACTTTCTCAACTCTTAAAGTTTTGTGAATGCAAACGAACATTATTCGAAGCTCTCGCATTTGCCTGGACTTTTGGACAGATGAGAGGAAGACTACAGAAAACCTCAACCGAGCAAAGCCTGTTTATTGACTGTCGAGTTGTGAATGTATATTTTCGATATTCATCGCAAATGTACAAATATATTCTTCTTCACGTTAAACCTCTCGTTTTATATATTTCGATCGCAGTTAAAAAAACAGATCTAAACACAGAAAAAAACTCAACTCAGAATAAGTCGTGTAGGCGGCTCATTTTGATGTGCAACAAAAATGAGTTGGGCTGCACATAAAGCTAAATAAATGTAGAATAAAGGAAAATTATAGGAAACCTTTGATTTATTTTTTTGAGCTCCTGGGAGTCGAGTGAAGTTAGCATTTTTTAGGAAAAAATGGTAAATTGAAGTATTCAAACCGGTATATCATGGTAAAACTTAATAAAACAACAACAAAAATTTTTTGTTCTAACTGTGGTATTTTAATGTTTTTGAGGTCGCTGAATCCAAATATGATGTTAAAATTGAAAAATTCAAAATGGCGGACCCAAAATTGCGGACGAAAAATTTTTCAAAGTGCTTAGATTTCAACGAGACTTGGTACTTTAACATTTTCGAGGTCGCTGAATTCAAATATGATGGTAAAATTTGAAAATTAAAAATGGCGGATCCAATATGCTGGTCAAAATATTTATAAAATTCTTAGATTTCAACGAAACGTAGTATATTCATATTGAGCATTATATTTGAAGTCTGTGACTAGAAAAATAATAATCACTACGTTTCGTTGAAATCTAAGAATTTTATAAATATTTTGTCCGCCATATTGGATCCGCCATTTTGGATTTTTAAATTTTGTCATCATATTTGAATTCAGCGACCTCGAAAACGTTAAAGTACTAAGTCTCATTGAAATCTAAGCACTTTTTAAATTTTTCTGTCCGCCATATTGGATTCGCCATATTGAATTTTAAAATTGTACCATCATATTTGAATTCAGCTACCTCGAAAACGTTAAAGTACCAAGTCTTCTTAAAATCTAAGCACTTTGAAAAATTTTCGTCCGCCATTTTGGGTTCGCCATTTTGAATTTTTAAATTTTAACATCATATTTAGATTCAGCGACCTCAAAAACATTAAAATACCACAGTTTGAACAAAAAAATTTTTGTTTCAAAATTGCATTGTTTTAGTCCGCCATTTTGAATTCGCCATTTTGAATTTTGAAAAATGAACTTTAGTTTTGTATTCAGTGATCCTAAATGTTTACAAAAAAGTTGTTTTATTAAGTTTTACCATAATATACCGGTTTGTATACTTCAATTTACCATTTTTTCCTAAAAAATGCTAACTTCACTCGACTCCCAGGAGCTCAAAAAAATAAATCAAGGTTCCCTATAATTTTCCTCTATTCTACATTTATTTAGCTTTATTTTGGTCCAAGGTTCATTCAATTTGGTCAATTTGTTCAAGAGACATTAAGTTTTGAACATGAAATTGCAAAAATAACACACTGTGGGCTGGTGGCGCCACTTTCTATGTCGTTTAGCATTGACTCATTTTGAGTTGCATCGAAAATGAGACTTGGTTTTTTCTGTGAAACGAGAATCAAAACGGTCACTTGTCCAACTACTAACTGCACTCAAGTGTGCTTAACCGCGGTGATGGCAAGTCATAGCATTTCAACGTCTAAGCTATATTATCGTCTGCACGATTGATATATTCAATACTAAAAAAAAACCCTGTACGGAAAAAACTAATTTAGCTGTAACAGAAAATATGCATTAACTGAAATCAATTAGTTGGTTGTGTTACTGATTTAGCTGATACAGCAAGTTATTTACTATTGCAGTTAATAAATATTTGCTACATTTAATAAAGAGAGTAAGCTTTAATCATTAGCTTCAACTGCTAAGGAATAGCAAGTCCGTGCGTGTAAACCCTGTATCCGGCCGGCATTGCGGCGTGACTTTTACTTCGCGTCAAATGGCATAGACTGTTAACCATGGGAAAGTTTTGTTAAATGCAGTCCCACACAGCACAATATATTGCTGTAAGCTTACCTCAAGCTTACATGTAATTTTTGTAAGCTAACCCTGTAAGCTTCAGGTAAGGTCGAGGTAATATAAAAATGTCCGCCATACAGTAAGCATACACAGTAATGCCATGGTAATGTCATGGTAAGCTTACATGGTAGGGGCACTGTAAGCTTACACGGTAAGATCACTGTAAGGTTACAGTAAGCTTACACGGTAAGCTTATATTAATTGCTAACCTAATAACAAAGTATTAATTTATCAACTTACAGTAAACAATAAATTGTTTTGCACAATTATATTTATTTTGTCATTTATATAAAAAACCCCGGTAGAGTTTGCTTAAAAAAATTTACTGCGCATTCGTAAGTGCCATAGAAAGCTACTGCGCATAAATATTTAAAAAAAATTATTTATTGATACCTTTGAAAACTTGCCGTGTAATCCTACTGTAACCTTACAGTGACTTTGCCATGTAAGTTTACTATGGCCTTACTGTGTAAGCTTACTGTATGGCGGACATTTTTATATTACCTCGACCTTACCTGAAGCTTACAGGGTTAGATTACAAAAAATAACATGTAATCTTGAGGTAAGCTTACAGCAATATACTGTGCTGTGTGGGGTGATATATTAATAAGTAAATATGAATTATTATTATTCAAAATTGTTGAATGAAGAACTAGTGCAGCTTTTCCGAAAATGGGACATGGAGGAATATATAAACGCTTCGACATTAAGCGAATTCAATTTCGCACATTTAACCTAAAAATGAAAATTAAATATTTGATTCTTAGAACAAAATTTTTATATAAAATAAAAAAAATATTAAAAATAAATTTATTTTTATAATTACGTAATTTTTATTATTAGAAGAAAGAATTTTCAAAATAAGACCTTATGTCTGAGAGGAGAGCGTAAAAAATTTATTTCCCGAGGAGAGATTGAAGTTGGAATTTTGTGATAACTTGAAAAACTTCAAAGATACGTTTTTTTATTTTATAAATTTTTGTTAATTTAAGGAGGTTCTCCGGCTCCAGTGGTGCTCAGTTCCTTGCGACTAGTTTATACTAATCATAGCTCACTTCACTGTCGTGCTTTCTCTCTCTTTCTCAAGCGAGTAATATACTTGACTCTCTTGAAAAATCTATAAATAACCTAACTTTTCTACTTCAAAATGTGGTAATTCAAAAATTAGTATGGATACCACTACTAAAACTTTTTTTATATTATTCTATTAATTCCATTCTACAATATACTCGTTTTAAAAAAAAAAATTAATGAAAATTTTTTTAAAAATTGAATAAAATATATGAGTTTTGCATGTTTAGATTAGGAATCTCATGTTAACTGTTCCCAAGAAGCAATATCAAGGTAATATCAAGGTAATATTACACGTGAGATTCGTAATATAACGCTGTAATATTACAGTAATCTTACAGTGATCTTAAAATGTCCGCCTCAAGGTAATATTACCGGTAATGTTACTGTAATATTACGCGCTAATATTAAGGTAATATTACAGTAATATTGCAGTAATATTATACCGTAATATTAAGGTAATATTGCAAGAGAATATTACAGTAATATTATGGAAACATTTCTTTACGAAAAAAATCTACCCATCCAGGGAATCGAACCCCGAACTCAAAGCACACGAGTCCAGAGTTTTACCAACAAGCCAAATTGACTTATAATATATTTACGTTTTTTATGCTTTATGAATAACTCAAATCAGTCTGTAATATTACTGTAATATTACTGTAATATTACCGTTAATATTACAGTAATATTCCCGGTAATATTACCTTGAGGCGGACATTTTAAGATCACTGTAAGATTACTGTAATATTACAGCGTTATATTACGAATCTCACGTGTAATATTACCTTGATATTGAGGATATATTACGTGCTTCTTGGGTTGCAACTTTGAACCCAAATTTCTCAGTTTTTAGCATGGCAAGGGGTACTGCGTTTTTTACCACTTATAAAGTACATAAAAAGAAACATTTTCCTAGAGTTTAAAGAAATTTTATAGAAAAGTGATTTGCCGGAGAACTACCTTAAATAAAATAAGTTTTAATTACAATATTTATCGAATATATTTAACTTTACTGAATTTCATAAATTTTTTTTTGCATAAATATTGTAATTTTTCATGCTGTTTTAAAACAGTTGAAATAGTAATAATTTTTTTCGAAATTAACATTTTTATAATTTTTTTTTTACATAAACAATGTCAAAACTCTTCCGAGACAAAAAATTCCAAAAATGAGGAACTAAAATAATAAATTTACGTTTTCATTATAAATAATACCTTCTTCTCATTCATGTACCTTATCAAATATATATTATTTTTTACAAAAAGATAATTTGTTGAATTATAAAAATATAACTTGAATAAGTTGAAATAATTATTTTTTAATTTCATTATAAACATTTCAAGTTTGGAAAAATTTAATAGTATTTGATGAATTACTTAAATATTTTAAAACTCGAGTATTTTAATTAAAGTAAAAAATATTTACTTAAACTTTTTTAAATAATATTTAGTTAAATGAATTGTTATTTTCGTCATAGAACAGATTATTTTATTTTGCAGCAATTGAAATAACTAACACAGCGTTCTTTAATCCTACTTTTAAATTTCTTAGAAATTATTATTGTAAAATTTTAGTCTTTATGTGCTTTATTTTAATAAAAATATTTTTTAACATCATGGTGTCAATTATGCAATTTTATTTCACTTTTAAGTCAAGTTGGAATTCATTTCCACGTCAAAAAAATTAAATACAATAAGGAATTAAATGGTATATTTTAAAGAAGAAAGTGGAGAAATAAATGATTTTGCATTGATGAAGAAAGCAGACAATAATTGAAGATGATTAAAATCGATTGTTTTATTTTAACATTAGTTAAGGTAAGAAGTTTAAAGATTATATAATTTGTTATTAAAAAATTAATAACAGTCGATTCTATTACGAAAAAACTTATTTAAAAATATTATTTATTCATAAATAAATTAATTTTTAATGAAATCAATTGTTATTTTACCTTTACGAATGTAAAATATGCCAGTTATTTTGACTGTATTATGAAAAATATGAAATATTTTAAGAAATTAATTTATTTGCATGATGATCGATGTACTCAGCAAATATTTGTAAAAAAACAAAGAATTCCCACACGACTCAATGTTAAATTTTAAAAAACTAAATCAGTCATTACTTTTTTCTCAACTACCTACAGGTCTCAGACACTAAACTACATCACTAAATAAGCTTTATTATCTAACAGTGCACCAAATTTCATTAAAATAGTAATGTTAATTCCCTTTACGATAGAACCTTCTTAATTATTTATATACCTATTATGAATTTTAAATTACATTAAAATTGGCACATTAAAAATAAAAATAATAATAAATTATTTATAAAATTAATTTTTGCTTTCAAATTTATTTTGAAAAACAATTGGAACGAAATTCCTCAAGTGATCCAATTGCCAAAATGTGATTTTTTTAAAAATCATAATTATTACATAACATGGGTTTTCAGGATCGCTGATTACGAATCTGATGTCAATTTTGAAAAATTCAAAATGGCAAATCCAATATGTCCGACTTTAAGAAAAAATTGTTCGATTTCCATAAAACTTAATACCTATAGAGAGTTTTTGGGGTATATTTCACTTACACTGAAAGAAATTTCATAGGAAAAAATAACAAAATGCGTATTACATTTTAATATATTCTTTTAGAATTTAGGGAAAAGTGTACTTTTTATTAAAATTCAATATACTTTATATTAAAGTTCCAACTTAAAATCTTTTTTCAAATATTAATAATTATTGTAGAAAGAACGTAAAAAGATTACCAATATTTGAAAATATTATATTAAATTCTCATAGAGTTGTTGCATTATATGGAATGTAGCGTTCTAATATTTGTAAAACTTTATACGAAAAATTCAGAATGTCGGAAGAAAAGGGAAAAAAAGTGGAAACTCGGACGTTTCCGTTAATTCTCGGGAGGAAGAGGAGTGAGACTAGGAACAACACATTCACACTTACGATACAGGTTAACACACATACTAATGAACACGCACGTTCATTTCGCTTATACATAGACATTACACGATCGCAACGAAACCTACACTTACAATTCTATACGCATAACGATAAATTTCGCTGGGGGTCGGCATATATCGTTTTCTTATGTACTAACTACTGAATATTTTTACCACTTGCGAGAAAGAAGTTTACTTATAATAACTTAATAATAAAAAATAGTTTACTAGTGCCAATGGTGTAATTTTATAGAGGTTACGCTGGGTTCATTTTTATTATTAATTGTTTATATAGATTTTTCTTTTTTTTCAGATTAAAAATTATGATTGTTATAAAAATTTTTATTGCAAATAAAAATCAAATAATTGTAAAGATGACATCAAAAAATAATAATTAATAAAAATAATAATAAATTTAATAATTATAAATGTTTTCTGTGGCACTATAAACATTTGAAACATGTGTGTTGACAGTTGATAGGTACGTTCTGCTGGTTAACAACACTTTCGAAAATCGGATCAAGTCGTAGAAGTTCGAGTAGGACACGAAGCCGCAAACAGACAGAACTTCGGTTAAATTCGTAGTCTCTCGGGAAAATCCGTGACTTTTAATATAAAGTTTTACAAAATGTGAAATAAGTATACGGATATATGTTATTTTTCTTACTATTTTGTGAAATTATTTATTATAATATTTCGTATTCTGTGAATTCATAAAGAAAATACTAATTTTTAAAATAAATATACTAATTTTTATTTCTTAAAATAATAGTTACTCTTAAATTCATTATATATTTTCATAAAAACTGTAATAGTAATCAGTATAGGTGCACTTTTTCCCTAAACTGTAACATTTATATTAAACTCTAATATGAGTTTAATACTTAGTAGTATGAATTTTCTTTCAGTGTACAATTTCTATTCCAGTTAATGTAAACAATGGAATCATTCTTTAAAATTTTGAAAATAATAATTAATAATAAATATGTATTTGATTTAGTATTGCCTTTCATAATCTTAAATTATATTCGTAACTATCGACCCCAAAAACCCTAGATATCGATTTTCGTAGAAATTAAAAAATTTTTTAAAAAAAATCGTCCACCATATTAGTGCCGCCATTTAAAATTTTTAAAAACTAAGATATGCCGTGAATGTCAATGTTTAAATTGTTTTTAAATGGAAAATGTTATTTTTCAAAGAAAATAACATTCATACGTTAATGTAGAACAACTAAACATACTATTCCTATATTTCCTATATACGTATGTTTATATTTTTTGAAGACATCACGGCTGGATTTAGGGTACCAGGGGCCCTAGAACACTTGAACCCAGGAGCCTTCTTATCCGGAAGCAAAAACAATAAAATTCAAGGACGTTTATCCACGGAAATGCAGAACTCTAGAAAAAAATAATTAATTAACATTTAAATAATTAAAATAACATTATTAATTGTACTTTCTGAAAGATGAGATCAATTTTCAAGAAAAAAAATTTTAAACCTGCAAAATTTATTTGTTTATACAATTTTCAATGTATAAATTTCTTTTTATATCGCTTCTACAGAATTTTTTAAAAATGATTTGATTTCAATGTAAAATGGATTATTTTCTTCCGAAAATGATTCTCTACAACTTCACCGTGGAGATTTTCAAACAAGCAAGCCGTTTGGAAAATACAGCAATTTGTTTTAAAAACCCAAATTTTTCTTTTAAAAAAATAGCTGTGATTTTCAAATGGCTTGTTTGATTGAAAATCCTCACAGTGAAGTTGTAGAGAATCACTTTCTGAAGAAAATAATCCATTTTACATTGAAATCAAATCATTTTTAAAAAGTTCTGTAGAAGCGATATAAAAAAAATTATACATTGAAAATTGTATAAACAAATAAATTTTGGAAGTTTTAAATTTTTTTCTTGAAAATTGATCTCATCTTTCAGAAAGTGCAATTAATAATGCTATTTTAATTATTTAAATGTTAAATAATTATTTTTTTCTAGAGGTCTGGATTTCCCTGGATAAACTTCCTTAACACAATATACATTTCAAAACGTTAATAAATAAATAAATAAATATATTTATTTCAAGAGTATTACAAACTATTAAATTAAACACTTTGTTCTGGTCATCAATATAAAGTCATAACTCAAGAAAAAAATAGTGTAGGCAGGCAGGGGTGGGTAACGTACTTCTTGTGTGTTGTGTGGGTAAAGGTGAAATAACATCCCACACAGCACCCAAAATTCCCTGAAACTTGACAGAATCTCACGCGGCGAGGTTAGGAAACTTCAGTGGCAAGGTTTACACAAGTTTGTGTCGATGTTTAAATGTCCATATGAAAAAAATATTTACACGAAACTTTGAGGAAATATTACACTATAAACTGAGAAAAATGTTTAGTCACACACTGAAAGAAAATTCATACTACTAAGTATTAAACTCATATTAGAGTTTAATATAAATGTTACAATTTAGGGAAAAAGTGCACCTATACTGATTACTATTACAGTTTTTATGAAAATATATAATGAATTTAAGAGTAACTATTATTTTAAGAAATAAAAATTAGTATATTTATTTTAAAAATTAGTATTTTCTTTATGAATTCACAGAATACGAAATATTATAATAAATAATTTCACAAAATAGTAAGAAAAATAACATATATCCGTATACTTATTTCACATTTTGTAAAACTTTATATTAAAAGTCACGGATTTTCCCGAGAGACTACGAATTTAACCGAAGTTCTGTCTGTTTGCGGCTTCGTGTCCTACTCGAACTTCTACGACTTGATCCGATTTTCGAAAGTGTTGTTAACCAGCAGAACGTACCTATCAACTGTCAACACACATGTTTCAAATGTTTATAGTGCCACAGAAAACATTTATAATTATTAAATTTATTATTATTTTTATTAATTATTATTTTTTGATGTCATCTTTACAATTATTTGATTTTTATTTGCAATAAAAATTTTTATAACAATCATAATTTTTAATCTGAAAAAAAAGAAAAATCTATATAAACAATTAATAATAAAAATGAACCCAGCGTAACCTCTATAAAATTACACCATTGGCACTAGTAAACTATTTTTTATTATTAAGTTATTATAAGTAAACTTCTTTCTCGCAAGTGGTAAAAATATTCAGTAGTTAGTACATAAGAAAACGATATATGCCGACCCCCAGCGAAATTTATCGTTATGCGTATAGAATTGTAAGTGTAGGTTTCGTTGCGATCGTGTAATGTCTATGTATAAGCGAAATGAACGTGCGTGTTCATTAGTATGTGTGTTAACCTGTATCGTAAGTGTGAATGTGTTGTTCCTAGTCTCACTCCTCTTCCTCCCGAGAATTAACGGAAACGTCCGAGTTTCCACTTTTTTTCCCTTTTCTTCCGACATTCTGAATTTTTCGTATAAAGTTTTACAAATATTAGAACGCTACATTCCATATAATGCAACAACTCTATGAGAATTTAATATAATATTTTCAAATATTGGTAATCTTTTTACGTTCTTTCTACAATAATTATTAATATTTGAAAAAAGATTTTAAGTTGGAACTTTAATATAAAGTATATTGAATTTTAATAAAAAGTACACTTTTCCCTAAATTCTAAAAGAATATATTAAAATGTAATACGCATTTTGTTATTTTTTCCTATGAAATTTCTTTCAGTGCAGCAACCAAAATTTGGTTGGGCCAACAAAAAAATTTTATTGGTATTTAAGCAACCAAACTATTTGTTTGAGTCAACCAAAAAATTTGGTTGAGTGTTTTTTGTTGGCATAACAAAAATGTTTGGTTAGCCCAACCAAATATTTTTTGTTAGGTCAAAAAAAATGTTTGGTTGATCAAACAAACAGTTTTTTTGTAAAATTAAAAATTGTATTCTACTTTATCTCTTTTCTTTTTATCTTTTGCTTCCTCGTGGAGGAAGCTTTGTTGTCCTTTCGTTTATAAAACTTTTCAAAGTGGCGGAAACAAATTTTTTTCTTTATAGAAACATATTATATGAGATCCTGATCAATTGTCCGGATGTATGTGTGTGTGTGTGTGTGTGTGGATCCCTTTTTTGTTTAGAAGATAACTTTAACAGGTTTTAATGGATTTAGATAAAATTTGGTAGGCTCATTTATCATATTAATATCTCAAATCTGACCAAAGGATTTTGAAAAATATCCAAAAAAAAAAATTTTATCGCCTTTTTTCCAAAAATTTTTTTTTAATCGAAAAAATTTTTAAATAGAAAAATTTAAGGTTATATATAATAAAATCGTATTCCTTACGTCAAGACGAATCGATCGATATATATAAAGTATTTATTTGAGGTAAATTTAAAGAATTAATGAAAGTTAAAAAATCAAAAATTCACATAAAATTTTGTGATTTTTTAAATTGAAGTTTATATATGAAATAATTGTATTCCTTACGTCAAGACGAATCGATCGATATATATATAAAGTATACATTTGAGGTAAATTTAAAGAATTAATGAAAGTTAAAAAATCAAAAATTCACATTTTGGCTATAAAATTTTGTGATTTTTTAAATTGAAGTTTATATATGAAATAATTGTATTCCTTACGTCAAGACGAATTTATCAATAGTCCATTGTATGTTTCAGATATTTTAACAAGAATGACAAACGTAAATCTCCTATTATTCATATGTATATTTGGGCCATTCTTTGACAAACGGATACCTCCTACTGCCCAAAATTGGTTTGATATTAAAAAACATACGATACATGAAATTGTAACTTAAGATGTCTAGTTTCATTTGCCGTTTTTGAAAATATAAATATGTACGATAAATATGGCGTCTGGAATAAAAAATACAACCAAAAAATATAATTCAAATTAGATGAATTATTCAGACAAGGTATATTAAGCGCTTCTGTGAGTCAGTCATTACGAATATGATGAATCTGTAGTAAAATTAAAAATTGTATTCTACTTTATCTCTTTTCTTTTTATCTTTTTTATTTATTTCGTTATTTATTTATTATCAATTTAACATTGAATTTATATTTATCCAATTGAAATATTTGTGGACTTTGAAAAATCTCATCTCCGCCTGTGATCGAACCTCTGTTTTTAAACTGCGAGTCGGGAGCTTTGTACACTGGACTACCCATCTTTGTGAGAGATTTAAACTAAGTGTTCTCTTAAGCTGTGAGCTGAGAGCGAATTAAATTAGTTGGTTGTCGCAACCAAATTTTGGTTGGAATTTAAAAATGTTCTACCAAATAATTTTGTTGGCCTAACCAAATGTTTGGTTGAGATAACTCTACGACTTTGTTTCAGCCAACCAAAATTTGGCTACAAAAACCAAAATTGCCTAACCAAACAATTTTGTTGCAAGCACTAAATTTTTTTTCTCAGTGTAAATATTTACGTGCAATGTTCAGTCAATGTTATGTCAATATTGACATTACATTTTCGCCTAGTTATAAAAATTTCGTTTACTAATATAATAAGTATAGGTGAATATTGACTGAACATTTCACGTAAATATTTATAGTGTACACGGAAAAAACTGCTATGAACTCAGAAAAAAATTCGTTTGAAGTAACCAAATTTTGGTTAAATAAACAAAATAAATGCATTGATATACAGTTAACCAAACATTTGGTTGAATAAACCAAACGTTTATTTAGCTCAATCAAATTTTTTCTTTGTTCAAAAAATTTATTAAAATAAACCAAACAGTTATTTAGATCAAATAAATATTTATTTGAATTAAACAAATTTTGTTTGAACTAACCAAAAAATTGGGTAAATATAAAAAAAATGGTACATTTGGTTCAAACATATCTTTTTTCTGAGTGTGGTTGTAGCAACTAAAATAACAATGTTGGCACTAATAGTGTTATATTATCCATACTTGGTGTTGATATAATTTTCCTTTTTAGTTATGTCAAAAAAATTAAATTGTTTTCCCAACAAGATACTTTTGGTTAAAGTAACTTTGTTACCACAACCATAGCTGTGGCTCCTGCACTTCACTTATAGTTATTACAGCATTTGGGTACACTTGTATTTCCCAGGTATTAAGAGTACCTGGGACAATAGTCAAGTGTCGGAGCCCGTCATTTATAATTTTATTTCATTTTTGACATAAATATGTATACATATATAATTTAAATTATATTATATATATGTATACATATATACATTAAATGTACTAAAAAAATTAAATTTATGAATAATTTATGCCCTGCATTTAATTTTAGTACATGTCCCAATAATAGGTTCTGATGGGTTTTTCCCAAACATGATCAGACGCGTCCAAAAGTTTAAATATGGCAAATTTGCCTTAGTCCTTTTCAAGGTTTTCAAGGCCTCGGTACGTTTGTACAGTGCAGTGTGAGCAAAATATAATATATTAATATTTTTTAAAATAGTGAAAAGTGAAAAAAAATTTAATATATTAATATTATAAAAAAATAGTGAGCGATTTTCAAGATTCCCTCAAAGTTTCGTGTAAATATTCTTTTCATGTGGACATTTAAACATCGACACAAACTTGTATGAACCTTGCCACTGAAGTTTCCTAACCTTGCCGTGTGAAGTTCTGTTAAGTTTCAGGAAATTTTGAATGCTGTGTGGGATAGATGCGTAAACCGCAATTGGGCATGCAATGGTTTCGAGACAAAAAAATTTCAAAAATTGTCCAATTGCAAACCAATTACAATTTAAACTACATATAAAAATTGATTCACTTTTATGGAACATTTATACACCTTCGTATAAGTAATAAAATTACTTCTTCTATTACTTCTTGTAATAAGGAGGCCCCTTAAAAATCGGGGGCCCTAGGGCAGTTGCCCTTTTTGCCCTACGGCAAATCCGGCCCTGGAAGACACAAAAATTTTGAGTACATGGCAAGATGTACGTCCCTTTACATGTCTACAACAAATTTAAATTATAAAGTACAGGTTAAATTTGATTAAATTCTCTTGAGATTATATTTCGTTCCATAAATGTGACTATGAAGAGAGCAGGAGGAAAGTTTGCGCTCTGAATGGTAGAAAAATCGATTTTGGAACCTTAAAATATTTAAATTATAAAAATATATGTACCTACCTTCCTGTTAAACATATGAAACAATTATTTTCTCTATTGACGCTGGTTTCTTTACTGTAAAGGTCTTTCAAAGTTATTTTTTCGAGGAAAGCCAGACGATACGTGTTTCAAATGATTAACAATTAGTTTTTGAAATAATACATTATTTTTTTTAGTAGGTAATTTTATCTTAATTTAAAATTCATAATAGATACATAAATTAAGTAATATGAAAAGTATTATATTTTCGTAAAGGGTAGAATGTAACGATTTATTTTATATAAAATTAATTTATTTATGAATAAATTATACTTTTAAATAAGTTTTTCCGTAATAGAATTCAGTATTATTAATTTTTCAACAATAAATTATATAATCTTTAACCTCTTACTTCAACTAAAATTAAAAATTGTATTAAATCACAATGTAATTAAATAGAAATTCTTTGATATATGAAAATTCGGCTCATTATAAAATCTACTTTATAAAATTCTGCGAAATACAATTTCAACAATTTTTAATTCGACCCCACAAAAATTACGACAAATTTAATGTGGGAAATATTCATGTGTCCCTTTAATATTATTAAAGCAAAAAAAAACTTAATTTTATAAATAGATGCAAACTTCAATTTTATAAATATCAATCGATTTGATTTTGTGTAAATATAATTTTTACAAGAAATTAATTTTAATATATATTCAAAAAAAGTTATTTAAAAATGAAGCAAAATTATTTGCTTACAATACAATGAACATACAAAATTTCAAGAGAGATACATATTGAAACGTCAACCGAATCATTGACGAATATAGTGCTGTAGAGCACGATCGTAGTCTCATAATGATGAAAACTAATAGTATTGAAATTCATATGGAGACTTGAAAATATAAATAGTAATTTATTGATTTCAAAAGTAATTTATATAACCTTTTGTTTTAATTTTCGGTAAAATTTTATTTTTATTTGTTTTTTTTTTGTATTATGTATTTTGTTATTATATTATATATTTCATTTAATTTATTTTTTACTTTTTTTGTATTTATATTTTATGTATTTTTAATACAGTTCTTGAAAACGAAATCATCAATATTACAATTATTATGTTTTTCATAAAAATTTTTTTGTACTATTCAGATTTGAAAGCACGTTCTATAATTACAAATAAAAATAAAATACAATATTTGAAAACTTTTGTCGGCGAATGCTAAAAATATTGATTTTTCAATTATAGATATTTAGTAATTTTGGTTAAAATAAACATTGCCAATTAAAAACTTCCCTAACAGCATCTGGATATTCAAACAAATTTATTGTTTTTAATTTTCATGAAAAATCTAAATAATATATTAAGCTTTTATATATTTTACAAGTCGCTATTGATATAAAAAAATAATTTTAAATTTTTTGGTACAACTTTCACTGCTTGCTTTTTTCAAGAAAAAATTACTTTTATAACATATAATTCTCATTCTGTAGAAATCACCTTTGAAATAAGCCTAAGAAACACCTAAAAAGCGTTTATTACATCAGAAGTAATTCAAATTTAAAAAAAAATTAAAAATTACTTTTTTAAAATTATCTAAATAAATTATTGGCAAAATCACTTATTTTAGGTCTAATTCTTATAATTTTATCTTCTTTTATGAAATAAAGCGAAACAAATTTCAGTTTTCATAACATTTTATCTTTTAAGATGTTTTTCATCCATCGAAAAATTTTTGGTAGCAGAATTCCGACTGGCAGTGTATATATCTCCGTATATTAAAAAAAGATAACCTCGCCTACACCGCCGTTGCCTCGAGAATCCTTTTCCCTACCCTCACCCTTTGACTACCCCAATTTTTCCCCTTCGTTTTCTCTCTTCCTCTCTGAATATACCTCTTTTCCCTCCTTACCCTTCTGACTTACTGTATTCCATATTTTTCCTTCGAACATAACCTCAAAATTAGTATCACCCAATATTATTTTCGCATCAAATGATATTAACGATAAAAAGTGTTTTATTTACTAGTGTTTTTAAGGAACAAGTAAAATTTGTAGCAAATAAAAATTTCTTTAAAAAGCACTGTAGGTATGGAGTCAGGTTAGGCTATAATAATTACAGAGTTCTAGCTCATTATTACTTCGTACATGGAAATTTGACCTGATTTTGAGGTTATGTTTGACAGTTTTAACCGTGAATCTAGCAATTCCTTCCCTTAAATTTTGAGGTTATGTTTGCCGGTTTTAACCTCAAACTACCGCTCGTCCTAACGACTTCTGATGGTTTTTTTTACATATTATTTTATTATACATTTTAGAAAATAAAATTTTAAAGGTTAAAATGCGAAGAAAAGTTCTTCGATGTAGATAACGTCTGCTTTTATAATATTGTATAGGAAGATGGGAAAAGCTATGCACCATTTGTGACGTTTACATGCACGACAGATTAACTAGACAGATCGACTTTGAAATTCGCTGACCCGTGTAACAGCCAGGACAGGCTTTCTATCTGCAGTACTTTACAATCGAGGGTTTTATTGAAATCTCTTCTGCCTAGTCCTATATAAACTCTTAAAAGACATTTTATCCTTTGGATAAATTTCTCCTTTTCTGACCCTCTCAAAGAAAAGACCTTCGTCTATGTACACACACTCACCACTTTGCAACCTCCACTTCATTCTGTACGTTTTTCATTTTGAAGACTGTATTCTTCTCTTTTGGTCTCTCCAAGCCAAGGGCGAACGATAAAAAATCCCCTACTCATGATTTGCACTAGAGGAGAAATTATTGGCAAGATATGAGAATCCTCGAGTTATTGCTGATAAACTCAACCTTCTACGTTTACGTGCGTACAAATCTACACGTTCATGCGCGCAGTATGCTCGTGTTTGCATACCGGCAGTGGCACGAATAGACCAACCACGCTTCTCATCGGAGTGAGAAGTTATGCAAGAATCGTTGAAATCTCCGATCTGTCGCCGACCGTAATGTTTACGAGATACTTTAAAGCTCGTGTGATACCCGTATTTAATTGCAAATTTCATAGACTCACTATTTAAACTCGAAACAAAACTGTTTTAAATATGAAACTTTTTCTATACTAAAAAATAAATAATAGTGCATTAACTTATCATCGATATATATATAAAAAACAATATATTCTTTCATAATTTTTTTAAAAATATCTATTCGTACACTTTTTCTTTTTCGCGTCCTCTGGTAAAAACCGCTTATAGAATTCTAACAATTTGTAGCTATCTAATGTTTTTTATTAATTTTCCCTCTCAGCACTGGATATCCCGGAATATCCTACAAATATCTTGCTGATGTCCTCAGAATATTTTAGTGTAAATATATTTTTGTAAACTTCAAATCATAACAAATAAAGTCCCTGAAACCCTGAAACCAAAAATGTATTTTTTATAACTGATTTTATTGAAATTAATATACTATTAAATAATTGTTTTTATTTATTTTCAAAAATTGTTCATTTCAATAATTTTTATTCCAGCATGTAAACAATATTTTTTAAAAATAATAGTAATTTTAAAATAACATATTATATAAGGAAATCTTTAGAATTTTATATATTTTTTATAAGATTTGATGTGAGTTAATTATGAAGGAAATTGACAAAAACAATGTGTCAGAAAAATTATAGGAAATAATGTAGGAATTCACATATGTTTCAATGTAGAAACAAAATCATAAATTTCTACATGAAATCATACACCAAATCGTGTCCCAATTCCCTATATGATTTTACATGGGATCCTATGTGGATTCCTATGTAGGACCCAGGATTTCATAAGGGTTTTTATAAAGGAACCTATATGGGATCATATATAGGATTCCACGTGGGGATTTTTAATAGGGTTGGGCATTACTAACCCAGCTATTCAAGTAGGTTGAAACTAAAGGTTGTCCTTTAAGGACATAGATTTAAAGAAAGTAGAGATAAAATCTTGAAGAACCGGAAATTCTTTCATATTATGCACTATTTTACAATTTAGCTATTTTTGTTATTAAAAGTGGTATTTTTTAATTATAATTTATTACAAAAATTATTAATCAATTCATTTGCCCGTTATTTAACAATTTGGAAATATTTGATTCTTCTGCTTAAAATTTCGTTATATAATATTTTTTACAACTCATAAACTCCGCAAATTTCGGAAGAGATAGTTTCAAAGAAAAATTAAGAATTTGAAAATAAAATAATTCTAGGACGGAGATACACGACGTTACTGTTATGTTTTAGAAAATTATTTAATTAAATTTCCCTCTTCGAAGCATAAATAGCCCGAAAGTCAAAAGTTAAGAAAAGCAATCGGTTTAAAAATATGGGATCGGCTATCCCTCTCCTACGGGTTATCTTGCAGTTAAAAGAAAAATAGCTTAATTTAACATATTTATTCCTTCAAATTATCACATATTAATTTACAACAAGAAATATCTAAATTATTACAAGGCAATAGTTTATTCTTGAAAAGCCATTAAGAAAAATACAGTTAGAAAAGTTCAGAAAAAGATAATCAATAGTTCTGTAAAATCTAATTAACAATTTACGTATAAAAAACATTAAAATCTAGAAAATATATTATAATATCAAGTTCAGTAAAAATACAATAGTTCAGTAAAATACTAATGTTCAATAAAATACATAAATCTTAATAAAATGCAAAATTCTTAATTTATCTTGTTAACAACTTCTAAACATTAACAGTTAAATTATGAAACCCAGAACACTCTTTATTTTCTTATTATATTACTCACGTTTCAAATGTTAGGTTATATATTCGTATAGAACGATACATTCATTACTTACGAAAAAGATGTCCTTATCTCTACCGTTAAACTAGTATAGCAATAGATAATTATGGGAAGGACCATTTACGAGATTCAGAGAAGAAAAGTTGATAGGAGAAATTTTTCATCGAACAGTGGTGACTTGGAAATCGTTGTGATTTTCTACGCAAGAAACCGCTATAAGAAGAAAAGTCCTTACAATTAACAAAGTTAATTCTGAGCTTAAGATTCATTCTTTATAGCACCTGTAGAAATGTCCCTAAGCTTCCCAACGTGATAATGGATTCCGACTAGAACCGCGCTAGAAAATCTAGCCTAGAAAAGTCGTACTCGAACCTGATTAGATTCTTGTGAGAAATTCAGACTAGAAATATCTGCTGAGATCCCGTTTGAATTCTAGAAAGGCAGTTCAAACTAGAAAAATCTGATTAAGCCCTTACTAAATTCTAGCAAGAAATACCTCGAATTGGACTTAGATTATTTTTCGATGTTTTCTTTATTTAAAATATGAATTTAATTATGTTCAATAAGGGACACAAATATTTTTAAAATGTTCGTTTCAAAAATAGTAATAAAAAGAATAAATATTAATAATAATAAATTATAATAATAAAATTATTAAATAAATTAAATTTATTATTAAATACCACCGAGTGATAGAATCAAAATAATATTATTAATAAATTACATTATTATATATAATTTCACTTTTTATTTAATTTAAAAATAATATTTAAATTTAAATCGAAAATATCGAAATCGATGTATCGAAGTGTTCAATATATCGATGTTCCATCGTCGAGAATGATTACATGAATGGTGCAAGTGCACATGTCATTTTGTGTGAACCTGAATTTTATTGTTCTTTTGTTAATTAATAATGGAAAATAATGAGAGAAAAAAAGCAATCGCGAATGCGTAGCAAACAATATCGTGAGGTGAAATCCGTACGCGCTGAATTAAATAGAATGCAATATGTTCAAGAGCAAGTTATGGATATTGACAATTTAGATGACTCAAATCACTCATCTTCTTTATCAGAAGGTAAATATTAACATAATATTATCAATTTAAGAATATTTAATATTAAGCCAACAAACCTGAAATATCTACTTAGAATATTAAAAATAAAAAATATATTAATTGGTTTTCTAACCTCAAATTTTGTCTTCATGTTAATATCATTATTGCAAATTTTTAATTTTTACTATGATTATTCCAATTTCTTCAGGTAATATTATGATTTCTAACTTTTTTTATTTATAATTCTGGTTAAAATTTGTGTTAGTACTGTTTGGAGGTTAGGAAGTTCAATTAAACTTCACGGCGAAAATAAATAGCATAAAGGACGTTTTTAACTCTACAATTTCAAAAACACACACGGAAGAAAGGACGTTGGATCTTTATATAAATATGTTTTTTGGATTTATTAAATATTTATTAATTTTATTATATTAATTTTTATTTAATAATAATCGATTAAAGGGAGCTAATAGGGTTCTAGCGAGAACCCTTTACTTCTGGTAGGGAAATCGCAGGGATATCCCTGCTAGATCCCTACCAACATTCCTCGTTGGCTTCGATCGTGACGAAAAATGCCGGGTCCCGCCTAGAGTTTCCCTTCCGGAATCCATCTGGCAAAAGGGACGCACAGCGAGGTCCCTATTAAAATTTAACTCAAATTTCTGCACTGTGTTCAATAAATGAATATCACTATCGACAACTTTTCATTCATTGTAACCAATCTCGAGGTTTCACAAATTATATTTTCCTTTCCCTTCTCTTTTACTAAATTTTAAATATAAAACTACCACACGATTATCAGGGATAATTCTACGCGAGAATAGTTTTGTTGCAACTTAAAATAAAAAAAAGAACGTTTGCAAGATAGAGTTTTAGTTAATCACGCACGGTTTTCACTTTATCGAGGACCTAGACAAAGGGTTTTTCTTCAACCTTTAGTCCTTGAAAACGGTTTCTCTAATTTTACGTCTGCCCGATACCAGCTGCCTTTGGCAGCCTTTAGGTATACGGCCGAGTCACGCGGACGGTGGACATCGCGATAACCCGTATACAGGGACTTAACTGTCGCAAAGAAGCAAATTGTTAGGGAATGCATTGGTTTTAATACACGAAATCCAGGTCCTTGGAGGGGAATTTTTGATGATATGAAATTTTGAATGAGGAAATGTATTTCTCAATACATTTGTCAATCTTTACTGTTTTACAGAACTTATTTGAGGCCATTAACTTTACTTGATAAAGTAGGCTTAGCTTTAGTTATAGTTGCGAAACAAGGTGTTGCAACTTCAGATTTTCATATGAAACCTTAAGAGTCTTTTATTTTACTAACGAACTGCATTGTAAGTCATCGACGCAATATGAGTTCTTGGTACTTGGTTAGCTAATTGATGTACATATAGTTCTGTCAATTCATCATGTTAGAGTCGACTTAATTAAATGATATTAATGAAATGAATAAATTGGGATCGCTCAATTGTACAAAAATCAACACATATCCATAACAATTTAATCGTGATGTTGTCGACACATTCGAGAAATCGGTGTTCCTTAAATTTAGACTTATAGAATTTTGTTACTAGATAAAATTTTGATAATTATTATGTGATTTAATTAAGGAGAATTATTAACCTTTGATGGCACTACTCATAAATATATTTATTTTCTGATATTAAATTTATTATTATTATTTCTTTATTTGCTTGCGGATTATTGGAATCCATACAAAATAGTTCAGTTTCTGGTAATAACATAAGTAAGAGTAGTGTAATAATTAGTTAACATAAGTTTCTCTTTTCCTCATCCTTTAACAGTTATTCTTTTTTCAGTATTTGAACTATGAAGTAGTAATTAAGACAAAAAATTGTGATTCACCAATTAATGACAAAAAGCAGATTGCAAAAAATTAAAGATAAAATAAAAATATTTAATAGTATTTAATCATTTTTAATTTATTAAATTATTACTTAATATAATCATTAATATTTGTTAGTGAAATACTATGTCAAATAATAATGTATTATTAATAATAAATCCTTAGTAATTTAATATTGTGAACAACTTAATTGAAACGTTAAATATAAATATATTTAATAATTTAATATAAATAATTAATGTAATTAATTTCATTAATTAATAACTAAAATAGGTAACAGATTTAATTCAATTAATTTAATATAAATATTTAAAAAAAAGAATGTGTTTAATTTAGTAATAATTAACATTAATTCATAACAATTGTGAGATAAAATATTTTTTGCTCAATTTTAAAGTCAACAAATTATTTATTTTGGAAAACTAATAATATTAATAATTGATACATATATATGGATGAATCTTGCTATGAAAATATGCCAACGTGTATAATATAAGATTAATTCATAATGATGAGCGAAACCATTTTAACCATCAGTTATATTCGTATTGCTCTTTTGTTATATTTAGATTTTTCAGTTTGACACATTTTCAGTTAAAATAGCCATTAAGTATGGCTGTATCTATTCCAATCATTTTGTACGGTAAACATATGAATAATTCTGACAGTATTGAACAGTTTTTTTTATATCAGCGAGTAAAAATCTTTTCAATTTAAATAAGTATTTAATTTAATAATAATTTATATTACTCAAATTATAATATAGTATTAATGTTAATAATATCAAAAAAATACACGTGTAGATTTGGCCACATGTATATATATATATATTAATGATTATACTAAGTAATAATTTAATAAATTAAAAATGATTAAATAAAATATCTTCATTTTAATTAATTAATGAATTTGTACAAAAATCTTTAATGGAAATTTTTTTTAATGTATTACACTCATTTAAGCTTGAAAATTACTAAAAAAAACTATTTAAATATTTAAAGAAAGTAATTAGATTGAGATAATGTTGGCAATATTACTGCAAGTTAAGCTGCTGTAGGGGAATTTATAACAAGAAACTCTTGACACACATATTGTATATGAAACATTATTTCTGAACTGTCGCAAGCAAAAATAAAGTTCTAGTATTGACTTGAAGCTTTCATAATATTCGGTTGCAATAGATATTATTCGGAACACAAATTTAAAAACTTAACTCTCACCCTTATGTTATATTTGGAGGTTTAAACTTATAACTGGTTGTTTGAGTCTCTGTTCAAGACATAGCAAAAGTTCGACGAGGATCAGACATGCGAGTACTGTACAATGTTAAGCGTTTCGAATATTTGAAACATACTAAAAACCGCTGCCAAGTTGATGTATGAATTTTTTTTACTCATTTCATGAACACTTTACTTCCTCATGGAGATATGAAGTCTATAAAATTGATGCAATATATTAAAACTTATATAAAAATTTAATATCTCAACAACACCAAAACAAAAACAGTTTTATAAACTTTTTATTAAAATTTTGTACCCTGATTTTTCATTTAATTCTGAATTCCTAATCAGCGACTCTAAAAACTTCTGAGTAAAGAGTTTTACTCAAATTTGACTTTTTTAAAAAAAATATATATACATATATATATATATATTTGATCTGATCCTTTAAATTAAAAGGGTTTTTAATTTATTACAATTCCATGAAAAATATTTATCTATCTGCATTATAATACTGAAAATAATATCTTTTTACCGAATGTCAAAAATTATGCCCCAAACGAACTAGCTATTTTACTACCTTTTGGACGGACGTAGTACTTTGACATATACATACATTTTAACAAAACAAAATTCACAAATTGATTATTACATTTATTTTACCTCTGTAACGCTAAAATAAATAAATCAACTGTTTTTACATTTACTAATATTGAAAAGCAATCGGCTAACAGTATTTATTACTTTTCAACTTTGCGACGGAAAGTGGTTGCTATTTACTAGCAAAGCTGGTGACAATGGATGGATATCGTCCGTTCAAAATAACACGCCAAAATGTCTAGTAGTTTATAATAGCCATACATATTACTTTCTTTGTTTGTGCAATTGCAATCATGGAAAACGATGCACGAATCATGAACGCGCAATTAGGTAAATGGAATTGCAGACAACGTATATCGTATTGAAGCCAGTTTATCTATTTTAGACAGCAAAGATAATTTGCTATCTATCGTATCCTATTTTAATTATTGTAATCTATGTTAAAATTGATATAACATAATTTACTAAAGTCTGTATTTACTTTATTTCTACTTGAAGTTATTTACCCTAGTAAAATATTAGGTATTACAACATGCAATATTTGATTGTACTGTCTGGATTCTACGTTAATTTAAAATAATAATTTTTTCTCTCTTGCTATAAAATGATAACTTTTAAGTAACAAATATCTAAATCAGAATAGAAGGACTTTAAAAAATAAATAAGGAAGACAATTAAAAGTTCTATTTTTGATATACTTACAAAATTTATCTTAACCACAAGAAATTATTTAAAAGCAAAATATTCTAAAAATTAAACGAACTTACTTTCAATCAAAATTGTAGGGAGAGGGTACGCCTCTGTGGTGATAGTAGAGAATTAAAATTTATTTGCTTATATTTCATTTCATTTGACGAAAAACAAAACGATTTTAGTAACGTATTTATTTACATTTTATGTTTATAAAATTTTATCACATTTTTTAATATAATTATAATTTAAAAATAAAAAAATTACTTGATCACTCATGTGGTAAAATAAAAGTACTTTTTCCATACTGAGTTTTTCGTCCTCGCTGTTTCCCATCCAAGCAATGAATTTTTTGCTAAACTCTAATACAGACCAACATTTTAATGTCAATGGAACAATGTCTATGTTTACGTACAATATCGTATTCATTGCTTTTGTTGTTATTACACTCTTAAATTAAGTCATTCTAGACGTAAGAAATTGTTTGACTTTTGATTTTAAAAAAATTCAAAGGTACAGCATTCATTGCTCAAAACAGTGTGTAGGTATTTTATTGGAATAGTAAGCAATCTTCATTATTGACAGTGATGATTTATTATAAAGAAGAGAATGAACTAATGAATAAATCTATTGTTGTTATTTTGGATAATTTAATCCACGATTCCGTGTCAGTTTATCAGTATCAACAAGAAATAATTTCATTTCTTAAAAAAAATTTATCACTATAATTTGGTCATTTATTTGTGAATTGTTACTTTCATGTTTAAAAGTAATTCCAAAAAGAAAATTAAGTACGTCCTCTTAGGAGACTGCACCCTATGCCTCTTTTTATGACAGTTCGTATTTAAACACATAAAAATATCATTATTATTACTATTATTTTTTTATTACTGGCAAAAATTAAATTTAAGATTTTTTTTTAATGCAAATTAAATTTTTTTCATCAATTTCTTTTTAAATTTCATTGTATTCCAAGTAATTTTAAAAAATTGAACTGTTAAAGTTTTAATTTTCAAATTTATAAAAAAGTCAAGGTTACTATTGAATTTGTATAAAATTTAAATATTATTATTGTTCATTAAATGCTTGGTTACGAAATTTATTGTAAATTCTGATAAAAGTTTTCTAATGAGCACCAATCGGTTCCAATTGGGCCATCCAAAACAAAATTCTTTTTGATATCTTTTTATACAATTTATAATAGCCAGATGATATAAAAACATTCCTCAAATGCTTTTCTATAAATTTCAATTTTTCAATTAGTTACAAACAATTAACATTTTAAGCACCCTTTTATTAATTTTTATAATTTCTCTGCTGTTTCTTGCTAAAATTTAATAATATTTGGTGCGTACTGTAACGCGACATTTTGTCGCGTACAAATGACTTAAAATTAATAAATTATAATAAATTTTGTAAATAAATGACACTAGGGTTGGAATTCAGCCCCAATGGCTGTAAAATATTACGAATTATAAAACTCGTTTTCTTATGATACTCACTTCATTTTCTTTAAATAATCAAATTCATGTGTTAACAAACCAACTTGCCAAAGTCGTCAGATTAATAGTCGACCTGTAATAAATAAATTCTAAAGACCGATCGTGAAGCAAAAAAGTGATCTTTTAAATGCTTTTAATTTTATTTGTTAATTAAAAAAAAAGATATATTAATCTATTTGTTAAAAACGCGAAATTATTTTATAAAACAAAAATCCATTTCAATAAAATTGAAGTTACTTGTGTGGCACCCGTAAAGTACCTTCTCAGATGAACCTGAAAAGGTGTGTAGTAGGGGTGATTTCAGAGCTGCACGGTATTGGATCATGGAGAGAGGGAAATTTAAGAAAACTGCACGGTACAGAGACACGACTGTATTTGGAAGAGAGTCCAAAATATTCAAGAACACTAGGAAGACGAAATTACTATTTTGTTGACGATCTGTCAAATTAATACTAGCAGCCAATTTCCTATGGACTATTTCGCATCAATCAATTTAACATCAGATAGTGCAGGGATTTACGTTACCGACGACTGCGTATCGATTATCGGTCGCTAGTATTATATTGTTGAATATTAATTGATCTCAATGACAGTGAGAAGAGAGGACGCTGTTTAGCGACGCTTTCGAGTTTGACTCGTCAGCTATTTTATTCTCATCCTGCCCTGTTGAAAATTCCTATGTGAGAACACATATGGGATCCCATCCAGGATCTCTTGTGAGTTCTTATGTGGGTTCCCATACAGGTTCACACATAAGATCCTGTATGAAAAGGTTCCTGGGATGAACTTGCGTGAGATCAAGCGCACGATGTTATGTCTCTGTGAAAGCAATAACACAGGATCCCATGAGGTTTCCTGTGTAGGTTCCTATATGAACAACACGATAAATAGGAACACACATGGGATCTTATCCGAGATCTTGTATGAGTTCTTACATAGGTTCTCACATATAAGAAGATTAATAGCAGCTTAATAAGATTTTAAGCTGCTATTAATCTTCTTATATGTGAGAACCTACAGTGGAACCTCGATTATCCGAACCTCTATTATCCGAACCCTCTATTATCCGAACCGAAAAATATTTTATCCGAACTATTTTTTGGTCTTCCGAATTTTAAATTTTATTTTCTCTATTTATTTTATCATTCATATTTTCGCGTGATTTGGCATCTAAAAAACGAGTAGATGCTATCTTTCAAAGCAAAATAACCAAATTTATGCCAAAAAAATCTTAAAAATTTCCGAATTTTCTGAGTTTTTAATATGTTATTAATTAATATATATTTACATATATGTATATACTTATGTATATATTTAAAAACATATGTATTAAGTTAAATATATAGTTCAACTGTACATTTTTTTACTTTAATTATAAAAAAAATTAAAATCTCTATTATCCGAATTTTCGAATATCCGAACCCGGCCTTGCCTAGATTAGTTCGGATAATCGAGGTTCCACTGTATGTAAGAACTCATACAAGATCTCGGATAAGATCCCATGTGTGTTCCTATTTATCGTGTTGTTCATATAGGAACCTACACAGGAAACCTCATGGGATCCTGTGTTATTGCTTTTACAGAGACATAAGATCGTGCGCTTGATCTCACGCAAGTTCATCCCAGGAACCTTTTCATACAGGATCTTATGTGTGAACCTGTATGGGAACCCACATAAGAACTCACAAGAGATCCTGGATGGGATCCCATATGTGTTCTCACATAGGAATTTTCAACAGGGTGGTGTTCGTAAAGTGCAAGTAGTTCTCTTTTGTTTTGTGACATAATTAAAATGTAATATAAAATATACAATGTCGGACGAGGCGTCATCGTCCAATGGGCAGTGAGTCCTCAGTATTAATTTATGAGTCGTTTTCCTTCTGAATCGATTTCATTATTACACTGGGACCTCCAACCAATGCAGATCGGAGTTATCGATATTATAAACTGCATTATTATAATTTAAATGTACATAATTATATTTTTCTACTTTATAAAGAATTAAATTAATCTCAATATTTATTCGAACATATATCCCATACACAAGTATGTAATATGTACGGCCCTGAGTGTTTACACTTTTTGACATAACCTTGACGTTAAGGGTAACCTCCATCCATTGCACATAAGACTCGCGCGCTGCAATATTTGGAGGTTCCAGTGTACTTAAAAATAATAATAATTATTAAAATCAAATTGAATCTTGTTAGTCCGCCTTCTGCCCCTTTCTTAAATATCAAACTTGAAGTGATTATTAATAAATAGTGTAACTGTTACAAATTTTGTTTAATTAATGGTGTTTATCTATATCTTGTGTTTAACTTCTATTTAACTATTTTTTTAGGTTTAGTTATTTTCCATAAAATAACTTGGCGTCTTGGCAAACTTAATAATTAAAAAGTATAGGTAACGTAGATTGTCTTAAAAATATAATAATAAATAATTTAAATTTAAAATAAATTCAATAATAAATTAAAATCTACGTTACAGTGCATAAAAAATAATTCCTCTTTTAATTATGATAAGAATTTTCAAAAAGCGTTACTATTTATGAAAAATAAATTGTTAATTAATGAAACAATTAAAAAATTAACGACTTCTGGGGTAGGTGTAAAAAAAATTCAAAAATATGAAAATATTTATTTTCTCTACTTTAATTAAAAAAAAATTTAATACCTTTGAAAAATGACTAACTTATGTGACTTTAAAGAGCGCAGTGCAAGCGCGTGAATTGCCGCGCCGCAATGTAATTTTTCAGCTTTTCTAAAAACATTGAGCAGTTGATAAACACGTCCAGTCTTAATTAATTGTTTCAGAATGAATGGATTTTATTAATTGGCTTTTATAAATTATTTCATTAACCAATTAAATATGTTAATCATAATTATTATTAAACCAACATTTTTTCTTTTATTCAATTTATTGAATACATAAATTATTCCCATTGACTTTACATATATAATATTTTGTCATTGATTTTTATATAAAATATTGAATTATGTGAATAAATGTTAAATTTTTTAAATGAAAGTCATACATTTAAAGAAATCTCAACCGTATCGATTTTGTGATGAAGAGTTATAAAAGAAAATAGAAATCAAATTAATTAAACTTCAAATTTATTATACAATAATTGGAATCAACAGCATATACGATTAATGAATCTCAACATATCCATACCAGGGATGATCGTTTATTTTTAATTAAATATGTTAACGGGAATAACTTTAATAATGATTTCCAATTGTTCTAATTACAAATCATTTAGAAAAATTATTAAGCTAGAAGCTGCCCTATTGAATTTTTGTACGAATCATTTTTCTATTTTTCGTCCATTGAATCAATAGCATTTCTGCCAAAAGTATAAAAATTATTTATTTAAAATCTTATGCTATAGAACCTATATAATATTTTACAAATTCTATAACATATGCTTTTGAATCAATAATAATTTTCATGCCTTTGGTATAAATATTTTTCTCAGTGTATAGGAAAATTTTATATAATTTTTGGAAAAATCCCCTCATTATTAGAAGAAAAACTTTACAAATGCTTCAGGAAAATTGCTTCTCAAACTTGTTTTTGTGGAAAATTCCCATTATGCTTCTTACAGTGTATACTTGAAAACATTGTTTCTTAGTTTTGCATGCTAAATTGTTGAATCAGAAAAATCTTAGTGTAGTAAAAGGATTATAACCCTTTTTATAATTCAAAAGGTTCGCCCAAAAAGAGCACTCGCTTATATGGATGACCGAAGCGACGCTTTTCGCAATGGCACGTGTCCCGACGCTTCAAGAATATTAAATTTTCGACCGTCGCATAAATTAAAATATAGCAGTTTGTACTCTGACTGGCAATGAGTATGAATTACAAAAAAGCAGAGAGAACTGATACTTTACCTTTAGTGGCTACCAAATTCAGGAAAAATGCAAAAGAAAAATGTTGATATGACAGATTCAGTTAATAAATTCATATCCTTTATTAAATAGGAGAATTAAGGCAAAACTTTTACTTATTTAAATATTACAAGCAAAATACAATATAATTTTAAAACAACAGAATGGGAGTGATTGGGTTTAATGTTCATTTTAAAGCGAAGCCACTGTGCCCTTTTTGGTTAATAACTATAGATAAAAAAAACCCGTAAGATAATAATAAATACTTTATAAAAGTATAATATTTCAAAAATTGATAATAAAATGCATTTTAAGTTTTTAGTTCTGTTATAAGTATAAAAATATTAATTATGTTTTGTAAATAGTTTGTTTATTAATGTAAAGAAGTATTTAATAATTATATAAAGATAGTACAAAGTAATGTCTTTTAAGTCAACTGAATATTTTACATTTTAATTTCATTTTGATATATTAAACTGAAATATTATCAATTATTTGGTTATTCATTTTTCAAAAATGAAAAAGATATGTTGTCACGAAGAGTAAGGAGGAAACTGAGCTATTGAGTAAAGAGAATTAGGTACGATCCCTTTCATTTTTACTCAGTGCTGGATGACAGTTTAAACCACATGTCAAAATTTTTCGATTTTTTTTGTTTTTAAGTTAAAGTATTTTTCAATATTAATTGAAGGAAGTAACATGTTGTAAAATATTTTTATTTTTACTATAATTTAGTTTTTTATATTTTTTTATTATTTATTTTCTTTTTTAAAAAAAAGTTGAATGCAACTCTAAATGTTTTTCGAACATTATACATATGTAAAACTAAATAAGTGTAGTAAATTGTGTCAATTCGGGAAAATATTTCTTCTAAACTTCAAAGACACATATTTAAAAAAATATATTCTCATTACGTAATATTACTGTCTTTATAATAATTATAAATGCCTCACTTGTTTTTATCAAATAGCAGATTACCAAATCTAGTTTTAGTAATTTAAAATTTTCAATGGCCTAAAATAGAGGAATGCCTGGCTCTCCTAGTTTCCATAAATGTAAAGAGAGATTTGTAGGGAATTTCATTAATCAAATTATTTAATTAGAATATTTAATTAAATTTATATATGTGATATGGAATAATTTTCAATATTTCGAATTATATGAGTTGATATTTATTCGAGTAATACTTGTTGGATATAAATGAACATATTGTTGATTCAAGAAATCTCTGCAGTCAATGGAGTAGTAAAATTTTGTTTAAAGGCACGCAATACATTTTGCACCGTTTACAATACTTCCAATTTATTTAACTTCTCATTTACTTTACTCGTTATTTACTTTAATTCCCACTTATTTAACAGTACATTCATTCAAATAGTAAAATTTAATTTTGTGGATACATAAAGGAAAAAGCAAATATCAAGTGATTTAATACTAAGCCTGTTCTAATTCGATTATCGAAAGCTTACTCAATATCCTCTCTCCTGGTCCAGTTATCTGCCTGTCTGTCTCTCTCTTGTTCTATCTCTCTTATTTTCCATTTTTGAATTTCTTAAATCTTCTGTTGTATGTCTTAAATATATTCTTATTAAAGAGAATAAATTTTCTCTTCTCGTCAAATATTTATTTCTCAATGGTTTAATTAACTTTCTATTGTTCTTTAAATTACTTTTAATTTAAAAATTTAAATGTTTTTCATAATTTTTGAAAACTATTCACAGTTGTTGGAATTTTTGATAACGTAGATAAATATTTAAAAAATTTCCATCTACTACTTCTTATTTCTTTTCAATGCATGTAAAATTTCAAGAAACTACGTAGCAAATAAATAGACGATGTCATTTCTGGAAATAACCCGGGCTTAAAACTGCGCAGAAATTTGTTTTAGCTGAAAAAAATCTACTGCACCCTTGAGAGGTGACTTGATTTCAGAGTATTACTCTCTCTATAAAATGCCCTCTTTGACCTTTAGGTTAATTATGTCAAAAATTGCAAAAATTCCTTAGGTAAACAAAAGAAAGCAATAAATAAACTTTTCCTTGTTAAATTTTTTATTTATTATTCATTATTGAACCCTAAATTTTTCACAAAATTACATTTTGTAATATTACAAAGAATCGTTATATTCAATTATTCTTTATATCCAACTGCTACTTTTTAAATTTTTTGTGTTAAATAGATAAATAAATCTGATCGAAGAATCGTAATTGGCGTTTGCAAATAAATAAAGTAAAAAGTAATTAGATTTTTATCGAAAATGCATAATTTTTATTTGAGGTAAAATACTTTTATTTCTGTTATTATTTACTACATAATATGAAATTGTAATAGAAGTAATTATAATATTATCTCTTTCTGAAAAAGGAACTTTTCCATAAATATTGCTTTTAAATATGGATTAAAAAAAAATTATTTTCAGTTTGTACATAAAGAACAGATATATGTGCTGCTTACAGTTTTCCACTAAAAGTGGCTTTGCTCTTTGACACTCGTCTTCCTTTTTACACCCATTTCTGTCTTAGTTCTCTTTTTACTTTAAGATGCGCACCCTTTTCTTCTTGGTAATCTAGCTGCCTCCACGCAAAGAGATTCATTTCGTATTTATTAAATTTCATAAAGCATCCTCGCAGACAACGGCTGAATTTTCCGTTTTCTCGTCAGAAGAGAGCCAGTCAAGAATGTCGCGGGAAATAGTGAACACGGAAAATGAGTATGACGAAGAGTAAGAGAGTGAGGGTTTCAGTAAAATAGAGAAGTGTGCATTTTAGTGTATAACATAGATATCCTGGTAAAAAAGGCAGAATAAATTTCTTTCATTTTTAATAAAAAAAAAAGATTTTTAATTCAATTTTCTAACAAAAATATGTCTTAATTTGAAATTTGTTTAGTAGTATTTTATAATGTAAGAAAGATTAAAAAGTATTGTAGAAAGTATCATAATAGTAAATTATTAATAATTTTTGAAAATAAAATTAAAAATTTTTTATCTTAGAATTTAATCAGTAAAATATTCTTAGCAGATATATTTTAGACAAAATATAGAAAGAAATTTACTATTCCAAAAATTTATATATACAGGTATGCTACATACTCTACTTCGAATATGACACATATTAAAATGGAAATTAGACCCAGAAAAATTAATTTTTTCGAGTAGGACCACTTAAAACTTTTCTTCAGGAAGTCTACAGAAACAACAAAATTTTGGGACAATTTAACCGGGGGTCATTTTCAATGTAATTTGTGCGGGGTTCATTTTGCCCAAAAAATTCAATTCTTATTGCACAGAAAACTAAAAGGTATTAAAATAAGCTGCAACACTTCTTATTTTAATCAAATGTTTCTTATTTTAATCCATTTTGGTATTAAAATAAGTAAAAATGGATTAAAATAAGAAGCGTTGCAGCTTATTTTAATACCTTTCAATTTTCTGTGTGCTCATGAAACTGAAAATTCAAAATTGTTAATTAAAGTAACAGTTAGTTTTTCATCAGCCAATCGATTAATCATTAATAATAAGGGAATCTTTTCAGAAGATATCTTTAAACCTTCTCAAGATGTGATAAATGATGCCCAAATATATGCAGCGGATGCTTTATTGCAAAATAATTTTGAATTCGGAATTAATTAAATTCAAATTCCTTTAGTAAACGACAAATCAGAAAATGATTTTCGCGACAGAATAATAATTGTAGCTGAAGAATTTTCTGCAGATTGTTCACTAAGAAATTAAATTTTTCTACAAGAAAGAAGACAATTCTTTCCCAAAAATTGTTCTACAACGAAAAAAACAGAAAAATGATAAAACGACACAATACTTTTTATAAATTTTAAATTTTACCTGGGAGTGACGTTGGACAAACGTTTGAGTTTCGGACAACATATTAACATCTCGTCACTCCAAGCCACCGAATGCATGGGAAACCTTTCGAGGATGATGCCCAATATCGGTGGCCCCAGGGAAAAGAAACGTAGACTAGTGTCGACTGCAAAGCAGCTTTATGCTGCCCCTGTTTGGGCTTCGGCCCTAAAGTTCCACAGCATCTCTGACAGGCTCCTCGCGGTCCAGAGAGACCCGGCACGGAGAATTGTGTCAGCCTTCAGAACGGTGTCTACTTGCGCTGTTGTGGTACTCGCTGTATTACCGCCAATAGATTTATTGGCGATGGAAAGGAAGGAGATCTTCCATCTTAACAAAGATCTGGCGGGTACTTCAGAGCATAGCGATAGACTCAAAGCGATAATACGCCGAGAGTCCAGAAGTAGACTCGTTCAGAAATGGCAGGAGAGATGGGATGGGGAATCTAAAGGTAGGTGGACCTACCGCCTGATTCCCCTCCTCGCCACATGGTTAGATAGGAAGCACGGTGAAGTTGGCTACTACCTTACACAGGCGTTGTCAGGTCATGGTTGTTTCGGACAGTATTTTTGTCGATTTAAAATAGAAGCAGAAGCGAGATGTGTGTATTGCAACGGTTCGGGCGTCGACGAAGCAATACACACTGACGACGCGGAGCACACGCTCTTTTTCTGCGAGCACTGGCGTGAACTTAGGTTAGCCATGTTCTCGGCTGTGGGCACTGAAGTCACACCCGAGAACATGGTTTCTATTATGTTGCAGAGCGCGGACTCTTGGAGGAGCGTCGAGTCCTTCATTACAACCGTAATGAGGACGAAGGAGGACGACAGGAGGAGGTTGACATGGAGAAATCCTGCTGCTCGGCTGGGTGTGCGCGCGGGACGGGGGAGACCTTAACTGGATCTCCTTCTTCTAGCGCTAGCACTCAGTTAAGGATTTGGGACCGAGAGCAACGGTAAGGAGACTTCCACTGGCGATGTATAAAGCTAACAGCAGTTCCGCCAGTGGAGTTTAAGTCTCAAAAAGGGTGTGGTTTTTAGTGGGTCGACCAGAATAAGAGCGGTCATCCCCACATAACCTGGGAGTACGGGCTCCAGGTATCTGACTTGGAAGTAGGCCTCCAAGGTTATGCAGATTTTCCACTTCCCTCGTAAAAAAAAAAAAAAATAAATAAATAAATTTTAAATTTGTTATGAATATGTTTATTTAAAAAAATTAACAATTGTTATTAATTTCTTCTCTTCGGTCATAACAACCAAAATAAATACAAAGAAAATCAAATCTTATATTTATTAAGTTTTTAATTTATGGGATCGTTTCCTGGATCAATAAAATATCATCATTTCTCATATGTCTATCTCTATTAATGATTAAGGATAGGCTGAATGAAACAACTATAAATTCACTTGTGTTTATTACATAAAAATTAACTTTTCAGAGATTCTATTACAATTTAGTTTTTCCTTTAATTATCAGTTCATTAAGAATTTAAACATGAATTTAGTTTCGAATTATAGTTTGGTTGTAATTTCAAATTCTTTTTGTCTTTATTCAATAAACAATTCTATTTCAAATAAAAGCCAAGAATAGAGATAGGCCAAAACAACACATTATACTTTAAGTTTGTCGTAGTTTGTTTTTCTTTACCAAATTTCATCTTGTAATTTTCTGTTCTTGTAACTTTCGTAAGGTTATTTAATTCGTCATTCACTATATTGAGTTCAAACTTTTACATTTGCATGATGTAAAATAGTCAATATAGATCATATCATGGCGAAAGGACTATACTACTTGTAAGATACGCTTTATTCCTTAAAGATGAAATTATGGTTATTCTGTATAAATTCTGTACAACTGAAGCACGACACTAGTTTCACAGAAGACGATTACAGTACACGTTCAACTTTTAGTCTTTGATACCAGCTTTATGAGATTCTTACGATTAAATCTCATGCCTTTAACGTCTGTCCGATCACAATTGATTTTAGAGAACTTTTGGAACGGCCGAATCTCGTGGACGGGCGACATCACGATACACCTTGTACCGGATTTACAATTGCAAAGAAGCAGTTTTACAAGGCGTGCATCGGTTTTAATACATGGAATTTAGGACGTTTGGAAGGGTATTTTGATGAGTTGAAAATTTGTATGAGGAAATGTATTTCTCAATACATTTGTCAATCTCTGCTGCTTTATAGAAATTATTTAAGGCCATTAAACTTTACTTAATAAAGTAGGCTTAGCTTTTGTTATGGTTGCGAAACAAGGTGTTGCAACCTTCAATTTTCCACATGAAAACTTAAAGTCTTTTATTTTACCAACGAACTGCATTTTAAGTCATTGACCGAACATGAGTGCTTGGTACTTGTTTTTGCTAATTGTTGTACGTGTGTAGTTCTATTAATTCAGCATGTTAGAGTTGACTTGCATTTGTGATAATAATATGGAAAGCAAGGAATGACGAGAGATTATTTTATTTATTTAAAAGAACCGACACATACCAAATACACCCGACCCATGGAGTTGTCGACGCATGTACGAAATTCAGACATCCAATAAAATTTAGGTTATGTAATTTAAATTGATCATTAATTTTATTTATTAATTAATTAGTGAATTTTATCTGTAAGAAGTTGTTGACCCTTTTTACTTTAATGTTTCTTATGAATTTCGCTTGAGTACAAAAAATAAATGTTGAGGCAGCAATAATAATATACCTCATTCATTACGAAACAATAAAATACCGAATGTTGATTACAATGCAATATCAGCATTATCACGCATTTATGTTTTAAATACTAAACATTTAAATAATAAAAAATTATCTTTCTGAAGCGCGGATTGAATTAGATATAAAACGACACCATTTGATTCGTTACAAATTATAATCGGTGATTCTATTACAATTATTCCGCTTTTCGAAATTCATACCGATGATGAAGAAATTGCAACAATAAGACAATTCAGCGCAAGAGAAGTAAAAATTTAAGTTTTCCTTCTTTGATTACAAGAAAATACTCATATGTCCTCAGATGTTTAATTTTTTAATGTAGTCAAACATAATATTGTTAAGTTTATGGCTAAAAAATATGAATGTTGAGTTAACATTTTTACTTAGAAATTATTTAAGGTTATGTTCCAACCATTTCAAAGAAAAATGTTTTACTATGGGTTCGAAAGTATAACTTTAGAACCAAGAAGTATTCCAACTTTATTAAGAAATGACAAAAGTATTTGTGTTTATTGTAATGATTCAAAAGGCAGGGATAAAAGAAAATCGTTTCTAAAGTAAGTTCTGGATTGTAATTATATAGTATTCAATGTCAAATATTGTAAATATTTTCTATTTTGCAGATTTCCTCTGAATAACAGTGATCGACTTGGACAATGCGTTAAATCTGAAGGTCTTCACATCAAATGATATAAGTTTACTTTACAGTGAACATTTTGAAAAATCATTTTATTGTTTACAAAGTGAAAATACCTTTTATCTAACAACGATTTATTTTCCTATGAGAACGGAAAGTACAAATAGTAACAATTGGGTAAACTGTTGCAGCTGTAAAATTATTTACATTTTTATTATTATTTCTTTATTTTGTCCCAGGAAACCATGAGGACAATTATTTAAGTACAATACAATTCATAATATACACTAATAATAATATATAACATTCATAAATTAATTTCTATCTAAAGTTGAATAACAATGATAAAGATAAAAATATAACAATTTTGATGATTATACCCACATAGCACGACTTCTTGCTGTGAGGTTCCTGTAAGGATATCTGTAGGGTTTGTAAGGTTACCGTGTAAGCCTACAGTAAACTTGAGGTCATCTTAAAACTTCCGCTATTACAGTAAGGTCGTGGTAAGTTTACATGGTGAGGTTGTGGTGAGCTTACACGGTAAGGTTGTTGTAAGCTTCCCGTAAGGTTACTGTAAGGTTACTGTAAGGTCACTGTAAGGTTACTGTGTAAGCTTACTGTCATATGGCGGGAGTTTTAAGATGACCTCAAGTTTACTGTAGGCTTACACGGTAACCTTACAAACCCTACAGATATATCCTTACAGTAACCTCACAGCAAGAAGTCGTGCTATGTGGGTAACAGCAGAAATCATAAAACATACAACCAAAAATCAAATACAGACTCTACTACTCTCTTAAGTGATTATATATATTTAATTAGTTCATATTTATTGATTGTAAAAAAATATTTAAATAAATATTTCAAATTTTTACACTTCCTTGTTTTCAGCATTCATTTTTAATTCATATAAGTTTTTTTCATATAAGTATAAAGGATGTTATTAAAATGTGTTGGCAAAATTTTGATCAAAGCAACTGATTCTGACAAACCACAACGAAGGTTTTACACATTTGTTCAAGTTGACCCCTGATTCGAATATTTTTCTTATTTCAAAAACAAAATAACTATTGGAGATTTTACTTCAACGTAAAAACTAATTTAATACCTTTTTTCAAATTATTCTAATACTAAAAAAGTTAACATAAATTTATCACAAAAAATCTCCATGACGAAGTAAAGTGTTCTTTAAATGAACACAAAAATTTCATACTTCAACTTGGCAGCGGTTTTACGTAATATATTAATTTGAATTTATGAAATACTAGATTATATCAAGCAGTCACTTCATGGTCAATCGTAAAAGTTATTAATGGTGAAAATATTATTTCTTTAAGTTATACTTTAAATTATTATTTTTTTAATTGTTTTCACAAAAAAGTATATGATAAGACACATTATTTTTTGTTATGAAGTTAAGTTAACATTTGAAAAAATTTAAAATCGCAAATAACAATTCCAAGTGCCAAGGATGTAACCTTTTTAACTTCAAGATTTGTATGAAAATAAATTGAATATCTATAAAAAATTAAAGATTTCGGATTTTTTTAAATTATTCACATTTCCTTGAAACTTATTACTTAAAAAATTTTCAGGGCATATCAAATATGGCCAATGATTTTTAGAAAATTCTTCGTGTTTTTTTTTTAAACTTTTTACTCGGGGGTAAAATCTAACGTCAAATTTCGAAAATTCAAAATTACGTATCCAATATATCTGAGGATTTGAAATGCTTTTTTGATTTCTTTGAATCTTGTTTCTTAGAGTTTATCGGGTTGCTTATTCTGAATTTTTCGTAACCCATAAATGGTTTATTGTAAATACATCGGAATTTTATCGCATTCCCGTGACAATATAAACTCAAGTAATTTTTGTGCTGTAAAAAATCAATTTCAGTGTTTAATGTTTTTCTATTTTTGCGACTAGTACTCCACTGCATCGTAAATATCTTGTCTACCTTTACCATATATAGGCATAATTTTAACCTAGAAACTTAGACGATTATTTGTTTCCCATCTTCACTACGGGGAGATGTACTAGTCGCAAAAATTGAAAAAAATAAACACGGAACCTAATTTTATATTAAATATATTAATTAATTAATATATTAAAAAAAAATTTTTTAAATATATTAATATTATATTAAATTAAATAAAGCGGCCTTTCTTCTCCATGTTACTCACATTAATTAAATTATTCAAGCTCTTCCCTTGATGACTTCGGAACTTGCATGATCTATTGCGATGTCCTGAACGTCGTTCCGTATAAGCAAGAGTCCTCAATGTTTTGCGAGAATTTTACATAACAAAACAAAAGGACTAATCAATACCGATATTTATTTTATATAAGATTGACTATTGATTCTAATAATATTGATAAGTTGGTTTAATTATTTTTTAATTTAATTATTCCAAAAAAAATAAAGTGAGTATTATAAGAAAACAAATTATACAAATCGAAACATTTTACAATCATTATGACCCATTCTGGTGTCGTTTATTTAACTATTTCAGTTCAAAAGATATTTTAAAACAAAGATTTATATAATGTATAATTTAGCCCCACCTTTCTCTTACAAAAATTGTTGTAGAAAAATTTAAAATATTATCAAACAACTCATTATAGCAGTAACTCTATTTTTTTATTGATTTGGTAAATAATAAACTATTGCATGAAAAATAATTGTAAAACCAAGTTGCTCAACTCAAGGTGTGGTACATCTACCAATAAGTCACTAAACTTAGAGCACACTAGATTCCAAAATTGCAAGGTTGCACAATTTAACTTGGCAACAACTAAATTCATTAAACTTAATATATATGCTTCCCAATATTTTTGTAGATTAATAAAATCAATCGACAGAAGGAAATAAAGATTTTTTCTGTGTGGTCTGAAAGTGAGACGAATGTAACAACCCTCAAATTACCTTTCCCATCAGATATGTTCCGATACTCAAAAGTGTCAACGTATAAAAATAGATACACCCTTATTTTTCTAATGAATTGTATGTCCCTCCCCTGTCCTTTGGAATTTTCCCTACTTTTCGTTTTTTCCTCAAACTTTTCATCCCAGCATCAAAACTGAATTTGGATACTATCCGCAAAATTAGTACTATCCGCCAAATAATTAACACTAAACTAAAAGCAATTTGTCTTGGCTCCAATCAATGTAAAAATTTATGTGTAAAATAAATTATAATATTTGTTCAAAATTTCAAATCTATCAACGGATTCAACATTCACTTAACACTCACCGTCCACAACCTCCTTATTGCATGCTATGTTATAATTCAAAATCATAAGCATACTACAGGAGTTGTTGATGCAGTTAAAGTGATATAGTAATAAAGAGAATGATAAATGTTAATATTAAATTTAAAAATTTTTAGTACTGATTTTTAAAGTTTTAAATAAAGATTTTAAATATTGTAGTTAAGATGATAAATATAGGTGTCTCCTATTAAATATTTCATTATCCTAATCATATCTGATAAGGTAGAAATTTTATTGACCATCGATCAATTTTTATGTACGAAACTCGTACGATTATTTTCGTAAACGGTTTCTGAAAAAAGTGGGTCATTTCTCGCCGCTGGGGTATGATCCCAAAACCTTCTAATTGCCGGTAAGATGTTCTACCAATTGAGCTACAGAGAGACAGTTGTTAATTAAACAAGGTGTTCAATTCATGACCATTTAGCTTCCTCATCATAATACACTTATATTCAAGAGTTGTTAATTAAACAAGGTGTTCCCCTCATAACAAAAGGATATCCCTAGGATATCCATATCAATGGTCGATATCCTAGAATGGTCCCCAGGATATCTTGGGATATCCATAGGATATCTCTAGGATATCCGAACCGCCGGTCTGTGGGACATCAACAGGACATCCATAGGATATCCACAGGATATTCCTAAGACATCCACAAAATATATATTGGATATTATATCGCAGGATATCCATGGTATATCCTCAGGATGTCCGTGGGATATTCTTAGGATATTCACGGGATATTTAATATCTCAACATATATTTTTAAAGGTTAAAATTGTTAAGCTAATATAATGAATAATAATATAATAAAAAGAAAAATCTTATGAGCTTCTAATTTATTTTAAATGAAGATTTGAAACGCATTTTTCAAAGTTTTTAAATAAACTCATGCACTTAATGTATAATTAATATTAATAGTTATTCGTTATTTGCGGGGAAGAATTTATATTGTTTAAAGCCAATTTATTTTCTGACAATATTAAGCATATGAATAAAGGAATGAATCACGAATGAGAAAAAAATTACTTAATAATTTTTCAAATTAAACAACTTTCTCGAAAAACAAGTTGCATTTTATTTTATTTATATAAAATTTAATTCACAGAATATTCTCACTCGTATTCTCATAATGACTTTAAAAACAGTATCCTGAGAATATCTTCTTGACATCCAGAAGATATACTGAGAATATCCTGAAAATATCTGTGGGATATCCTGACGATATCTATGGGATATCCTGATGATATCTGTGGGATATCCTGCCGATATCTATGGGATATCTGGAGGACATTTATGACATTCTATAGAGATATCCAGAAGATATCCTGTGGATATCCTTAGATATCCATGGGATATCCAAAGGATATGCAAACCGCCGATTTTTTGGATATCCTTAAGAGATCCTTTTGATATCCATAGAACATCCCTAGAATATTTGTGGGATATTATCAATATATCCCAAGATATCTATTGTGTTATTAGGGTCAATTCATGACCATTTAGCGTCCGTTTTCATGCCAGAAATATAGTTTTGACAAAATGTATTAAAAATTTTCATGATAAAAAAAGTTATTTCAAAAAATACTAAAAAAATTTTGTTTCCTAAAATTAAAACAAGGAGGGGGACCTTTATGTTTCTTTCATAGACATTTTGCTTCCTCATTGTGTGAAGCAAAAAATTTGCTTCCCCATGGAGAAAGCTATGAATTTCTCTAATTCAATTGATTGATTTAAAACATTTCGAGTTAAAACTGATTTAAATTAATTAAATTTTTTGAAAAATTAAGAAAATTTTAATTCATTTTGGGTGTAACATATACTTTATATATACGAATCGATTCGTTTTAATGCAAGTAATTCAATTATTTTATGTATTAACTTGAATTAAAAAAAAAAACAAAATTTTTTAGCTAAAAAAGGAATTTTTGATTTTTCAATTTTTATTAATTGAGTAGCTGCCTGCAATAACTCGCCGAGCGCTTGGCCGATCTCTCTAACGCCAGTCAAACGTTCAAAAACGTGAAAAAAATGAAAAATCAAAATTTTGATTTTTGAAAAGTGCAATCTTGTAGGACATAAGATGGCGCATCTTTTTTTCCTTTGAGTTTTTTTTGTAGATCAAAAAATAGAGTTAATATATGAGGCAAAATTCCTGAAATGTCCGAACAAAAAATTAAAAGTTCTCGAATTTAATCCATACTATTCTAAAATGTTGTTATTGTTGGTGAAAGTCTAAAAATCAATTATTATTGAATTTAATAAAATAGTTTTTAAATTACAACGTTTTTAATTTTTGACTTTTGAAAAAAAAAATTTTTTTCAATGTACAATATTTATAAGTAGAATGCATAAAAGTTAACATATATATAATGATTTTTAAAGCTTTTTTGACGGGCTACACGCTGTTAATAAAATTTTTTTTTTTTAAATAACATTTGACCTTGAAATTCAAGGTCAAAATGTTAATTTACGTTTATCTCAAAATCGGATTTTTTAAAATTATTTTAAACTATCTCAATGGAAAGCTTGACTAAATTCCTACAAAACATGTAATTTTCAGAGTGGGATCTTTTAAAGTTTTTGAGATATTAATTAATTAATTAATTAATGTTTATAACAAATCAAATATTTTACAAACGAATAAAGTTACCGTAATTCTGAAGTTAGTAATTGAAAGTTAACGTAATTCCGCATCCAACGAGCCCTATATGAAGTATTTTGGATAAGTAGATTGTTAATAAACAATTAGTTAACATTGCAATTGTTTATTAACAATCTACTTATCCAAAATACTTCATATAAGGCTCGTTGGATGCGGAATTACCTTAACTTTCAATTGGTAGGTTCAGAATTACCATAACTTTATTTGTTTATAAAATATTTTATTTTTTACTAACAACAAGCATCCAAAAGCCCTATATGAAGTATTTTTGTTCAATTTTAGTTAAATAACAATAAAAAATGAAATATTTTACAAACAAATAAAGTTATCGTAAATCTAAACTAACCAATTGAAAGTTAAGGTAATTCCGCATCCAACGAGCCCTATATGAAGTATTTTGGATAAGTAGATTGTTAATAAACAATTGCAATGTTAACTAATTATTTATTAACAATCTACTTATCCAAAATACTTCATATAGGGCTCGTTGGATGCGGAATTACGTTAACTTTCAATTACTAACTTCAGAATTACGGTAACTTTATTCGTTTGTAAAATATTTGATTTGTTATAAACATTAATTAATTAATTAATTAATATCTCAAAAACTTTAAAAGATCCCACTCTGAAAATTACATGTTTTGTAGGAAATTAGTCAAGCTTTCCATTGAGATAGTTAAAAATAATTTTAAAAAATCCGATTTTGAGATAAACGTAAATTAACATTTTGACCTTGAATTTCAAGGTCAAATGTTATTTAAAAAAAAAAAAATTATTAACAGCGTGTAGCTCGTCAAAAAAGCTTTAAAAATCATTATATATATGTTAACTTTTATGCATTCTACTTATAAATATTGTACATTGAAAAAAAAAATTTTTTTCAAAAGTCAAAAATTAAAAACGTTGTAATTCAAAAACTTTTTTATTAAATTCAATAATAATTGATTTTTAGACTTTCACCAACAATAACAACATTTTAGAAAAGTATGGATTAAATTCGAGAACTTTTAATTTTTTGTTCGGACATTTCAGGAGTTTTGCCTCATATGCAAAACACTTAAAAATTTTATTTCACAAATTTCATTCAATTTTTAAACATAAATCATAGTATCTTTGACAAATTTCAATGAATCTTATTGAAAATTAATATACATACGTATTTAGGTCCATAGAAGACGACAACATAATCAAAAATATTAAAATCATCAATTGTTTATTTATAATTAATTGTAAATGAAGACTTGTCAATAATAATGTTTACTTACCTTTGTCGACATAAAGTGTGTGGGGAACTTCAGAGTTGAAGAAACTTCCAGTGAGACATTTGTTTATCATAATGTAAGGAAGTTTTTTGTAAAATATAAAAACAATTTATCAACAACTTTAGAAAATATAGAACATTTAAGGAAACATGCGCGACGCGCTAGCGAGTCTCCGCGCGGAGACTGTTGATATGTAACAATACACTAATTTCTTAAAAAAATGAAGAAACAGAAAATAAAGATATACCTTTATATTAATTATTAAAAAACTTATTTGCAAACTGCACAAACAGTACATACAAGCACCAAAATATTTTAAAACTATTGATTATTTAGTAAATATTAAAAAAACAGTTGTTCAAATTTAATTTGCATTTTCATAAAATTAACACATATTTTATTTGAAAAACATTTCTAAGAATGTAGTGACAATATTTGTTTCTGTATTTTCGGTCCTCTACAACTCTTGTGTGCAATTCTCCGCGCGGAGACTCGCTAGCGCGTCGCGCATGTTTCCTTAAATGTTCTATATTTTCTAAAGTTGTTGATAAATTGTTTTTATATTTTACAAAAAACTTCCTTACATTATGATAAACAAATGTCTCACTGGAAGTTTCTTCAACTCTGAAGTTCCCCACACACTTTATGTCGACAAAGGTAAGTAAACATTATTATTGACAAGTCTTCATTTACAATTAATTATAAATAAACAATTGATGATTTTAATATTTTTGATTATGTTGTCGTCTTCTATGGACCTAAATACGTATGTATATTAATTTTCAATAAGATTCATTGAAATTTGTCAAAGATACTATGATTTATGTTTAAAAATTGAATGAAATTTGTGAAATAAAATTTTTAAGTGTTTTGCATATATTAACTCTATTTTTTGATCTACAAAAAAAACTCAAAGGAAAAAAAGATGCGCCATCTTATGTCCTACAAGATTGCACTTTTCAAAAATCAAAATTTTGATTTTTCATTTTTTTCACGTTTTTGAACGTTTGACTGGCGTTAGAGAGATCGGCCAAGCGCTCGGCGAGTTATTGCAGGCAGCTACTCAATTCTTAAAATTTAAATCAAATCTATACTTTATATATACCAATCGATTCTTTTTAATGCAGGGAATAAAATTATTTCATATATAAACTTGAATTTTAATAAACACAACATTTTTTAGCTAAAATGTAAATTTTTGATTTTTTAACTTTCATTAATTCTTTAAATTTCAATCAAATCTATACTTTATATATGTTACCGGCAAAACCCGAAGACTAGGCATTTCTCGAATTGCCTAGGCAATACGCAAAATGCCTGGTCTTCGGGTTTTGCCGGTAACATATATACCAATCGATTCGTCTTAATGTATAAGGAAGACGATTATATTATATATTACCTTAAATTTTTCTATTTAAAAATTTTTTCATTTAAAAAAAAATTTTTGGAAAAAAGACGATAAAAATTTTTTTTTGGGTATTTTTAAAAATCCTCTTGTCATTTTTGAGAGATTAATGTGATAAATAAGCCTACCAAATTTTATCCAAATCCATTAAAACCTGTTAAAGATATCGTGTTCACAAAAACGATCCACACACACACATACATCTGGACAATTGATCAGGATCTCATATAACATGTTTCCATATAGAGAAAAATTTGTTTTTACCATTTTTAAAAATTTTATAAACGAAAGGACTACAAAGCTTCCTTCACGAGGAAGCAAAATGATATAATTTATAGATTTTAAGGAAAATATAGACTTTATATATAGGTTAATCAATTTTTTTAATGCGAGAAATCAGTTTTTTGGACAAAAAATTATATTTACAGTGTAAAAAAATTTTTGATTAAAAAACGTATTTTCGAATTTTTGAAAAAGTGACAAAAAAAATTATGTTGATATTTTTGGAAATCCTCGTGTCTGATTTTAGGTATTGATGACTGTAATAAGCCTATAAAATTTCAGAACAATCCATCGAAGTGTATTAGAGATAATTTGTAGACAAGATTTTGTGACATATACACACATACATCCGGACATTTGTTTAAAACTTCAAATATATGCATTCTAGATAAAAATAAGCCCATATAACCCATTTTTAAAAAATCGAAAATTGTCACGAATACAAAACTTCCTCGTGAGAAGAGGAAGCAAAATTTAGAATTGAAGTATAGTGTTTACACTGAATTACATTGCAACAAAGATACAGATTTATGATTGATCATTAAAATCTTAAATATTTTACATTGAATGATTAAATAGTAAATAAAGGTTTATCAAATGTTATATACGTTATTGAAGAACGAATATTAAGAATTGAAATATTTAAAACTGTTAAATTTATTTTGAATTAAATACATGAAATTGATATAAAAAATTTTAAAGGTTTATTTTTTAGTTCAGTATTTGAGAAATAGGAATATTTATTTGCTATATTTATTTGATATTGATCATCGAATATATATATATCAAACTAGAGAACTTAGTTTTGGTTTATTTTCAAATGTCTATTTTGAATTATAGAATACAGTTTATGTAATTTTCAAAGTAAAGAAGGATTTTATTTGTTTAAAATAAATCATTTAAATGTATTATCCTGAGTCCTAAGTAGACTTTGGGAACAGTTTGAGAATTCCCAGTTGGAGATTAACTTAATATCAAGATATTAACGTTCCCAACAACACACGCAAATACTTTGTGAAAATTCAAAAATTAATATACATCAGTTGATTTTCAGCGACTGTCACCGACGTTAGCGTGTATCTTTTTTAACTCAATTTCACTTAACTATAAGTAGATTTTACTTATAGATAAGGGAAAATGAATTCACACATAAGAAAAGTAAATATTTCCAGAACCAATGTGGCACTTTTGGTGTGTGAACATTTAAATATTCCCAAGATCTCATATTTTTTCGTTTTTCTTCAAAAAAAGTTATTAAGGTGTAAAAATCAACAATTTTACTTTCCAAATTTTTTATATTTATCAAGAAGAAGGAAGAAAAGTGCAAAGAAAATATAAAAGTATTTCACATTTATATATTTAAAAACATTCTACTATTGGGGAAATAATGCAATTCTTAATATGTGTCAGATATTACCATTTTGATCCTTTTATATTTTATTCTTCTAAAATAGCGTTCTTCTAAAAATATGAAATTTCGTAAACAGTATAAAATAAAGAAATCTCTATGAGAAAGCGGATTTAAATTTAGAGTGCGTTAAAGGACTTTTAAACCTTAGGAATTAAAAAATATCTAACCAAAGGTAGTGACGCTTTTAAAGGAAACCAGTGAAATGCTACAGGTTGAGAAAAAGTTAGCTTTGAATAGTAAGCACTCGTTGTTGTGAGTTGCCTATTTCCAGACTAGCTAAAGAGTGGCAGATAGGACAGTGTAGGAAATTTAATTAAAATTTAATTTGGGGTTTTACTAATCCGCTAGTTCGAGGCAAGCACTCGTGCGTAATTTACCTTTTCTGTGCTTATCATTCTCTTTCAGTAATCTATCCTTCTTCTCCGTTTTCTCTCTAACGCTACTCCCTTTATCACTCGCTGTTCTCGTAGGGTCTTCTTTGCGAAAGCTTGTCGCGAGCTTAAACAGTGATTCTGGATTGCAGGGAGTTACAGGCGTTAGGATTACTGCTGAAAGCATACAAATCCTTAGTGGAACGTTAGTGGTCGTAAGAGAAGTTGAGAATAGAAGGTTAAAGGCTATGTTAAATATGACCCATGTAGAAAAATAAAGTAAACTTCAGATGGCTATGAGTTCTAAAAACTTTAGCCAACTAATATATTTTATTTTAACTAACTACTGTTAGATTGTTTCTGGCCTTTCTTCTATCCTCATTCCTTTAGTTTACTTTACCATTTTAATTTTACAGTTTCGACTGTTCCGCTATCGGATTTTGTCCTTCCAACTTTCGTCAAGAGTTGCTTCATTTGAATTCCCTCAGCTCTTTGCGTCACTATCAACCCTGTTACTTGCAACTGTATTTCCACAATACCCTGTTGAAAATTCCTATGTGAGAACACATATGGGATCCCATCCAGGATCTCTTGTGAGTTCTTATGTGGGTTCCCATACAGGTTCACACATAAGATCCTGTATGAAAAGGTTCCTGGGATGAACTTGCGTGAGATCAAGCGCACGATCTTATGTCTCTGTAAAAGCAATAACACAGGATCCCATGAAGTTTCCTGTGTAGGTTCCTATATGAACAACACGATAAATAGGAACACACATGGGATCTTATCCGAGATCTTGTATGAGTTCTTACATAGGTTCTCACATATAAGAAGATTAATAGCATATATATAAAAGCATTCTATAAAATCTTATTAAGCTGCTATTAATCTTCTTATATGTGAGAACCTATGTAAGAACTCATACAAGATCTCGGATAAGATCCCATGTGTGTTCCTATTTATCGTGTTGTTCATATAGGAACCTACACAGGAAACCTCATGGGATCCTGTGTTATTGCTTTTACAGAGACATAAGATCGTGCGCTTGATCTCACGCAAGTTCATCCCAGGAACCTTTTCATACAGGATCTTATGTGTGAACCTGTACGGGAACCCACATAAGAACTCACAAGAGATCCTGGATGGGATCCCATATGTGTTCTCACATAGGAATTTTCAACAGGGTAGACTTTAACTTATATGTATACAATTTTGTTTAAATGGATAGATTTAAACAATATTTAAACTTTGTGTGGAAAAAACTAAAAATAAAAAATATTGATTGCGTAAATTGCTCGCAATTAATATATACAAATATTTAACATTTTCTGTATCACGTCATATTTTAAAATGGCGGATCCAATGTGACGAACGGCTTTTTAAAAATAAATCGGATTTTCTAGACATTTGTTACTCGTGGGTTGTCGAGAATAATTATGAATCTAAAGTCAGATTTAAAAATTAAAAATGGCGTATCTAATAAGTCGACCAAAAATTTGAAAACATTATCAAAATCGTTTCAAATTTGTTACTTAAGAGTTCCCAGGGTCGCTCATTACGAATCTAATAACAGATCTTCATTTGGATTTGATTTTTTATTATCATATGGATTTGCTTGAAACTCGTTTGTCAGCCCAAGTAGCACGATATATCAACCAGATGTCACGGTGATATCACCGGGGAATGTCACCATGACATCAGAAAAATGTCAAAATGTCCGCCTTACGGTGATATCACACGGTGACATCATGGTGTTATATCACCGTGATATCATGTTGATATTTTACAGGGACTTAAAATTTTTTAAAAATTAATATTTTTTTTTTATTATTATTTTTTTTTTATTATTATTTTTTAAATTATTAAAAATTTTAAGTCCCTGTAAAATATCAACATGATATCACGGTGATATCACCATGATATCACCGTGATATGACTGTGATATCACCTTGATGTTACCATGATATCACCTCGATGTCACCGTGTGATATCACCGTAAGGCGGACATTTTGACATTTTCCTGATGTCACGGTGACATTTCCCGGTGATATCACCGTGACATCTGGTGGGTACTTTTCATGGATTTTAATTTCGTACTATTAGCGGAAAAAAAATTTATAAATTACAAACATACCGTTTTTAACTATTTTTGAGGTCGCTCTTTCGAATCGCTTGGTCAAAATTTCCCAAAAATAACATTTAACCCGTCTTTTTCTTCAAAACACCCAAAAAATTCTAGTTTTCGGCATGTAAAATTTTTTTTTATCTCAATTCTTCATATTTTATCGACTTCTAGGTATCGTTTACGCTATGATAAACGTGTTCTCGATAGCTGTATTTTAAACATATGCACACGGAGAGAAATAGATGGTAAGAAGTTATGATCTTAAGATGGTAAAAAGTAGATGGTATCCGGTACAATCTATATGCTACTCGGTACCATCTAGATGATAAAAAAAAGTGAGGTTATGTTACCCACTTTACAATCAAGATGGTACTCCGTACAATATGTATAGTATCCCGTACAATCTAGATTCCTGTCCGTATATGAGGCACTCCACGTCAAGTGATCCGGGTCTAAATTTTAATTACCTGGGATCAGGTTTAAAGTTTGCTTAAACTTTAGTCCTACTAGATACAACTTCAAGTACCAAAGATTATTAATTTATTTAAACAATTGTAAAAAGTGGAGGGAGTCTAAGTTTTAATTTTTTGCTCTACATCGTATATTTCAAAAATCTGCAATTCCTTTAAAACATAACAAAAGAATGTTTATTATATATGAATTTTTTTGCATTTTTTACGCACTTTCTAATGGTATAAACAATTTTTCGAAAAAAAATTTTTTTGACCTTGAAAAAATAAAATTAAAAATAAAATTTTGATTTTTGAAAAAAAGACATCTTTTTTTAACTTTTTTATTTTTTTTTCATAAAGTTAAGATAATTTCCAAAAAAAATATATAGGGCAAAAAATGGGACGAGAACTTTTAAAGGGTCAAATTTAGCGATGATTTCTGCGGTGCGACATTGTCGTGCCCTGACAGTGTTTGCTTAGTTTTGATATAGTTCTTTCTGCATCCGCTAGGTGTCGACAAGAATGTATATGAAATTCTCTTGCTGGTGAGATTGAAACTAATAAGTATAAGTATAGAAGACTCTTGATTTTAAAATAATTGGTTTTCTTAGTCTTCTATACTTATACTTATTATTTTCAATCTCACCAGCAAGAGAATTTCATATACATTCTTGTCGACACCTAGCGGATGCAGAAAGAACTATATCAAAACTAAGCAAACACTGTCAGGGCACGACAATGTCGCACCGCAGAAATCATCGCTAAATTTTACCCTTTAAAAGTTCTCGTCCCACTTTTTGCCCTATATATTTTTTTTGGGAAATTATCTTAACTTTATGAAAAAAAAAATAAAAAAGTTAAAAAAAGATGTCTTTTTTTCAAAAATCAAAATTTTATTTTTAATTTTATTTTTTCAAGGTCAACAAAATTTTTTTCGAAAAATTGTTTATACCATTAGAAAGTGCGTAAAAAATGCAAAAAAATTCATATATAATAAACATTCTTTTGTTATGTTTTAAAGGAATTGCAGATTTTTGAAATATACGATGTAGAGCAAAAAATTAAAACTTTGACTCCCTCCACTTTTTACAATTGTTTAAATAAATTAATAATCTTTGGTACTTGAAGTTGTATCTAGTAGGACTAAAGTTTAAGCAAACTTTAAACCTGATCCCAGGTAATTAAAATTTAGACCCGGATCACGTGATGTGGAGTGCCTCATATGTAAGATCAAATATGATACCTGATACTATCTAGATAGTACCCCGTACCATCTATTTCTCTCCGTGCATTCATATTTTTATCTTTTTTTAGTTTTTTATTTAAAATGGCGTATGAAATTTTTTTTTAATTGCTCAAATTCACTTGAAAGTCACTTGGGGGTTTTTGTGGTTGCTGAATACGAATCTGAAATCAGATTTTAAACATTCAAAATGGCGGATCCAATATGGCGGGCAATTCTTTTAAAATGTCCGCCATTTTGAAATTTGTATATCTAATTTTAAATTCGTAATAAATTTACAGTTTACAAATGGTTTTAAAATTTCTTCGACTTTCTACGGCAACGAAAATAAACCTACAGTGTTCATCTTATAAATACAAGACGAAATCATCGATTTGTCTCCAAACGACCTCCAATTCGAAACATACTAAACATTGTGTCCCACTGATAAAATTTTTTTTTGTTTAGCTATGAAATACCAATTTTAGTATAATTATTTTCATTTCGTAATGAAAAAAAAATCATTCCTTTAAGTTTTATTATAATTTTAAATATAATATATAACATTTTTTAAATATTATCTTTACGTACTTGAAAATTAAAAAGTTATTGATAAATATTGTATTTTGTTAAATAGACAAATTTTCAACAAAGTTTATGACAATAGATTATTTTGAAAAGGGACTCGCAAATATATCAATTTAAATTAAATGAGCTGGTTGCTTTCAAGATATATGATGAAAATAATAAACTCATAATTTATGTAAAACAGTCACATCGCGCCTCAAAACTTTAATTTCCTTTTTCTTCTTTTAAAGAGCAGGATCGAATGTTACAATAATATAATTATATATAAATTTCAATTTTGTCGCTAACCTCTCTTATTATTTATAGTTATTTATTTAATTATTATTTAGTAATGTAAATGGATTGACAAAAATATAAAAGTATATTTTCATACAGAAAAAGTAGTTTAATAATAATTACAAACTATATGAAGCTATATAAAGTCAGTAAATTAGGCTGCATCTATATTGTCTTGTAACAAGATTGCTTCTAATAAGTCTCTTAAAAGTGGAATATTATAACCATAATTCGTTTTACAAACTTCCAATAAAAAAAAATAATTAACAATAATCCACTTTGGAAAAATAAATAATTTTTTATAAAATCTGTCTTATAGCATTAAATTTAAATAAAATTATGAATTAATTATAGGTAAATGTTAAAAATTCTCTCTAAATATCTGTGAATACAATATTTTTTAAATGAAAATCAATTTCGTCATAATTTTAAGTAACTAGTATTTATAAAAGAATATAATTAAACAAACATTTATTTCGTCGTAATATTTAAAAATAAATTTAAACATTAATTGAAAAGTAAATTTAACGTAAATATAAAATTTTGCAGTGACTGCGAATTTGACCTTTGACTTAGATAGTGAATTAATATGAAATTTAGTAAACTTAGAAATAAACAACAAAATTACAGAATAATATATTGACAGACCTTTATTACTTGAACTTAAGGGGTTACACCACTTTGAAATTTTAAAAAAATCAGAAAAAAATTTTTTTGCTTAAAGTACACCTTATAGGCATAGAAATGATATGCTATATGGACCCGGCGTAGCTGATTACAAGTAATTTTTAATTTAATCATTGTTAATCACGACCAAGCTGTTAAGAAAACTTTAAACGCGTGTTTTCCTCAAAACTACATTTGAAAAATCGGTGGGCACTGTAGCTGCCACAAATTTCAATCGATCCTCTTAGTTTTTTTTATTTTGTTTGTGATATAATTATCCATAGGAATATGTACGGATTTTTCGAAATATTAATATTTAAATTTTCTAGACAACTTTAAGTAACGAAATTATGGCAAAAATAAGCCATTTTTTTAGTTGAAGAGTAGTATAATACCCTACTGTATTTTAATTTTCTTAAAAAAAATTCTATTCTTCAATAAAAATTGTTGAAAAAGCGTATTTTTTGGGCGGGTCAAAATGGTGTAATCCCTTAATAAGCGATGTAAAAATGTATTCACTTCAAATTAAATTAATAAAAAAAATTTTGTAGATATTTGCTGTTTCTCATTTTTAATCTTCGTTAGGTAAAAAAGTTGCGTCTGAAATATGTAAATGGTGACATTTGAATATTTAAGCTACAACTTTCACGCAGATATTTATTGTAACACGTCATGAATGATAACGCCAAACTTTATAAACTGTTGTACAAGCTAAAAATTCTCTTCTACAATGTTTTTTGTTATTTGAAACTCTCAACTAATGGAATCGACAGACTGTGACAGAAGGAAGTAAAGGTAAATGCTAAATGAAAATAAGTTTTGTTGCCGTACGCTTGAAAAATTGTATAGCCATAGATGAATAATAAAAAAAAATGTGCCTGTGTAGTATTTGTTAAGGAAAAATGAAAAATTAACGATACGAAAAAACTCATAACAAATAGGCAATGTAATATATACACTTTAACACATATGGGATATTCTTTGTTAAGCATCCCATTCGAGAAATGAGAAGTTCTAGGTTTGGCTTAAAACTTTAGCGAATTGTTGTCTCGCATAGAGACGACAATATATAAATTTAAAATATGTAAAAAGTATTCTTATTAAAAAAATTGTTTAACCCTTTTTTCAAAATTTAGTTTTATTTCTTTGTTGTCCCTATCCAGTGGGGCGTTTTTTATTTTTTTATTGGAAAGCCTGACATTTTTTTCCAATAAAATGTAAAAATAAAAGTAGGACGAGAATGGATTTGCAAAAAAATGTAAAAGGACATTTTTTGACTTTTAAAATTTTTTTTGCAAATCTATTTTTTTTATTTTTAATTATTTTATTAAAACTAATTTCGGATATCTACTAAAATATCTAGTAAAAAAATTTTCATTTTTTTAAAATCCTAGGGTGGCTAAACCCCTTAAAATTATTTATAACTAACGAAATTATATTTTTCTAAAATGTTGGAATAAAGAAGAAAAGGATAAAATACAAGAAAAATGGATAAAAATACTGTAACATTCAGAAATCTACATGAGATGAAAATTCGTGAACAAATTGAAATTTTAACATTATCTGTTGCAGTGAAAGATTTTATTATTTGATTAGAAAGCTACGAATAGAAAGAAAAAGTTTAAACGTCCTACCTCTTAGAGTGAAATATCTATTTATTCCTGTTAAAAAGGTTTGTGATGTATTAATTTATTCAATCCATAAATAATTAGACAGTAATTATATTTTTTTCACATTGTCTTTTGAACCGCTCTTTTGCTCCTTATTTAAAAAAAAAAGTATGGTTCTATTAGTTTCACTTATAGCCAGCAGAACCATAGTGGGATACTTATTATGACGTAAAATTTTTATTAATTTTATAATTCACAATTTTTATTTTATTTTTAAAAATTTATTAAATAATTTTTTTTATTCGGTTTTTATAAATTTTATTAAATTTTTGGAGGTTGCAGCGGATATTCCAAGATTAATTCAGTTTAGTTAATTTCAAATTCATTTATTAATTTTGTTAATTTATTTCATTTATGTAAACTTCGTTTCCTGATTCCTAATTACTTTTCAACGAGTCATTGTGGAAATTATAATTGTGTTCCAAGGATGATTGGGACGCCTATTATCTATTGGAAAATAATAATTATCTATCGAGATTCGATATTTGTTATTTATTATGTTTCATGACGAGATTGTTGCCTTCCTGTGTTAATATTTTGGAATTTTATAAAAATTATATAAATCTTGGTAGAATTCAACTAGCCTTTCGTCTCCTATACGCGAAGCTCCTGTCTGAGGCACATTTGAATCGTCATACGAACCTGGCAAGAATTTTGTACAATTATTGGATTTAGTCCCGTTGTGTTTTGTGACATAGTCTTGAAAATAATGTATTAGAAGATAATGGAGAAAAGACTATTGGATAATCAATTTCATTTTTGGATAAACTTCCGAAAACCCCCCCCTTCCGATTTTAATGAAACTTGGTATACTTACGTAATTTCATGCGCTGATCACGAAAATGATAGTGAAAATTACCGCAAATTTCATTTTTATGGTGAAAACCATAAAAAACACCATAAAATTATGGTTTTTTGCGTTTAACTCGTAAAAAACGCAAAATTAAAAAAAATCGTTCTTACAAAAGTTGTAGAGCTTCTAAAAATGAACATTTTATGTCCTATACATTTTTTACCAAAAGTCATTAGTTTTCGAGAAAAATGCAAAATATTTAAAAACGGTAAAAATCACCAACTTCTAGCTATTATCCACAAGAGGCAGATGTCTTATGTGACGGACAATATCTTTTAATAAAAAACCTTCTACTCTTTGCTGTGCAGGGCTATTTCCAAAAGAACTTTTAGGGGAAGACATCTTGGAGGAGGGGGGTCGGGGTGGGTTCCGTACCTTCCAGTACCATTAAGAATGTGAATTTGACTGTCTGTTTTGAAAGAGAGCAACGATACTAGGGAAAGCGGGCTTCGCCCGCCTCTGCATTCTTTGCTGTGCAGGGCTACTTCCAGGGGGGGAGGGGGGGAAGACATCTTGGAGGAGGGGGGTCGGGGTGGGTTCCGTACCTTCCAGTACCATTAAGAATGTGAATTTGACTGTCTGTTTTGATAGAGAGCAACGATACTAGGGAAGGCGGGCTTCGCCCGCCTCTGCATTCTTTGCTGTGCAGGGCTACTTCCAGGGGGGGAGGGGGGGGAAGACATCTTGGAGGAGGGGGGTCGGGGTGGGTTCCGTACCTTCCAGTACCATTAAGAATGTGAATTTGACTGTCTGTTTTGAAAGAGAGCAACGATACTAGGGAAAGCGGGCTTCGCCCGCCTCTGCATTCTTTGCTGTGCAGGGCTACTTCCAGGGGGGGAGGGGGGGAAGACATCTTGGAGGAGGGGGGTCGGGGTGGGTTCCGTACCTTCCAGTACCATTAAGAATGTGAATTTGACTGTCTGTTTTGATAGAGAGCAACGATACTAGGGAAGGCGGGCTTCGCCCGCCTCTGCATTCTTTGCTGTGCAGGGCTACTTCCAGGGGGGGAGGGGGGGGAAGACATCTTGGAGGAGGGGGGTCGGGGTGGGTTCCGTACCTTCCAGTACCATTAAGAATGTGAATTTGACTGTCTGTTTTGAAAGAGAGCAACGATACTAGGGAAAGCGGGCTTCGCCCGCCTCTGCATTCTTTGCTGTGCAGGGCTACTTCCAGGGGGGGAGGGGGGGAAGACATCTTGGAGGAGGGGGGTCGGGGTGGGTTCCGTACCTTCCAGTACCATTAAGAATGTGAATTTGACTGTCTGTTTTGATAGAGAGCAACGATACTAGGGAAGGCGGGCTTCGCCCGCCTCTGCATTCTTTGCTGTGCAGGGCTACTTCCAGGGGGGAGGGGGGGGAAGACATCTTGGAGGAGGGGGGTCGGGGTGGGTTCCGTACCTTCCAGTACCATTAAGAATGTGAATTTGACTGTCTGTTTTGAAAGAGAGCAACGATACTAGGGAAAGCGGGCTTCGCCCGCCTCTGCCTTCTTTGCTGTGCAGGGCTACTTCCAGGGGGGGAGGGGGGGAAGACATCTTGGAGGAGGGGGGTCGGGGTGGGTTCCGTACCTTCCAGTACCATTAAGAATGTGAATTTGACTGTCTGTTTTGATAGAGAGCAACGATACTAGGGAAGGCGGGCTTCGCCCGCCTCTGCATTCTTTGCTGTGCAGGGCTACTTCCAGGGGGGGAGGGGGGGAAGACATCTTGGAGGAGGGGGGTCGGGGTGGGTTCCGTACCTTCCAGTACCATTAAGAATGTGAATTTGACTGTCTGTTTTGATAGAGAGCAACGATACTAGGGATGGCGCGCTTCGCCCGCCTCTGCATTCTTTGCTGTGCAGAGCTACTTCCAGGGGGGGAGGGGGGGAAGACATCTTATATATTATATATACATAATATATGTATAATATAATATAATATCATAATAATATAATATTCAAACGAATCAAATTTAATGTGCGATCTCTCAAAACTATCTTTATAGGAATTCCAGTTTCGTGGTATTAGTAATTTTTGTAGTGTGCTTTTCATGTTTCTGCATTTTTCTCGAAAACTAATGACTTTTGGTAAAAAATGTATAGGACATAAAATGTTCATTTTTAGAAGCTCTACAACTTTTGTAAGAACGATTTTTTTTAATTTTGCGTTTTTTACGAGTTAAACGCAAAAAACCATAATTTTATGGTGTTTTTTATGGTTTTCACCATAAAAATGAAATTTGCGGTAATTTTCACTATCATTTTCGTGATCAGCGCATGAAATTACGTAAGTATACCAAGTTTCATTAAAATCGGAAGGGGGGGGTTTTCGGAAGTGCACCCTCATTTTTTAAACATCTGGATTAAATAATAATTTATTATTATTAAGGAATAAAAGGGGGACTAAAAATAAGCTTACAATACGTCCCTGGATCAACACACGAAAATTATATTTGGTAGCAGAAGACAAATGAAGACCGGTACATGGTAACGACATGGCAACTATCATAACGAAATTTTGATAATCGTCTTTTTTTGTCGGCAACTTACAAAGATTCGACATCGCGTGTGTCAAGAAAAATTAATATCTTCGGACTTATTTTTTTTAATTAAACACTTTGTACCTTGTGTCTTCTTTGTGCATTTTGAACATCTTGTTTGGTGAGAATATTTTCTTTTTAAAAATTCAGCAAAAGGAAAAATTGATATTAGTTTAATTTTGGGTATTGTCAGACATTTTTAATTTGTTTTGAGATTGATTGACAATTCTTGCAGGATTCATCAACGAAACACCTCCTCTCTACTGATTTTTTTTCAGTAGCCGAGAATATATAAAGTCGTTACAATTTATTATTAATTTTTTTTGTGTGATCATTTGATCTGCCGCAAACGGATAATTGTATTGATTTTTTTGGCAACACCCATGTAACCTTAAATTTCTTTTTCGGAGTCGATGACTGAGAATTTGTAGTCAGTTTTCAAAAATCCAAAATGTCGGATCTAATATGGCGGATGAAGAAATGAAAAATCACTAAGATTGTCATAAAATTTTTTACTCGGGAGTTTTCGATATCGCTGATTACAAATGAAGTGTTAGATTATTAAAATTCATTTTAAAATTCGACAATTCCCATATTAGATCCGGCAATTTGAATTTTTGAAAACTGACTACAAATTCGCAATTTGTGACCCCGAAAACCTCCGAGTAACGAGTTTAATACCAACCCACGTGATTTTTGTTTTTTCGTCTGACATATTGGATTCGCCATTTTGAATTTTCAAAAATGGATTATAAATTCATAATCAGATACCCCAAAAACCACCGAGTTTTCAAGTTTCAAGCAAAATAAAGCAAAGAATGACTTTACTTCATTATTTATTGTAGAATTGTTCATAACAATAAATTTATAATTATTAGAAACACTTAAAAAACTAAATATGTTTATTTTATTTTTAATAAAAAAATATTCTTTTTTTAATTACATTATTTTTCACACTTTTTCAATAAATAAACAATAATAATAATTTTGAAAAATGACGATCAAGATGTTAAGAATTTTATCACCTTTAAGAGAAGTCACTATCTTCATTTTGAGTCCTTTAAATTTTAATAATCGCAGGAATTTGTATTTTGGTTTGACATCGTTTGGGTTCAAAAAGCGGTGGTGGTCTAAAAAAAATAATTTTTTTTCATCGTCAAATTTTTTCCACACTTTTTTGATAATTTTTTAGAATCTCTCGCATGGATTTTCAAAAATATTAATTTTTTCAAAAAATTAAAATTCTAAAATGATCAAAAATATAAATTTTCTTTTTTTGCCCACCTTATATGTTTTAGAACCCAATTGATGCAAGAAAAAAATAACCTCGTTTAATAATTTAGATTTAAGTGGGTCAAAATAATGGTGGTGACTCCCATTAATTCAAGACAAGAAATTTTAAAATCGGTCAAGATTTGTAGGCTTTAGACTGTTTTTATCGAAAAATAAGCTTTTTCTCCCACTGTGGAACACTCGTTCGTCGGTTGACGGGAGAAAGATGACAATTCAGGTAAGTTTTGAAAAACATGCCATTTCAGCAGAAATGTGAAAAACATGACATTTCAAATGTTAAATTATTTTGTGCATTTTAGACGAAAAGAAATAAAATAAAAAACAAAAAGTATTATAACTTATATTCTGATGTCCCTTATTGAATGTTCAAGATTAATTTTACAGAATAATTACTAACATTAATCGCAGTGATGTCACAGTACTTTTAATTTGAAATAACCAAAAAGTTTGACGCATCTGAAAAGGCATGTTTTTCAAATCTTTGCTGAAATGGCATGTTGTTCAAAACTTACCTGAATTGTCATCTTTCTCCCCTCAACCGACGCGTTGTCGGCAATGGCGAGTCCTTGTTTTTTATATTTAATAAAATACTACATTTCATAATAACTTTAATATAGTTTTTATATGTTTTGTCGGCAATACTTTTCATAATGATAACCAAAAAATTGCGAAAAATATTTTTAAACAATCGGAAATGACGTAAACAGTTCTTTCAATTTATTTTTTAGGTCGGAAAAAATCTCAAATAATCGAAAAATGCCACAAAAGAGTGCCTTGAATCGTTACAAAAAGTAGTAAAAGTCATTATAATTTAAAAAAATGTCTCCGATCAATCGCAAAATTTTATGGTGTTAGCAAATCAAGTCTTTTCTGATACACTCAGGCAGTGCATCATGCGAAAATCAATCAAGTTAAGTGTTCCTAAACAAACGCTCTCAGTTAGTGAGCGAGTGAACTAAATCCAGTTACCTGGATTTGGTTTTCACCATAGGTAGATGTTTTCCTTGTTTGGAGATAACGGTAACTGGAGACTGCTTTGGTTCAGACCATGCGCTAGTGACTTTTAAGATATCCAAAGTACCTGCTTATTGCAGGTTGAAGAACTTGAGAATGGGGGGGATCGTGTTCCCGGATTCATGAGCAATTTGTTTCTTTTCTGATGGATGCGATTCAGTCTGCTAAGGGCTTTTCACCTTCCAGTGCGTATTTTGGATCTAGGGTCCAACTACTGTGGTGGGATCTAGAATGCGACGAGGCTATTTAAACAAGGAGAGCAGCTAACAGAGCCTTTTGGCTGGAACAAACACGGGATTTATAAAGGATGACGAAGAGAATTAACCAGGATGTTAAAAGGTTTATTTGGACTAAGAGGGATTCATTTTGAGACATGTGCAATAAGATGACTTCCTCCATGGGCATTGATAAGGTGTGGTCTCTGGTAGAATCACACTTGTCTAGAACTAAGGCAACTCAGATGACTAATTCGATTTTTGATAGTCGCGAGGTGATTCGCCTACAAAATGAACTCGTCTGTGAGGTTCTATTATTCCGAGGGTACTTTCGTTTGATGAGGGGGGCCCAATGAATCAGCCGTTTTCTATCGAAGAATTTATTTTTGTTGTACCTAACAAGAAGGCAGCTCCAGAATTGGACTTTGTGTCCTATGAATGGATCAGTGCTCTATTTCGTACGGCTAAGAGGTTCTGTTTGGCTCTGTTTAATCGAATGTTCCGAACATCATATTATCCGGAGCAGTGTCACAGGATTAGGATTATGTTTACTCCCAAACCTGGTAAAAAGGGTTTTCTTTAAACAGGGCCAATGCTCCTTCGCTTTGGACATCGCTATCAAAGAAGCATTCAACAATGTAGGACCGGAGATACTTGCGATGCTTCTTAGAAATTATCAGGAACCTGGATAGGTGGCTAACTTTGTATCATTTATCATAGAAAGGAAATATCTACACTTTTTTGATTCTACGGATGGTAGGAAGTCGGCTGTTGGAGTTTCATAGGATGGGGTTTTATCCCCCCTACTCTTTAATTATTATCTCTTAGAATTGAGATTTGTTTTACCTCCAGAAGTTGGACCTTCTCAATATGCAGATGATCTGTTGCTGTGAGCTAGAGCAGAATTTGTACTGGAGACCTTAAGAATCTTGAAGGAGGCTAAACCTCGTGGTTGAGAATCTCAACTTTAAAATGTGCTTTCACCCTATTCGCGTCTAAGGATGTTCCACACGGAGAGAAAAAAAGTTCCAACTGCTTTCTTTTAAGTCGTCATGTTGATCTTATAAAGTCAAGTAGTTATAACCAGGGAGCCAGGCTGTTTTTACTTGGGTCTTTAATTGCTTTTATTGGTGTTCTCAGGCGATACCGACCAAGCTTTTCCCTGCTCAATTGATACTACTTGAGACAGCCAAGCAAAAACTGCCTGGCTACCAAATTGTACTGACTTGTGTATCGGTACTTGCGTTCACGCCTGCGTCGGTCAAGTAGTTTCAACCGGAGTCTCCGGTTGTTGCAACCTAATTTTTCTCTCCGTGAATGTGAGGATTTATCCTAGGAGATTGAAGGAACAACTGTTAACTGCACTAAGGAGATGACTTATTTGAGAGTTATTTTGAATTCATTACTAATCTGTAACTCACATATAAAACTAAACATCCTTAATGAGGCCAAGGCTATAAATAGCTATGGATCTCCTACTATTATCTGGCGTCATGCCGATAACCTAAAGAGAAATATACTTATTTTTGAAGTTCAGTTACAATCTTGTAAGCCTTAAGGAGAAGAAGAAAAAATTTAAATGAATTTTTTTAAATAAGACATTGCATTATTTAAACTCCTGTTCCTCTTACAATTAGACAACAAATAAGTTCAACAGTGAAATATAGAAGATTGAAATCAAATATAATCAAGGAAAAAATTTGATATATCAGACCAAAGGTTTAAAAGTGAAAAGTATTGTGTCAATTTGTCGAGATATTATAGTCTGTTTATTTTCGTTTGATTATTTTGAAGGTGAGAGCAAAAATCCCTATTGGCGATTCAAACAGTTCAAGCAGCGCCACTGCGATCGCTCAGAATTTGAACTAATATAATCGTAACAGCTGATGTATCAAACACATGGTTGAAAACGTTTAAATTAAATATTGGAGAAAGTAGTAACAGTTCTTTCGTTTTTTCTGTGAAATGGCTTTTTTAATAGAGCTGGAACATTTATTTGAAGCTGTAAATAGCTTTGTCCGTCCACTCAGAGAAGGATGAGAGACAATAAATAATTAAATTTACTTAGGTGTAGATCTTTCACTAAAAGTTTAAAATTATTTTGTTGAATAAATAATTTACTACATTGTTGAGTCCCAAGTTTTCAATTTTATTATTTATTTTATTCTTTCGTTTATTTTCTCTAAACGTGACGATTTAGATATCTTTAGGATTATCTTTTTATCGCTGTTTATTTTTTTACAATATGTATGTCCGACATCTGCTTAGGTACAGTTTATACAACTACAAAACAAATTACTCGTCGAGGCTATTAGAAATTAAAACATCCCTTCCATGTCAAGTGACATCCCCTCCCTTCCAAATTGACATCCCTTCTCCAATTATTTTTTGCGTTGCCTACTCAACTAAAATCTTGACCTAAGTCAGATAATTTGCGATCTCCAAACAATTAATACAGATCTTTATACAACTCAATAATGTATCAGTTCACAAGCTATGTTCTTTATAATTAAATATATATGATTTATATTAAATATGAATTTCACTGTTTATTTAATTTGATGACAACCTCAGCCTAAAATCAATCTTAAATCAATTCCTCGAATTAACGAAAAAATTCGAGTCAGCAATTGATCAATCAACATACATTTATTCACCGAAATATACAAAAAGTATTAAAAAATTGCAGTAAACAAATCGAAACATACACCATCTGTAACGATTATATTTGTTCAACCTCTGACCAACAGTGGCGCTACTTGAACTGTTTGAATCGTTAATTATATTGCTGGGAATTGCAACCAATAATAATAATTTACCAGAGAACAAATTTAAATGCTAAATTTTTGTTTCTAAGATGGTTCTTATATCGTGTAATTTATACAATTATTTTGAGATAAGAAAATTGAATCCTTCCTGATTTTCAAGATTTCAGCGTTATGACAAATTTTAATATTAACACAAAAAAATTATAATCGATGATAATCTCAAACATATATTTTAAAAATATTTTTCGTTTGTATATTTTCATTAAAGACATGTCTTAAAAGGTACTTGAAAAACTAAAATACTTCTTTAAAATATCTTGATTTACATGAAAGGTAACTATAAATTATACAATCTCACAGTGTCATCAAATTTGCTTACTAAATTGTGCAGCATGGTCCTCCTTATGGTAATGGAGATTCTCTTTTCTTATACTCACAGTCAGTTTAATTAATATGTACTGTACCATAATGAACGTCTTATAGAAAGTTTACTATACCTGGAAAAAGAAGAAAATTATTTTTGAAATATTTAAAAAAAAATTTTATGTTACGAATATTATATTGAAATTAGGTACACATATAATTTTTTTTACTAGTTTTCAATATTTTTAAAAGATTTAATTGCAAATAAACAATTTTTAAAATTTTTGACCGACATATTTGGTCGGACATTTCAAATTTTGAAAATCTGACATCAGATTGGTAATCGGATGTCGTAAACCCCCGGATGTATCATAAAAAAGTAAACATTTTTAAAATGTATTTCATTATCTTCCATTTAAGGGTTGTTTCGATTGGTGGATGTATTATTGGACTTGCAGCCTCGAAATCTGGAGTTCAAATCCTGGCGTTTTTAAATTTTCTCATTCAGAATTTTATTATAACTAAATTAAGAAAGAAGACAATTAAACTGTTACGTTATACTAATATTATAACTTCGAAAATAAAAATGTAATTGAATTAATTTGCCATGAATTGTATTCAACTGCTGTAATTCATTTCAGCCAAGATAGAATATATTTATTAGTTTTTTTCGTTCATTTATTAGTTAAATTTTAGAATATTTTGCAACTCCTTTTTATATGTAATGTTATAAATGTTTAAAGATTAAATCTTAGCACTTGCACACGGGAGTTTGGATCGATACACCCTGCTTCTCGAAAATATATCTTAACTACTCTTTCCTTTCACCATTGCTGTATTATTCTCTTCTGGTAGGTATTCCGCAGAAACATAAATTACTATTATAGACTTTGTCGTTATACTTCCATTCACGTACAAACGTCTCGATATCAACGACCACAGTTAGAAAAGAACATTTTTAATGACTGATATGAACTTCATTTGGAAACAGAAAATTATCCAGCTAGAATTGTGAAAAAATTCAAAAATTGAAATAAACATAACTTTTTTTGAAAATAAATATCCCATAAAAATTTTAATCACGCAGTTTTAAAAATGATGCCTAGTATTAAATTGACTCTATTTTTTTTAAATATATTCTTAAAAGAAAAATTAAAACCTCAATTAAGTACTTTATGGCACACCAATATTCAGGGGGTCGATTATATGTAATTATTCTACTTTTTCCATTCCGAATTTCATTTATTACTTTCCGCATTCAGCTTTTCACATTCCTTATTCCGAAATCCACATTTCATATTCCAGATTCCGCATTACACATTAATCTGAAATTTTTGTTGGTTTGGACATCCCTAGAGCTTCTTCAAAAAAACGTAACATTAGCGATTTATTCTAAAAATTCAAGTATTTCAAAAATTTATTGGATTAGGCGGAATGACTTAACTTCGTTATTTTAAGGTCACTGATATAGAACCTGACTCATAAATTGAATAATTTGAAATGGTGAATTTCTTTAAATTCTTCGAATTAGATTAAACTTGTTTTTTCAGGATCGCTGATTACGAATAAGATGTCAGTATTTGGCTTAAAATGTCATACCCAATAAGGGTTAAAAGTTTTTAAAAATCGATTAGAGTAACTTAAAACTCGTTGGACAGCAATCCCATGACAACGTTTTGCAGCCATACTCAGGGGTTTTTTGGGTCGTCGATTACGATTCCAAAGTTAACCAAAAGATTTAGAAAAGGGTCAAACCATTATATTTCAAATAAAGTCGTTGCTGACTAATTTATAAAAATTATAATACTTTGCAGGAATGATTTTGAAGTTATCAAGATCACGAAATGAAAAGAATTTTATTAAAAATTTAATTATTTATTGTAAAATAAGAATTTAAAGTATATGAGGTGCTGAAAATTGTCAATTTTTTAGCCATTAGAAAAAATGCAAAAAACATAGAATTTACCATAAAAATAAAAAAAAATTATTGGAATTTACTAAGAATGAATAAATTTATCATTATGAATTGATATAATTATTTAAAGATGTGAAATAATATATAAAATATACTTTTCAAAATGCACCTGTCAAATAACCTAATTTTGCGATTTTTATTCATTAATTATGAAAAATAGAAAACATTAAATTAAATAAAAACTTACCAAATATAAAGTTCTTGCCATAAACTTTTAGAATTTCTTTGCACTTTTCTTATCTTTTCTTCATAAGTATAAAAAAATTTTAAAATAAAATAGCCCATTGGTTCATTTTCACTATTTTTAAAAGTCAATAACTTTCTTAGAGAAAAATGAAAAAATATTCGCTATGGTCCCAAAGCTATTTTCGAAGATAAAGCGGATTAAAAATTTCTTATTTTTTAGGCAATATTGACATGGGTTTTCAAGGTTTTAAACCAATGTGAAGGTGGTTCACTGCTTACGACAAACTTCTCATTGATTTAAAACCTTGAAAACCCATGTCAATATAGCCTAAAAAATAAGAAATTTTTAATTTGCTTTATCTTTGAAAATAGCTTCGGGACCAACACGAAATTTTCAGTAAATGTATATTTAGTGTGTATTTAAATAATTTTCGAAACCCCATATTTTTTCATTTTTCTTCAAGAAAGTTATTGACTTTCAAAAATAGTGAAAATGAACAAAGTGGCTATTTGAAATATAATGGTTTGACCCAAAATATATTATATTCATGATTTGCAAACAGAAATTATGAGAATTTTAATGCAGGATTTACGATTAGAATTTATTAACAATCTCTCCACGAATGATTACTACAACCGATGAAAAGTAACAAAAAATATTTTCTTCTGACTAAAAATTTCTAGTTCAAAGTATTGTTCAAGTATACAGGTTTTAAAAGTTAGTTCTAGGGAATCACGAAATTTTTTTTTTGAAAATCAGTGACTACCTGAGATAGTTAAAAAATGTATACATACAACGTTATTCGTCTAACTACTTACATAAATAATATAAATTTTTTAAAAATTGAAAATTTTAAACATTTTTAAATATTCATTAATGTCTACATTAAACACACGCGCTCAAACGCCTTATCGTTTTCGTAATGGAAGAAGCTTGTGCATCTTAAATCTTTTATTTTAACAATGAAACTTCCTGTCATTTTTCCGCTCATAAAATCTCCACCAGCAGAAGACGTCTTTATTTCTCTGAGCTCGCACAAATTCTATAAGAAAAGGAATCATAAAATGGAGCAACATAGTTGCATTTCTTAAATTAAGCAGTGGAAAATTTAGTACTATGCTGGAAATTAACTCTGTAAAGTGCTAATGAAATTTCGTTCAAATGCATTTATAAAGAATTTCATTTCATGTAACCTAAGTGAAAGAAAATTTGTTCCTATTGCTCTGAAACTAGAGAAATGGCAATTTCTAAAAAAAAAATTCTTTTAGACGAATATTTAATGTCAAGAAGAGAGTAAAATATTTTACCTTTGCGTGAATACAGTCACATTCTTTTATTTCGATTAAATTAAAAATGTTTTTGTACACAAAGTGTACATAAAAAGAATCTTTACGAAAAATTCAACTGCAGACAAACCTTCGAAAAGAGCGGTTCCGCCTAAGATCGTTTATACGTAAGAATGCAAACCTACAGAAGTTTAAGTTTATCTAACATGTAAACTATGAGTTCCAGCCGCTTTTCACTAACACAAAAAAACAAAAATTTTAAAAAGTAAGAGTCATTTAAAAAAACAAATAAATTTCCCAGCAAACACGTTCTGTAATTGTTCTATTAAAATTAAAGAACATTGTTCTAGAACAATTGTGCCATCAATAACATGTAGCATTTATAGAACCAAATGGTAACAGTGTTCTAGAACAATGTTCCTAATATGTTACATAACTGGTCTATTTTTTTGTTCCAGAACTGTTCTTAGATATAAGTTCCATAAGTGTTATAGAACATTTAAATCACAAATGTTCTAGAAATTTTGTACTTTTTTTTCTAGAATTGTGATATAACAATATTATGTCACCTTTCTAGAACAACATTCTCTTTTTATTATAGAATAAATCCGGAAATTTGTTCTTAAATTATTCTGTAACAAATGTTCTATAACAGTTCTAAAACATAGATGTCACAAGTGTTGTAAAAATTTTGTCCCGCTTCTGCTCTAGAACTGTGCTGAAAGACTATTACATGACATTTCTAGAACAGAATGCTTGTCTTATTCTAGAAATTATTACTAACTATCTGTTCTACAATTATAACATTATGTCAAATTTACAAATGTTCTGTAATACTTCAGTCACAAATGTCATTAAATGTTTGATCCTTTTTGTTGTAAGATTCCTATTAGAATTTTTTTCATTAATAATGCATTGCAATGTAATTTTGTCAATTTTTATGCCAACATCAATTTTTTAATATTTGAATATTATATAACATAGAATTTCAATAATATTCGATATTGAAACTTGACCGAAACATAAATTATTTGATTTTCAACAAAGAATTAATATACAGTTTGCTCAAATCTATATAGTAGGGGAGAGTAGTCAGGGTTGGACAGTGGTCAGGGTTGAACCATCGCGTTTATTTTGTTTTATCAGACTAGATCCAACTGTCTCTGTTATTATTTGTTAGCAATGTCAGCGAACTTTTTACATACGTTGCAGTGAAGTGTGTGAATAATAAAGACGTATTATGCAAGTCAGTGCTGTACGCTCAACAAAAAACTTCTTTCTTGTTTCAAAAGAAGACAATTAAGTGCAGAAAAAATATGTCAAAGACAAAGTAACTTGACTAAAATAGTTCATTAAGATGTTATATGAAAATGTGGAACGTAATATGGTGTTTGGATCACGCGTTTATTTTTGTGTGTGATGTGACGCTAAACGACGCGTGAGTCAGGGTTGAGCCACCAAAAAATTTTGCAATTATGAAGGGTTCTTGCAATGGAAATTCATTTGTCGACTTAAAGAGGTGTCAAAAACTTCATTTCCATTCCATTCCTTTACACGTTTCCAAATGTATTTGAATGCCATTCTATCATTTGAAGGTCATTATTAATCATTTATCTACATATTTCATTGATTTTCTACAGTGACTACCTGTTTCAACCTTTTTTTTTTTTATTGACTATAACTCCGAAACTTTTGGTCAAATATTTTTACAATGTTCAGCAAAAACATTACATTTTAGTAGATCTTTCGAACCATATGCAAGAAATCTTAAAATTCGACTTACAGGGGAAGTTATAGAGAAAAGTGAAAACTATGTCCAACCCTGACTACACTCCCCTACTTAAAATTAGTCGAATTGCAAAATTTAGTCATTTTTGGTAGGTTAAAATTAATTTGGGAACTTTTAAAAGTTTTGAATTTCGTACATTTTTATAATTTATATTTATTAGAAATTTAATATTTGCTTTGTTTTTTATTTAAGTAATTTTTAAATTCTTTGCGTAAAAAATTACTATAAGACTTGCAATTTGTTGAGACTTATCAATTTTTTTTTTACATCACACTATTCTTATATATAATAATATTCTTGTAAGATAAAGTTAATTATAACTAAATTTTCATTTAGTTATATTAAATAGAATTTTTTATAAGAATATTATTATACATATATATAAATTGCTAATATTAAATATTAAATAATAATATAAATATATTACTTAATTAAAAAAATTTTACTGTATCAACATTGTTAATTAATTACTTTTTTGGAGAAAATTCAAATTTATATGTACTGTCCACTTGACTGAAGCAAATAGATTTATTTCCTTTCAAATTAAAAAATAAAAGGTAATAAATTCTAAAATACAATAATTAAAAGATTTAACAATTTTTACATTTATTTTAATTAACATATTTAAGAATTAACAAATAAAAATTATTTATATTATTAAAAATTATTAATATTTTAGAAATGATATGCTAATATACTCATTGTAATAAATAATAAACTGAAAAATTGTTTGATGGTTTTACAAAATTATAAACCTATCTATTTCATGTGTTTGTTACAAGGAACATTTGAGAAGCTGGATATTAGAACTCGCTCTCCGCTCGGCTGAACTCCGTAGAACCAGTCAAACGTTCAAAAAAATGATAAAAATTGAAATTCAAAATTTTGAATTTTTAAAAATACTACATTATAGGAAATGAAAAGGCGCATCTTTTTTCTCTTTTAAATTTTTTAATAAAAAGAATAGTTTAGTTTCTAGAGACCAAAAACTAAGGAATTTAAATTGTTATATTTAATTAAGTTTCAAAACATAAATCATCATATCTCCGACAATTATTAATGAATTTGATTCAAATTTGATATGTACACATATTAGGGTCTACTAAAGGCGACAAAATAATAAACAATTAATTAATTATACTCTCTAAATCTGAATAAGTTAATATTTACTTATTGTAAGTCTAAAATCGTCCACGTAAAAAAATGAGTGTATATTCATTTATTTAAAATTTACATGCACTTGTTTTTTTACGTGGACGAGTTTTGACATATTCAAATTTGGAGAGTATAAAATAAAATTTTGTAAAATTTTGGTTTTATGATTTTACCAGGTTTATAAACTTTAGAAAATAAATATGATTTGTGTAATATTTTAGACATATATACCTATATTTTACCATTTATTCAAAATGCCAAAAATTCTGTAAATTATACCTATCTATTTAATAAAATAACATTAGAAATATTGGATTAAACATTGTAATATTAATTGTAAACAAATGTTAATTGTGAATAAAAAATAATAATAATATAGAAATTTATATTTCAATGTGAAAAACTGCAACAGATGACTGTGCGAGTAGCCTTAGACTTACTTGCGCGCTAACCGCGCTTTCTTAAAACTTCAATAACTTTAAAAGTTTTCAATGAATTGATTTAATATTTTACAGAATACTTCCTTATATAGTGATAAACAAATGTCTCACTGGAAGTTTACTGAACTACAAAGTTCCCCACAGACATTTTGTCGATGAAAGTAAGAAAACGTTATTTTCAACTGGGAGTCGATTATGTAATTTGATTTGACTTTGACGTCAAATTTATTTTTTGATTGCAATGCGTCAAATTGCTATCAAAAAATAAATTTGAATGCGACGTTAAATTGAAATAAAAAATTACATTTTAATTTAACGTCTAAGTTAAATAAAACAATGAATTTGTTAAATTAAATTTGACATTGACGTTAAAATGAATTTGATTTTGACGTCAAATCAAATTACATAATCGACACCCTAGTCTCAATTTTTATTAAAAAAAATTAAACAATTAATGATTTTTTAATTTTTTATTATTTTGTCGCCTTCAGTAGACCCTAATATGTGTACATATCAAATTTGAATCAAATTCATTAATAATTGTCGGAGATATGATGATTTATGTTTTAAAACTTAATTAAATTTAACAATTTAAATTTCTTAGTTTTTGGTCTCTAGAAACTAAAATATTCGTTTTATTAAAAAATTTAAAAAAGATGCGCCTTTTCATTCCTATAATGTAGTATTTTTGAAAATTCAAAATTTTGAATTTCAATTTTTATCATTTTTTTGAACGTTCGACTGGCTCTACGGAGTTCAGCCGGGCGGAGAGCGAGTTCTAATATCCAGCTCCTCATTTTTTAAGAAACCCTCATAGTCTCCCTTGGTCGAGCGCGTCTAGGCGCAGCTGCCAGTACGGTTGAGCTCTGCAGTGTAGGTACACTAGTAATGGTCCAGAGCTCGAATCTCGGGAACAACCGGTTAAAAAATTTCGATAATGTGTTAGGATTACTAATTTTTTTTATTTTATTAACATTATCAACATCAAATTAAGACAAAATATGACACTCTTAATTTATTATATTAATTTTAACTGTATTTTTTTGTAACAAAGTTCTATATTTGTTACATATGTGTTATAGAAGATGTTGTTACTGGATTTAAAAAATTTGGAATTGATTTATGTAATTGTTACATATCTATTATAAATCACTAGTAACAGTGTTATGTATTTGTCACATATCTGTTACAGAGATCAGAGGTGACATTTATCGTAACCTGCTTGTAACATGCTACAAGCTTGTGACAGAACGTGTTACATCTTGTTATATAACAAATATATAACCATTACTTATTCGTGTTTGCTGGGTTGTTTCTACTACATGTTTATAATTAATTATATAATTGTTTATCAAAAAGTTTGACCGTCAATAACTTTTGCAAATGTGCGTATTTTAAAAAATCATTTACAGATTTTAGAACGAAAAAAATCTCTGGACCCAACGAAAATTAGGAGCCCACTTCAGGAATTCCTACTCTGTTATGCTCTGCATCGATGATTGGACTCATGATAAAAAACGAATTCTTTATTTATTTGGATCACTTAAGAAATTTACAAAAATTTGATTGTTTATTTCACTGTTATATTTGATAATTAACTATTTTCTTTTATTTTTTTGAAAGTAGATTTTCATCTTTGATTAAGAAGATTTCTGTTAAAATCGATCTAGGTTTATTTGTCATTGATGTAGACTGTTTAACGTTCTGTGCTTCGTTTCAGACTTGGTTTTGAGAAAAATACGTGCTTGAGTAAACGCGTAAAATCAAACTTTAAACATAGCAGCGTATATATATACATCGTGCAATACTGAATAATTGAGAACGTAGGGAGTCAGTTGGCACTGGGAAATTTTCATAGAGGTTTCCACCAACACGTTTGCTCGAAATCGTTTGCCGACTAAAGATTTACGGATCAGCGGACTCTGTAAAAATTTTACAATATTCAGACGTATTGCATATAAAATTAATTTTTCTGCAATATCTAAAACTCATATATATATGTAATGAGAATAAAAGCTTTATTAGCACAGAAAGCTCTGATCAGTGACCTAATAGTTGGAAAACAATTTTCAATGAATAATAAAATTAGTTTACAATAGTTTATTAAAAATCGGTTCTTTAAAATTAGTCCTTTATATTAGATCTGATATTTTAAATTTTCATTTAAATCTTTCTACGTCCAATTCGTAATCAGCGACTACAAAAATCTTCAAGTTAAGAATTTCAATACTGGATTTGCTATTTCGCATTTTGGAGAACTAATTTCAAAATTTTAACCAAGATTTCAAAAACTGCAAGTAATATTCTTGTCTTAAATAAGTTTCTTTATAACTACATTATCAGAAGGTATATACCCGCTTAAAATATCAGATATGAACCGGACCCAAAAGTCTAATAACATTTCAGACAAAAATCGAATGAAATAGTCCGAATGTAAGAATAAGATGGTGGTGGTTCTAAATTCCTTATTTTGCTACTCTCCAACAAATTTTGGTTTATTTAAATTTTTCACGGGACCTTCGCATACCTTGTGCGCATGCGTTTGTCTCGTTGCAGAATTTCAGCAAGAAGCACGCGGTGTCGACTGGGCGCCATTCTTGAGCAGTACTTATTTGGCTTTGCCCAATTTCACCTTCCCCCCTTTGAGATTAAAATTAAAATATCTATTAAATAAATAATAATAAATAAATACTGTCGACCTGCTGCAGATTTTTAAAAATTTACCTACCTTAAGTAAAGAACATTTATGAAAAAACTTATTCTCTTTTATATCAAAATAATGTAGTAACATTTCCAGGCATTATTAACAATATCAATCACAAAAGAAAAGATTATAAAAAACCCAACTGTGATTACAAACTCGCAATCAGTTGTAAAGCCTGTTCAGCTTGTTATAGTGGCGAATCAAAGAGAATAATTAAAAACGAATAAATTAACATATAAAATCAAAAACCAATATAATTGCAAAATGTGAAAGAATTTGTACTTTTTTTCGTGTCCGAATTGAGTATACTCTGTAACGCGGCATTTTGTCGCGTAAAAATGACTTAAAAATAATAAATTAAAATAAATTTTGTAAATAAATGACACCAGGGTGGGAATCCACCCATAATGGCTGTAAAATGTTACGAATTATAAAAAAAATTTTTTATGATACTCACTTCATTTTCTCTAAACAATCAAATTCACGTATTAACAAACCAACTTGCCAAAGTCATCAGAGTAATAGTCGACCTGTAATATATAAATTCTGTTCTGATTTGTCCTTTCGTTCTGTTATGAAAACTCTCGCGAGGCATTGAGGATTCTCGACTGGTCACAAAGACGTTAAGGACATCACTATCTATCATTGAAATTAGAAGTCATCAAGGGAAGAACTTCCTGGTTTATATATTTGAATGAGAGTCCCGAATGTTCAAGAACACCAGGAAGACGAGATTGATGTTTTGTTGACGATCTGTCAAATTAATACTGGCAGCCAGTTGGACTTCTTCCATCAATCAATTTACATATCGATTCTCGGTCGCTGGTATTATATTAATGTATATTAATTGATCTCAATGACACCAAGAAGAGAGGCCGCTGTTTAGCGACGCTATCGAGTTTGACTCGTTAGCCATTTTCTCTCATTCTCATCCTAGTTTCCGTAAAGTGTACTTGGTGTTTTAATCTATTTATTTTTTTTTGTGAAATCAAACTTTAAAATATAATAAATCTAATTGTAAGACGAGTCGTCCTCGTCAAATAAGCGGTGAGTCCCCAGTTATATATTATGAGTCGTTTTCCTTACCCTATTGAAAAAAAACACGTATAATTATACGTATTACTATACGTATAATTATACGTATTATTATATGTACAATTATACGTATAATAAGACATACGAATTTGAAACAAGAATTATACGTATAATTATACGTATAATTAATTATACGTATAATAATACGTATAATTATACGTATTATTATACGTATAATTATAATTCTATTAAAAATAGAATAATAGAATAGAATAATTAGTAGCAAAATTGCGCTGGAAATTTTTAGAAATTTTAAAATGCAAATTAAATTTCACGAAAAAAAATATCGTCGAATGTCAATTCAAGCAGTCACCCATCCAAGTACTAACCGCGTCCAACGTTGCTTAACTTCCGTGATCTGATGAGAACTTGTTCTTTCGCCTTGGTGTTTCCGCTGTCTTGTCTTGATTAATAACTTTGTCGTATAAGTATTGTATCGCACCTCACTTTTAGTGATACTTATACGACAAAGTTATTAATCAAGACAAGACAGCGGAAACACCAAGGCGAAGGAACAAGTTCTCATCAGATCACGGAAGTTAAGCAACGTTGGACGCGGTTAGTACTTGGATGGGTGACTGCTTGAATTGACATTAGACGATATTTTTTTTCGTGAAATTTAATTTGCATTTTAAAATTTCTAAAAATTTTTAGCGCAATTTTGCTACTAATTATTCTATTATTATTCTATTCTATTATTCTATTTTTAATAGAATTATAATTATACGTATAATAATACGTATAATTATACGTATTATTATACGTATAATTAATTATACGTATTATTATACGTATAATTATACGTATAATTCTTGTTTCAAATTCGTATGTCTTATTATACGTATAATTATACGTATAATAATACGTATAATTATACGTATAATAATACGTATTATTATACGTACAATTATACGTGTTTTTTTTCAATAGGGTTCTGAATCGATCTCATTATTATTTAAAAATAATAATTATTAAAATCAAATTGAATCTTGCTATTCGGCCTTCTGACCCTTCCTTAAATATCAAACTTGAAGTGATTATTAATAAATAGTGTAACTGTTATAAATTTTGATTAATTAATGGTGTTCATACTTATCCCCCCTCTCCGCGGTCTATTGTTGCTGTAAAGTAACTATAGAATTCCTGAACTGGTTTAAGTTTTTCCCAATTAGAATTGTAAAATTTACTTGTCGGGATATTTAACTATTTTTTTAGGTTTAGTTATTTTCCATAAAATAACTTGGCGTCTTGGCAAAATTAATAATTAAATAGTGTAGATAACGTAGATTGTCTTGAAAAAATAATAATAAATAATTTAAAATAAATTCAATAATAAATCAATATCTACGTTATAATACTAACAAATAAATCTCAAGCATTTTCAGAAAAATTATTTTTACCCAATTTGCTGCTTTTTAGGTGGCCCTCTAATTTGCAAACGCATCATAAAATTTGAAGTTAATGTTATATTTCTATACTACACTTAATGAGTGGTATTTTTTTACTTTTAGTGCAATTTCTTATTTAACATTTAAAACATACTTTAAAATTCTTCAAACTTTGAAATCTCTAATAAATTATGAACTCTTTTATAAAAAAAATCTCACTAATCCTTTTCTTTAAAAGTATTTTCAAGCATATACAGTCTAGCAGTGTGTAATTTAATAATTACATACATATGTTTAACATTGAGGTCAATATTTCCTTACATGAAGACATTTGAATATTAAACAGATATTTCTGGAACTTCTCAGGTGTATATTTCGAAGACTGCAGATTAAATTTAGCAAATGTTTAGGTTTCTTGTGCTGTGTAGATAAAAATGTCGTAAACAATAAAAAAAAAGAAATCCGTATAAAAAAATAGAACATAAAATAGACACAAAAGTTTATACTTCCACTTGGCAGCAATTTTTTTTATTTACATATGTATAGAGAAATACTTTATAAATTCAAAATTATTATCAATTTTGAAGGTAATTAAGGTCTTAATATCGACTGACTTACAAGTAGATTCCAGAACGAAAAAGTTTGCACTAATACCCAAAGGTACCTAATTCGATTTATCCTTCACGAATCTCCCAAAGGACAAGGTAACGACTTCGATCAATGTATCCCGTAGAGACATCCTGTGTCGAGTCTTAAGCAATAGTTTCTTTTTCTCGCATTGCTCTCGCAAGTCTTTGACTTCCGCTTCAGAGACTTTCTAACTTCAGACAAGAAACTTCAGAATGTACTCAATGACATTCGTTATTCGTGGAACGCTTCTTCCCATACCAGTCAATATCGCGCATTGATGCAGCGAACCGAATCAAATCTAATTTGTATTTGATCCGGTTCTGATCTTAATGGAGATCGAATCAAGTTTATTCTCGCATTTACTGGCAAAATTGGTGATTAAAATTCCGTAAGTTAGCTATCTGTCACTGCATAAATTAATAATTTTTAGTATGCATCGAACTTTTAAATTCGAAAAATACGCTGACTAAGATCAACTAACTTCATGTAAAGAAATTTTTCCTGATTTAAACCAATATTTCGTAACCATGCACTACCGTAGAATCCAAACTAATCTTTTTTTAGGTTGATGGAATACCAAAAAAATTAATTATTTACCCTAATAGCATCCGGATATTCAAGATATCCTACGGATGTCAAGGAGGATATTTATAAATATCCTGAGGATATCCTAGAGATATACAAATTTCCGGATACGGATAGGACGTCCATAGGATATTCAGAAATGTCCGTTACTGTTAGGGTAAGTGCACGGAGAATAAGGATGTTTTTGTGCTAAAATTTTTTGGATTGTTATTGACTAATTTATTGTTGGCACAATTCGGAATGTTACAATTGTATTTTGTTTTAATTATAATACAAAAGGGATGTCATCAGCTTGTTCAGTTTGCAATTCCGCAGAGTTACAGAAACAAACCCTCAGTAGCGTATCTATCGATTGCTGATGGAACGATTCGGATTTGTTCACCTAACAGGTTAATTGTTCAATGTCACGTGGTCTCCTTACATTTTCCCCTACTTGCACGTCATTTTATTTTCCCACACATGTGCCGCTCTCCTTTTGTAATTTTTTTCTTTTTATTAAAGTGAATTATGTGATACTAAACTTACTTTGATTAAAATTGTTTTTGTAAATTATTATTGTAAAACAAAGTTTTAAATACACTGAGAAAAATGTTTAGTCAGAGCAACCAAAATATGGTTGGGCCAACAAAACAATTTTGTTGGTATTTAAGCAACCAAACTATTTGTTTGAGTCAACCAAAAAATTTGGTTGAGTGTTTTTTGTTGGCATAACAAAAATGTTTGGTTAGCCCAACCAAATTTTTTTGTTAGGTCAACAAAAATGTTTGGTTGATCAAACAAACAGTTATTTTTGTAAAATTAAAAATTTTATTCTACCTTATCTCTTTTCTTTTTATCTTTTTTATTTATATCGTTATTTATTATCAATTTAACATTGAATTTATATTTATCCAATTGAAATACTTGAGGAGTTTGAAAAATCTCATCTCCGCCTGGGATCGAACCTCTGTTTTAAAACTGAAGGTCGGGAGCTCTAACCACTTGACTACCCACCCTTGTGAGAGATTTAAACTAACTGTTCTCTTAAGCTATGAGCTGAGAGCGAATCAAATTATTTGGTTGTCGAAACCAAATTTTGGTTGGAATTTAAAAATGTTCAACCAAATAATTTTGTTGGCCTAACCAAATGTTTGGTTGAGATAACTCTACGACTTTGTTTCAGCCAACCAAAATTTGGCTACAAAAACCAAAATTGCCTAACCAAACAATTTTGTTGCAAACACTAAATTTTTTTTCTCAGTGTAAATTTTTTATTAAATTATCAATTAATTTGATTATTTCTACAAAATTATTAATTAATGTAACAATAATTTAATTAGTCAAAACTTTGTCAAAACAATAATTCTGTTTGCTTTTCGAACAAATTTAAATATTTTAAAATATAGGAAAATTTGCGTGCGCAAATGTCTGCACGTCAACTAGCAGAAATCACAATTGTTTATACACTAAAACGTCAATCGAGAACAGACGAATGTGCAGTGCTGTTCTCGATTGACGCGATTTTTATCGCTCGAAAATAAAAACACTCAGGGCCGTATGAAGGGCCTTACGCAACAATGTGAATTCTATCTAGGGGATTTTCACTAGTGGGGTACTGAATCCACCTTAAATTTAAAAATCACAAGTACGACTTTGGCGTCAGTCATAACCTAAATTCTACCCGCTTCCCCACTTCCCTTCAAGTGTTCCCTTGCTCTGTTCTCGACTGACGTCCCGAATAAAAATTAAAGTCGCCATTATATAGGACCTATGACGGTTGGCCTACCTGGCGACATAGGCCTGCGACTTTTTTTTGACATACTGTCTACATAGAAATGTAACGCTTGGCTACATAGGGTGTACATAGGCCACGAGATGTAGGACCTATGTAGGACTTTTATACTAGCTTGTATATAGGTCAGATGATGTAGGATCTACACAAGAATGTAACGCTTGGCTACATCCAATCTACGTAGGCTAACATACGTAGAGCCTACATTGAAAGGCATATTTTCATTAATTAATAATTAAATTATTATTTAAAAAATCAGGAAAATTAGTAGTTTATTTCAATATAATCTAAACAATATAAATTCAATAAAAAAAAAGTACCTTTCATATTTTTGCGGGATTTTCCTATACAATGGTAGGTGAGATTTGAGCCCTCTACTCTATAGTGTTGTGTGTGCAATTGGGTCTGGGGAGGGGAGCCTACAACCATTGGGAGCGGCGCCTTAACGCTCTCGACCAAGGGAGGCTATGAAGGTTCCGTACAAAGTTAAGAAATAAGTGGAGTAGCGTAGATGTTCTCTTACAAAGCAACGCAGTAGAACTATTATAAGTATAGCGCTATATAGTCACAATAAAATACAGCAAGTACACAAGTACTTTATATTGAATTAATATTGATTTATATTAAAAATGGATAACAAAATTTTATATTAGTATTATTTGTTTACAAATAAAATAATTATTATGCATTAAAAATTATGACAATTATATAATGTCATTATGAAACAAAAATCTTGTTTTTAACGTATAATTATTATTTTAAATAATATTAAAACGTAAAATGACTTAAATGTTCAATAATATCAAACATGCAGAGTATCAATTTGTAATTTTTAATAAATCCAAATTTAATAAATTAATAATAATAATAAATTAATAATTTAATAAATAAATAATAAATTTAATAAATAATTTTTAATATAATTTGAAATTTTAAAATAAGTGATTCAGAAATATTTCTAATATAAGCACCTATATAAAAAGACCTATTCTACATAAAATATGTTATGTCCTACGACCTACATTGAATGACCTGCAGGAAAACAATCTCAATCCTATGTCATGTGTCTTATAAAAATCCTACATAAACAAGCCTGCGTACATGCTATGTAGTTATTACATTTTAAGGCCTATATAGAAATGCAGATATTTTTTCTACATAGAATGTATGTTAAAAGGCCTATACAGATCCTACATCGAAAGGCCTAAATAAATTCTACATAGTTTTGATATCAAATGGCCTACGTAGAAAGGCCTATGCATTTCAAACCTAGTATGTATGTTAGAAAGCCTATGTAGAATCTACATCAAAAGGCCTACATACTTTCTACATAGTTTTGATATCACATGGCCTATGTAGAAAGGCCTATGCATTTATTATCTAGAATGTATGTCAAAAAGCCTATGTAGAATCTACATCAAAAGGCCTACATAAATTCTACATAGTTTTGATATCAAATGGCCTATGTAGAAAAGCCTATGCATTTATTATGTAGAATGTATGTCAAAAGACCTATGTAGAATCTACATCAAAAGGCCTACATAAATTCTACATAGTTTTGATATCAAATGGCCTATGTAGAAAGGCCTATGCATTTATTATGTAGAATGTATGTCAAAAGGCCTATGTAGAATCTACATCAAAAGGTTACATAGATTCTACATAGGTTTGACATCAAATGACCTATATAGAAAGGCCTATATATTCCCTACCTAGACTGTATATCAAAAGGCCTATGTAGATGGCCGTCTTAAATTCTATACAGATGCGATGTAAGATTTACATCTGCCGTCTTAAATTTTTACTCGGGGTGTTCTCGATTGACGTTCTAGTGTACTAGTAAATTATTAAAATTCAATAAATAAAACTTGCACTTACAATTGGATTTCTTTGGAACATTAAAGAAAACACATGTAAGATCATTTTAGCGTTTAAGTAATTGAATTTTAGATTGGCGCACGAAATTTATTTAATTATTATTTAATAATTTTTTTAGTTGTAACATTATAAAAAAATTGTTCTGAAAGAGATTTATTCCTCTTATTTTCCTTGACATTTTAAAAAAAGGTAGAACTCAATCCGATTATTAGAACGGAAGATATAGCAGTTTAAATTTTTTTGTTATTATTGCAAATCTCGTAAACTAACAAATATTTTAAGCTTCAATTTACGTTAAAGATTAGTTTTACTATATATAACAAAATTCCAAAGTTTCATTGCAATCGGTTAACCTACTCCGAAAAAGTCAAAATCTCACCTGGAATCGCACATCTTTTAGACATTATAATATTGATTAGATTCAAGTGATATTTGTCAGAAAGACGATTTTTTAATAAATAATAGCAAAACCTATTAATATTGTTATTTTTTGTTATTTGAGTTAAAACAAAAATAAGAAAAAACAAAATTTCTAAAAAGTGCTTCCTTACAGATTTTAAGAATATTATTCTTGAGTATTTCTGAAAAAGAAAAAGCAAAATCTGTTGTCTGATTGATGATATATTTAAAGTTCATGCTAAAAAACTTGAAACCAATAGTTAAAAAAATGTAGCAGTGTTTATATATAAACAAATGTTTTATCTGATAACGAATCCTTAGCTATATGTTTATTGATGCTCAGTGGGCTAATTCTCAGTATAATATATTTATAGAAAATCTTTAGACAAACAAAATTAACATTTCATCTGAATATACAGCACATAATAGATGCAAAATAGAAATTTCATATTGAAATCGAAGTTAAAGAAATTAATGCGACTATTCAGCTTCAGGATTTTCGTCATCAACGGATTTTGGAAATTGCGGGTTGTACTCAATATAAGCAAGCGTTCAGTAATTCTAATGAATTGCAAAGTAACACTGTTTTTATAATGAATACAGTTTTCAGTACCTGTTTTTATAAAAAGCAACCGTAAAGACACTTCACTCAAAACATTTTGTAAAATTAATTACCGAATTGCATAAATTTTTAATGATTCCTTTTTTTCAATGTTTAGTAAATTATTATTATTCTGAGTTTCATCGCTGAAGAATTAGCTTCATAGCCTCGTTTCTTTGGAATAAAGTGAATAGATGCAAAAAAAATCTGGCGCCCTCTCGGTAATTTAAATTTTGTATACTTCTAAAAAAGGAAGACACTTTAGTAATCTGAAATCAAGTCTTTGGCATCTTTGCGTTTTTCCCTACGTGTATATTATTCAAAAATTTAAATTTTTGATGTGTTAAATTATTGTTTTTAGTTATATAAAATTTTTTGATTTTATTTTTTTTAATCGTTCTATTAAATTTGCTTACTAAAAGGACACTAAAGGAAAGATTATTGGTACTATTTGCAATGAGGAGGTCAATCTCAAAGCACATCAGTATATACTTTCAGTAATCAATCATGGCTACAATTTTTAGATTCTATGAATAATTTAATTTAAATACAAATTATCAATCAACAAATATATTATAAGTCTTACAAATAAAGAAAAATATCCCAGATAGCACCGAACTTTACAGGAAGTTAACAGGAAGTTAACGGCGATAAGTTTACGTTGTTAACTTCCCGTTAACTTCCCAGAAGTTTTATTTGTCCTCAGAGTTCAAGTTAACACTGTTTACTTGTTGAAACTTAGAAAAGTAAAATTGCTGAAAATTTTCCTTTGTAATTTTACACAAAATTTTTATGGTAAACTTAAAAATCTATTTTCATGCGCAGATGTTTTCTATGGCAGCTAGGGCTGCGCAATACTTTTTAATTACATTTCTCTATAGACATGCTAAGGATTTACTAAAATACATACATCTTAAAAAAAATAATTTTTTTTAATTTTGAATTTATCAGAAAAAACTTTTTGCAAAATTTATGCAAACTTACTAAAAAAAACTTTCGGCAAATTTAGCTTTATAAATTCCAGCAAGTTAACAGTGTTAACTTAAACTCTGAGGACATTTAAAACTTCTGGGAAGTTAACAGTGTTAACTTCCGAACTTACGGTCGTTAACTTCCTGCAAAATTCGGTGCTAACTGGGATGTAGTTTAAAGAAATAAACTATAAATCTAAAATAAAAATTGTAGTAAACTATATTTATTAATTGATTGCTTCGAGGGTGCTTCTGGTACTACAAATTCTAGTAATATTGCAAGAAACAATGACTTTAAAAAGTGGAGAAAAAATAATACAAAAAAAGTATTCACCAATCTATAACAATGAAGATATCACGTATTATATGCTGGTATCGTCCGACCCATATATTGCAAGTAAAAGGCATGAAACACATAAATCAAAAAGAAATCTAACCAGAGGCACAAGAATTAATTTTGTTATCTGAGCATATAGAATAATTTTAAGGAAGCAAAGATTTACTATTTGTAGTTTTCGTTTAAACATGATCATTTTAAATAAAAAATTATTAAAATGATCCTAATTACTACGTTTACCAATAAAACTGTAAAATTAAGAATAATATATTATTTAACCAATTATAGATGAAGAATAATTTTCCATTTTCAATCTATATTTGTTTTGTTTAGTTGTGAAAAATTGCATAATTGAAAAGAAACTATTATTCTGTAAGTCTATATTCAATAGACTAGAAAATTAACAATAAAAGGTCATTAAATAATGTTTAAATAATAAAATTAAATATTTATTTTTAATTGATCTACTCATAAAAAACCAAATTAGTCAAATTAGTAATCAGTGACTCCACATACCTCCGAGAAATAAATTTTAATCAAATCTACATGATTTAAAATTTTTTATTTTCATTAGATTCGCCATGTTGAATTTCGCAAATTTTTCAAATATGACTTCAGATTCGTATTCAGCGACTCCAAAAACCCCTAAATGACAAGTTTCAAGAAAATGTGTATGCTTTTCAATTTTTTTCATCCGCCAAATTGGATCCGCCAATTTGAATTTCAATATTTCGCAAATCTGACTTTAGATTCGTATTCCTCTAACCCAAAAAATACCGAATAATAATTTTAAGGGAAATCTGTCTTACTTTTAAGTTATTGCCTGCCATATTGAATTTAAAAAATTTTGAAAATCTGATATCAAGTTCGTAATCAACAAAAACTTTCAATCAACAAGATTCAAAAAAAACTGAGAGTCTCTTTCTTTATTTATTTTTTTTTGTATATTTTTTATTAGACTCTCACAATCAGGTTCATCTACCTACATATAGTGAGTGTTGGGTAACGTCAAATAGAAATGACGTCTAAATAATGACATTTTAAATTCTTAAATTTTAACATTAGATTCGTAACAAGATACTCAGAAAACACCTAGATGCAAAGTTTTATATCAGTTCGATGAATTTTTTTAACTTTTCAATCGCTATTTTGAATTTTGAAAATATGGTATCAGATTCGTAATCAGCGACCCTGAAAATCCAAAAGTAACTATTTTGAGATGGATTTTACGACTTTTCGATGGTTGGTGCAATATTTGGTTTATATCTACTAAAATGAAGTAACTTTTTCGCCATTTTGAGCCCCGACATCTTGAAATTAAAAGTTATCATAAACATGGTTTGAAAGTACAACTATTTTGTTTACCAATAGCATATTTTAGACAACTTAGAAAAAATGTTTTTGGCTTATCTTACGTTGAAGTCAACTCTCTAAATTTGAATTAGTAAAAATTTTAACTAATTTGAATTAGTGACTCACTTTTTGCTATTGAATTAGTAAAATTTTACTAATTATTAGTAACTTTGACTTATAATTAGTGAAATTTAACTAATTCAATAGCAAAAAGTGAGTCACTAATTCAAATTAGTTAAAATTTTCACTAATTCAGATTTAGAGAGAAGGTAAAAATTTTTAACTTTTGGGCGTTAATAGGTTTAGGTGGTTTTGAAAAATCTAATGTAAGATTATATATAAAAGTCCTAAATATGACAAATTAAATTAATTTTATCACATACTGAAAAAAAAATTTATTTGATTCAAATACTTCAAATTATTTGAAAAATATTTAATTGGTTCAAATACTTTTTATTTGGATCAAAAAAATATGTATTTGATTCAAATAACTTGAATTATTTGAATCGCATTTATTTGAACCAAATACATCGTATTTGGTTCAATTAAATAATTAATTGAATTGAATAAATGAATTTATTTAATACAAATAGTGAGTTACTTGAAACTATTCATTCATTTATTTCACTCAAATATTTCGTTTATTTGATACAAATAAAAAGTATTTGACACAATAAATTTATGTAATTGATTCAAATAAACTGAATTATTTAATACAAATAATTCGTTATTTAATCCTAATACACTATTTTATCAAGACAAATAAAAAAATAATTCAATCAATTAAATATTCATTTGAAACGATAATAATGATTTACTTGAAATAATTTATTTATTTATTTCACTCAAATATTTCATTTTTTTCATACAAATAAAAAGTAGTTTTTACAATAACTTTATTAATTCTAATTAATTAAATTATTTAATATAAATTATGTGTTATTTAATGTTAATACACTATTTTATTAAAGGAAAATAAAATATTTTGATCAATTAAATATTTAAGTGTAATGATAATAATGACTTATTTGATACTATTCATTTATTTATATATATTATTTAATATTGTAAGTCCAAAAGTCAAATATTTTTTCATCAACAAAAAATTAATATTTACAATGATTCAGAACAACGAAAAACGCGTTTTTAATAAAAATATATTTACCCTTTTTTTGAAAATTCACCAGGGATGATTCATGATAATAATCATGAAGCATATAATTAATTATATTTTATAAATTGCATTTAATTGGAAAATATAATTTAATATCTTAATTTTAACTAAATGATGTTAAGCACTTTTCTGAATTAGATCTTTTGCAAGTTTAAATGACATCAAGAAGTTAACATTCGTTTTCACGTAGCGTGCGTAGCGTAGTTGGTAAAGCGTTAGACTCATAATCCGTAGGTCGTAGGTTCGATTCCCCCCATGCGTTAGATTAATTTATTTCTCAGGTTTGCGTTTAATCATTAATTCTTTGTATGAATTAGTTGATAAGTGAAAATATGCGATCATAGTATGTAGAAATTACATATTTTTTAATTTATTTATTTGAGTAAGAATTTAATTTAGAAATGGAAGAATTAGTAAATAAATATGTTATTTATTCAATTCAAATTTTGATTTATTTGAATAAAAAAGTTCTTACATTTTATGCAAATAAATTATGTATTTGGATCAAATAAAATAATAATTGCCGCAATTAAAGAGGTTTTATTTTCAATTAAAACAATTACTTATGACAAATAATTAAATATTTGATTCAAGAAAATTTTTAGTTGTTTCAAGAAAAATATTTCATTAATGCAAATAAATATTTATTTGAATCAAAAAACATGCAGTATTGAATGAAATAATTTTCATAATTGATTCAAATAATTATTTATTAGCTTTGAATATTCCATTTATTTGATTTGAATATTTTGTATTTGATTCAAATAACTATTTATTTGATACGATAAAATAAAATACTTATGTCTAGTAAATATTTATTTGGATGGAATAATTTTCATAATTGATTCAAATAATTATTTATTAGCTTTGAATATTCCATTTATTTGATTTGAATACTTTGTATTTGATTCAAATAACTATTTATATGATACGATAAAATAAAATACTTATGTCTAGTAAATATTTATTTGGATGGAATAATTTTCATAATTGATTCAAATAATTATTTATTAGCTTTGAATATTCCATTTATTTGATTTGAATACTTTGTATTTGATTCAAATAACTATTTATATGATACGATAAAATAAAATACTTAGATTTAGTAAATGTGTATTTGGTTTAAATACATATTTATTGGATAATAGACAAGTAAATGATGTATTTGGATCAAATACTTTTTATTTGATCCAAATAAATTTTTTTTTAGTGCAATTTTTATACTAAATGTCAGTAATAATGTTCGACAATACGGTATTAAGTTAGGCTTAAATAATTTACAAATTATAAAACCATATAAAACTTTCTGCGTTTGTTTCATCCATATAGGTGTATAGTTAAGTAAGCTTTAAACGTTAAGCTGGCTTGACCACAATTTTCTCTAAGAAAATGCCAAGCATTAAATTCGCCCATATGACGTTAAATTAACCCTAAATTCCCTTGGTAGTTTTACTCCAATCGAAGATTGTGGTGAAACCACCTTAACGTACCTGGATAATCGTATCGAAAATGAGAAGCCTTCATATTCAAGATAAAATACATTTTTTAAATAATTTATAATAGAAATATTATTAATAAGTAATAAATAATTTTTCAAAAATATTTGTCAAAATTACAGGTAATTTTTATTTTTGTATTACAGATTTCAGGATAATAAAAATAAATTTCTATTTGAATATTAGTTTAAATTCTCAATTCTAAAAATTCTATAACTCATTTTTAATATTTTAAAAATCTTTCGAAGTTTTTATAAAGAACGCTAAATAAATCTCCACAAAAAATGTATATACTATCTTAAAAGTAAACGACTAGTCAATATAAATTTAATAAACTTTTTCCTATGTAACAAGAAAATCAATAACTATTTCAAAACTTTAAAATATGTATTATTGTATATGTATTATATATTTTCTTGGTCACAAAATTGCATTATGAATTCATTCTGATTATATATTTATTAGAACGTAACATCAATTTTATTTATAAGAATATATTTTGTATTCATTACATCAACATTTTTTGTTGTGAATGGAATGATATAAAAATATAGACTGGTTTAAAATAAGAAGAAATTTTTTTTATTTTAATATTTAGTAGACATTTAAGGTAATTGATGTTGGCAATATAAAAATTAAGGTCTATTGCAGATTTTGCGATTTTTATTATTGATTTTATTACCAAAAAGAACCATTTTTACTCCAATCTTCAGGAGAAAATACGAAAAACATTTTTACATAAAGAATAAAACTACATCTACAAAGCTAATCATCTGAGTGTTATTAACCCTTAATTGGCACAACGGGTCTCCTGGACCCGATGTATTCAAACGTGTGTTGTACAGCAGTTATTGAATATTTTTGCACAAAAATTTAATCTGAGGTAGCTTATTGTGATGTGTTTTTTAAAATTTAATTAGTTTTACAGGGATTCATTTATTTTAAGTTAGTAAAAAAAATTGTGAAAAATAAAAACGAAAAATTGTGTGTTTTTACTTAAAAATTCATGAGTTATTTAAATTTTAATATTATGACTTAAAAGTTTAAGGTTATATTCTTGATGTGTTATTCTTTAAGTAAAAAATTACCACAACAGCAGGACTTGCAAGAAAGGTATTTATTTTGCAGAATAAAATGTGACTTTTTAGGTTAAAATTAAAAATTTATAATTATTAATGTTTGAAGCTAATTTATTCTTTTGTATCGAATTAGTTGCATTAACTTACAAAATTACTAAGAATATGTCAAACTACTACAATATTAAAATATAAAAAACATTCGAACACATTCAATTAATTTGAGCTCGAAAACATTTTCGGGTCTATCGGACCCATGGTGCCAGTTAAGGGTTAAGCTTACCAGTACAGAAATGTAATTTAGAACTTATAAAAAAAAATAAAAATGTATCTTCTGATTATCAGAAATTAAACAATTGTCATCGACTCGAGAAGATAGTTTTTACAAGGACAATGTCACATGACAAATTGTAAGTTTAAGACAACTCTTCACTTATAAAAAGAAAAAGGCATAAAATTTTGCAAAAATTTTCTTATATAATATACAGAGAAGCCTCATTATAATATTGTGAATACGGAAATTAAAAAATTTATTAAAATTTTTAATTAGCAGAAGAGAGAAGAGTGTAACACAATGAAGAAAAGCTAAAGTGCAAGCAAAATAAGAAAAGCAAAATTTAATAGAACTCTAGAAGAATAAAAAGAAATAATTGAAGGAGTTAAGGCAGAGAAAGGTATAGTCTTGACTCGGTTATATGGGAGTAGGTGCTTCCATGAAGTTGGTGTACCCAACTAGGTTGCTACTGCTGGGAAAGTACAGTGTCAGTAATGGTCTACTAAATCACATTATATTGTTTCTTGGGGAGAAGAGAGGGCGTGGTAGTCCAAGCAGAAGCGAAGAGCTCTCGGTATAACGCGTTGCCAACAGCACTGGCATCTAACGTCAGCTAACTCTGCAACATTCAGGGTGAGTCCACAATAAATCTACAAAAGGGAGTCCCCAAAAAAATTTCTATTATTTTTCTACCTGTATAATTCAACTATAAACAGAAAAATAATTAATACTTACTTTTTCTTTTTTTCCACCAGACAATAATAAGATACTGTATGTACTATACATCTACTACGAATTTTTTCAGTTTTTCCATCCCTTAATACAGTTATCCCTTCAGATAACTTTTTTTTAACTCTTTCTTAACTACAGTGGTGTTTACATTTACCCCGAATTTTAGAAAAATTTCAAAATCTCGGGGTAAATGCAAACAGGCAGTTTCATGCGATTTAAGCTCATTAATATTTTCTTGTCCTCCTTAAATTTTTTCTAGGGAAGTGAAGTAACAAATTCATGTAAAAAAATCCGCCAGTTTTATCGATTAACAAAAAAAACTTACATTTATGGTACAAAATAGATATTCTGTTTACATTTACCCCAAATGACCCTATAAAAATTTATTTTAATTCAGAATCAGAAAACTCGGAGGTTTTCGGGGTATGATTAACCACTTGAGCGTCATGGCGTTCCAACTGGCGTCGTGCGTGGCAGTGACAGAAGCGTCAAAAATGCATAAATGGCGTTCCTACTTGAATTGAATTTGTAAAGTCTGTAGACATAATTAACTAACTATAACTTACTTTTTATATTTTTTGAGATTAAGCAAAACGTATGTGATAAAAAAAAATTCTTTTTTTAAACATTCAAACAGTTTTTTCGAAATTTAAAGTCGACAATTTTTGGTACATTTTTGCGAATGGCGTTCTAACATTTACTCAATAAAATCATATTTCTGCTTCCAAAAACTGTGCAAACCACCCAAATCTTGTTACTCGGGGATTTTCGGGGTCGCTGATTACGAATATGAGATCAAATTGACAATTTGACAGTTGACAGCTGTCAATTCAACTGTCAACTTCTGTAAAAGACAATTATTTTTTATGAAAATAACTGTATAAGGGTTTTCGGGGTCGCTGATTATGAATATGAGATCAAATTGACAATTTGACAGTTGACAGCTGTCAATTCAACTGTCAACTTCTATAAAAAACAATTATTTTTTATGAAAATAACTGTATAAGGGTTTTCGGGGTCGCTGATTACGAATATGAGATCAAATTGACAATTCGACAGTTGACAGCTGTCAATTCAACTGTCAACTTCTATAAAAGACAATTATTTTTTATAAAAATAACTGAATAAGGGTTCTTGGGGTCGCTGATTACGAATTTGATGTTAAATTAACCATTTGATAGTTGGCAGCTGTCAAATCAGCTGTCAACTTTTATAAAAACTGTTTATTCTTAAAGAAAATAACAGTATTACGGGTTTTTAGGGTTTCTGATTACGAAAATAATGTCAAATTGACAATTTGACAGCTGTCAAGTCAACTGTCAATTTTCCTAAAAAGTGATTATTTTTCATGAAAATATCTGTATATAACGTGTTCTCGGTGTCGCTGATTAAGAATATAATGTCAAATTGACAGTTGACAGCTGTCAAATCACCTGTCAAGTTTTCTAGAAAGTGATTATTTTTAATGAAAATAAGTATAGATGGGTTTTTGGGGTCGCTGATTACGTATACGATGTCAAATTGACGATTTCACAATTGTCAATTGAACTGTACACTTTTACAAAAAGGGGTCGCATATATGTTATACAGTTATTCACAGTATGTTATTCACAGTTGGTTGCTGTCAATTCAATAGTTAATTTTTCTAAAAAGTCATTATTTCTCACGTGAATAATTATCAAGTTGTCAGTTTTATATCAAGCTCGTGTTAAGGGTTTAAAAAATAAGTGACGTTCTTATTTCGACAAGGACTCATCGATACTTAACTTTTCTTCAAGTCTGTAAGCGTGTTTATATTTTTTATCATCATTTGAAGGAGAGAACAAATTTGGATAATTTATATGTCGAATCGTCAACTGAATTATGTAAAAATGCATTTATTAATTCAAATCGTCTTAAAGACATAATAATCGAGAACACTTATGTTGATACCAAAAGAAAAGTAGATCAATATATTTTTATCATATGGTTTTATTATAATTCCCATTAGAATTATCAGCGCGTTATAAGTGTACATTTATGTAGGATCAAAATTTTTCCAAGACTTAAATCCGGATTTACATTTCAAATTATTCGATTCTCAAAGTGACCCAACTTTCCTGTCAAAATAAATATTTTCCATAGCGCAAACCATTTGTATGACATCGAAAGAACAAAAATAAAATAATAACATTTCAATTGACTTGGTTTCAGAATTAAACACTAAATTCACGAATAAAAGGATTGAAATTGAAGTTATCTTATTATTTGCAAGTCGATCTGTACTCAGGAATACTGTATTGAAAATTGGAATCATCGTCGCTATTTGTATCACTAATTCCGTAATCAGAAAGATAAGTGTCAACCATCTTGCTCTCTTGTGAACGTTTCAGATCTTCTTCTCAAAGAAAGAATGCACATCCAGACAGTTAAACACTACTGTTCAACTGTCTGGATGTGCATTCTTTTCACTTCTCTCACGTGAGAGTGGTGGGGCGCGCCTGCGCAATGAAACTGGAATGCGCTTGTGCGCCCAACCAATTTTACTGTTCAACTGTCTGGATATGCATTCTTTTTCTGATAAGAGGACCTGAAACGTTCACAAGGGTGCAAGATGGATGAGACTTATCTTTCTGATTCCGAAACTAGTGATACAAGTAGCGACGATGATTTCACTCTTCAGTACAGTAGTACTGAAAGTGAATCGTCTTGCGAAGAATCAGATACTCCCTTACAAATACGAAGAGAAACTTTTAATAAAAATTTTTTATGGTCGAAAGCTGGTAATTTCAATCCTGTTATTCATGAGTTTAATGATTCTAAAGCAGGGCTTAACCCAGACTTAAATTTCAATTCAGAAACTAAGCCAATTGAAATTTTTGAAATTTTTTATTCTTCCGAAGTCATGGAAATGGTTTGTGCTATGACAAATATTTATTCTGACATGAAAATTGAGTCACTTCGAGAATCTGATAAACTGAAAAGTAATTCCAGATTTAAGTCATGGAAAAATTTGGATCCTACAGAATTGTACACTTATTATGCGTTGACAATTCTGATGGGAATTATAAGAAAACCATCACTTAAAATGTATTGGTCAACTGACCCCTTGCTAACGACACCTGTTTTTGCTCAGTACATGTCTATAAGACGATTTTCATTAATAAATACATTTTTGCATTATTCAGATGATGAGTCAACAGATAAATTGCGTAAAATTCGGCCTATGTTTGAAATTCTGATAGAAAAGTTTAGGTACGCTTACAGACCTGGAGAAAACGTAAGTATTGATGAGTCTTTATTGAAGTATAAAGGTCGCTTATCCTTTAAGCAATGTATTTTGAGTAAAAGATCGCGTTTCGGAATAAAAATTTACAAATGCTGCGATTCGGAGAACGGTTACATATACAACGCTTCAATTTATGTAGGCAAAGATCCAGCAGATGAAAACAAGTTGATTGGAGTATCTGGTAAGGTTGTTGTAAAACTTTTAGTCGATTTGAGTGGTCAGGGACGCACTCTTTTTCTTGACAACTGGTACAGTTCTCCTTCTCTATTTGCGTACCTTTATGAGAGGAAAAACAATGTTATTGGTACCGTTCGAACGAACCGAAAACATATGCCTAATACGAAGGGTTTAAAATTACATAAACTTGCGCGCAATTCAACGCTCATATTCCATTCTGAAACTTTGCTAGTGGTCATGTGGAAAGATAAGAAAGTGGTTACGATTTTGAGTACCCTTCCTGGATCTGACTTTGTCGAAACCTCAAAAATTGATCACAAAACAGGTGAAAAGGTAAAGAAGCCAGGAGTTGTCGCGAAGTATAATAAAAGCATGGGAGGTGTTGACAGATGTGATCAAATTATAAAGCCCTACGAAATATAAAGAAAGCATTACCGTTGGTACCAAAGAATAGCTGACAATTTATTGGACATGACAATATATAATGCAAATATTATATATAACCTTTCGCATGAAAAAAAATGAATCATTGCGATTTCAGAACACAACTTGTGAGAGAACTTTTAGAAAAATATAGCACGAAGTCCAACACAGGTGTTCATAGGCAGAGCAAAAATGTTTCTCTTGAAAAAAATACTCACGAATTGGTGAAAATACCTACGGGGAATGAAAATAAACGCAAGCGCCTACGATGCCACAACTGCTCCGAAGAGAAAAAAATCAGAGTTGACACTACTTGGATGTGCAGACAATGTGAGACTCCACTTTGCAAAAATTGCTTTGATAGCCTTCACTAAAACAAGTTTTTCCAAAGAGCATTTATTTAAATATTTATTTCATTTATTATAAATAGGGTAGTAGTACCAGTGACAGCTCTCTGCTTTAGTAGTAGAACAGAAGCATTAAAAAGGGTAAAATATGTTTTTAAAAAAATGTAATAAAAAACAAAAAAAATAATAAAAATTAAAAAAAAATAATAAAAAATTAAAAATTAAAAAAAAATAATAAAAAATTAAAAATTAAAAAAAAAAATAATAAAAAATAAAAAAAAGACAAAAAAAACAAAAGGAGCACGAAATCCTATTGCTGCAGCCTCCACGTGGCGTGCTCTGGGTAGAAATTATTTTCTAGCAAATGCAGGTAGGTTATAAAATTAAATAATCAACGATTTAAGATGCCCCCAAGTGACAAATTTTAAACTTTTTATAAATGTCGTTCACCGTAAGATATCCGCCATTTTCAATACTAAGAAACCAACATATCATTCGAAATCAGCGATCCCGAAAACCCTATTACTGTCATTTACCTTAAAAACAATCACATTTGAGAAGAATTGAATGTTCAATTGGCAGCTGTCAACTCTCTAATTGTCAATTTGACCTCATTCGTAATCAGCGACCCCGAAAACCATTATATTGACATTTTCATTAAAACTAATCACTCTTTATAAATTCGACAGTTAAATTGACAGCTGTCAACTTTCAAATTGTCAATTTGACCACATATTCGTATTCAGCGACCTCGAAAACCCTTATACTATTATTTTCATTAACATTAATCACTTTTTATAAATTTGACAGTTGAATTGACAGCTGTCAACTGTCGAATTGTCAATTTGATCTCATATTCGTAATCAGCGACCCCAAAAAACCTTATACAGTTATTTTCATAAAAATAATTGTTTTTTATAGAAGTTGACAGTTGAATTGACAGCTGTCAACTGTCAAATTGTCAATTTGATCTCATATTCGTAATCAGCGACCCCAAAAACCCTTATACAGTTATTTTCATAAAAAATAATTGTCTTTTACAGAAGTTGACAGTTGAATTGACAGCTGTCAACTGTCAAATTGTCAATTTGATCTCATATTCGTAATCAGCGACCCCGAAAACCCTTATACAGTCATTTTCATAAAAAATAATTGTTTTTTATAGAATTAGACAGTTGAATTGACAGCTGTCAACTGTCGAATTGTCAATTTGATCTCATATTCGTAATCAGCGACCCCAAAAAACCTTATACAGTTATTTTCATAAAAATAATTGTTTTTTATAGAAGTTGACAGTTGAATTGACAGCTGTCAACTGTCAAATTGTCAATTTGATCTCATATTCGTAATCAGCGACCCCAAAAACCCTTATACAGTTATTTTCATAAAAAATAATTGTCTTTTACAGAAGTTGACAGTTGAATTGACAGCTGTCAACTGTCAAATTGTCAATTTGATCTCATATTCGTAATCAGCGACCCCGAAAACCCTTATACAGTCATTTTCATAAAAAATAATTGTTTTTTATAGAATTAGACAGTTGAATTGACAGCTGTCAACTGTCAAATTGTCAATTTGATCTCATATTCGTAATCAGCGACCCCGAAAACCCTTATACAGTCATTTTCATAAAAAATAATTGTTTTTTATAGAATTTGACAGTTGAATTGACAGCTGTCAACTGTCAAATTGTCAATTTGATCTCATATTCGTAATCAGCGACCCCGAAAACCCTTATACAGTTATTTTCATAAAAAATAATTGTCTTTTACAGAAGTTGACAGTTGAATTGACAGCTGTCAACTGTCAAATTGTAAGTTTGTCATCAAATTCATGTTCAGCGATCCCGAAAACCCTTATACAGTCATTTTCATAAAAAATAATTGTTTTTTATAGAAGTTGACAGTTGAATTGACAGCTGTCAACTGTCAAATTGTCAATTTGATCTCATATTCGTAATCAGCGACCCCGAAAATCCCCGAGTAACAAGATTTGGGTGGTTTGCACAGTTTTTGGAAGCAGAAATATGATTTTATTGAGTAAATGTTAGAACGCCATTCGCAAAAAAGTACCAAAAATTGTCGACTTTATATTTCGAAAAAACTGTTTGAATGTTTAAAAAAATAATTTTTTTTTATCACATACGTTTTGCTTAATCTCAAAAAATATAAAAAGTAAGTTATAGTTAGTTAATTATGTCTACAGACTTTACAAATTCAATTCAAGTAGGAACGCCATTTATGCATTTTTGACGCTTCTGTCACTGCCACGCACGACGCCAGTTGGAACGCCATGACGCTCAAGTGGTTAAATATGATATTAGTTTTTCAAAATTCAAAATAGCGAATAGCATTTTATTAAATTGGTCATATTGGCATCAAATTTGTTACCTGGGGGTTTTCAGGATCGCTGAATTCGAAAAAGATATTAGTTTTACAAAATTCAAAATGGCGACTAAAATTTTATTATATTAGTCAGATTTGCATCAAACTTGTTACTTGGGGGTTTTCGGGGTCGCTGATAACGAATATGATATTAGTTTTACATGGTAAAAATATATGATGCGAATCTGACCAATTTAATAAAATTTTAGTCGACATTTTGGATCCGCTATTTTGAATTTTGTAAAACTAATATCATATATATAAGATATTCAGGTTTTCAGGGTCGCTGGTTACGTATACGTAATCAGCGACCCTGAAAACCCCCAAGTAACAAGTTTGACGAGAATCTGACCAATTTAATGAAAGGTTGATCGACATTTTGTATCCGCCATTTTGAATTTTGAAAAACTAATATGATATTTAAAATCAGCGACCCCCAAAACCCCGGAGTAATTAATTTCAGCCAGATTCATCGACTTTAAAAATTTATTTACTTATTTGTTTTTAACAAATACATTAATATTTTTTAACTATAATATTACAAAAGAAATATATATTAATTGTTGCTTAAGTGATTTAAGAACTTTTAAAAAGAAATTTTAACTTTTTATGAAAAATATTACTCTCTAAAAGTTCAAAAAAATTATTTTTTAATTTCTTGATTAAATATTTAAACAAAAAAATTTTTTTGATAAATTTAAAATCATTAACGTGTAGTCGATTTAATTTACCTTTTATTTTAAAAAAAATTTGTTTAAATTTATTAAAATTTGCGATCTCTACATTGCATTTATTCCAGGGACCAACGCTGTGATGTCTTAGACATCCCTCAATTTTCTCTAGTAAATAGGTAACTAATTTCCATTTAAATTTTTTTAAATTTTCACTCCCACTTCCATTTTCACTTTCTACTTTTTCTAATTTCCACTCCCACTTCCATTTTCACTTTCACTTTGCCTTTCACTTTTTATAATTTTCTTTCAGGTTGAATATATTAAATTAGGCACATGTAATTTTTTTGTAACTGCGATCTATTAAATTTTAAAACAGTTTTAGAATCCCTATGAAACATCGTTTTCCATAGTTTTATGACAACTTTATACGAGAGTTAGAACATTGTATTTTTGCACATAAATTATTAATTTTGTAATAATTATTAAAATCAAACAATAAATTGTAATAATTCCAATTAAAACTGTATAATTTTCTGATTATGCATACCAATTTACATAATGATCCGTCCACTTATCCACAGATATTTATTTTTTAATAAAAAACTGAAAAAAATTCAGTTGTTTATAACTGAGTGAAAATTGTTTTTATAATTGAATTTGAAATTTCTAAATATAGAGTTAAGCTCACTTTTTCCAATTTTTTATCCGATTTTTGAAAAATTATTATTATTTTATCCAAAATACGGATACAAACAGCCTCATCGTATCCGTACATCCATCTGTTATATATATATTATCGTCAAAAGGAGGAATCTATACATCTTAATTTTGAAATCATCTTATACCTACTTAAGTGCCATAGTTACGATACTAAAAAATTAAATGCCATCATAACATTCTGACTTGAATTGTCAGGAATAGCCGCGTGATAGCTTATCCCTACTTACCCTTAGATTTTATAAATAATTAATTGAAACTTGCGACTAGGTTAATTAAATTCTCATATTATCAAATAATAATTATATGAATATATAAAATTTATTGATTTTTAAGAACGTAAAATCTTAATAATTATCATAAAACTAAAGTATATGATATGTAAAAAGTTTTTTATTATATTACTTTTGAAATTTAAATATCTGGTTTCACATTTAAATTTTGCAAAATTTAAAAAAATTATCCCATATCGGATCTGCCATTTTGAATTTACAAAATTTGGTCTCAGATTTGAAATCAGCGGACTCCAAAAACATTTATAATAAAATTTTATGAAAAACATTTAAAAATGTTCCCTTATAACAAAAGGATATCCCTAGGATATCCATATCAATGGTCGTTATCCTAGAATGGTCCCCAGGATATCTTGGGATATCCAAACCGCCGGTCTGTAGGACATCAACAGGACATCCATAGGATATCCACAGGATATCCCTAAGACATCCACAGGATATCCCTAAGACATCCACAAAATATCCATTGGATATTATATCGCAGGATATCCATGGGATATCCTCATGATATCCTCAGGATGTCCGTGGGATATTCTTAGGATATTCACGGGATATTTAATATCTCAACATATATTTTTAAAGGTTAAAATTTGTTTAGCTAATATAATGAATAATAATATAATAAAAACAAAAAACTTATGAGCTTCTAATTTATTTTAAATGAAGATTTTGACCGCCGATTTTTTGGATATCCTTAAGAGATCCGTTTGATATCCTTAGGACATCCTTAGGATATCTGCGGGATATTATCAATATATCCCAAGATATCTTGTGTTATTAGGGTTAAATGGTTACAGCAGACAAATACAAAAAATTGATGAAACAAGTTACAAAGATAAATTTCACGACTATTGAAACAACTTAGTTTTATTAAATTATTTATTTATTATTTAATTTTAATAAAACAATAATTTATTTTCTACTGAATTTTTTCATCTCAGCAAACAAAAATTATGTATTCTAGCAATATAAAATCTCATTGCTATTAATATTATTTTCACAGTGCAGTGTGTATAATTCATATGCATACAGGTTTTGTTACTCGGAAGATCAAAAGAAATTTAGAGGGCGTCAAGATTATTTGCTTACTTGAATATTTTAAATATTGACCCCTAGGATGGAGGAAAGTAATATTCTTTGAAAATGTATAAACATAAAGTATGTGCGAATGAAGGCGGACTGTAAAGCAGCAGAAACAAAGAAAGCAGATTGGATGGAAAAGAGATGGTAGAAAGACGAATCAAGATATTCAAAGGTAAAAGGCTGCTATATGATACAGATAAAAAAGATGCGGTGTGTAAAAGAAATTTCGTCTTGAACAGTAAGGAATCTTCAAATGTAGAAAGCAAGAGATCGAGATGAAATACAGGAATAGAAAGAAAAAACAAAAGGGAACGTCTAATTTTATTATTCAAATAATGTTGCTGAGAACGTTAACCCGTTAAGTCCCAAATGCACTAAATTTTTAGTCGAACTTAAAGCTCTGATATTTTATTTCAAAAAAATGTATTTGAGTATATTCCTTTTGAAAACGCTAACAAAATTTTTTTTTCAATTTATTATTATTATTCATTATTTAAATACAATTTTTTCAGGATTTTTTATTTGGGAATCTAAAGGAAAGAGGGTAGGAACGCTCTGTTTAGGTAAGATGTGACGTTGCACAATTTTTCGTAATTATTATTTATCTTTTTTGTAAAAAAAAAAAAATAAATAAATAACTAGATCGCGAAAAGAAAATTGTTAACAATCGTTAATGATCCTCAGAAATTCGCATGTCATAGTCGCATTTAATATTTGTTTCTAAATTTACTTTATTTGTATTTCTGTTTCAAATGTATTCGTCGAGGTGTTCAAATGAAGGAGAGGTTCGTGAATTCTGTTCATCAGTTCAGCAAAAGTCAACGCGCATGCGCCATTTCGTCACTTCCCAGTGTGCAGGTTATGTGACTGTTCTAGAACAAAAAGTGTAACTTATTCTAGAACAAGTGTTACAATTTTCTTATAGAACAGTTCTGCAACAGTTGTTCTGTCTCTGTTCTATAAGGAAGATGTAACATTTGTTCTAGAGCATTTGTGCTTAATTAGTTCTAGAATTTTTAAGTAACATTGTGACTGCAGCGTTCTAGAACAGTGTTACAAAAATATAACATAATAGTTTGATCACTGTATTTCGTGGGGGAATTTACTCAGGTAGTCAAGTGTACACTATTCCTGTAATACTTCACGGAGAAAAGAGGTATAGTGCATTGTACTTCTACGCGTTTAGTAAGAAAATTTGAGTCGTGACGAATAAACATTGAGTCATGGTTACTAAACAGCGTTCAATTGTTTTTTAGTCGATCGTACTAAACGTAGTAGTGAAGGTGACTGTCTGCTTAGTAAAGTAAACTATACCGGTTCTTGCCGTCAATCTTAACATGGTTTTGACATCTGTGTTTTAAAATGTGCGAGATGGAGGTTAAACAACTGTTAAAAAGTTGTGGGCTCGAGAAATATAAATATATAAATTTTTAAACAATTATTCTGTTCAAGTTTTTTTTAAATCAGATTATTCAATTAACTTTAATACATATTAAAATATTATATACTTATTTTTAGGTTATTATTATTTTCATTATTAAAGTTATTTTCTCACATTTCATTTAAATCTGACATAAATGCTGTTATTTTCTTTATTAAACTAAACAATTATTGAAAATATACTTTTTAATTCTTTAACCTCAACACCGTCGGTGATTTTTTTGTAAAATGTTTCTCGGTTTTCACTAATTTCGACCACCATAAACAAAATCTTGGAAAAATAATATAACGTTTTATAAAATTATATAGAATATAAGTTTTAACTATTATAATTAATGTATTTATTATAAAAAAAGGTTATAATGTTTACTAGCTAAAAGAAACGCGCGTAAACGCGCGAGATATCTGCAATTTTTTATGAAAAATTAAAAATTTATTTTTATTTGACGGACACTTTTTGGAATTTTGATCTCACAAAAATAATAATATTATTTTTGTAATCGTTACTGTATTACTATTTCAACATTATGGTGTTATAATAATATAATACCTACTATTGCCCAGTCAATATGACCTTTAAATTTTGTACTGAAATAAAGATTATACAATGCTACGATCGTCGAATTGTCAGCAATACATTTAAATGACGCATCTCAGGATCCATGCAGGGTGAATTCCTATTTTGTTTACCACAAGGCCCATGAACTTAAAATCGCTTTACAATGTTAGAAAGTTCTGGATTCTTTATTTCGTCTGTGATTTCAGCACATATCATTTTATTTAAAGTTTCTGAATCGCAAATTTGTGTACGTAAACAAATAGTTAAACGCACATGTGTCAATCCACGCTTTTTTCTTCTCTATGAAAGACGATACATATAAAATTGTAAATGAATAAAATTACAAGTACCTTGAGTATGCTTAAGGTTAACAGTCCATCCAGGATCACCATAAGGAAACATTGTAGGATATGTCATAGGATCAAAATTTTCCCTAACAATAAGACTAGAAATTATTTTCTTATTATTTTCTGTTGTGCATACTGAATTTACATCAACATGTAAATCCCTCTTCAATTTCTGTAGATAATTTCTTCATCTTACAGGACAAACTTTTTTCTTTGGGTATTTTCTTTTCATTCTCAGTTTCAGTAGACAGAACTCTGTTGTCATTTTTACTGGGAAAAGTCTTCAAAAAATATGAAAGGTTTAGTTCACCATTTTGAACTTCTTTAGCTCGATTTATGAAAAGACAATTCCAATCATTCTCTACAAATCGAAATCCTAATATTAGACATTCTAACTGCCGGAAAATTATTTAATTAATTGTTTTCAAAAAATGATATCAAATGCTTGCTCATTATATTATTATCAGTTTCATAAATTAATCTTTTAATTTACACTGTTAACCAATACAGATGTTGCAAATGCTATTGCATTATACTTTACACTTAACTGTACCAATCGGTTGTTGATCAACATCTACAAAAAATTCTGTTGGTTTAAAAGGGAACAATCTAATTAAATATTCTATTTGGTGAATATTCAAACACCCTGCATTAAGGCTATCAAAAATATTAAGTCTTACTCCATCGTAATAAACACAAATCCAATGACCAGAATTGTTATTACCGCTAAAAACTATTTGAATATGTTTAACTCTTTCTCTAATTGGAACAATTAAATCAAGCATTTGTAAATACAAAGTACTTTGCATAATGAAAAAAGAATTTGAATCATTTTTTGATAATTCTTGAAATTTATACATGTGCATATCATTTAACATTTCATTTACATTTTCAATAATTTTAAAATCTTCATTACTTAAAATAAAATACTCTTCTATGTTCGACATGGTATCCTTCTTCAACTTTTAAACTGTTGATAAAGCCAATTTTCAAAACAAATCGTTTATTTTAGTTTATTGCTTTAAAAAATTTACTTACATGTGTTTCACCTATAAAATATTGCATTAACTATAATTCAGCTAACTAATGCAACAATGATAGTCTTTTATGAACGTGAATTAGCGTTGTTTAATCTTTTTCCACATTACATCATTTTCGATAATGATTATTATTGAACTTATTTTCCTCTGCACTTTTTATTAATATTCAAATCAATATTCAACTCACAAACTATTATTTAACCCATAAAACAACTTTAACCCTTAAAACAATATTCAAACCTCTTTCTATCTATTTAAATACTTTTCCAAAAGCCAGCATCCTCTATTCTCAAACAGTCAATATTTTTTTTTCAATATCGAAATATATTCAATGCCAATGTTATCCAATATCATATTTTATTATCCTCAAAATCCAAATATCTTTAATGCCAAAATTACCCAATACCAAAAATTTTTTCCAAAAGACAGCTTCCACTATTATAAAACAATCAATATTTTTGTTGCATTATTAAAATATATTCAATACTAATGTTATCCAATATCTTTCTTTATCCTCAAAATCGTAATATCTTTAATGCCAATGTTATTTAATACCAAAAAAACTAAATGGATTGAAGTATTTTTTATATGAAACATTTAAGACAGCCAAAAGAAACAAATATCTTCAATACCAATATCATGCAATATCCATATATATCTTCAAAATACATATATAATTATTAATACTATACAAAAATAGGAATATATTTTTTGGGCCCAATACAAAAATGAAAAAGACAAATATAATATAAGAACATTCAACACCTGCAGTAAGTTATTGATCGACAAATTGCAGAAAAATATTATAAACTTTATAATAATCAAGTTAAGTTACCTGAGACTATTAGAATCTTTTTTTAGCAACACTACTACAATGTTGTTGAAACGGTAGTCGGTTGCTCTATGTTTATCTTACATCAGCAGTAGCCGTTTCACTCCATTGAGGAGAAGTGTTATACCCCCACTCTACCAATCTGGGCCTATATTAAGTTCTCGCGAGTGGCAGATATTACGGTAGGCCTGAGTGGCGTCCTCAGGGATAGGTGTTGGTAAGTTAAGTATGAATACACCACTTCCACTCACTGGGATTAAACGGTTATCATCTATATCGCATATACAATAATAAAAAAATTTCCCTCAACCCAAGACTGTTAGGACAAATCGAGCGATCACGGATTGGGTCCTGAAAAGGGAAGTGGTATATCCTCACTCTATCGGCCTGTCCCGGGCTCAGACCTCGAGTAAGTCAATTACAGCGGGGGCCTGTATGACGTTCTCGGGCTTAATGACAATATTATTTTATGACGCTTAATGAGTTTTTCAAAAAAATTATAAAATTTTTAAATATAAACACTGTTTAATTTATTTTGACATATTCGTTTTCCTCAGAAGTTCACGATTACGATCATATATTGCTCCAATAATAACACAGGCACAAAAAAAAATTCAGGTCTCAAAAAACACAACCCCATATTCCTATGTTTTTGGGGTCGCTGAAACCGAATATGACCATGAACAATTTTTTTGACGATCCATTTTCCCGCAACCACCCCTTGCACCTACTCACGGGGGTTGGAGTTTTAAATTAAAAAAAAATTGAGTATGGTGTCTATTCCAATGTTTTTTGGGTCGCTTCATCCCAAAAACACCATTGAAAACAAATCCTTTCTTTCCTTAACCCCGTACAACCCTTTGGGAGGGGGTTAAAATTTTAAATTTCACAAAAAGTCAAGTTCGGTGTCTAATCCTACGTTTCTTGGGGCGCTGAAATCAAAAAACACCACCAAAAACAAATTATTTACTCCCTTAACCCGCTAGAACCCCTGGGAGGGGGTTGGAATATTATTTTTCACGGCGCTAAGTGTAGAAAAATAAATTTCCTTAAGACATTATAGGTGCGTATTTGTGTAATCATAGGTAACTTTCTAGAAAACTTTATTGTTGGTGATGTTTTTTGGTTTCAGCGACCCAAAAAACATAAGATTAGACACCGTACTCGACTTTTCGTGAAAAATGAAATTCCAACCCCCTCCAGGGGTTGTAGGGGGTTAAAAGGGTAAAGAATGTGTTTTTGTTGGTGTTTTTTGATTTCAGCGACCAAAAAAACATAGGAATAGATACCGTACTCGACTTTTTGTAAAAATTGAAATTCCAACCCCTTCTCAGGGGGTTGTAGGGGGTTAAAGGAGGAAATGACTTGTTTTTGGTGGCGTTTTTCGGTTTCAGCGCCCCAAAAAACATAGGATTAAACACCGTACTCGAATTTTCGTGAACAATGAAATTCCAACCCCCTCCCAGGGGTTGTAGGGGGTTAAGGATTTGTTTTTAGTGGTATTTTTCGGATTAAGCGACCCAAAAAACATTGGAATTGACACACTACTCGATTTTTTTTTTTTGAAACTCCAACCCCCGTGAGTAGGTGCAAGGGGGTGGTTGCGGGAAAACGGGTCGTCAAAAAAAATTTTCATGGTCATATACGGTTTCAGCGACCCCTTTCATTACAGTATTTAAAAGGTCATCGACCCCCTATTGAAAAAAAACACGTATAATTATACGTATAATAATACGTATAATTGTACGTATAATTATACGTATAATTGTACGTATAATTATACGTATTATTATACGTATAATTGTACGTATTATTATACGTATAATTATACGTATAATAAGACATACGAATTTGAAACAAGAATTATACGTATAATTATACGTATAATTATACGTATAATAATACGTATAATTAATTATACGTATAATAATACGTATAATTATACGTATTATTATACGTATAATTATAATTCTATTAAAAATAGAATAATAGAATAGAATAGATTAATTAGTAGCAAAATTGCGCTGAAAATTTTTAGAATTTTTAAAATGCAAATTAAATTTCACGAAAAAAAATATCGTCGAATGTCAATTCAAGCAGTCACCCATCCAAGTACTAACCGCGTCCAACGTTGCTTAACTTCCGTGATCTGATGAGAACTTGTTCCTTCGCCTTGGTGTTTCCGCTGTCTTGTCTTGATTAATAACTTTGTCGTATAAGTATCACTAAAAGTGAGGTGCGATACAATACTTATACGACAAAGTTATTAATCAAGACAAGACAGCGGAAACACCAAGGCGAAAGAACAAGTTCTCATCAGATCACGGAAGTTAAGCAACGTTGGACGCGGTTAGTACTTGGATGGGTGACTGCTTGAATTGACATTCGACGATATTTTTTTTCGTGAAATTTAATTTGCATTTTAAAATTTCTAAAAATTTTCAGCGCAATTTTGCTACTAATTAATCTATTCTATTCTATTATTCTATTTTTAATAGAATTATAATTATATGTATAATAATACGTATAATTATACGTATAATAATACGTATAATAATACGTACAATTATACGTATAATTATACGTATTATTATACGTATTATTATACGTGTCTATATTTTATAATATTTAGGTATATATTAATAAACAAAAATATATCCCTATTGAAAAAAAACACGTACAATTATACGCATAATTATACGTATTATTATACGTATTATTATACGTATAATTAATTATACGTATTATTATACGTATAATTATACGTATAATTCTTGTTTCAAATTCGTATGTCTTATTATACGTATAATTATACGTATAATAATACGTATAATTATACGTATAATAATACGTGCAATTATACGTATAATTATACGTACAATTATACGTATAATTATACGTATTATTATACGTATAATTATACGTGTTTTTTTTCAATAGGGCCATCTTATGAACCCTCAACCAAAAGCTGTTTTGACAACAAAAATTTCAGGTAGAAACCTTCGAGAACCCTAATTATCAAAGTAAAGATATATATGTATATATAATCTAATAATAATGAGAAAATTCAAGTACTAAGAAAATGTGAATGAATGACGGAATGAATACAAAGATTATTATACTATAATTTTGGTGTACTGTAAACACAATCCCAGACATGACAGTTCAAATCGTATACATGACAGTTCATATCGTAAACGATACGTTTCACGTTGGTAGTCCTGCTAACTAAACGGCCATTTAGTGAAGCTTACTCTTTGTTTTGTTGAACGAAAATGTCACCATATTGTTTAGTAACTATGACTCAGCGCTGAGTTCAATCGACTATCTACTTCTCTCCGTGTTGTGTAATAACATGTAATACAGTGTAATAATGCGTTATTACGGTGCCGTAATAATGCAAAAAACTCTTTAATATCTTTGTAATAATTTGTAATAATCTGTAATAACGTATAATACTTAGTAATAAGGGTAATATGAGGTGTAATACCGGTAGTCAAGTGTACACGTTTTTAACTAGTAAATTCCCCCTCGCTGTATTTTATATTTGTTCTTAATCTTTTCTGAAACAAATATGTAACGAACAGATGTTTTATAAATGTACTACTACCCAGCAAACACGTTCTATAAATGTTATATAACAGTGATGACACAGTTTTATAGAACATTTGTTACAAGCTGGTTATGAATCTGTTTTATAACCTCATTGTAACAGAATTCTAGAACATTGTTACAAGGGAGTTACCGATCTGTTTTATATTATGCGAACTTCACAGTTCTGTAACAATGTAACATTTCTCTAATACAATCATCACAAATGATCTATAACTGACGTTCCAATTTAGTTCTAAATCTGTGTCCGAAAAATGTTATGTAGCTGTTCTAAAATTTTGATGAAGTTCAGTTCTGGAATATATTTGTACCTGAAATTAAAAATTTTAAAGTGTTCATAAGTACCTTAACTATTTTCTATGGAATTAATAAATAAATAGTTCATTTCACTTAACCCTTTGCGTCACAGTGGGTCGCTCAGCGACCCACCTTTGGTTTTTCACTATATTACAATTATATTTCATATGAATTCGCTTGAAAATCGTTACTCGGGGGTTTTCGGGGTCGCTGATTACGAATCTGACTTTAGTTTTTAAAAATTCAAAATGGCCGATCCAATATGGCGGACATAAAAGTTAAAAATTAACTGAATTCTCTTGAAAATTGATACTCGGGGGTTTTCGGGGTCGCTGATTACGAATCTGATGTCAGTTTTTAAAAATTTAAAATGGCGGATCCAATATGGCGGACATAAAGTTGAAAATTGACTGAATTCGCTTGAAAATCGTTACTCGGGGGTATTCAGGGTCGCTGAATAAAAAAATAAAAATAGAATTTCAGAATTTTAAATGTTTAAATAGAAATAATAGATGCTTATCTTTAAATCATGTACCTGACAACCCTTGGATTAGTAACCTGTAAAAATAAACGTTTTTTACACTCAGCAGTATGTATTGTTATTTACAAAATTGTTAGCATTTATGTTTTTGTAACTGAATCCAATGTATACCTTTTTTTGCTATCATAAAGATTGTTGACGATCGTCATTTGTTCATAATTTTTTTTTGTTGAATCTAATACTCACCTGTTTGAGCATAAGTATTGGTTGTTGACGATCGTCATTTGTTGCATTACCGTTTTTTTAACATCGTCATTTGTTTTATTTACGTTTTTTTGGCGATCCTCATTTGTTTCATTGAGTCCAATACTTATCTTTTGAGGGAATCATTAGAGCGTTTGTGCTAGTGTCCTACGATCATAATTTTTTTTTATTGAATCCAATACTCACCTGTTTCAGCATAAGTATTGGTTGTTGACGATCGTCATTTGTTTCATTACCGTTTTTTTATCATCGTCATTTGTTTCAATTACGTTTTTTTTTACCATCGTCATTTGTTTCATTGACTTTTTTTTGACGATCATCATTTGTTTCATTGACTTTTTTTTTGCGATTCTCATTTGTTTCATTGACTTTTTTTTAACATTTTCATTTGTTTCATTGACTTTTTTTGACGATCATCATTTGTTTCATTGACTTTTTTTTGACGATCGTCATTTGTTTCATTGACGTTTTTTTACGGTCGTCATTTTTCTTTAGTGATTCAGATACTTACTAGTTGAGAAAATCGTTAGAGCGTTAGTGTTTGGCAAAAGCATTAATGCGAAACATTTAGTTGATCGAAATTTGAATTCGTTTTTTACAATTTGATTTCTTACAAACTGACAATGGATGAAGATAGTACAGGTATACCAAGTGACTCTAATTCTGTTGACGGTCATTGCGATTCTGATGGTGAAGTATTTTCTGACGATTCTGAAACATCTAATGATGTCCTTGAAAATTCACTCTCGAGTGAAGACGAATCAGATGAAAATGAAACCTTGAGTAATCGATTGAAGAATTTAGATGGTATTTGGGAAAATAGGACAAGACGTAGTGATGATGTGCCTTTCACCGCAGATTCTGGACCAAATGTGCCTAATTCAGATACTTCTCCGTTAGATATTTTTTACTGTTTGTTTACACCCGAACTAATTGATATTCTAGTTGAACAAACTAATCTTTATGAGAATCAAGAAAAAGGGACACCAGGTTCAGTAACTAAAAGTGAAATGCTAATTTTTTTGGCATAAATATATTGATGGGTATCAAGAGGCTTCCATCATACAAAGATTACTGGTCCACAAACAGTCAACTGCATGACGCATACATAAGCAAATTGATGAGTGTCAATCGTTTTAGCTTTTTTCTTAGTCATCTTCATGTAAATGACAATAGTAAAGAACCAAAAAAAGGCGACCCAGGCTATGACAAACTGTATAAAATAAGACCTGTTATTGATATACTCAATGATAGTTTCAAAAATTGCTTTAAGCCAAATGAACATCAAGCAATTGATGAATCAATGGTTAAATTTAAAGGCCGAAACGCAATGAAGCAGTACAATCCAGCAAAACCTATCAAGAGAGGGTACAAAATTTGGGTTCGTGCAGATAGTACTGGTTATGTTTGCGAATTCGAAATTTACACAGGTAAGTCCAACAATGTGGCAGAGAAATCATTAGGCAGTAGAGTTGTACAAGATCTTACTCGGGAAATTATCGGTAAATTCCACAAAGTTTACTTTGACAATTTCTTTACAAGCATTGATCTAATGAGTTCTCTAAAATCAGATCAAATTTTGGCTTGTGGAACAGTTCGGAAAAATCGTAGTGGATTGCCAAAGGTTCAGAAGTCTGATAAACAAATGGTTCGAGGTGATATGGAATACCGTACTTCATACACTGGCATTCGATGGTTGAAATGGAAGGATAATAAAACTGTTTCTTTTTTATCCAACTATCACGATCCAAGTATACCAGAAACTGTAAATCGAAAACAAAAAGATGGTACAGGTCTTTCTGTACCCTGCTCAATTATTGTTTCTGATTACAATAAACACATGGGATACGTAGATAAAGCCGACCAGCTGAAATCTACTTATCAGATAAACAGAAGATCCAGAAAATGGTGGCCAAGACTCTTTTGGCATTTGGTTGATGTTGCGGTAACAAATTCATACATAATTTACGATGAATTGAAAAATCAGAAAAATCTGACATTGAAACAATTCAGATTGGAAATTGTAGATGGTTTAGTTGGTGGAGTTATGCCCCCCAAAAAAGGAAGAAAAAGTGTACCAAAATTAATTGGATCACAGAAACCTCAAGTGTCTTTGCAAAAAAGACAATCAAATGCAGCACATTTGCCTGTTCACAATCCGCAAGGAAAGCGCAGACGTTGTGCAAACTGCAGCACAAAAAAAGATGAAAAAAAATCGGTGTGGAGTTGTAAAGAATGCAACGTAGCGTTATGTTTGTCGGCAGAAAGAAATTGTTTTTTAGAATATCATGCTTAATTTATGTGTTAATTCTTCCTTTCTGTTTCAGTGTAAATAAATTTCATTTTTATAAAAAAAAATAAAATTAAAAAAAAAATAAATAAAATTGATATAAATATAAAAATAAATAAAAATATAAAAATAAAATTTATAAAAATAAAAAAAAATAAATAAATAAAAAACAAGGTGGAACCAAAATCTTGTTACGTCCACGTCGTTGGTTCTGGGTAACGCTGAGAGCAGGATAGATAAAAAAAATGAAATTATTATTTTCGAAAAGTGACATGAGATTCGTATTCAGCGTCCCCGAAAACCCCCGAGTAACAATTTTCAAGCGAATCTAATCAATTTTCAACTCCAAGTCCGCCATATTCGAACCGCCATTTTAAATTTTGAAAAACTGACATCAGATTCGTATTCAGCAACCCTGAAAACCCCCGAGTAACAATTTTCAAGCGAATTCAGTTAATTTTTAACTCCAAGTCCGCTATATTGGATCCGCCATTTTGAATTTTTAAAAACTAATGTCAGATTCGTAATCAGGGACCCCGAAAACCCCCGAGTAACAATTTTCAAGCCAATTTAGTAAAAAGAAAAATGTGTGACTTAAATTTAAAAAACTCTGAAATTTTTATATATCACATAGTCTTATTGTTTTTTCTTTATATAAGCAATACAGTTTTTAAATCCTCCTTAGTCGCAAGTTATCAAATCAATTTTGTATATAGATATAGAACAGTTGAAATTTGATACTGTTCTAACTATGTTTATTTTAGAGTTTCCTTTTTCTATTACATCAAGTTTTCATATTTTTATTAAGAATAAAAATATTTTGCATGTATTTTTAGGTAATAATCTTGCAATAATGTTTATTTATTTATTTTATAGTTGTTACAAATAAGTTCTAGAACTGTTACAAATACATTTGTAACCATATTCTAGATCTGTTATAGAATCTTACATATATCCGCTGAGTACGACATTTTGCGTAACCAGTGACTCACAGGTTCTTAACCAGTTACAGAACATGTTCTCAAAAAATTTGTATCAGTTCTATAACTAACTTGTAACAGTGTTTGCTGGGTACTAGAGTGTTCCAAGACTGGAAAAAATAGAAATCAAAGAAAAATCAACCAACTAACAAGGTTTATCACCCAAATGTCACATTGATGATTTTTGTGAACATACCTATGATATTGAGGGAATATTTCTCTAATACTGAGGGAATATTACACGAAAATTGATTTTCTTTATTATTATGAAAATTGAAAAAAAATATTACAAACTATTTTATTTTTATCATTATTATTATTTTTCAATCTATAAAAATATTTAAAAAATCATTTCCGTGAAATATTCCCTCAATATATCACAAGAATATTTCACTAATATCACTGGAATATTCTTTCAATATCACTGAGTTATCATCATGAAGCAGACACTTTGATCTCCATTCTATATTAAAGGAATATTCCAAAAAATATTCCAACGATATTTGTGTCTTACTATTCTATTTGGGCAGTTACTTTTTTTAAAGTTCTTTAAATCAGGGAAATTTTAATCAAATAAACTACACATTACAAATCACAATTTTATTTTTATTAAACTGTTACAAAAAGGTTTTGTAATTCTGCTAGAATATTGTTATACATCGGTTACAAAATTGTTATAGAATTAAAATTTTTAATAATTTATTTTGTTATCAAATTGTTACATATTAGTTCTAGAACAATGATCTAGAACATTGTTCTAAAATTGTTACATATCCTGTTACTGTTTTGTGCCTCCAAGGGGACGACATTTTTACTGATCTGTTCCTCACCAGTTATAGAACTTGTTCTTTTTTGTTATAAAACAGTTACAGAACTGTTCTGTAACTTTGCATACTGGGTTCCGCTTGCTCTATTTGGAGAAAAATACCACGTGACCCGAAACTTCAAGCAATATTTTATTAACGTTACCATATTTCTGCATCCAACCAACAAATTATTACCAATCCCTAATAAAACTCTCAGTATTTTGAAATTATAGCCATTTTCAATACTTGGAATAGATAATTTAATGTTCAATTTGAGGGAGTATTTCCTGTCATTACTCCGTTTTAGTGGAGACAACTTATAACTATATGCTCGAGTAATTATTACATTTTTCTCGACTTTAATTAATATCTTTAATTTTTCAGGAATCATAATTAAAGGAGTCGAGTTTGTCACTAAAATCTCGAAGGTTGACGGCATGGAAGACAAGGATGGAAATTATAGCAAAAGGAAGCGGAAAACTGTGTGTGTAATTTACTTTTGGGTAACTGTACTTTCATACCAGCAACTACGCTCCTGGCGCTTATTCGCCTTGGCGTAGTAACACATGTTATCTTGAGGATACCGGCGGGGTAAAAGCTAACGCGAATGTCGTTCGCGAACAAGATGCATGAGATAGAAAAGGATACAAATATATTTCTGCCCTTTTCTAACTCATATGTTTCATGTTCGCGAAGTTATTCTGCTTAGGCACTACACTGGAACCTCCAACCATTCACGGAAATAAATTTTCTGTAGAATTTACAGAAACTCCTGAGCCATCTACTGATGTTTCTCCAAATAGAGAAATTTGTAGAATCATTGGCATTAAAATCTGTTAATGCTACAAGTTTGAGCTACAGTTCTTAAAAACTGTTGAGTGACCAAATTATGTATAGTATATGGGGATAATATATATTTGGTAGAGTATTTCTTATAGGTTATATTTTCCTCCGAATACATTAAATTCGCGGAACATTATTGTATAAATAAGTATAACTTCTATGTAAATAAATTCATCCTTCAATAATTTTCTAACAAAAAAAATGAGAAGTTTTCAAAACTTATGATAAATCCACTTTTTCTTATGTCGAGAAATTGAAACAAACGACTTTTCTCACTTAATCACTACAGTTAATTTTAAAATAAAAAATTTGTAATAATTTATTTCTATAATAATGTTTATATACTTAAGACGTTTCCTTTTTAATTAAACTTTCTTGCCGACACTATGATAATAATAAAAACACTAAATTCGCCTTAACCTCTCGCACTCAATCGTACTCAGCCTTAGTCGAATCACTGCATTGTTTTCGCGCATGCGTTAAATCCTTACAGAAAATATCTGTAGAATTAACAGATTTAGGAACATGTAAAATCTCCAAAGCGATGTTAAAGAATTACCAGAAAATTTTTTTCCGTGTTGCAGCGCACGAGTCTTATGTGTAATGTATGGAGGTTACCCTTGACGTCAAGGTTATGTCAAAAAGTGGAAACACTCAGGGCCGTACATATTATATACTTAAGTGTGGGATATATGTTCGAATAAAAATTGAGATTAATTTAATTCTTTATAAAGTAGAAAAATATATATATAATTACGTACATTTAAATTATAATAATGCAGTTTATAATATCGATAACTCCGATCGATTGTTTAAATTAGAAAAAAGGAAAAAGAAACTGGGTCTAAAAGAACACGTAATTGTGACGTTCCTGCTTTTTCTTGACTGATGCCATTTTTTCCCCTCTGACTCTTCTTGCCGCTGCCCACCAAGTTTTGGTAAACAACTGCAATGGTTGGAGGTTCCAGTGTATGTGGGGAAAGCACGACGCATCGTGCCGAAGAGGAGACCTTTCTTCGCTCTCTAGCTTTTTGACTGTCACCGGCTACAATTTCTTTTTCTAAATTTAAATAATCTTTGTTTTTTGTATGAAATTGTTAACTTGTTGCTGAGGACCTTTTGGACATTTCAGATTATTTAAAAAAAGCGAGTAACGTCAGAACGCTTTCAATATTTTTCATTTTCTTTAAATATAAAGTGTAAATAGTGGATGGTAATTTTTGTTTTTGAATTTTAATATTGTAGTTAAGATGGTAAACAGGTGTCTCCTATTAAGGGGGGAACACCAGTTGTAACTTTCGAAAAATCGATTTTTTTTGTGCATTTTCTTAAAGTATACATATTTAGAAATGTGTCTGTAAATTTCAAAGTTGATCCGGTGAAAAATAAATGAGATATACAGAACACTGCAGCGGCGCGTCCCGTGGCTTCATACAAGGTGGCCAGCCATACCTGACCCTAACGACAGATGGCCTTTTCCTATGATTTAGAAACGGCAACCACTGCGGAAGAGTCCAGGAATCGATGACTCTTTGTAACTTGGAAACAAAATTTCTTCTGAACAAAAAAAGTAAGTTGAAACTTTGAATGCGTTTTTTCAAATTTTTTTTTTTTTTTAAATCCTTCGATCACGAACTAGATAATCTTATAATAAATGTAAATCAATTTCATTTTTTTATTTCAGACGAAGTATACTTGCAGAATGCTGGTCACCGCAATTCGCCTTTTTTCTTAAGACGCCACTTCAATGGCTCATATCTCCAAAAGTTTTTGTTAAAAAAATTTTTTTTTTCTTTTAAATTACAGCTTTTTACATGTACTTTTAACTAATAAATAGTATTCTTTAAAAAGATTCATTGTTCTTTTGGAAAATATTCTTGAAAAAAGCATTATTTTTTGAGTTACAACTGGTGTTCCCCCCTTAAAGTATTTCATTAACCTAATCATATCTAATAAGGTAGAAATTTTATTGACCAATAATAAAATTTTTATGTACGAAACTCGTACAAATATTTTTGTACATGGTTTCTGAAAAAAGTGTGTCGTTTCTCGCTGCTGGGGAATGATCCCTGAACCTTCTTATTGCCGGTAAGATGCTCTACCAATTGAGCTACAGAGAGATTTAAAGTGTAAATAATCACAGTAAACTTTAAGGTATTAAAAAGCGTTGCAGATTAAAATAATACTAAAAAGGATTAAAATAATACCATAAAGGATTAAAATAATCCACTTTTCAGGATTAAATTTTTCTATATAAATATGTCAATTATTCATCATAAAAAGCGAGAAAATGATAGTATAATTACAATTACTTATCGGAACTAAGACACCATTATGTCTAGAAGTAATTTGAACACCTTCTTTAGAGAATTCGGTTCCTAACAAAGTATTATTTAATTCAACTGTTATTTCCAATATACCAAGCTATATCTTGGTGTCATTTAGTCAACTTCTTCGGTTTGTCCCTTATTAAGTAATCGTTTCTCTGGGTTAGCACTAAACTACATTTGGGTGTCTAAAAGTCGTTTGGACATCTTCTTCGAGGAATTTTGAGTAATTGTATCTCCAGGTTGACATGAAGATAGTAAACGGCACAGTTAATGACAACTGATATAAAAATGATAAGAAATGTTTTTAAAAATATATTAAAATAAATTTTCAGGTATTTCTTGAATAAATTACAATACATAGCAACTATTATAACAAATGTTTACTTTATTATTTATTTATAGTTCATATCTGTCGGTTTAGGATGAACTTTCGATTTACATATTTTCGTCATAACAAATGTAATATTCAATTACTTTATATCCTTTTCTATATTTCACTTATGATAAAAACATAACCTAAAAATATTAATTTTAATAATAATACACATCAGTTGTAATTTAGGAATGCAGATTTCTTGTTATAACATTTAATTTAAAACATTTTTAATTTAAAATGTTCAATAAATAGATTGTAATTATGAAATGTTTAAATCATGGGTGTCGTTACCCTGTTGAAAATTCCTATGTGAGAACACATATGGGATCCCATCCAGGATCTCTTGTGAGTTCTTATGTGGGTTCCCGTACAGGTTCACACATAAGATCCTGTATGAAAAGGTTCCTGGGATGAACTTGCGTGAGATCAAGCGCACGATCTTATGTCTCTGTAAAAGCAATAACACAGGATCCCATGAGGTTTCCTGTGTAGGTTCCTATATGAACAACACGATAAATAGGAACACACATGGGATCTTATCCGAGATCTTGTATGAGTTCTTACATAGGTTCTCACATATAAGAAGATTAATAGCAGCTTAATAAGATTTTATAGAATGCTTTTATATATATGCTATTAATCTTCTTATATGTGAGAACCTATGTAAGAACTCATACAAGATCTCGGATAAGATCCCATGTGTGTTCCTATTTATCGTGTTGTTCATATAGGAACCTACACAGGAAACTTCATGGGATCCTGTGTTATTGCTTTTACAGAGACATAAGATCGTGCGCTTGATCTCACGCAAGTTCATCCCAGGAACCTTTTCATACAGGATCTTATGTGTGAACCTGTATGGGAACCCACATAAGAACTCACAAGAGATCCTGGATGGGATCCCATATGTGTTCTCACATAGGAATTTTCAACAGGGTAATGTACCCTTTACCCTTATATCATCAGGTTAACGATTGTTACTATAATCTAACCTTGCCAAAAAATTTGAAAAAAAATGAAATACAAGTATTGGCGCTGAGAAGGTCATTTCTTAACATATACTAACCATAAATATTTTATTGTTATAGTTAGTTTTATAAATACGAATGAAAATAATAATTGAGAACAGGTAAAACATTATTATGTTATTTGAACAAAATAAATATGCTTAAAAATTTGTATTATGCAAGACGAGGCTGAAGTCCGCAACGTTTATGATCGCAAATTATTAGAAAACAATTTTCCTTTAAAACGTAAAATTATAAAATCTTTATCAGAAAAAATGTCTTTCATAAATTGGACGAAATATTTCTTTCAGAATCGATGATCATAAACGTTGTGGACTTTAGCATCGTTACTGCAAATAGATTATTTTGATCCTTCATTAGATTCCAGCTTTTTCCAAAAGATTAGTTACTGAGAGATATCGCCATTTGGCTGGTATAAGCCGGCTTACATGTCGTCCAAAAATAATGTGTTCCAATAAAGAACATTGAAATTTTAAGTTTTGATTGTACATTATATTAAAAATATAATAGGATGCAATTAGCAAAATCACTGCTTCCAGGGAATCGGTGCAGTGCATCGGTTCCGAATCGACATAACACTTTAATTGTCGTCCTTCAATGTCAGCAGCTATCAAGTATGGCGGTCTATCAGTTTCTGGAATAGTCTCCTATACGAATATAACTTAATAAATTTCGAATTATAAATGCAACTTATAACAAATAATTTGAATTTGAATGAAATAATTCAAGCAAATAACGTAAGGGTGTCCAGCAAGACTTAAGGAAAAAATCCCTGACATTTTCCTAATTAGCCTCTGACTTTTCTATTCCTTCTTTGTTGAACTATTGAAATTTAAAATTTGATTATCAAAGACATTTTTAATCACTAAAGATTAGATTTTAAAAAAACATTAAATTTTTAATAATGAAACACATCAATTCTTCTAATTGTGGTCAACATCAAATTCATTCAATAAATCTCAATATTAATTAATCAAAAAAATTACTTGATTAAAATTTTTAAATTTATATCATTTAAATTCATAAAAATAAGTTTAACTCAAAAATAAATTATCAAAAATTATTCAAAACTATTGCATGATTAAAGTTTAAAATAGAACTTTTAATTGATTAAAACTTCGAAAAATGAAATTTTTAATTAATTGTAATGAGAAATAATTTAATTTTTAATTTATTACAACTTGGAAAAATGTAATTTGTAATCAATTAAAATGTGGAATGGAATTTTTAATTAAAAAAAATTAATAAAAAGTTTTGTCTTTTAAATATATTTAAAAAAATCCCTGACTTTCCCCTAACTTCCTTGACCTCTGGACACCCTGTAACGTAAATAATGAAAAAAAGATGTTACATACATTTCATATGTTATGAAATCAGAAAATTTGTTTTAACTTACATCAACATTCATTTCCAGAATATTTTTGAGTTTGGAGTTCTTTCCCTTAGGCTTAAAAAATTCAGATAAATTTTCTAACAAGTGAATTAAAAGAGATTTTTCTTCTTTTTCAGGCTTTTTGGTTAACATGTCACACAACTTAGGCACGGCATTAGATAGGTTAAGTCTCATAAATAGAGAGTTTTTCAAGCTTTCAGATGGTAATAAGCTTTTTTAGAAAAAATTATTTCTTGGTTTAATTTGTATTTAAAACCTTTAAGTCCTATGTCAAATTGAGTAAAAAACGATTTTATATTTGAATTTTTTGCTCTGAGTTCACTGAAAAGTCCATTATAATCATTGGATGGAAAAAAACTAGAGAATCCAAGCTTTTTTTTTAGACAATTTTCAACAAAATTGAAGATGACATGTTTTGAGATATCAGTACTTAAAGTATTTAAATACAAATAAAAGTAAGAAATAATTATTTTTTAAACAAAAATCTTATTACTATCTGAAAGCTTGAGAAATTCTCTATTAAAGCATTATTTACATTTTATATTTAAAGTTTTTTTAATAAAATAAATTATATATGTAAAGTGCTCTACACCCCTATTGAAAATCTCTGGACAAGAAAATGTACTTGTTCAGCAGATGAACTTGTACCTGTTCTGGTGAGAACATGTACAAGATCTTATACAATTTCGGCACCAGATTTTGGAACAAGTTCTTATACGAGAACTTGTACAATGCCTTGCACAAGATCTTGTACAAGTAAATATATTTAATATTTGTATACAACAAAATGTACATGATTTGTTGAAAAACAGGATTATACTGGATCAAAAAATGATTTATTTTATTAATAATAAATCACAAAAAAATTACAGACGTTTCGACACCAAACGTTGGTGTCCTCTTCAGTGTATTGTGACGAAGTAAATTCATCACAAGGTAAATTTGACTGGGGTTGGGTTTCGCGCGTTTTGGGGATTTGGAGCAGAGACAACGCAGGAGTCCAGGAGGTGGCGCCATCGCGGCGGCCACTCATGGAACGAGGCGTAGACGAAGGGATCGAGACAAGAGAATCAATAGATTTTGTCAATGGACGCGATAGCGAGTACAGGGGTACTGTAGTGTGTCCACGTTTGAGTTTTCGAGTACTATTGTGTGTTTTCAGAGAAAAATTGTAGTGTGTTGAGAGGGAGTCGAAGCTGAGTTCGACTCAAATAAAATAGAAAAGAAGTGTTAATTAGTGTTTTATTTATCAGCCCTTTTTCTCGACACCGGCGAGTCTCATCGACCACGAGGACCTGCCGAGAGGAAGCTGGTGCTGATATTTGATCGTCGTGGGTAAGTCCAATTTTGGTTGTGTCGTGTCTCAAGGGTCGTGTCCCTTTTTGCGACTTTCGTTTTCAACAGAATCTCCTCTGAGATTTCATTTGATTGATTTGAGTTTTGGGGTTATTTTGGTGTTTTCTCTGGTTTGCCAATTCCATCTAAAAATTGGCTGGCGTCTGACAATTATCATGTTGGGTTTCTTTTGTAACAATTAAAAGGGGTTATTGATTAATAATATTAATTAATTTTTAATAATTTCGTTATAAAAATTGGCGCCCAACGTGGGGCCTCGTTGAGAAACTTTGAGACACGACAAAATTTTTGTGACTTGATTTTTGTGACTTTCTCGACCTGATATTTTCGACAGAAAATATTTTGTTGCTGATTGTAATTTTTCATGTAATGAATTTTATTGTTCCTGTCCTGAAATTTATAATTCGCGACATGGTTGAGGAGTTGTGTTCGGGCGAATAAAGTGAGACAATTTCGCGAGTGTTCCCAGGTAAATTTAATATGCATAGCGTCCGCCATAGTCACGTGTAGAAATTTTCAAGAATTAATTTCAGAGACATTTCTCGACCGATTTTGACGAATCGATTTTTCTCGGAATCAGTGAATTTTTCTGGATTTTTGTGCGTGATTAAATTTTGAAAAAATTATTTATTATTAATAATTGCTTCCCACGTGGCCGCCGTATTAATTGTACCATACCATGTGATTCGTCGCGCATGCGTATTACGTGATATCTCGGTGTTTGAATTTGAGACCCATGCTTCTTGACTTGGAAGAAGATAGAAATTTCAAACACTTGTGACTTGCGCAGTAGGGAATCTTGCGACTTGTAAAATTTTCAATGAGTGGAGAAATTGAGAATTTTAAATGAAACGTGTGGAATAAATTTGAGTGTCGATTAGTGTGACTTTTAAAAAAGAGAATTGTTAAATAAACAAAAATTAATCCAGGACCGTATTATTATCGCGACGGTCATCTTAAAAAAATTTCTTTAATTATAATTGGAAATTTTAGTGGGTAAAATTTCCTTAACGACAAGTCAAGTAATTGTTGAATTTTCTTTTTGTTTACCAGGGCCGTGTCAACGGACCGACGGGCCCTATCAAAATTTAATTGACATTTTACGTGAGAATTTTTAATGGGAAAAATTCTCTTAATGACGACCCGGTTATAAAAGTAAATTTTTACGAGTGACCAGTGCCGTGATTAATAGTTAGCGGGCCCCAAAAATTATAAATTTTATTAAATTTAATTTTTGCGACAGGTTAATTTTTGCGACAATTTATTTTTGTGAAAAGTCAAGTTGTGTTAACTTGAATTTAATTGTCAGGGCCGTACCTATAAAATTGGCACCCCTATTTCTAGAATTCCAAAATAACTGAAAAATTTTAGGGAGTAAAATTTTCCTTTGCGACTAGTCAAGCAAGTGTATAAAAATTATTGACCAGGGCCGTGTCAACGGATCGACGGGCCCTTCAAAAAATTAATTTACAATTTTGCGTGAAAATTTTTAAGGGAGAAAAATTTTCTTTGTGGCGACTCGATTATTTAACGGAATTTCTTTTTATTGACCAGTGCCGCATCTAGTAGGGAACAGGCCCCCTTTAAAAAAAAAAAAAAAAAAAAAAGAAAAAATTTTTTTTTATTGTGTTTTTTGACAATTAAATTTTTCGAGCGTTCAAGATGGCAGAGGCAATTGAACGAATGCATTTCTACAAAGAAAGGATGCGTCTCTTGTTAACAATTCCACAGGCGAAGGAATTGTGGCAAGTGATTTTAGGAATGCCGGTAGGACAAGTGGTAACGAGCCTGTTGACTAATCAACTATGCATTAGTGGCTCGTTACAAGTTTTGCGAGAACGATTGTTTCGGGCAGAATTGAAACTCGCGCTCCCCCCAGAAACTGACGTGCCCTTTTGCGACGAGTACGATAAGGGGAACTCAGTCAAAGTTTTTCAGTTTGAGGCATTCACGGAAGAGAGTTTATTGCCCAACGTAAATCTTAAAAGAGGAGGCGAGTTTTATCCGAGTAGCGACGAGGAGAAAAATTCACGGTCGATTCGTGACTTGGGATATTTAGGAGACCGACAAAGTCAAGGAGCCATTAGAAAAAGGGGGGGAAGTGAATCATCGCACAGCAGACCAAGTCCGAATACCGATGACTTTCCAACCCCTCCACCGCCCCTTCCACAATCACCACCGGTGATGTCCACAGCGTCGATCCCCACGAATTCTCCACCACGAATGTCAGCCGTTCATTCTATGAACTCTGCGCCAACGACCACCGTGAATTCTGCCCCGTCAATGAGGGTTTCAGCGACGATGTCGCCCGGGGTGATTAGCTTGCGACAGTCTGTAGCCAAGTTTACCCTGAGTCCAGAACTACAACAGCTGATCCGTATTAATAACCATTTAATGGCTAGAATGGGTCAGAATGTGGGGGATAATAGCAATTTCCACCGGCCATCTCAAAATCCAGTAGAATTTGCGACTGGGGAAGGGGATGAAATAACTTCTGTTAATCAGGACCAATCAGGAGGAGAGAGTCCCAACACCATCCCTAACCCAACCCCCCGGACAGTAGGCGAAAACAGGATTAGGAGTGGGGAAGTATGTGACAGTAGGCGCACATACATAAAGAGAGAAAGGCGTTCAGGCGTAAAGAGCGAACCCAGCGAGTTAGGTAGCGACAATAGAAGTGTGAGATCAGAAGTTAGCGACAGATTCTCGACTAGGGGAGGGAGTCGTCAAGAACGTAGGGAATCCAGCCGAAGGCATACCCCCCAAAATACACCACGGGTTGATGCTAGGAGGACACTTTTCGACAATTCTTCGACTGACAACGAGACTGACGTTAGCGACAGGACTCAGAGGCGAAGAGACTATCGTGTAGCTTCTCGATTAACTCAAATCAATAGGACTCTAAAAGATTGGGATATCAAGTTCTCGGGTGAAGAGCGAGAAGATCCCGAAGAATTCCTGGAGAGAATAGAAGACTGCCGAGATTGCGCCATGATAAGCGACGAAGATCTCCTCCAAACACTCCCCAGCATTTTTAAGGGTAATGCGAGTAGGTGGTTCCGCACGATTCGTAAAGAAATCAGTTCGTGGAGGTCATTCAAAAAAGCTTTTCGACGAGAGTATTTAACGACCATTGATGACGACGAAGTGGTAGACGAAATGAGGAGTAGGACCCAAGCGAAAGGGGAGAAAATATCCTCTTACATAACCAGTTTGCGACTGATAATGGGGGCACCTTAGGAAACCATTGTCGACCAGGGAACAGGTTAAAATCGCGTATAAGGGACTTACCCCCACTTATCGTAAACAAGTTGATTCATCGGGGTTAGAATCACTCTCGAAATTAGAGAGAAATTTGCGACAGTTCGAAAAGGTTCAAGATCTCGACGACAGATACGTTCCCCCTCCCCCCAAAGAGAAAATGCGTTTTCCCGCCGCGGCTTATAAGGGTGCGAAGAAGGATGAGAAAAAGCCATCTTCCTCTAAAGAGACCAAGAAGATAGCGGCTTTAGAAGACGAGTCAGCGACGGGTAGCGAGGTAGAGAAGGTGGTCGACAAGAAGGGTAAGGGGAAAAAGTCGAAGAAGACAAAGAAGACTGATTCTGAGAAGGGGACTATAGAGGTGAATGCAATTAAGCAATCAAGTCCTCAGCCATCCGCGACTCTGATACGGGCTTCTAACCCTACTTTTGCGACAGTGACCGCTGGGAAAGGCAAGCGCCAATTTCCACCAAAACAAGGAGTTGGAAATACCGGACATACAACACAAATTGCGACGGGCGGGTCGAAGCCATTTGTGGGGGCATGTTTTACATGTCAAATGGTCGGACACAAAGTTTCGGAATGCCCCATGAGGACATGCTTTGTTTGTCAACAGCGTGGTCATTTCGCGGCACAGTGTCCAGCTAGAGTCCAGGTAGAGTCATGCCTTGTTTGTCGATCACCTGGCGTGAATTTCCTTAATTGTCCGAATTGCGTCCAAGTGAGGGCCGCTTTGGGAAACGGACAATGGGGGGCACAGAGCGGGTCTGTACCCCACTCCAACCCACTGAAGAATCATTAAAACCGATTCTTAACGACGGGGTAGCGACCAGGGTTGGAGAAGGTTCAAGGGAAAATAAGAGTAAACCAAGAGGGTTAAATTTTTTCCCCATCAACGAGGGTGCATCCTGTAGTGGGCAACAGAGTGGAAAGAGGCCACTCAAACGTAGTGATGAGAGAGTTGGTACTGACGAATTAAATGAAGAGAATTCATTTAAATTTGTGACACGGGTACCAAAAAGCCAAATGAGTGGAGAGGATTCACTCAAAAACGTGTTAGTGACAGGTGGGACTAAAGATACTGAAAAGAAGCCAGTACCAATAGTCCAGGGGAGGGGAGAGGCTGTGACGGGCACAGCTGACCCAGAACCCTTATTCGACAAGGATGTAGACGGCAGTCGTATGGAAAATCGTTATTTCTTTCGAATGACCATTGGCGACAAATCTTATGAGGCACTTTTCGACCCTGGAGCGATGATCTCGGTGATTAGCGACAGAGTAGCTGAGCCTTATAAGAGCCGCATCCAGCCTTGCAATACATCGATAAGAAGTGCCATTGGAGGAGTAACTGAGACAGCTGGATTGTTGAAGTTGAACATCGAGGTGGATGGCCATTCTCAACCGTTTAGCGTCAAGGTCCTTAGTTCAGTAGTACAAGACATAATTTTGGGTGTGGATTTCTGTAAAGCCTGGAATATGGAGGTACAATTGGGACTGGGGTTGTGGAGAGTTTTCAATGGCGACTGGCATGTTTTTGGCGTCAAGGATGGGATTGAGAGTGATGAGTCGATCTACGCTGAATGCGCTGGAATCTCTGCGTTGACGGACAAACAAAGAGAGATCATTCAAGAAATGGTGAACCGATTGGTTCTTCCAGAATCTGACGTACTGGGGGTGACAAATCTGACAGAACATCATATAAGGGTTACAGACGAGACACCAGTACAGCATCGACAGAGACGCATGTCACCTATTATGATCACGTGGGCTCAAGGACACATGATTCAACTACATGGGCAAGGCGTGATCGAACCATCAAGTAGCGACTGGAGGAGTGCACCGGTGATTGCCAGAAAAGGGAATGGAGATTTTCGAATGTGTATGGACTATAGGGATGTCAACAAGGTTACCGTCAAGGACGCCTATTTAATTCCGACGATAGACTCCATACTCGACAAGTTGAGGAAGGCGCGATACTTGTCGAAGATCGATTTGAAACTGGCATATCACCAAATTCCAATGGCAGAAGAGAGCAGAAAGTACACGGCCTTTGCCATCCCCGGCTCAGGACTGTGGCAATATCGACGAATGCCATTCGGCTTGACTAACGCGCCGATGACTTTTCAACGAGTAATTGATGCTCTTTTCGGACCGGAATTTGAACCTCACGTGTTTGGTTATCTCGACGATATAATAATTGTGACAGATACTTTCGACGAACACGTGAAATGGCTAGAGATAGTTTTGAAGAAGTTGGCAGACGCGGGATTTGTGGTTAACCCAGAGAAATGTGAGTTTGGGTGCTCTAGGGTTACCTACTTGGGGTATCTTCTCGACAATGAAGGATTGCGACCAGACCCCGAAAAAACCGAGCCAGTGAGAAACTATCCAGCACCAAAGAACGTCAAACAACTCCGAAGATTTTTGGGCATGGTGGGGTGGTATTCGAGATTTATCCAAAACGATAGCGAAATCAAGATACCTCTTCTTAAATTGCTCAAGAAGAGTCGAGACTGGGAATGGGGCGAGGAGCAACAAGAGGCTTTCGACAAGTTGAAGGACAAACTTACGACAGCGCCAGTGTTGGCCCGTCCTGACTTTAGTAAGACATTCACCATCCAATGCGATGCGAGTAATTTTGCTATTGGAGCTGTGTTGACTCAGGAGTTTGACGACGGTGAGCATCCGGTGATGTATATCAGCCGTGTTCTGACAGGGGCAGAACGGAATTATAGCGTCACGGAGAAGGAGTGTTTAGCGTTGTTGTGGGCGATTAAGAAGTTGCGACCGTATATCGAGGGATACAAGTTTAAGGTGATCACAGATCACAGTGCCCTAAAGTGGCTCAGAAACTTGAAAGACCCGAGTGGTCGACTAGCGAGATGGGCCCTGGAAATGCAGGTGTGGGACTTTGAAATCATTCACAGGAGAGGTGCATTGAACCAAGTCCCAGATGCATTGTCCAGGATGAGTGAGGATGACGAAGAGATGATCGATGCCTTTGATACCATTATGGATCAATGGTACCTTAAGCGACGAGATTTGGTTCGACAATTCCCGGAGCGTTTTCCTGGATGGAAAATTGAGAACGATCATCTTTATCGACATAGGAGTGACCCGTTACTCCTTCCGATTGTTGGCGACGAGGATGGTTGGAAACTGGTGGTACCTGAGGAGTACAGAGAGAGAGTTCTCCACGACGCCCATGGATTGGCGTCGGCAGGTCATTTGGGGGTAGAGAAAACGTACAATCGAGTGGCGAGAGAATATTACTGGCAAGGAATCTGGAATGATGTCCACCAGTATGTCACTCGATGTCCCCAGTGCCAGCTTCACAAGGCATCACAAGCAGGACCGGCAGGACTAATGGGACAGAGGATAGTTGAGCGACCTTGGGCTGTAGTGGCAGCGGACACGATGGAGTTTCCACCAAGCAAGAGTAGGTGTAAATATCTTGTCGTGTTCCAAGATCTTTTCTCGAGGTGGGTTGAGGTGAAACCATTGCGATCAGCTGATGGAAAGTCGGTGGCCAAAGCATTTGAAGAATTGGTCCTCTTTCGCTGGGAAACCCCTGACTTTTTATTAACAGACAATGGGAAGGAGTTCGATAACAAGTTCCTCAAGGAAACGCTTCAGGAATATGGTGTCAAACACATCACCACACCACCCTACCACCCGCAAGCTAATCCTGTGGAGAGGAGTAACCGCACATTGAAGACCATGATTGCGACTTTCATAGGGAATGATCATCGCGACTGGGATCTTCATGTTCACGAGTTTCGCCATGCTATGAACACTGCGACACAGGTGGCGACTAAAACGTCTCCCGCATTTTTGAATTACGGAAGACATCCTCGACCGGTTAAAAGTTTGCGACGGGAGGTAGAACCACGAGATCAGGTTAGGAGAATTGTGCCAGAAGATTGGGTAGACAGGGTGAAGAGGTTGGATGCGTTGCGAGACTTGGTAGCGAAATTTATCGACAAAGAACGTGATCGACAGACCGAGTACTATAACCGTAATCGACGTGAGGGGTTGTTTAATGTGGGTGATTTAGTACTCCGTAAATCACACAAATTGTCGAGTGGTACACGGAATTTCGCGACAAAACTCGCACCGAAATATGAAGGCCCTTTCGAGATTGTGGAGAAATTATCGCCGACGGTTTTTGTCTTATGCGACAATGAAAGTCGTCGTATCCCTAAAATTCATGTCTCAGACCTTAAACGATATCTTCCCCCACGACCTCATTAATTTTTACTAATGGTAATATAATTTTAGATTCGAGGAGGAATTTCGACAAGGGTAATATGAGACAAAGGGAACGAGATCAACAACAAAAGCTTCAAGGACCTTGGACAAAATGTAGTCCTCCATGTAGTCGACAAGGGACGGACAATTTTTCGACTTGAGTTTTGGTGTTGTGGTTATGCGTTACTGCTGGGAGTAGTAACGGCCTAGGGGAGGGGTGTTTGTGACGAAGTAAATTCATCACAAGGTAAATTTGACTGGGGTTGGGTTTCGCGCGTTTTGGGGATTTGGAGCAGAGACAACGCAGGAGTCCAGGAGGTGGCAAGAGGAATCGAGACAAGAGAATCAATAGATTTTGTCAATGGACGCGATAGCGAGTACAGGGGTACTGTAGTGTGTCCACGTTTGAGTTTTCGAGTACTATTGTGTGTTTTCAGAGAAAAATTGTAGTATGTTGAGAGGGAGTCGAAGCTGAGTTCGACTCAAATAAAATAGAAAAGAAGTGTTAATTAGTGTTTTATTTATCAGCCCTTTTTCTCGACACCGGCGAGTCTCATCGACCACGAGGACCTGCCGAGAGGAAGCTGGTGCTGATATTTGATCGTCGTGGGTAAGTCCAATTTTGGTTGTGTCGTGTCTCAAGGGTCGTGTCCCTTTTTGCGACTTTCGTTTTCAACAGAATCTCCTCTGAGATTTCATTTGATTGATTTGAGTTTTGGGGTTATTTTGGTGTTTTCTCTGGTTTGCCAATTCCATCTAAAAATTGGCTGGCGTCTGACAATTATCATGTTGGGTTTCTTTTGTAACAATTAAAAGGGGTTATTGATTAATAATATTAATTAATTTTTAATAATTTCGTTATAGTATATAAAACATCTGTTGAAACAAAAAATACAATTGTCATGAATTTGTGGATTCTAACCTCCATAATGTTGAAAACACTTTTTATTGACCAATTTAAATTTTTTGATCATTTTTTGATCCAGTATAATCCTGTTTTTCAACAAATTATATATACATCTGGATGAAACTAAAACTTATGAAAAATGTACATGTTCTTGAACTTATTTTTGTGCAGGTTCATGTACAAGTACTTGCACATGAAACCGTTCATGTTCTTGTACAAAAATCGTTTTAATAAAATGAACCTGTACAAGAATATGTACAAGAACATGTACATTTTCATGTATACAAATATTAAATATATTTTCTTGTACACGATCTTGTGCAAGATCTTGTACTAGTTCTCGTACAAGAACTTGTTCCAAATTCTGGTGCCGAAATTGTACAAGATTTTGTACATGCTCTCACCAGAACAGGTACAAGTTCAGCTACTGAACATGTACATTTTCTTGTACAAAGTCTTGTAAAGGGATTTTCAATAAGAACGCGATTGTCTTTCGCATGTGGTACACGGTTTGAAATAGAATGCCTCAGCAGAGAAATACTGGAATTAGTAAAAGGATTCTTAAAAATTTATTTGCTTATAACTGATTAAAAATTACAATTTTCTAAAAGCATTTCATAAATGTTTTTATACCATCTGACTACAATAAATTATGTATAAAATTATTTTAAATTTGAAAAGACAGTTTCAGGTGCCCCAGTTAAAAAATTGTGATTCCATACCATAAAAGTCAGAGTTAAGAATACGTCTTATGAAACTGTGCAATCGTTAGTCTTTTCGCGTCAACAATAGCATTGACCAGCAAGTATCTTACAAGAAGTCTATTCTCAAGTCATAGAAAGATCTGCAATTGTAATCTTGAAGCTTCAATGCTCGCTCCAACAATAGACAATACCATTCACCACTGTGGGTACTTATTCATCAGTTTACATAACTAATTCACTACACATTATAAATAAATAAAAATCAATTGAAATTGCTCTTTGATCTTCTACAAAAAGTAAAAACTGTTTATAGTTTAAATTGAAATAACATAATAATTAAATAAATAAATATAATTAAAATAGATATTAAAAAACTCTTGTGAATATTTCTATATCCTCGAAATTTTTTATACAAATTGAAAAAATTTTTTACCTTATCTATTCTTAATCTCATAAAATGAATGAAATTTTAATGTTGAATTATCTAGAACTTTGTCATTGAGTATCTATAGAATAGAATTTTCAATAAAATTTACAGAATTTCATTAAATAAAAAAGGAGAAATGTTCTTATAGTCAATCGTTAAGGAAATTTAATTTTAAAACTCAATAAAATACTATTGATTTTATTATAAAAATAATAAAACTTAATTATTAATCATATATTATTCTATTGTATTCATAACTATAACGTTCGATTCATTACGTATATAGTATATTATAATCATTCTATTATGTATTTAGATACCTAATTCATATTTTTTTAATAAATTATAACTATATCTGATCATCTAATTGTTTCCAATTAATTAAATAAAATTTAAGTTAAAGTCACTCAAATTACTTTTATAATAAATATATTGCTCTTGAAATTACAAATAATGTAAATTGTTTATAAAATTATACTCGGAGTGATCGATATCTTCATACACTATATAAAATACCACCGAGTGATAAATTCATACTACTATTGTTTATAAAATTGTTATTAAAAAATTAATAATTTTTTTCTCACTATTAATTTCATTCAAAAGAACGGATATTTATTGACTATTACAAAAAATCACCATTGATTTACAGCAAAGGAATTTTGAATTATTAATTTTTCAAAACCTGTTGCTGAAATATGTTAGTATAAAAAAATGTAAAATTTTAAAATATACAATTGTTTTTTTAAAGTTAGGATTGTGAATAGTTTTTAGAAATTACTTATCAATGAGGGCACAAATAAAAGTGTTTCTATTAACTTGTTATTGGAATTGTAAAATATTTTACTACAATTTTCCTTTTCCTTATTTAATTTCAGTTTACTTTACATGTTCAATTCCCAAAAATCTATCTCGTTTCTAAAATCGTGTTACAAATCTAAAAATCAATATAAGATTTACCAATTTCATTTCTTCTAGTTCATAAACATAGAATTTAAATGCAACTCTATACGAATTGACTGAACACAAAAAAAATTCCCCCCCTAGAAAAAACACTTTTCCGAATACGTCTATATTGTTCACTGAAAAATCAAACTTCTTGTGCTCCTTGAATTATGCTATAGTTACTAGAACAACCTTTTAAATGCGATAAATCTCTAAAAACTCTCAAAATATTTAAAAGTTGACCAAAAAATAATAGAATTATTAAACTCCAACCAATTATATTTATTTAGAATTCTAAAGAAATTATTAAATTTTTCTAGTGTTATAAAAGTTTAAAAAACAATATTTACTTAATTTACAAATGATAATATAATAATTAACCTAATTGTTAAAATTTATTTATTTAATAATTATTAATAAATAACAATCACTACTATTTTAAAAAAAGTGTTGTATCAGGTAAACATCTTATTTTATTTTTGAAAGTTCTTTATAAAAGCTTGATCCTCACAATACTTAAGCTTATTGTTAGATAGTTATAAATAATAATGCAATTCTGTTTTTGGAAAAAGAAATTTGATTCTGACAGCATTAAGGAAAAGTCGAGTGGGTTGACAAGTCAGGTAGGTTGGGAAATTGATTTTTTTCCAATATTAACGCACCAGTAACAATCTGTAAGTATTGACATAGTTTTCTTTTGTCGAAAAATTATTTTTTATGAAAGAAACTTGACAATATTTATTGTATAGAAATTGTTCACATTTTTTCAAAATAATGACTAACCAGGTAGAAATATTATTCGGTGGACCCTGTTTAGTATCTTTAGAGTTAGGAGAGAGTTCTACTTGACAAGATAATCTGTCAAGTCACTGATAAGTGACTGATCAGTTTAACTGGGCAACACTTTCTAATCAGTTAAGTCTAATTCTGTCAAATCACTAGCTAGAAAACCTGGACGAAATTGTAATTAAAAATTTGCTCTATAAACTGGCTAGTATAACAGGACAAATTTTTTGATCAGTATTTTTGTCAAGTTACTGAACAGAAAATCTTGCCATAATCGTAATTCGAACTTTAGAACAATTTAGAAACTGGTCAGTCATCAACCTTTTTATCATTATTTTATAATCAATAATACATTTGCGACAATAGATTGACTTTCCCAAAAAAATTTTGCATTTCCAAAAAATACAAAATCAGATGGAATCCACACCTGAGAATTTTTCTTCCCCTTTTGTGAAAATCCTGTATAAAAAGGACCACATATGTCAAGGCAGTTCAAATTTTGGAACCAGGGGATCATCATCACATACGAATTTTCTAAGTTTCCAAGTACTGTTACTCTGCCCAAATTTATATTCGTTTGGACTTAGAAGAATTTCTATTACTACATAAAAGAAGAAGTTCTCCATTAACAGTTTGGAAGAAAATCATTCAAGTTCTCGAGGATTCAACTCTACTTTACTGCAATCCTTGGGGAACATCTTTATTCCTTTTCTGGTAGAATTATTTTCTTCTAATTTGTATTTCGTCACGGTTAATTAGACTCTAGATCTGAGTACATCACTGAGACCCGACAACTTTCTTGTATGGTCATAATCTACACCTGGTACCAGGGAGTTCCATTTCAAATCAGGCAGATTCTGCACTTCTAGTCACAAAATGCTGTTGCAATGAAATATGTTGGTTTTTATCAAAAGTTAAGAGATACGTATTTTCTCGATTTGGAAAAAAAAATTTCCCATTGAAGTTATTAGTGTTTGAACATTACCGACATTTTTTCAATAATATTCCATTTTTGTTCTTAAAATCTATGTAACTTTTGACCTAATTAAACAAATTAGATGTTCTTTGTGAATTCTAATGTACTATTTTTGAACTTTTTTAAAATATATGGATGCTAGAAATTGATGATCAAGGTAATAAATCAGTTTACATGACCAGAACCGCTAAATACGAATGGTTTATTGTAAATTCTGATAAAGAAAATTAATTTTGTTTAAAAATTATTTTTTTTAATATAAGTAAACCATTGAAAATTTTTTTTGAATAAATTTCGTTATCTGTTTTTTCACAGGATATATTCCTACTAAGATGTTGAAAAAAATCAGCAAAAAATATAAAGGTGGAGTTTTTGAGAAAATATTTGTAATTTTTTTAAAAACATTGCCATTTTGTTACTTTTGAATATTTTTTAAAAATTCTTGTGGATTTTAAAAGAGCCCACACAGCACCGAAACTTTGCTGAACATTTATAAAAGGTTTAAGTCCAAACTACGGAAGTTTTAGTTACAATGTTTTGTTAAGATTGAATAAATATTGCAACTAAATATCTGATAGTTTGCACGTAGACCTTTAATAAATATTTAGTAAAGTTTCGATGCTGTTGAAGAGTGCAAAAAACACAGTAGAATTCACAAAAAACATCTAATTTGCTTAATTAGGTCAAAAGTTACATAGATTTTAAGAAAAAAATGGAATATCATTGAAAAAATGATAGTCAAATTCAAATACTGAATATAACTTTTTTTTCCAAATCGGGAAAACACGTATCTCTTAATTTCTGCTGAAAAACAACATATTTCATTGCAACGGTAATTTGTGACCAGAAGTAAAGAATCTGCCTGATTTGAAATAGAACTAGCCACCAACCGTATCTGCCCACAACTTCAAGTATACCAGTAGTGGTCCTTTATACAACTTAATTGTCATTTTCAAAGGTAAGTTGTACACACTATTTTATCTAAATCTTCCCTATTTCCTTTAAATTGTAGTTAACCTTTACATTGCTTGTTTCAGTGGAATTCTCACTTCCTACATTTAAAGATTGGTTGATTCAAAGGATTCTCTCTTTTAAAGATCAATTTTTATATTGTCAATATCTATGAATATTTACATTAAATAAATTTATAAACTTATAACTATATTTCAATTATATATTTTTCTTTCTTACCTGTACCCTTAGCTCAGAGCTTTCTGCTCTGTAAATGAAACAGGAAGTATCATTGAACCCCCGCAGTGGACGAAATAAATATAAATTTTGTTTGATTAGTTATTTCTCTACTTTTGAGATGTAACAGTATTGGACAATTTTTTAAGAAAGACACTATCTACTGTAACGCGGCATTTTGTAGCTTAAAAATAATAATTATAATAAATTTTGTAAATAAACGACATCAAGGTGGGAATCCAGCCATAATGGCTGTAAAATGTTACGAATTATAAAAAATTTTTTCTTATGATATTCACTTCATTTTCTTTAAATAATCAAATTCACGTATTAACAAACCAACTTGCCGAAGTCATCAGATTAATAGTCGACCTGTAATATATAAATTCGGTTCTGATTTGTCCTCTCCTTCTGTTATGAAAACTCTTGCGAGGTTTTAAGGATTCTCGACTGGTCACAAAGACGTTTAGGACATTACTACACTGAAAAAATATTTATTTGATCCAAATACTTCAAATTATTTGAAAAATATTTAATTGGTTCAAATACTTTTTATTTGGATCAAAAAAATATGTATTTGATTCAAATAACTTGAATTATTTGAATCGCATTTAGTTGAACCAAATACATCGTATTTGGTTCAATTAAATAATTAATTGAATTGAATAAATGAATTTATTTAATACAAATAATGAGTTACTTGAAACTATTCATTCATTTATTTCACTCAAATATTTCGTTTATTTGATACAAATAAAAAGTATTTGACACAATAAATTTATGTAATTAATTCAAATAAACTGAATTATTTAATACAAATAATTCGTTATTTAATCCTAATACACTATTTTATCAAGACAAATAAAAAAATATTTCAATCAATTAAATATTTATTTGAAACGATAATAGTGATTTACTTGAAACAATTAATTTATTTATTTCACTCAAATATTTCGTTTTATTGAAACAAATAAAAAGTATTTGATACAATAACTTTATTTAACTGATTCAAGTCAACTAAATTATTTAATACTGCGACTGGTTGAGGAAGCTAAAGAGGGTCTAGTTCGATTAAAAAAGTACAAAAAAATGCAAAAAAAAACTCTTTTAATTATTTTGATTAAAGCAAAATGAATTTTTTCTTCACACAATATTTCTTTAATTACCCTTTAAAAACTGGAATTAACATATTTTGAAGCGTTTTCAAAAAATTAATAGAATTAGAGCAATTTCAAAATTTTCAATATTTTAATCAATTTTTAGACCCTACTTTAAATCCAAACGTGGAAGAAAGGGAAATTTGCGACTAGTTGAGGAAGCTAAAGAGGGTCTGTTTAACTCTACTTTACTCCTTGTAAATTAGGGCTTAAATTTCGCCTCGGGCATTTATTTATATATATTATTTAATACTGTAAGTCCAAAAGTCAAATATTTTTTCATCAACAAAAAATTAATATTTACAATGATTCAGAACGCGTTTTTAATAAAAATATATTTACACTTTTTTTGAAAATTCACCTGGGATGATTCATGATAATAATCATGAAGCATATAATTAATTATATTTTATAAATTGCATTTAATTGGAAAATATAATTTAATATCTTAACATCAAGAAGTTAACATTCGTTTTCACGTAGCGTGCGTAGCGTAGTTGGTAAAGCGTTAGACTCATAATCCGTAGGTCGTAGGTTCGATTCCCCCCATGCGTTAGATTTATTTATTTCTCAGGTTTGCGTTTAATCATTAATTCTTTGTATGAATTAGTTGATAAATGAAAATATGCGATCATAGTATGTAGAAATTACATATTTTTTAATTTATTTATTTGAGTAAGAATTTAATTTAGAAATGGAAGAATTAGTAAATGAATATGTTATTTATTCAATTCAAATTTTGATTTATTTGAATCAAAAAATTCTTACATTTTATGCAAATAGTTTAGTTTCAATTAAAACAATTACTTATGACAAATAATCGAATATTTGATTCAAGAAAATTTTTAGCTGTTTCAAGAAAAATATTTTATTAATGCAAATAAATACTTATTTAAATCAAAAAACATGCAGTATTGAATGAAATAATTTTCATAATTGATTCAAATAATTATTTATTAGCTTTGAATATTCCATTTATTTGATTTGAATACTTTGTATTTGATTCAAATAACTATTTATTTGATACGATAAAATAAAATACTTAGATTTAGTAAATGAGTATTTGGTTCAAATACATATTTATTGGATAATAGACAATTAAGTGATGTATTTGGATCAAATACTTTTTATTTGATCCAAATAAATTTTTTTTCATTGTATAGTTTTTGCAAAGACCATTGTGTATCAACATTTGTAAACTTTATGTCCTTTTAGTACAAGCATAGATTGTTTTGGGTGCTAATGTTTAATTACGGTAGTCAGGTTGCGGTTGGATACTACCTCTAAAGCAGTTATTTTACGAACCGCTAACAACCATTTCCATTATTTATCAATAGTGAACATACATAAATTGTTTTGAGATTTTAAGGGTATCAAATATCTTATGAAAATCAATTTTGCAAAATTAAATATAAACAGCAAAAATGTTTCTTAATTTATTTCTTATTTTATTTATTTATGTTCATTATAAATGATTTTCGTAAAATTCGTAAACATTGTTCCGAAAAAATCTACTAAAATGGTAAAATTGAAAGTAGAAAAATAGACTTTATATTTACTTTTAAAATTTTTCAAATGTCTACTTTACAAATAAAACTATTATTTCATAACAAAATTTACATATTCGAAGTTAAAAAAAAAACACTTTATAAGTATGTTATGCTTAGAAAAATGAACTCCTTTTTTAAATTATTTGAAAAACTTGCAAAGTTAACAAAATACTTGAAGCAAAACTGTCATTTTTCATAAAATCAATGAACTATCTTTATTCGCTTTCGACAACTTTCGGCAGCCCTTTCATTTCGTGCGCCATACGAAATTTTGCTTATTACTTTATAGATACTCTATAAAGTATTTTTTTTATCACGTGTCTATTTGACCATTCTACAGATAGATCATTACTACAAAAGTTCTATTCTTCGACATTTATTTATTTTCCACACACTCTTTAATTATTGTTTCCTAATTCTTTTACATTTAATTTTAAAGTTATTTTTTTCTAATTTTGATCAAGTTACAATAATATTTTCAAAATTAATTTCTAAAACTTTTACTTTTTTTTTGGTAAAAAAAAGGTAAAACCTTTTTTGGATTCTTGCATAAAGAGGAAAACTTTAGGATTCAGAATACCAGAGGTTTTGTAATACATGTATACGAATGCTTCCCCTATTGAAAAAAAACACGTATAATTATACGTATAATAATACGTATAAATATACGTATACTAATACGTACTATTATACGTATAATAAGACATACGAATTTGAAACAAGAATTATACGTATAATTATACGTGTTTTTTTTCAATAGGGTCAATTTATTAAAAAAAAAATTTAATGGTAGTTTTTACTCCTTGAATATAAAGTGACTATAGTTTAGTAATTACATCTACTTTGATCTGTGTTAACTGCGCAATATATGTGTAACTAGTGTCTAATGTATTTGAAAATTAATTTTTTGTTTGCTTTTGAAATTTTTCTTCAGTTTCCACAGTTTCTTGCATTGTTGCCATATCCTGTTTGTTGATAAGCTTTGTCACATGTCTCTGCTTTATTTTGCTTTAAAAGCCAAAACACATAAACAGCTTCCTTGAAATTAAAATTTTTCAAACAAATACAAAAAAGTTCTCTATTGCTATGTATATACATTGTAACACAGTATTTTATCGCGTACAAATGACTTAAAAATAATATATTAAAATAAATTTTGTAAATAAATGACACCAGGGAGGTAAAAAAATGTTATGAATTATAAAAATTGTTTTCTTATAATACTCACTTCATTTTCTCTAAATAATCAAATTCACGTATTAACAAACCAACTTGCCAAAGTCGTCAGATTAATAGTCGACCTATAAATAAATAAATTCGATTCTGATTTGTCCTTTCGTTCTGTTATGAAAACTCTCGCGAGGCATTGAGGATTCTCGACTGGTCACAAAGACGTTAAGGACATCACTATCTATCATTGAAATTAGAAGTCATCAAGGGAAGAGCTTCCTAATGTATATATTTGTATGAGAGTCCCAAATATTCAAGAACACAAGGAAGACGAAATTGCTGTTTTTTGACGATCTGTCAAACTATTATTAGCAGCCAATTTCCTATGGACTTCTCGCGTCAATCAATTTAACATCGGATAGTGCAGAGATCTGCGTTACCGACGACTGCGTATCGATTATCGGTTGCGGGTATTATATTATTGAATATTAATTGATCTGAATGATGTAGTTCGTCTTTTAATTTATTTCTTTTTTTGTGAAATCAAACTTTAAAGTGAAATAAATCTTGAATTGTGAAACGAGGCGTCATCGCCGTCCTCGTCAAATGGGCAGTGAGGCCCTAGTGTTAATTTATGAGTCGTTTTCCTTCTGAATCGATCTTATTATTATTTAAAAATAATAGTAATTATTAAGATCAAATTGAATCTTGTTAGTCCGCCTTCTGCACCTTTCTTAAATATCAAACTTGAAGTGATTATTAATAATTAGTGAAACTTTTATAAATTTTGTTTAATTAATGGTATTTATCCTTATCCCCCCCTTTCCGCGGTCTATTGTTGCTATGAAGAAACAATACAATTCCTGAGCTGATTTTAGTTTTTCCTAATAAGAATTATAAAATTTACTTGTCGGGTTATTTGAATATTTTTTTTAGGTTTAGTTATCTTCCATAAAATAACTTGGCGTCTTGGCAAAATTAATAATTAAAAAGTGTAAATAACGTGGATTGTCTTGAAAAAATAATAATAAATAATTTTAATTTAAAATAAATTGAATAATAAATTAAAATCTACGTTATAACATTTAAAACCGTAAAATATTTAAACATATCAGGGAGTCTTAGATTAGTCGCCAAAAATTTTTTCCGTATAGGAAATAACACTTTCCAAAAGAAATGAAAGAACCCCGCACCATATACATGGGAATTTGGGGTCCGGTGAAATTTCTTGCAACTTTGTAATTTTGTAGTTTTTGACCTCCTGAACAAAACATGTATATGGAAAAATTCCAAAAAAATGGACAGATTTTTTTAAAATTAAGGTTTAAGTTTAAAAAATAGTTTAAAAAGCGAAAAAAATTCAAAAGTGCGAGTAAAACCAAAAGAACTAAATAAACTTTCTTAAAACTTGTTACTAGGGGGTTTTCAGGGTTGCTGATTACGAATTCGATGTCAATTTTTGGAAATCCATTTATTTCTTGGTCAATTTTTTTTACAAAAATGGGTTTTACCAGTCGAAAAGGCGACAAAGGGGATATCGAAAATATTTTTAAAAAATTTATTATTTAATTGAAAAAATTAGCTAAGCATGAGCGCCTTTTGATAGAAACTTTTTTTACCTTGATCTCTTAACATAAAATTCCTCAAGAATAACATTTTTTGAAAGTGGATATTACTTGCACTTCTTAAAATTAAATTATTATTTTAATGACAATAATAAAAATACACTGAACTTACTTGTTTTATGTTACTGTGAGTATCTTTGATATTGTCAATATAATGGAGCTTATCAAATCTTGTTCAACTCCCTAGATCATATTTCTTCCAATTGGAAAGATTCTTTCTTCTTTTTAATCGAAGACCTTCTTTTCATTGTAAAGTTTCCAAACTCCAACTTGAATTGACTTCTGATCAAGCAACATCTTTCCCCTCATAGTCTATAGGAATGTATGTACTCATATTGTTTACTTTTTTCCAAATTCTCGTTATAAAAGAACTAAAGAAAATAAATAACCATTTCCGTATGTTGAATAAATTTAAAAAATTATTAATAACTACTGTTTACTTTTAAATTTTTTTATTAAAATTAAAATGAAGAAAGAAAAAAGTGTCTGCCCAAAATTTTAATCAATAAAAATAAACATCGAATAGATCAAAATACTTGTAAACTAATACCATATCATGCTATATTCGTGAATAAGTGAATATACATATTAATTTCTTCCCAAAAATGATGCATAAATGTTGGTTCATGATATATTCTAACGTTTTTTGGGTCGCTGATTACGAATTCGAAGTCAGATTTTCAAAATTCAAAATGACGAATCCAATATGGCAGACGAATTGAAAAAAATTTATTGAATTCAATTGAAACTTGTTACACGGGGGTTTTCGGGATTGCTAATTACGAATCCAAAGTTATATTTTCAAAAATTTTCAAAATTCAAAATGGCGGATCCAATATGGCGGTTGAATTTTTTAAGAATTTATTGAATTCGCTTAAAACTTGAGGTCGGGTTTTTGAGGTCGCTGATTACGAATCTGAAGTCCGATTTTCAAAATTCAAAATGGTGGATCAAAAATAACAGATGAATTTTTTGAAAATTTGTTATTTTTTAGAATTTTTAAATTTACTATCAACCAGCTGATTTTTACAGGATCGTTTAATAAAATTATTTGAATTTGCAATGGAAACCTTGTTGGACAATTTAATGATAATAATAATTTAATAATAATTCATAAAAAAATTTTATTTAGATAATATTTAAGAGAGAAAAAAATAATTAAAGGAAAAAAGCCACTTTTTTCCCTTTGACCACTTTACGTGATATCCCTCAAATTTATGAAAATAAATTCAAATTTTCCTTTCAACTAAAAGGGAATAATTAAATAAATAAGTCTGTGATTTATATTGCATAGAAACCAGCCTGATGCCTATATAATGAGTCAGTACCTTCAGACATATATACACCTATTGTATTATGTGATTAAAATATTTTACTCTAAAATAAATTTTTTCTCCATATAAGCATAAGTTTTATATATTCTGTAAAAATCAACTGGTTAGTTGTAAAGTTAAAAATTCTATAATTTTGACTTGTTCGACGTGTCGGATGCACCAAACAACCCAACATTTTTACCTGACAGAACGTTGTTCCCATTATATATGAAAATAGCTTCCTATTAAAATAAAAAATAACATGTACATAGGTCATAAATTTTTTTATTATATGAAATTCATGTATTTGTTAATGCTCACCTTTATTTAAAAATACGGTTATAAAATAATTAAACTTTTAGTTAATCAATAAAAAACGTTTAAATAAAGAGAACAAACAATTGTAAAATTTACTCTAATTTTAATAAATATTTTTTTTATAATAAAAATACTTAACAAGGAGCAGATCCAGGGGGGCCACAGGTGCATGGTCTTCCCCCCTGAGAACCTCATTTTTATATTTGTAAAAGAGAGAAAGCACTATGTGGATTCAATTTTTTTAATTTTATGAAAATTATAGCTCAAGAGGAAAGAAAAAACTCATTACAAAATAAAAAAGTTAAATTTGATTATCCTCGTCTCCAATTTACATCTAAATTCCTTCAAAATATTAAAATAAATTATAAAGTCGCGTGAAGAATATTAAATTTTTAATTACTTAATTAATAAATATTAATTTATAATTTATCAAGTAATTAATTTTTTCTTTGTATTTTAAAGTTGGCTCATTTTTTGAATTCCGTACACTGTTCGAACCTCTATTAATATTGGTTTAGCAAAAAAATCATAACCCCGCCCCCTTTAGCGTCCACGCGAATTGATTTGAAGGTCAGAAATTTGGTATTGAATTATTATTGAATTGGAATTGATTATCATTTTTTAAAAATTATTCAGCCATTTTGGATCCGCAATTTAAAATTTTAAAAAACTGATATCGGATTCGTAATCAGCGACCCCGTAAACCCCAAAATAACAAGTTTCATAAAAAATAACAACTTTTGTAAAAATTAGTCAGTCATTTAGATCCGCCATTTTGAATTTTTTAACAAAAAATCAATAGTTTTTAAAAAAGTGGGATTTCACTTTAAGTTTTACATTTATTGGAATATATCCTATGTCTGTGCAATATTTTTTTTTTTGTAAATTAAATGCATAGGAATAATTTTACACAAAATTATGGTTCCATTGAAATTTAAGAAAAAATTTTACTAAAAAAATTTTATTAAAAAATACATTTCATGAAAAAATTATTAAAAACTCCAGTAATTAATCCAGTAGTTATTCCAATAATTATACCACTAATTATTTCCAGTAATTATTTTTTATAAGGTCTTTTATCGATTTTTCTGTGGTCCTGCTTTATTATTGTTATTATTTTCTTATTATCCATTGTTAACCAAGCCTCAACCAATATTGACCTAGCCTTAACCATGCTTTATCAAGACTGAACCCATAGTCACTATTCATCTGGGAAACTGCTTATGTATATCTTATTTCAATTAAGCGAAGCGTGTATGTATGTATGTATGTATGTATGTAAAGGTTATATATACATATATAAAATTTTAAAGACATATTGCTTTGTAAATCTTAGTCTTTATATTTTTATTATATAGAAATTTTGAGCTTAATAAATATCTGTCTTAATCCTATTTTAATTTAATTGACTGTATTGTAAAATTTTGTAATTATTAAATTGTACATTTTTTGAAATTTTTAAAAATATTCTTGACATTATTACCATAAAGAAAAGTACCAAAGTGCACTTTTTTCTCTTCTCTATTTTTAACCCTTAACCATGGGTCTAGTAGACCCGGCATTTTTTCGAGATCAAATTAATTGAATGTGTAGCTTTTGAATATTTTTTATATTTTAATATAGTAGTTTGACATATTCTTAGTAATTTTTTAAGTTTTTTGATACAACTAATTCGATACAAAAGAATAAATTAGCTTCAAACATTAATAATTATAAATTTTAACCAAAAAAGTCACATTTAATTCTGCAAAATAAATTCCCAAGTCCTGCTGTTGTGGTAATTTTTTCCTTAAAGAATAATACATCAAGAGTATAACCTTAAATTTTTAAGTCATAGTATTAAAATTTAAATAACATATGAATTGTTAAGTAAAAACGCGCAATTTTTCGTTTTTATTTTTCATAATTTTTTTTAACTAACTTAAAATAAATTAATCCCTGTAAAACAATAATTACATTTTAAAAACATAATAAGCCGCCTCAGATTAAATTTTTGTGCAAAAATTTTCAATACCGACTGTCCAATACACATTTGAATACATCGGGTCCAGCAGACCCGTTGTGCCATTTACGTTCGAACGCGGATTTGTGCTAGTTAAGAGTTAAATATTCTCAATTCTTAATGATAAGAATAGTATATTATGCACCAAGGGTGGGAACACCGAGTTTATTAACGACATTTCTCATTTAGAACAGACAATAAAAAATTTTTGGTTTATGAAGATAAATTGATAAGCTACAAGAAGAAAAATTATCATTCAAATATGTGACTACGTTTAATTATAACCCTCCACAGCACCGAAACTTTCCTGAAAATTTAGTAAATATTTACTTGCAATATTTGGAATATTTAATTGCAACGTTTATTAAAAGTTATGTAAAGATTTAAATGTCCCACTTGAATAAATGTTAAGGAAAGTTTCACACTAAACATTTATTTAATCGGGACATTTAAATCTTTACACAATTTTCATTAAACTTTGCAATTAAATATTCCAAATATTACAAGTAAATATTTACTACATTTTTAGGATAGTTTCGGTGCTGTGGGGGAAGTGTAACTGAGAAATATTAATTTTGGTAATTAAAATATTAATAGATAAGCCTCGTAGTTGTAATTTGCTGATACTAGTTTTTGGTTGTTTGTTAATTTGAATAGGAAGTGAAACTTTGAAAGATCAAGAACTCATTGGTCACTCGGACCAGGGGCATCTATATTCATTAAGTTGATTTGCTTGAACTTGTGAGTTACCGACAAAGTGTTCTCAAAGGAGCACTATTGACGGAATTCGAGGGAGAAACTTTGGCAGATGTGTGAGTGGTACATTAATTCAACATCCTTGTGCCACATATAAAACTATCAAAATAAAAAAACGTAGGAATTGCGGCTATCTATTAGATTTACAATAATACCCTTCTGAAAATATTTCTTGTGCAGAATAACAAAAATAAGGGTAAGACTCCTTTAAAAAATAAGCGATTTGCAAGTGGTCTCCGGATTAATAATAAATTTGGTGAAATTGTAATATTGGGTGAAAGAAATTAACATATTATAATAATTTCAAAAATTGTAGAAGTTACGTCATTTTGAATTTTTTGCTATTTATTTTTTGCCTAAAGTATGCTATAGAAATATCAAAAATTATTTCTATATAAAAGTTTACATCTTTTTAGATAGATAGATAGATAGATAGATAGATAGATAGATAGATAGAATAACGTGCCAGACACATTCTTTATCTAGGTAAATTCCCTATTTCAGTATTTTTATTTGTTTTAATTTGTGAGATATTTTCATTTCACTAATAAAAGAATTTAAAAATTATATATTTAAAAACATTGATTAATTTTTTTTCACAAATCATGAATATAATTTAAAATTTTTTTAAATTCTTTTTAATAATACTCATATCCTCTAGTTTTGTTTTCCTTTTCTCTTATGACTAAGATTTTTCATTTAATTCTACTTTATGAAATACAATTTCATTTCGCCTAAAAAAATTTCAAGCTGAAATATTTCTGGCATTTTAAAACTATTTTTAAGAGCTTAACTTTTTTATCAACTACTTTATACATTTTATCATCGATAGAGCTCTCACACTTTTGACGAAACGTCTGCATTGCTTATTTGCTTCAATAGTCATCTTAGAAGCACACTTTTGGTGTCGACAGGAAGAATTTCAACTAACTTTAAATACACGTATAAACTTGGATGATATGGTCTTTTTTGTACAACGACTTATCTTCACATACATCAACACAAAATTGTCCTACATATAGGTACAAATGTAGTAAAGATGTAAGGGAATCAATATATGGTGCGAAAAAAATATAAAAATACTCCTTTCAATTCAACAGAATAACATTTTTACAAATTGTGATATATTATATTAGTACAGTAAAATTTCTCAAATTTAATCATAAGTTTTTAAAATTATAATAAAATTGTCTATTCTTATCTAGTATTTAGTTCATAAGCTAAAAGTCATGCAAAAATTTTCCTATGTTCTCAAAATAATGTTTTTATGAAATTGATCAATTAATTCGAACAACAATATTTTTTAACTCAAAATTATATAAAAAAAATACAGCCTTCCAAAGAAACATTTGCAAAGTATTTATCTTACTATCTTACTAAAAACCTAATAGGTATGCAATCAAAATATTGATCCATCCCATTGGATCCGCAACTTTGAATTTTGAAAAAATAACATCAAATTTGTAATTAGCAACTCCAAAAAACATTCGTGTGACGCACTTAAAAGCATGTTCCCTGTTCTAAGCTGTATCTATATTGCACATATCAGATAAATATTTTTTAATAAAAGAAATATACAAACTTGACTGAATTATTCAGAATCAGAAAAATGTCTGAATCGCAGGATACTCCTTTTGGAATTGAGAAGCTCATTAATGAAAATAACCAATTTTGTCGATGTAAGGTGGAATTAATGCTCACATCGGAAGACTTACAGGATGTCATCATTGAAGATCCTCCATCCAATTCAGAAACATCCGTTATAAAGATAACATGGAATAAAAAGGATGCCAAGGCAAAAGCAAAAATTGGACTACTTGTAGACAATGATCAGCTCACCCACGTAAAGAATAGTCAGCAATAGGTAAAAATTTAGATGACGATATATTTATTTCCGCGCTTTTCAATAGTTTACTGTCTTCATATTCTTAATTACCGTTTTCACCTTAGAATCTCATCCGGAAGTTCTTACGGTTTCATTTGTTAAAGGAAAGTTATTAGAGGAATATAGAAAAAGAAAGTCAAAAGATGTTGAAAATTCCTCGGGTGAAAATACTTTAAAAGTATCCTTCGAAAAAGATAATAAATGTAAAAGTAATTGCTTTTCTGCAAAAAGTTTGGGCATTTTTAGAAGGATTTTAGAGCTTATAAATCATGTTTAAAAAAACGACAAGATTCAGACAGTGCGAGTTTAAAAATCATTACGGAATAAAAGCACAATGATAATTGTCAACACGTGTGGCGAAACCATGGCCAGTGTCCAGAGAGGAGAAAAAACGGATGGAGAGTGTAAATAGGCCCTTTCTAAAAAGAAAAAATAAGAAAACGGAGAAAGGGAAAAATTCTCCAAAAAACCGAGGAATACAAAAGCCATCAGAGTGTCGGCGAAGGACGGAGAGTCCTATGCCGACATTCTGAGGCAAATGAAGACGTCGGTCAATCCCGCCGATACGAACACGGAGGTCTTGTCCATCCAGAGGACAAGGAAGCAAGAGCTGCTGCTTGTACTCCGTAGAGACCAGGGAGTCTCGACGTTAACCGGTGCGTTGACCGACGTCCTGAAGGAGAAGGCAAACGTCGTCCCGATAGTCTCGAGAAGGACACTCGAAATTAGAGACCTAGACGAGACTACGGGAGTCGACGACGTCATCAAAGCTATACAGCTGGCCTTGAAAAAGGATGACTTGGAGGTGCCCTGTAGACTCCTCACTTTGAACCGCGGAGCTAAGGTAGCAATAGTCCAGCTCCCTGAAGCAGACGCAGATTCTCTGTTGAAGGCGGAAAAAGTGAGGATCGGCTGGATAAATTGCCGTATCAGACAAAAACTGGAGGTAGAGAGATACCACCGATGTTTTGGGTACGACCATCTAGCCCGGACATGCAAAAACCCCGATAGGAGCAAAGCCTGCTGGAGGTGTTGTTCAGCAGACCACTCGCACAGAGGATGCGAGGCAGTTCCAGTCTGTGCATCCTGCTTAGATAGCGGGATGAAAGAGACGAACCACCTCCCAGGAAGCGGGGCATGTCCGATCTACAGGGCAGCCCGGGAGAGGTTGAAGGCAAAGAGCAAAGATTTCTCCAGGTCAACCTCGGTAGAAGAAGTGTCGCACAGGATCTCCTGATGCAGACTGCCAGGGAGAGAAGAGCTAATATACTGCGCATTAGTGAGCAGTATAAGAAGTGAGGACTCTCAAACTGGTTCTAGGATGCATCAGAGAGAGCAGGCATAATAACATGCAACCCGAACAACACTGTCAGCGGTTATCGAGAGACACGCAGCGGTTTCGTTAGGATAGAGGTGGCGGGTGTACGTATTTACAGCTGCTACTTCTCTCCAAACCATCCCATTGCAAAGTTCGAAGCCCAGATCCGCTCTCTTGAAGATAGTCTTAAGACTTTCGACGTGGATCTCATCATTGCGGGGGACTTTAATAGTAAGTTTCCGGAATGGGGAGAGACTCGCCTCGACAGGAGAGGGATCTTGTTGTCCGCAAACGGTCTGGTGGTGCTAAATAGGAGGAAGGAGTTCACCTTCAGGCGGGGTAAGTCAGGATCTATTCTTGATGTAACCATCGCCTCTCCCCGCCTGGCTCGCAGGATTAAAGAATGAAAGGTGCTGGATGAAGAGCCCATGAGCGATCACCAGTATATAGAATTTTCAGTCTCGGAGGAAATTCCTAGAGGGCATAAAAGACTGCAAAGAAGCAGTAAATGTCCCTCATGGAACCTCAAGAGACTGCACAGGGAGAAACTGGTAGAGTCTACTACTACTAATTTATTTATTTATTTATTTAACATATGTTCCTAGGACTAATGAGTCCTCTAAGGAACAGAATACATTGTTTTCTACTAAAGTTATACCAATAAACTCTATATAAAAAAATTAACAATTTATAATTATATAATACTGAAATTTACTACTTTATAGTGTTTGTTTTATTTATTCTAGTCTTATATTAATGAAAAGAAAAAAAGGAAAATGATGATATAATATTATTGTTTGAAATACAATCAAAATTATTTTAAAGATAACAAAAAAAAAGAAAAAAATATAATTTGTTGTGCATGATATTCAGATTTCATCGATGAATACTATTTTATATTATATAATATTGCATTATAGAAAATACTAATAATCACTTGCAATTACCAATATGTTATATCAAAAATTCTACTACCTTTTTGAGATAGAAATTCAAAAAAACGCTTTTTAAAAAGTAACTTTTCTGATGCCTCTCTAATCTCTATTGTTAACTTGTTCCACAATCTAACTCCTCTAACAATAAATGATCTCTGCATTTTACAAGTTCTATGAACAGGTATTTTTAATATACATTTTCTTTGTCGCAATCTTGTATGAGCAGAATCATTCGTATTCATAAATTCAAAAAACTCATACAGGTACAAAAGAGATTTGGATTTGAATATGGAATGTAACATGTTTCCTATAAAAACTGTCTTCTCATAGCAACATTTAATAGACCAGCCTTAATTCTAAATGGCGTAATATGTTCGTATTTAGGCACATTGTAAATGAAACGAATACATGCATTCAGTGCTCTCTCCAGTTTGTTGTTTAATTCCTCAGTTATGTCATCATAAACGGTGCAGCAATAATCAAAGTTAGGAAGTACAAGGGACTTGATTAATAGTAATCGTGTTGATACCGGTAAAGATTCTTTATTTCTATTTAACTGTTGCAGCACCGTATATGTTCTACGTGTAATTTCCAAAACATGATTCCTCCACGTTAACCTTCTATCCATAGTTAAACCCAGTTCCTTTACAGTTTCAGTATGTTTAGTCTCTGGAAGAGTCGAGACTTGTTCACGAGCTCAGCTGGATGACGAAGCCAGTTTCTCTAAAGGGAACAGTGCGTGAGGCAGATAATAGTGGATGCCTGCAACCACGCTATGCCTCGCCGGCAGACAAGAAGAAGGGAGACTCCGAGCTGCGAGAAAAATGGCATAAAGCCAGGCTGATCTTCAAAAGGGCAGTAAGTAGTAGCCAACGCCGTTGCTGGCAGGACCTAATCGGAGAATCAAAAAGGGACCCATGGGGATTGGCCTTTAAGATTGTCACCAAGAAATTGGTGCCAAGGCAAAGAGGAACTCTTCACGCTTGAAGAGTTGAAAAAAGTATCTAGACGTTCAATGTCTGGGCCAAAAGTCATCTGTCATTTATTTTTTTCTAAAGACACAAATATTTTCATTGACATTTCTTTAGAATCCCCCAAAATAATCTCTTGTTCTGCTTTAGACGGTAATGTGACATTTAAACGAAGTTTCAGAGTAAAAAGTGTCGACTCTTCCTATTTAATTCCCGAAATATTTATTTCTATAGGTTTTGTGCTCAATTTGATCTTTTTACGCTAATCTTCTGTTGTGAAATTAGACTGCGAGGCGAAATCTAAAAACGCGCGACAATCGTGAGAAATATCATCTCCATCTAATTATTATTTTTGTTGTTAACAGTACCCGTATCCTTTTTGACATTGTGTTATTAGCCGTGACGGACGAAACAGACACTGATAAATTTGGTATTATATTCGACGAATCTTCTGTCTCTGTCGTTTCCGAAAGAACAGTATTATGACCGAGCATTTTTTGCAACGAGACTGAATACAACAATCACGTGTATTGTTTTTTTAAACAATTTAAATGTTTAAATTTAAATTTAAAACAAACATAAATGCAATTTAAGCGGTTCGTGTATTAACGATTTTACTGTAAATTGCAAAAATGAGCTGTACGAATTTATAAAACGAGAAATTTTACAGTGATAACATTATTTAGAATCCGTAGTCAACAACCCAAGCAGCACGGTATATTCCCTGAATATCCCTTGCATACCACAGTGGAATATTCTCATGATCTTCTAGAAAAATCAAAATGTCCGCATCATGGCAATATTTCACGGTGACATTCAGGGAATATTCCAGTGTCATTGAGGGAATATTCAGGTGATATTAAGGGAATATTCCAGTGATATTGAGAGAATATTTCACGGTTATGTTGATTTTTTTAAAACAACACTTAAAAAAAATTAAACATAAGCGTGAAATATTCCCTCAATATCACTGGAATATTCCTTTAATATCACTGGAATATTCTTGTTGAAACCTAAGTATTATAACAAATATATATTTTTTTTTTTAGTAAAACTTTTTGAGTCCATCAACTTTGGTTGTCGTTTGATATCTGAAACAAGTTCGTATGCGTTTCTTCCTAATCCACACTATTCATATAAATTAATTGAAAGCAGATAGGTAGATTCTTAATTGTCGTCGGGTAAAAACCATATACATGAATATTTAAATTCATAACATTTAAATGCAGTGATTTCAAATTGAACAATATTCAACAATGACTCTCCAACTATCCCTTTAACCTGCTCATAACTTTTTTCACAATATTTCACCATTTAAATGACTTTTACTGTTTTTATCCAATATCCACCGAGCTGAACAAACATTGGATATATTGAATCCGCCAGTGTTCTTATAAATACCTAGACAAATTTGAGTTGATATACTATTAGGAGCTAACGTAAGATATTCTTGGTGGATTGTGAAAACCAAGATCTGACTGAACTCCGTCAAGGTTCAGTCAGGAAGATTTTCTAGTTTTAATAGAATATTATTATGAGGTGGTGAAGTTTAGTATAATCTTATATTGGCAAACATCTGCGAAAAAATATTTCTTTTTGGTTCCATGTTACTTCGGATATTTTTTATTTTAAAGGCACAAACGTCGCTCTTTTAGGTTACCTGATGGCCGGGTGAAAAAGCCATTTATTAATTTTTACCCTAGGGCAAAAGTGGACGCCATTTTCAAACGGGACAATAAATGATTGGCTTTACACTCGGACGTCAGGTATAATCTAAAAGCGCCATGTTTGTACACATTACCTATTATCAACATTAATTAATTTTTCTCAAATTGTTTTTTAAGCCTTAATTGAAACTTGCTGCTGAACATTACTGTGCACATAAATACTAAAAAATAGATTTTTTCATGTCGAACTAGAACACTATCTTAAAAATAAGCATAGAATACCTAGAAAGCCTTCAAAGTTTAGAAACTAAAAAACTAACTCTTTGAATATAAAATGATACATTTTTTAATACTTACGTGCAAGTGCAATAAAACTGCATCTATATGCTTGCACTTTTAATATTACGTGCAGTTAATTTCTTTTATATTTCCATTAAGATTTATTTCTTCTTTGATTTCATAAATGGAATTCTTCAGATATGTTGTTTGGAAACAGAATAAAATAATCTTATAAGAAATAATATTTGTCATTCACTTCTTCTTACAAAATAGTACATGCCCGACATGTAAAACATTTTCCCGTTCTATAAAATTTGTTGCTGACGATGTGCATTCGGCAAATTTGTAAGCTTCTGCTATTCCAAGCAATTTTCTTTTCTTATTTAATAAAAATAGTTGAAACTTGTTTCCATAGCGCACAGTTTAGAACCGTTCTAACATCGGTGTGTCAGCCATCATTCTTTTCCCCCACTTTCATTACGTCAAGATTTCAGATCACAATGGAGATGCCCTTTTTAACTTGATCACCTTTCACCAGAAAGTTTAACCCTGTGTACATGAATAATAAAAATAACAGCAATGTTTTCATAAGATGTAACCAATTATCTATTCAACAAAAAAAATTTGAATTTAATATCTACAATAATTTTAAAGAAATAAAATTTCATAAGAACTTTTTCTTATTTTGAAACCATAATTTTTTCATATATCAAATTTTTATATGGTATGACATGGAATGTGTATTATTATTAAATTTATTGTAAAACACGTGTAAGTTACCCAGTGGGCAAAAAACCATGTTCGTTCTAAAAACGTTTTAAGAATGTTTTTAGAACGTTTTATGCCTGACAAATAATGTTCTGGAACATTATTTGAACATCTATGTCCTTAAAATGTTTTAGAACATTATTTGGGGGACATGAATCGTTTTAAAAACGTTTTTAGAACGAACATGGTTTTTTGCCCACTGGGTAGATGCATATATTTGCGTCGATTTTACGTAGGTTTAAATTAAGAGTTTCTCATATAGCATGGTAAATTGATTGAACAATTTTAAAAATTAACATAACGGTTTGTGTAAATAATACTTCCCGCCTCATTTACAGGATTACAAAATAGTATTATTTCTATCCACTCGCGTCGTTACAACTTAGTGAACAAAAAAGAGAGCCTTTCTTTCACTGGTCTTTTGCCATCTTGGTCATTCGTTTTTTGTTCTTCGCGTTGTCGCACAACGGGAGAAAATAAACATCATAGTTCGTCGATTAATAGCAGATTGTCCAGTTCTTACGTGTTTCCTCACAAGGGCGGGGATTGACGCGCGCTAGATAAAGACTCTATACACTAACCTAACCACCAACTGCAGAAAAAAACAAAAATCTTCCTCATACTCTGTAAGTGGAAACTTTAGATTGCAGAGTGTAAGGAAGATTTCTGTTTTTCTCTACAGCTGGTGATTAGGTTAGTGTATAGACTCTTTAGCTAGCGCGCGTCGAACCCGGGTTCAATCCCCAGTCCCTCAAAATTTATTTTAAAATATTTGCTAGAAATCGAAAATTAAGCAAGGCAACAATTACATAAATAAAAAAATAAATAAAATTTTTTTTAATTTATATTTTTCGACATCTTTTGTAGGATTCTACGTACGAAACTATATGAATTCCTATAAGAGGCCTATAGGAAGATATAATGAATCCTATAGGAAAACTCATATAATTTCCCCTTGTGGGAACGTACATAGGTTTCTATAAAGAATCCTATAAGAATTTACAGGAAATCCTTGAAGGATTCCTTGTAGGGATGTTGTAGAGATTTTCCAATAGGGATGTGATGAGATTTCTACTTCCTCTCCACATTTCCTAAGTTTTAGAACTTCAGCAACACCCATTTTATGTCGACGATAGCGTAAGTGTCTGTGACCGGTTAAAAGGCTTGTTACGGTTTTCGCCTCTTTCTTATTGAGGTTGCGGAATTCCGTAGCTCTTTTTAGATCTATATTATTTGCAATGAGTGCCTTGGCTTGTTTACAGCCTGCAGCTGTTTTTGATGCTCTGTTTTTCGCCACTGCTTAAATTCCAGGACCAGACATTTGTCAGAGAAACCAACCATCGGCTTAGGTCCGATACATTGTTTCCAAGCTCCTATTTTGACCAGTTCATCCGCTATGTTGTTACCTTTAATTCTATTGTGTTCTGGGACCCAGAAGAGGGTAACGTGGTTATTTTCATCTAGTCTGTTGAGTGCTATGGCATCCTTCAACTAACTGTGATAATAATTTTTAGCATGCATAAGTGAAGTCTTAATAATTATAACTTATTAAATTTTCAAATTTTTTTGCAAAATCATTTTTAAACAAATGTTGTTCTACAAGAACATAAACGTGTTCATGTAAAAGTACTTGTACATGAAACCTGTACAAAAAATATGTACAAGAACATGTACATTAACTTGTACAAGTATAATTTCTTGTCCAGGATCTTTTACAAGTTCTGATACAAGAACATGTCTCAATTCCGGATGCTGAACTTGTTCAAGAACATTACTTGAACATGTACAAGAAAATGTACAAGTTCATTAATGAATATGTACAAGAACATGTATATTTTCTTGTACAAGTTTTTTCAGCCGAGTTCTGTCTGCAATATTCTAAGGTCTCAGTAGTACCATAGAATATGTCCATTATTTCGGATTGTAGGACAGAAGTGGTGGACCTCAGACAATACGAGTACCACACCTCTTCTGATTCTTGATAAACTCCTACACCAGCACCGCTCTTTTCGTTTGAACCATCTGTATATCAGAGAGAAGCATTAGTCCATTTTGCCTAAATCTTTAGGAAGACGCCACCTTCCTATTTCTCTGCGGCATCTATTCCTACGTAATCTCTGGACAGCTTTCGCCACATCTGATTTAATAAATAGAGGTAAGGGTTTCAAGTCATGGCCTTCTTTATGACCTCCGAAAAAGTGTGATAAAACGCCCCCTCTATATCCATGAAGACGCCTACTGCATAAGCTTTGGTCTGCAGCTGTCATCTATCAGGTGAACTAGTGTAGTCTATCCACTAGTCTGTCTACCATTTTCAGGATGAAAGATGTCAGGATGATTGGAGGTATATCCGTTCTTTCTTCTTTTGGATATAAAGACAACCTAGACAACCTTCTCCATACTTTTGGAACATAACCGAGAGTCAGACTAGACCTGGTAAGCCGCACTAACTGTTTTACCGTATCGTCTACAGCTCATTGTAAGAGAATAGGGCAACCATTTCCATAGAAACCGTTACCATGGCAACCGTTTCCATAGCAACCATTACCAGAGCAACCATAGCTATTCCCAAATAATGTAATTATATTATTTTAAATTATTTATTATATACAAATAACTTTTAATCTGAATTTGAAAAGCCACAAAACCCTAGATGTAGGCGCTTTGCGCCTGCTTCTTTTCCTGATTTTTTACCTTATGTACAATGCTTCTAGAGCAGAAAGTGATGTCAATCACCTATTCCCTGATTGCATTAGTGAACGTCGAAATTTAACCTGTATTGAATATATCTAGCCCTATTCCTACTAGATATTCTATTAAATCTTGTCCCCTTTGGTTGGTCTTGGTGCTTCCCCATACAGTATATTGAGAGTTATCATTGCAGCCCGTCTGAAAAGGTAGATGTTTTTGCTCACAAAAGTTTACTAACCTGCAAAACTCTATTGACGTGTTCTCTTTAGAATCGTACAGAAAATAAGCCAATACCATAACCATTCGTCCAATCCTCTCCAGGTCTATTATTACCACCATTAGGGCTCCTGAACATAGAGCCACAAGTACTTTGTTCCGTAATATGAACATTTTTTTGTATATATATATATTATTTCTTCTACAAGTTTTAAGTTCTTCTAACAGAACTTATAGCTTCGACGTTGATTGGTTTAAAATAACCACATAAGTAACAGTTGGTATGGAAGTTGGATCTCAAACGTTAAATTGTTGGATTAAGGATGTATTTTTTGCATGCAGTGTTGATCAGAGATTTAAAGCACACAGTATAAGCCTTGCTTTAACTGCAAAAGCTTTTTAAAAAATCTCTAAAAAGAATGAACAAGATTTAAAGAATCAGAAGGAGAGAGGCCCCCTTTTTTGTTCTCTAATTTGTGACGACGCTAGTGGATATAAATAATATTACTTTGTGATCCCTTCGAACAAGGCGTTCGTATAATTACGATTGAACTTCACTTAAGTAAGTTCGTTTAATCGTACATATATTACATGACAGTATTTCCAAAATATTACCTCGAAAATTATATCACATGGAAATATTATTAAAAAGTTGCAATGCAATATTTTATTAAATTTCAATTATAAGATCCAATAGAAACAATAAAGTAGTAAAACATAGCGAAAAAACAAATACTATTTCTTACTTCATGTATTTATTATAAATAATCTAAACAGTGAAAAGTGAAAAGAAACAATCCATTTTAAATTATTTTGAAAAGTAGAAAGATACAATTGCTACACTTTTGTAAAAATTAAATTTTTGGTATAATTGAATTCTGCTGATGTAATTATTTGCATATTGCAAAAAAAGGTTGTCTAAAAAATAAGAAAAATTGTTAAAATTAGAACAAAAGTTATATAAATTTGTTCAGAGTAGATGGTTGTGAATCTGCCAATCAATTTGGATTTAGGAACCTCGAAAACCACTGAGCCTGTGGTGCCAGGTTGCAGACCAAATCTGATCTGCATTTTGAAAAGCACACAGTTGAACCGTATGGAACAGAAAGAGGGAAGACAGCGCCACGGTAAACGCGCAATCCTAGACGCGAGGAGAAAGAGTATAGAGGGTGGGAGTCCAGAAGAGACTCGAACACAAACAGGTAACAGGACCAAAGTAGAGGTGCTCCCAATGCCGGTGCGAAAAATTGAGGCGAAAGCAACGAAGCTAGACGACCCCAATAAAAGGGAATAAGGATATTCGCCACTTTGATTGCCTTACCCAGGAGGAGGAGGTCAAGCAGACGCTGGAAAAAGAACTCGATAAGGCTGGATGCAGGTGGGTGATGGTCCTCGGACCTAATTGCGATCAAGCTCGCAGTTGTAGTCACCGATCCGGAAGATGCGGACAGGCTGGAGACTTTACAGCGCATAAAAGTGGGATTAATGAGCTGCTAAATAAAAAGGAGAGTGATGATTGTGCGGTGTCACCGATGCATTAGGTACAGCCACATTGCAGTTAAATGTGAGGCAGAGGTCAGATCGGCTGTGAGTTTATGTGCAGAGAAGTCAATTACAGAGTCACAAACTGCACGAAGAGCTCCAGTTACTTCCTATGTAGAGATAAGTTCGACGGAAAGGTAAACACTGAGCACGTCGCAGGAAAATAAGTTTACGTAGTTTTCCGAACAGCTCATGAGGAGGCAAAGAAGACTATTAGAAGGACTCGGTACAAAGAGGTACCAAACAAGAGGAGAGTCGAAAATCCAAGCAGGTAATGAAGAAGAGAGCCGAAGCACGGCAGTCATGTGGATCCAAGGGCGGCACTGGAGATCCTCCACTTGGATTATAGTGTCCAATAAATAAAAGAGTGATGATCACTAAGAATTATCGATACCTTCATTTTGTCCACATAGGGAATGTTAGGAAGGCGGCGGACAATTCTGCTGCGTATTTAAATTGCAGTAAAGCTAATCAGAAGTTCGCGAATTGCATGCGAAGCCTACCCTAGTGAAAAAAAACACGTATAATTATACTTGTCAATATTTTATAATATTTAGGTATATATTAATAAACAAAAATATATTCCATATTTATATATTCCTAAATATTAAAAATTATAGACACGTATAATTATACGTGTTTTTTTTCAATAGCGTATGCCGCTTCTTAGGCAAAGAGAAGGACGTGGATAAGGCTAATAACGAACATATCGACAGAATTTGAATGTGCACAGTCTTCCGATCAGCCGTTGAGGGAGCAAAGAAAACTTCCAAAGACAAGAAACAAATGGACCAGAAAAATCAGCAGTGGCATGGTCGTACATTAGAGATCACAGGGACCTTCGCCTACGAAGTTAAAAGCCAGAGAGGTGGTCGAGCTAAAGGGTTTGGTTTTTAATAAGACGAGCAGAACGAGAACGGTCATCCCTACATAATCTTGGAGATCGGGCTTAAGGTATCTGTCTTGGATACTTCGCTCGCAAAACAAAAAATTTTGTTGCTTTATTACAAGTATATCCTAGCAAATCTTTATGAAGCTTGTGAGAAGATTAACTAATACTCTTATTGTAAGGTCACTTTATTAGGAAAACGACGTACAAGCAAGTATAAATTAATTCAAGTTATCATTAAAGAAGATTTATATTATAATTTTTAATAACTTCTGCTAACTTGTTACATAAAGTTCACGTAAAAGATTTAAAAATGTTATACGAAAGTATCATCAAGATTCTTCTTATGATTTTATTTCAAAAATCACTCTTTATAAGCGACTTTTTGATATATAAAAAACTTGTAGGCAAATATATAATTATACCCACTTTTGTATAAATTGTGAAAAAAAGAGTAAATCACTAAAAAAAACAGACTTTCTGTATAATGCTGGTATCATGACTAACATAATTTTCAATAATTTTTTTGAGCAGTTGAATTTTTCTCAGAATTTACTGGAGTATTAAAGCACTTATTTGTCACATATAAGTATGTGCACAGCCGAAACTTTAATTATATGTCACAATTTTAATTTTGGCATCATCCAGACAAAAATTTATTGAGTTACTTAGAACTTTAGATTTAAATAAAAAATGATTAGCTCAAACATTAACTTGGGAATGCCTCGGAATTATACTTATCAAAACTGATATAACATTAACCCTAAACTTTTGTAACAGCAGTAGTTCATTTATTACTGATTGATTAAAAAATATTTCACTGTAAAGTCTGGTAACACTGTGACAGCGAAAAAAACATCTTATCTGAGGTTGTAACTCTTGAAAAACTGAACAAATTGGTATAAGGTACCTATCCCCGAAATAACATTAGGCTCAGTTTTCCGTGCACTCTACACGGAAAACTAAGCCTAATGTTATTTCGGGGATAGGTACCTTTTCTCGTGCGGCGTCACAATATTTAGTTGTTTAAACACCCTAAAATTTTCATTTTAGAGTCAAAAAACTGTTTTTCGTATGTTCATCTATATAAAAGACATAGTAAGATGTTTATTTATGGACTAATTTACAAATTTTTCTTATTTCAAACTATAAAAGAAGGTTATTTAACCCACATAGCATAGCATTGCCTTACGTCTTTTGTTCCGACTCAAGAAATTTACCAGCTAAAAATTCCTTTACAGGATCCTTAAAGGATCCCTAGAGGTTCCTACATAGGATCCTTAAATGTTCCCTGAGGGATCCTTTTAAGAATCCTACGCAAGGATCCGTTGCAAGATATTGGAACAGGGATCCTGTATAGGGTGCTCGCACAAGAAAAGATAGAACAGTGTGCAGGATATGATTCAAATGAATTAGAAAAGGACAGAAATATCGCTCATTCCTTTTCTACCTCATTTGAAACTCATCCTGCACACTGCTCCGTCATTTCTTGTGCGAGCACCCATAGTATCCTGTGCAGAAACAGTTTTATTTGTAGAAACCATAAGAGGATCCCACGCAGGATCCAGGGTGTATTTTTTTAATACAATAAAAATACATTGAAGAATTATGGAAGGATTTAAAAAGAAATATGAAATTAGCAGCTATTAAAAAAGAAATTAAAATTAAAAAATAGGAAAAGAACTAGGCGCAATTGCGCCTACATCTAGGGTTTCGTGGCGCTTTAAATTTTAATGTCAACTACTGGGACATGTCAACTATAGGGACATGTCAACTATATGGACATGTCAACTATTGGGACATGTCAATTACTGAGACAGGTCAACTACTGGGACATGTCAATTATAGGGGCATGTTAACTAATGGGACATGTAATGTCCATTCGGGAAAATGTCCATTCAGTAAATGGAGATTTGGGATCTGTGGGGCCCCAAAATTTGATTTTGGGATCTGTGGTGCCCCAAAATTCGAATTTGGAAGCTATGTTTGCCCAAAATTTGAATTTGGGATCTGTGGTGCCCCAAAATTCGAATTTGGAAGCTATGTTTGCCCAAAATTCGAATTTGGGATCTGTGGTGCCCCAAAAGTTTAATTTGGGATCTGTGGGGCCCCAAAATTTGAATTTGGGATCTGTGGTGCCCCAAAAGTTTAATTCGGGATCTGTGGGGCCCCAAAATTTGAATTTGGGATCTGTGGTGCCCCAAAATTTTAATTTGGGATCTGTGCCCTAAAATTTGATTTTGGGAGCTGTGGTGCCCCAAAATATACTACGGACAGACGGACGCCAAAGTGAAACTATAAGGCTTTCGGACATAATTGACATGTCAACTATTGGGACATGTCAACTATTGAGACATGTCAATTACTGAGACAGGTCAACTACTGGGACATGTCAACTATTGGGGTTTGTACTACGGACAGACGGACGCCAAAGTGAAACTATAAGGCTTTCGGCCATGGGCCACGAAACCCTAAAAATGGAAGATTGACATGAAAAAATGGTAGGATAAAGAGTGTACGAAGTGTAATAGGTTGGTTAAAAAAACATACAGAGATTGAAAAAAAGGTAAAATAGATAAAAGTGTATATTTCGAAAAAAGAAAGGAATGGAAAGAAATCTGTAAAAAGAGAGATAAAGAATTTAAGGAAAAAGAAGAAATTGAAATCTATATTAATAAAATCAGACTTTTGTCTGTACATTGCTCCAAATTAATTTTTTCTTGCATAGTTTATCATTTTAAGTAGTAAAGATAACAAATATGCCATAAATAAAAATTCTGTCTGTCTGTCTGTCTGTCGTCAATATTTTGTACCGGCACAACTTTAAAACGGCTCAACCGATTGAGGTGAAACTTGGCAGTGTATTCAGTCTTAACGTAACTTAAAATCTTAGCCATATTTGATTAAAAAATATTAACATGAACGAAAGTTATGACATTTTTTCAAAAAATTTAAAAAAATCAATAAAATGCAAATTTTTTATTTTTTGTCAGATTGATTTGAAACTATTTGTACCTAATTTTTTCACATAAATACAATCAATTTTTTTATTAAATTAAGTAAATAGTCTGAATTTAAAAGTCTAAATCAAATTTTTGAATTTACAATTTTTTTAATAACATTGTAATATAAGAATTCGTTATGTTCAACTTTTTATAAGTAAAACAATAATGTTTTTAGTCTGTTGGGTATTAAACGCAATCTTAGCTGCACACCAATGAAAAATATTAATTTAAACAAAAATATGACACTTTCAAAAAATTTAAAAAATTTAACATTTTTTATTTTTTGATAATTCTGTACTAAACGTTCTTTATTTAAAACTAGCTGTCGCACCCGTCTTCGACGGTTATAATATTTAGATTTAATAAATTTTGAAATTTATAATTACATCCAATTGGATCTAATTTCAAAGAGTAAAAAAGTAATTTTCGATTTTTTATTTTTACAATATCTGATTTCATATTCAGATTTGCAATTATTAATTTTAAAATTCTGATAAAATTCTTAAAATTTCTTGTTAAAAGCATACTTAATTGGTCACAAAATTTTAAATAAAGAACGTTTAGTAAAGAATTATCAAAAAATAAAAAATGTTAAATTTTTTGAAAGTGTCATATTTTTGTTTAAATTAATATTTTTCATTGGTGTGCAGCTAAGATTGCGTTTAATACCCAACAGACTAAAAACATTATTGTTTTACTTATAAAAAGTTGAACATAACTAATTCTTATATTACAATGTTATTAAAAAAATTGGAAATTCAAAAATTTGATTTAGACTTTTAAATTCAGACTATTTACTTAATTTAATAAAAAAATTGATTGTATTTATGTGAAAAAATTAGGTACAAATAGTTTCAAATCAATCTGACAAAAAATAAAAAATTTGCATTTTATTGATTTTTTTAAATTTTTTGAAAAAATGTCATAACTTTCGTTCATGTTAATATTTTTTAATCAAATATGGCTAAGATTTTAAGTTACGTTAAGACTGAATACACTGCCAAGTTTCACCTCAATCGGTTGAGCCGTTTTAAAGTTGTGCCGGTACAAAATATTGACGACAGACAGACAGACAGACAGAATTTTTATTTATGGCATATTTGTTATCTTTACTACTTAAAATGATAAACTATGCAAGAAAAAATTAATTTGGAGCAATGTACAGACAAAAGTCTGATTTTATTAATATAGATTTTGTGACCAATTAAGTATGCTTTTAACAAGAAATTTTAAGAATTTTAATTTAAGAATTTTATCAGAATTTTAAAATTAATAATTGCAAATCTGAATATGAAATCAGATATTGTAAAAATAAAAAATCGAAAATTACTTTTTTACTCTTTGAAATTAACAATTATTATATTTAAATTATTATTATTATTATTATTATTATTATTATTATTATTATTATTATTATTATTATTATTATAGATACAAATTATTTTTAAATATAATAAAACTAAATAAACTAAATAAACTAAATAAACTTAAATATAATATAATAAATACCTATAATAAAATTAAATTATTTTCATTTTATTTAAAAGAAATTTTTCTATTAAAAATTTATTCTTCAAATAATTTTTAAAGTTTTTTAAAATTTTAATTTAAATTGTATTGATTAAAATAATTTTTATTTTCAATACTATAAAATTAAATACAATTTTAAATTATTTTAATTTTATTAAAAGCAGTGAAAAAATTAAATTGAATTGAATAAATAATAATTAAAAATTTATAAAAAGATATTTTAATACAGGAGAACACGTATAGTTGGATGTAATTATAAATTTCAAAATTTATTAAATCTAAATATTATAACCGTCGAAGACGGGTGCGACAGCAAGTTAAGAATATTAAAAATGTGACTGAGGTATAGAAATATCTAAATAAATATAGAAAAAAGAAGAGTTTTGAGGGCAATAATATCAAAGATGAAGAATGGGTTAACATTTTACGGTAACATTTTACGGAATTATTGGAAGGTTCGCAAGACAAGATAACAGTGTTATGCAGAGTTGTAAACAAAGAGACAAAGGATAAAGAAAAATTAAATAAAGAGGAAATAATGAAGGCCATGAGTACTTTGAAGAATGTAAAGTCTGCAGGGATTGATAAAATTCCATATGAAGCTTGGATATATGAAGGTGAAGAATTAATAATTAGACTATTTGATATATTCAAAAAAGGGTTGGAATGGAGAAGGACTTCCTGAAGATTGGAAGATGGCGATTATTTCGCCGATTTACATGAAGGGAGATTTGGATGATGTCAAAAATTACAGAGGTTTATCACTGTTGGTCACTTCATATAAGATATATACGCAAATAATTAAGAAAAGGTTAGTAAAGGAGGTGGAGGATAAGAAGATTTTACTAGAGGGTCAAGCAGGATTTAGGAAAAAAAGGTCGACAATTGATAATATATTTGTTTTGAATCATGTTACACAAGTTGCTAAAGAAAGGAAGGAAAAGGTATAATATGGATTGTTTATTGATTTAAAAAAGGCGTTTGATACTGTTAATAGAGAAAAATTATGGCGATAATGAAAAAGGTAGGAATAAGTGAATATTTGATTGAAATGATAAAAGAGATATACTCTGAAACGAAGGTTAAAATTAACAAACAAAGGATGGATTAACTGAAGAATTTTGGACAATGAAAGGTGTTAGACAAGGATGTGTGCTGAGCCCGATTCTTTTTTGTATTTATTTGGCAGAATTGGAGGAAACTTTTAAAAAAAGAAAAATAGGAGGTGTTAAAATTGGAAACATGAGAATATGGACGTTAGCATTCGCTGATGATATCGTTCTGTTGGCTTATAGTAGAGAAGTATTAATAGACATGATGGACACATTGAAAAGATTTTTAAAGGAAAAAGATCTGATAATAAGTCTGAAAAAGACAAAGGTGTTGGTGTTTAACAAAGGTGATTGCGGTAAAAAAGAAGCACGGAAATGGGAGGGTGAAGAAATAGAAGAGGTTAAAACTTTTAAATATTTGAGTTTTCATTTCAATAACGTGTGTAATTATAAAGACCATATAAATGAATTAAAAAAGAAAGGAGTTACTGCAGCAAAAATAACGTGGGGTCTAGGAGAAAATAGATGCAAAGGAGACTATTTGAGAAGAAAAATGTTATTCACCTACTTAGTTAAGAGCGTTGTGTCGTATGGATCTGAAATTTGGGGTTGGGAGGAGAAAAAGAAGTTAGAAAAAATTCAAATAGATTATTTTAGATGGATTTTAAGATTGGCTATTTGCACACCTAGACATATTATTTATAAGGAAACAGATTTACACAAGATGAAAATTGATTGGGGAAAAAGGTCCGTGAAATATGAAGAGAAAATTGCTGAACAAGAAGAAAGATTAACTAAATTATGTTGGATGGAGAAAATAAAGCGAGGAGAAAAAGACGTATACAGGGAGGAAAGGAAAAAATTTTACAATGGATTGGGTTGGAGTACATTGGATGTGGAAATGAATTAAAATATGGATAAAAATATCCACAGGGAAGTATGGCAAAGAGGTAAAGATATTGAACGACAGCTAATCATAGGAATGATAAATGAGTCAACATTTAATCTAAGATACAAGAACATAATGGTTGAGGGATTACCCAAGTACCTCAAGGAATGTAAAAAAAATAGGGAACAAGCTGTCATTGTAAAGATTAGGTGAGGGAATTTAGAAAAAACAAATAGGTATTGGCTAAATGAAAAAGATTGGATTTGTAATTTGTGTAAAAAAGGATGGAGTACTTTTGATCATTTGTTGGATAAATGTACGATCACAAAAAAATGGACGTTAGGTTTTTTACAAAGAGTGACTAATAAAATACAAGTTATACTGAATAAAGAGGGTGGGATTGAAACAAGTAGGGTTTCCAAAAACATTGTAAACGCAATAATAGAGAAGGAAAAGGAAGAAAGAATTGTTAATTAAATACAATAAATTTTTTTTTTAATTTTGTGATGAATATATATTGATGCAGTTAATTTAAAAAAAATCCTTTGCGCAGACGTAGAAGCCATAGAAACTTACTACGCAACAAGTAAAGTTGATAACATTCAGGAACAAAGGTATCTGCATGGGATCCTCTGGAGGTTTATATACAGGAATTTTTATTGGAAAATTTGTTTTAAACATTCAGACAAAGGAACCTGCACAGGTTATGACCGATATTTTCCGAAATATTTTCAATTCGTGATAAAACATCGGTAACACAATTTTCTGACCCTTTATTGTGTCTTATATCGATTGTAACTTGTCCGATATAATCTAAATGACGAAATTGAGTCGGAGAACATTTCTCTAATTTTATAGGTTTATGCATCGATCCTTTTGTAAACGTCGTCAAGATTTTATAACTGACTTTTTATAAGTATCATCAAAGTTGTGAGCTGCACTACCAAAAATCTTGCCTTATCCCTAATAAACTATTTAGAATCAAATGGATTACCGCTAACCTAACTTCAGTCGATTGGGACAGATGGAGCAAGAGCAATGTGTGGGTCAGGGCGATTCCAAATTGAGATTTTTAGCTCCTACTTGATAAAGTTTATACTAAGGAAGTATGCAGTGTCCTTTTTTCGCACAAAAAACAAGGACACTGCATTCTTCTCTAGTATACACTGTGACGTTATTTTTTGTGATTGACGTCACAATTGCACCAATCACAACTAGACTTTTGAATTTTTTGTATTTTTTGAGTTTCGATATAAATAACGATTTAACGTTTACCGTATTTGAGAATTTCCTATACTTGACACAAGTCCAGTTGAAATACTGGCGCTCCATTTTTAAGGAATTTTGCATTAATTTAGTTTAAGTTAGTTTTAGGTTGGCAGGCTTTGTCGAATTTCCGGTATGACAGGTTCCAATATTCAAGTATCGCGGACTTGATATTGGAAAAGTCACTTAAGTAGTATTAGTAATTCAAAATTCTGGGAGAAGTAAGGTAGGGAAACGTTTTTGATTGGTTTAAATTAAAGAAAATCGTTGCGTCATCTAGTGTCAATTTTAGTGTTAATTAAGAATTTAGTTTTTCAAACTCTCTCTCTTGCCATCCAACCCCCATCGAGTCAACATGTTTAAGTTTCAATAGTTTTCAATAATGATTTTTCAAGTTACAGTCGGTTGTGGTTACAGTGACATTAGGAAAGTTTAAATTAATTCTAATAAAATGTTTTTAAAGTCTAACAACAATAAATTCAGTTTAATTCAATTTATCTGTAATAACTCGTTTTTCCACCATGGGTCCAACCAGCTTCGTACAACATAACTGTTCGTCAATCTTTACCAAAGGGTATTTTTTTTTTTCTGTGTCTAGTAAAAACGATATTCAAGAAATGTTGTGATTAGATGAAAAATATTTCTATGAACTGATTTTAACTGTAACATTACTATAACTCGTCTTTCCCACCATGAGTCCTTACAAGGTTGTTTTTTTTTTTGTTTTTTGTTTGTTTGTTTTGTGAATGATTCAATCATACTCCCCCCCCTTCACACAGTGAATGACAATGACGTTTTTTGATTTGAAATCGTCGACAATTAACAGTTATTTGTTTGATAAGAAATTACGTGAATAAATTGCTAATAAGTGACATAATTAAGTTAATATAAAGTGAAAATCAGTGAACATAATTAAGTTAATATAAGTGAAGATCAGTGAACATAATTAAGTTAATATAAAGTGAAAATCAGTGAACATAATTAAGTTAATATAAAGTGAAAATCAGTGAACATAATTAAGTTAATATAAAGTGAAAATCAGTGAACATAATTAAGTTAATATAAAGTGAAAATCAGTGAACATAATTAAGTTAATATAAGTGAAAATCAGTGAACATAATTAAGTTAATATAAAGTGAAAATCAGTGAACATAATTAAGTTAATATAAGTGAAGATATAAGTGAAAATTAAATGAATAAAAAATGAATTTTATCAGTGAAAATAAGTGAAAATAGGGTGAAAATATTTACTTGTGGTGATCGTCGCTGTCCTAGTAAGGGCGATGGTGGTCATAGTCTCGAGGGACGTTGGTGCCATATTTGGGGACGTATGGTCCCATCGCCTCCCATCTTTCGCGACAGCGTGGGCACGTTCGGGTGGTGTGCCCGTGCCTTCCGCACATTTGGCAGAACTTCCGCCTGGGTTTTGTGCATCCACTAAAGTTATGTCCCTCCTGATGGCAGTTCCAGCACAGACGTTGCGGGGAAGATGGTGCAGCTGGAGGTGCTTCGTCTTCAGAACTGTCATCAATCCATCGCACGAAGCAGGTCGGCTCCTCTGGACGGCTGCGACTCGTCCCAGGTGTGGGGTGGAGTCTGCCGTCGCGACTCCTGCTTCGGCGGTTCGGTCTTCGGTAACGCCGCTCGTGGTAAAGGCTTTCCTCAGAGTGGCTTGACCACCACTGTGGTTTTTCAGGCCGGACCTTCGGCTTCGGGAAGGGTCCGAACGGATCCACCGTCTCCGGTGTATCCTCCGAAGCCGAGGACACTGGATCTAACTCCATCGAGGCTGGGGGCTCTTTGACCGCTTCCGGCGATGTTGTTGCTGGTGATGGTGATGGTGGTGCTGGCGATGGTGGTGCTGGCGATGGTGGTGCTGGTGATGGTGGTGCTGGTGATGGTGGTGCTGGCGATGGTGGTGCTGGCGATGGTGGTGCCGTTGGTGCAGGAGTCAGGGGAGTCGTTTGTGTTGATCTCTCAATGGCAACGAACTCCGTCTGAGTCTCCTGGTCCACCATCGTGGGTTCTTCGAGGGGCCACTCCTGGATCTCGGTAGGTAAAGCTGAGCGTCCAGCGAGATCCGCCCTCCATCTGATGGGGCACTCCTCGTTATCACGATGGCTGTAGCGAGCCACCATCTCGTGAATCGCCCTGAAGAGGCCAGGACGGTATTGTTCCAGCCAGACCAGCGAAGAGATGAACGGCCGGATCGGGTCCCAGAATGGGTCCTCCTCCAGCCTCACCTCAACCTCCTCCGGTGGTCCAGGGATCCCTCCAGGTCCATCTCGCTCCGGCGGTGGTGGGTTCCACGGTGGGGGTGTGGGGATGCGTGGATCCTCCATCTCCACTGTTTCGGCTTCGGACTCGGATGGTGACGATGGTCGAGGTGCCTCCTCGATGTCCAGATCCCCGTTAACAGCTTCCGGCCAGTCAAGTACCTCAATGCTTGAGGAACTTGAGCTGGTCGAGGGGCTGGGACTAGCGGGGATTTGGACCTCATCGTCAGGATCCGCCAGTAAGATGTCCTCCCATCCCTCCACATCGTGCCACTCCTCGTCCGAGTCTGACACATCAAGGACCTCGATATTAATGTCCTCCTCTGGTGGTGTGGTGCTGTCAGCTTCCATGTTACACTGTAATTTCATAAGACTGTAACTTGTGTTTGATTATTAGGGATTGACCATCACCTAGACGACACAGGATGACGAACTGTAACATTGGAGGATGGTACACTGTAACCCATTTCGGTGTTTGATAACTGTATCATAAAATATACTGAAACTATAACGGATGTTTAATGCTGTAACTTAAATTTCTCTGGCAAGGTTGGACTGTAACTGATCTAGGATTGAAACTTGAAGTAAACACTTGACCAACCTAGGATTTTGTGGTGCTTCTGGTTATAGTTGTAAAACTGGAATTTGGTGAGACATTTAAACGACAACATAAAGTACTTTACATTAAGGACATACATAATTACTGTAACTTACTTTGAGGTTCTGTAACGGACATGTTTCTTTCACCAGAAATATCATTGATCGGAGCGTAGTAAGGTTTTAAATCTTGCACAGAAAATTTTCCCAAGGATTGTCCCTGTAGGTCTTCTAACACATAGACTACGTTTGAAATACGTTTTGTGATGACAAATGGTCCATGATACGCGTCGGCCAGTTTAGCCATATAGTGTCTTTCCGCGGAGGACAATACGCGTTGTTTTTTCCACACTAGTTCTCCGGTCGCGTAGCGCTGATCTCTCCTTTTACGATTGTAATATTGGGATTGTTTGCGGAACGCGCTATCTAGGGCATGAACTATACTATTCCTTAATTCGTTTATTCGTCGCATACGTTCGGTCCAGGTAGGTATTGGCTGGTGTACCATTTCTATATTAGCTTCTAGTTCTCGACGCAAGGATATCGCGGCTGTTGGTTCGCGACCGTAATTAAGGAATGCTGGCGTGTTTTGAATGGAGGTGTGATGAGCGGTATTGTGGGCGAATCGCAATTCTGGGAGGTGTAGATCCCATTCGCGGTGACTATTTTGTATAAAGGCTATCATCATTGTCAAAATTACGCGATTCACTCTTTCAACAGGGTCTGCCTGTGGTCGGTAAGGTGGCGTTGTCATGTGTCTAAATCCTACTTTATTCGCTTGAGCTTTCATGTTATTGTTAATGAATTCCGTACCATTATCTGTAAGTAACACTTTTGGAGCCCCCCAACGATTGATAACTAAATCCTGTAACGCTGTTGATATTGTTAGACCTGTAGCTTTCTTCAGTGGCTGTATCTCGATCCATTTGGTATAGAGGTCTTGAATGACTAAGACATAGGCGTGACCTCTGGAGCTTGGTGTGAGTGGTCCCATAATATCCGTAGCTACTACTGTCCAAGGTTCTTCGACTGTTTTCTTTCCCATGAAGCCTGCAGGACGTGTTTGTTCCACCTTGGTTCGTTGGCACGTTTCGCAGTGTCGAACAAAAGAGACTACATCCTTAAACATGTTAGGCCAATAGTACTGGAGAGCGGTTCGTCGCTGTGTCTTGTCAACTCCAAGATGTCCGGACTGTGGTGTTGAATGGTTTTCTTGTAACACACGTAGACGAGATTCTCGGCACAGCACTAATTTCCAAGCATTTATATCCGTGACTTCTGTTTCTGGAAAGTTTTCTGGTTTGTGGTAATAAAGTCGATTGTTCTCAATTCGCCAATTCGGAAATTTGTCAGGATAGTTGTCCACTTCTCGGAAGCGTCTAAGTCTAAGATCAATAGCATGTTCAGGTATACGCGACAGAGCATCTGGAACATGATGGAGCGCACCCTTTCGATGGATAATTGTGAAATTATATTCAAGAAGTTCTAAACTCCATCTCGCGAGTCTACCAGTCGGGTTTTTCATGTTATGTAACCAGCGTAAACTACTGTGATCTGTGATGAGGGTAAAAGTGTAACCTTCAAGGTAGCATCGAAACTTTTTTATTGCCCAGATCACGGCGAGACACTCGAATTCAGTCACTGAATAATTTTTTTTTTTTTTTTTTTTTTTAAGAAATATGACACTTTATTAAATAAATCATTGATATTAGTTAATTTTTGACAACAATTTAAATTACCATTACGGAATTTTATTTATTGTTTTACAACAATGTTAATAACAATTTTAATTGAATAATAAAAATTCTCACAAACAATTATATAAAAATTTGACTTACAGTTATGTTGTACGAAGCTGGTTGGACCCATGGTGGAAAAACGAGTTATTACAGATAAATTGAATTAAACTGAATTTATTGTTGTTAGACTTTAAAAACATTTTATTAGAATTAATTTAAACTTTCCTAATGTCACTGTAACCACAACCGACTGTAACTTGAAAAATCATTATTGAAAACTATTGAAACTTAAACATGTTGACTCGATGGGGGTTGGATGGCAAGAGAGAGAGTTTGAAAAACTAAATTCTTAATTAACACTAAAATTGACACTAGATGACGCAACGATTTTCTTTAATTTAAACCAATCAAAAACGTTTCCCTACCTTACTTCTCCCAGAATTTTGAATTACTAATACTACTTAAGTGACTTTTCCAATATCAAGTCCGCGATACTTGAATATTGGAACCTGTCATACCGGAAATTCGACAAAGCCTGCCAACCTAAAACTAACTTAAACTAAATTAATGCAAAATTCCTTAAAAATGGAGCGCCAGTATTTCAACTGGACTTGTGTCAAGTATAGGAAATTCTCAAATACGGTAAACGTTAAATCGTTATTTATATCGAAACTCAAAAAATACAAAAAATTCAAAAGTCTAGTTGTGATTGGTGCAATTGTGACGTCAATCACAAAAAATAACGTCACAACACATTATCAAGTATGAGCGAAAAATCTCAATTCGGAAACAGCCTCAGAGAACTCTTTTTATACTCATCTCAAATATAGAGTACCACATTTGCAGCTGTTAAAATGTGTTTGTCACTCGCTTCATTAATATGCCGAGAATGCTAATAAGATTTTTCCGGATTATATTTCCTATTTAATACGACAAACATACAATTGGTTTGCACACGGTTCTCTGAGACTCAATAAATATGAAAACTTTTGCAAGGTTATAGTAACAATTCAATATTTTACATAAGTAAAATAAAAAAAATTGGAGAGTAGGGACGACCGATATCCGGTAATAAAAACCCCAAGGTAAAAGTGTGCAAAACATCTGCTTAGTGAAATAAAATAGAAAGTTTTAAGAAAACAAAATCATACATATTTTTTTGAACAATTTAACCCTAAAAATACGTAAAGAAATAAACCGTTAAAACATATCATCCACTACATTACGTTCCGCAATATTTAATTTGAATGTTTTCAACTATGTGTTTGATACACCAGCTGTCACGATTATACCAATTCAATCTCTGACTGATAATGGCGCTGTTTAAATCGCTAATATGCCTTCTGAAAATTTATGCATCTTAAAATGTTAGAAGACTTTTGGTAAGTAAAAGCTAAAACAATTATGATAAAAAAAAATATTACAGACATGTTCGTAAATTTACTACTATACCTGCAAACACAAAAACTGCAATAAATTAATTAATTTGTAATGAATTCTAGTAAAATAGGCTCCCACAGCACCGAACCTTTCCTAAAGATTCATTTAAAATGTTTGGAATATTTAAATGCAATGTTTAGTGAAAATTGTGTAAATATTTAAATGTTCCGATTAAACAAATGTTTAGTGTAAAACTAAATGTTCAGGAAAATTTCCCATTAAACATTTATTCAAGGAGGACATTTAAATCTTTACACAATTTTCACTAAACATCGCAATTAAATATTCGGAACATTTCAAATAAATCTTTAGGAAATCTTTAGGAAAGTTTCGGTGCTGTAGGGGGGTGCTTGTTAAACACTACCCAGTTAGCACAACCTGTAACTGTTCTAGATCTGTTCTAGAATAGTTCTTTATTTCAATAACCATTCTAGAACAATTACAGGTTGTGCACACTGGGTAGAATTTAATACTCTTTAATATTAAAAGCAGAGAAGAAATGTTTAAAATAAAATTTAGGCCAAAAGTAACCAACAATGTTGACAAATCGCTAAAGAAATCCTATGTGGGTTCAATAGCTCTATATTTCAGTTTTAAAAGGAAAACAAAATTTTAAATAGGTCCATAAATAAACATTTTATAAGGTTTTAGGGTGTTTTGACAATTTGATATGTGTTTTTTAAGAGCTATAACCATCAATAGGTCCGATAAAAAGTTTTTTCCATTTTTTTTGTAATACATTGTAATTAGTGTAGCTACTTTTTACTATTTTACTCAAGGAAGTTTTACTGGAAATCAGTTAAATTCCACTGATTCATCAAAGAAAACTCATCCACTGAATTAAAATCAGTGATAATTTTCACTTATTCAGATTTAGAGTGTATTATTAAAATTATACAATACAAATTTTATCAATAGTTTAGTTATATCCAATAAAAGTTTTACAGTACAAATTTTATGTTATTTTTGTTAGACAAAGATTATATGAAATTAAACTTTAGTTTGAAAAAAACTGTAATACATATAACAATTAAGAATAATGAAAATAATTGTAAATATAAATTCTGAAAACTTATAATTCTGTTGAACTACAATTACGTCCCAGTGCGCAAAAAAAACATGTTCGTTCCAAAAAATGTTCCAGAACATTATTTGAACATCCATGTTCTTAAAATGTTCCAGAACATTATTTGGTGGTCATGAAACGTTCTAAAAACGCTATGGAATACAAAGACACCGAGGGAGTTAAAACGTTTTTAGCACAAACATAATTTTTTGCCCACTGGGGTCTAAGGCTGCAGCCCCATGGCAGCGTTTCTAGTTACAAAACGCTGTCATGGGACTGCAGGCTAACCAAAATTTTGTCAGCTGCTATTTTAGTGAAATATCGATAGCAAAAGTTCTGTCTAATAAAAATGCTGTTGTTATAAATAATTTTGTAGGTTGTACACTGTGAGAGAAAAGTCTAACTGAAATTATGTGAAACGAAATTTTTCTTTTTCATTATATGAAATTCAAGCAATTTTGTATGTCCAAAAACCGTAATCACATGATACATATATACTATTAGTATTTAAAATTGTTTATAGAAGTAGACTAAAAAGTAACTTAATAAATATATATTTTTACCTTGACACATTAATGTTACGATGTGGAGAATGGTTATAATGAGGCATGGACTCTTTCTATGCTTTGCTGCCATCGTAATTCTAATTATTTTTCTTCAAAGCACTACACCTGAAACACAGAAACGTTTATTACTTGAAATCTTGCATTTGAAAACTTTTTTGTTCATTTGTGTTGGCAATATTCTCTCACAACACCGGATATTTGAGGATATCCTGAAATATCTAGTGCTTTGACGATTTTCACAACAATTGAAATCGAATAAATGTAGGTAAATATATTCATAATTATCGTTTGGCATTGCTATTTACAATCCTAAAATGAATTTTACATAAACATTTAATAATTTAATGATTCCAAAGCATTGTGTCCTCCAAAGTGTTTGAGGAAACGTGAGACACTTTTTTTAAAGAAATTGTGAGATAGAACAACCCTACTGAAACTCCCTGTACAAAATCGTGTGCAAAAAAATGTACAAGTTTAGCTGATATAATTATATCAACCATATGCCACGATCTTAAAATTAAGAAATTAATTTTCCAATTGTTTCCAAGATTTTAGCAATAGTCCAAAATCAGTAAAATTAAAAAATTATATTCCCATGGTTTATAAGATTTTTGCAATGGTGCAAAATAAAAAAAATTTAATTTTCCATGGTTTTCAAGATTTTAGCAATGGATAAAAATCAGTAAAATTAAGAAATTAATTTTCCCATGGTTTCTAAGATTTTAGCAATGATCGAAAATCCGTTAAATTAAAAAAAAATCCCATGGTTTGCAATATTTTAGCAATAATCTATAAGTAATAATAATGTTAATTTTTGCCTATCCTGCATTACATGGAATATGAATGGAGCTTAAAATTTGCGCAGAGTAAACTAGCGGCGTGAATTTTATTCTATGCGCGCGACGATGCAACCGGAAAGCCGCCATCTCTGAGTGTCGTCATGGTTACGGCACATGCGGCTCCTTGTTAACAAGGTCGAAGGTGACCGCTAGGACTTGCGTTAATTTTTTAGTTTTCAGTACAAAATCGTAAATTGTCATCGACTAAAGTGGAAATAAAAAAATGACCTTAAACAAGTCATTGAAACAAACGACAGTAGAGCCGTAAACCGCCGATATTTATCCTTGGAAACACATTTTTAAAAAATAAAAGATATTAGCGACTCCGTTTATTAATAATGTGAAAAACTTTCATTACCTTATATAAGCGTAATTTATTTTATTTGCCTAAATTAAAAATTGAAAGTATCGAACTCTCATTTGGCGTACGTGCCAACTATCTCAGTGCTTTCGAAAATTCGGATATCCGCAGGATGTTCTCAGATTATCTGTAGACACTATATGAAAAACCGAACTACCGAAAACTGATGGCGATATCTTAAGGATATCCTTAATATCCGTGAGTTATGAGAGTTAAAATTCTGATGATTTTTAAGAAATATAAAATAAATTGTATTTTTCGATTTATGCACGTTCTACAAGTTAGTAAATAAATGGGTGAACTGCGACACACGTTACATGTTCCTAAAACATGCACATGATTAGGCACATCTGCTGTCCAAAGTAAAAACATATACAGAGTTACCAAAGGTCAGGAAATTCAGTAAAAAGTTAGGTAATTTTATCAAAACTACTAGAAAAATGTCAAATTTCTAAAAATTCTACTAAAATTGTAATTTTTGAAATTTTTAATTCATGTATAAATTAAAAATTTCAAAAATTCGAAGAAAAAGTATACTTTTGCTTCTAAAAGTTATACTCTTTATTTTTTATAATTAAAAACCTTAAAATATTTTCATTAGGATTGGGAAAAAAATTAATTTCTGACTGAAAATCAGGGGAATAACAAAATAAAATTTTTGTGACAACCCTGCTTTTCCATAAGTTTGAAAATCGATAGATCTCACCAAACGATTTTCATCCTTACTGAAAAGTGATTTACTAGGTTTTGCTTTGGACAACAGAAACAATCATGCGTAAAAACGTAAACTCAGTGGTTTTTTTGCTGACTATCTAAAACTGTGGCAGAGGACAAAACTTGTCTGACATATTGGATTTCTTAAATCTAACATTTGATACATATTCTGCGTCCCTAAAACCACTTGAGTATAAACAAGTTCGAATTAAATTAGTTGAATTTATAAAAACTTTGTTGCCATAGTAGTTCTGCCATGTTGAATTTTGAAAATTTGATGTAGATTCGGTTTTAACGATCACGAAAACCTTATATACAATTCAAAATGAATTTTTATCAATCTTTGTCTTGTACTATTGTTTGAACTTATTGTTAAAACAGATCTACCATTCAATTGGATAATTAAAACAAAAAAGGTTTAAATTATTTTGTTATCCTTTGATAAAAAACAAAATGGCGTCATTAAGAAGTTCAACAATGCTTTTAGAAGGACCACTTTAGTATCCATGCTTGCGTACAAACACATATGAATACGCGCATACTCAATCAAATGTGCATTGTAATTAATCATTTATACATAATCTTAAAATTTAATATCAAGATGTGTAGTTAATAAAGAATAGTTACTTGGAAATTAATCCTATTTGGCGATGTCATTTACATGTGATCTTCACTTTAAAAAACGTCATTTAAAAATAACTTTTATTGTTATTAATTATCCTTGCCTAATTATTTATGTAATTATAACATCACTTTATTTTAGTATCTTCCCTCACACAACACTAAAAACTAGATTATCTAGGATATGAGATCAACTTGTCCATAAATCCATCACATCGTTTATTGGCAGCATGGCGCGCGCGACCCACGTGCAAGTAAGTTAAGTGTTGAAAACATCATAAGAAACAGTTCTATCACAAAATTCTGGTTTACCATTTTTCTATGTTGTGCAAGTTAATCATTCTTCTTGGCAAAATAATAATAGCATGTTTTACATCACTATTGTTGATGAAAATTAAAAATGTCTATTAATTATATATTATTTAAAAAGTTCAAATATGATAATGTTACAGATGGGATGCTGCAGAAGATGAATTTTAATATTTCAATTAAAGATACCACTGCTAAGGATTATTTAAAGATAGAGAAATAGTATAATATTATTTAAAGTAATATAATAAAATCATTTGAATTAACTGTTAGTATTATAGGTTATTAATATTCTTATCCACATTTTCTATGGTTTATCCAATTAGTTTTGTAGTAGATAAGTTCGTGAAATGTATAATCTTGTTTTAGGTTTGTACTGCATTGGCAGTGAATAAGCATGTATTAAAATTTTCTTCCCATGTTTGTGTTATTTACAGAGATCATTTATAATCTTCCATTAAAGTCATAATTTTGTTATTGAATGAGCAATATTAACTAACTAATGCACTTAAAGTTTCTGAAATATTGGTGTTTTTAAACCATTATTAATTATTTAAATATTTCCAAATAAATCATTTGGTTGTAATCTAATTTATCAACTTTTACATATAACGCAACTAATTAAAGACATAACATCATCCAAGTAAGGATCACGAACACTTGAATGTCCTGTCATCTAAAAAGTGTTCTCATAAAACCGTATAAAGCGCCGGCATTTACGAACACCGGTCGCGATAGACTGACGATACGAATAGCGATATCTCCTAGGTTGTTCCACCCCAACACCACCGGCGTCGCCGCATGAATCTGGACACGCGCGTTACAGTATCGTATGTAGATACCAGGATATATCCACAGAAAAAGATAGAAAGAACAGCAAATTTGAAGGTTGGAAGCTTGATATAAAAACAAGCAGTTATAACGTTTCCTTTATGCTTTATCACTCATTCTAATCCATTATCACATTATAAATCATCATCTCAGTAGAAAAAGCCTTCTCTAAAATGGTTAAATATTTTAACAAGTACTTCGTTTTTCAGGATGCTGTGTTTTTATGTATGGTAATTATTCATCTTGTGAGATGAATAATTACAGTATTAAATATTTAAAGACAAGTGGTCCCAGTAACCAAATGAAGGCCTAAAAAATGGACCGGATTTGTTCGAAACTTGTTACTCAGCGGTTTTCGGGGTCGCTGTGATTACGAATTTGAAAGAAAATTTTCAAAATTCAAAACGGCCGAAATTTTTAAAAAAATGATTTGTTACTTGAGGTACGTATTCGGTAGGAACTTATCACGAATTTAATACCAAATTATTAATTAGCAACTCCTAAAACCCCCAAGTAATGAGTTTTTAGTAAATTCTATTAATTATTAAAAATTCTTCAGCCATATTCCCACACAGCACCCAAAATTCCCTGAAACTTCACTGAACCTCACATGGCGAGGTTAGGAAACTTCAGTGGCAAGGTTCATACAAGTTTGTGTCGATGTTTAAATGTCCACATGAAAAGAATATTCACACGAAACTTTGAGGGAATATTACACATAAATATTCACGTGCAATGTTCAGTCAATGTTGTGTCAATATTGAAATTACATTTTCGCCTAATTATAAAAATTTCATTTACTAATATAATAAGTATAGGTGAATATTGACACAACATTAACTGAACATTGCACGTGAATATTTACAGTCTAATATTTCCTCAAAGTTTCGTGTAAATATTCTTTTCATGTGGACATTTAAACATCGACACAAACTTGTATGAACCATGGAGTAGTATAAGGAGACCGAATGACGTACATTGAAAGTGGGCCAAATTTTGGTAACCGCTTTTAGTGTCATGAAAATACGTAATGGAACACAAGCGCTCTCGTGGGAAATATGTAAACAGGGGGAAAAATTAGAAGTACGTTGAACATAACCCAAAAATACATTGCTCCTTATTTTTAAAACTTTTACAATGGCTGACTGTCCAGCTGAGTTTAACACAATCAGTGGCGTTAGTGTTCCATTACGTATTTTCATGACACTAAGCGGTTACCAAAATTTGGTCCACTTTTAACGCAGATTTAACATGGTCGTTCGGTCTCCTTATACTACTTATACTTATGGTATAAACCTTGCCACTGAAGTTTCCTAACCTCGCCGTGTGAGGCTCTGTCAAGTTTCAGGGAATTTTGGGTGTTGTGTGGGTTGTATTCGTAATTTTGAATTTCTATATGAGATTCATAATCAGCGATGTCAAAAACCTTCTAGCAACAAGTTTAACGCAAATCTGATCAATTTTTATACTTTTTGCTTCCTCTCCTCCACAGGAAGCTGTGTATTCGTGACGATTTTCGATTTTTTAAAAATGGGTTATACGTGCTCATTTTTATCTAGAATGCATATATTTGATATAATGTCCAGATGTATGTGTGTGTATGTCACAAAATCATGTGCACAAATTCCAACACGCTTTAATGGATAGTCCTGAAATTTTGTAGGCTTATTGCAGTCATCAATATCTAAAATCAGACACAAGGATTTACAAAAATATCCACATAATTCTTTTTGTCACTTTTTCAAAATTCGATAGTAAAACTATCGAGACGAGGGATAACAAAGGAATATTCAATAACCTCGATTCGACAAATGTTCGATTAAGGAATTTAAAAATACTCTCAGGACGCCTTAGGGATATTCACGGTATATTTTTCGGATATCCTGAAATATCTGGTGCTTTGAGAATTTTAAAGATTATATACGAAAAAAGTAAAAGTAAGTAAGTAAAAAAATTTGTACTAAACTGAAGAACTATATACACTCAATTGAATAAACGCTGTCCTTTCGGTTTTACGACATTTTGAAAAGTCGTGAAATTTCTATAATAATTTTACTAGTTCGTGACATATGGTGTATACATTGGTTACATCATATACATTATTGTAGAAGTGTTACGATTTTTCAAAATGTCGTTAAACTGGAAGGACATCATTTATGCAATGGAGTGTATCTTAAAATTTCTGCCATACAGTGGCCTTACACATTCGGAGAAAAATAGTTGGACAGATTGTATTGAGTATTGTATAATCTATCTATTTTAAATAGAATCTGGAGCGCTATGAAATTGGCTGACAGGCGCGACTATTTTTATTAGATCATAAAAAGTTGCCCCCACAGCACCGAAACTTTCCTGAAAATTTAGTAAATATTTACTTGCAATATTTGGAATATTTAATTGCAATGTTTATTTAAAGTTATGTAAAGATTTAAATGTACCACTTAAATAAATGTTTAGCGCTAAAGTTTCCTGAACATTGAAATTAAATTTTCTCCTAAAGGTGCTTATATACCTCAAATTTCGATCAGATGAACATTATTTCTGGACCGTGAAAATGCGTGAAAAGTCATTTTCACGGCGGGTATTTTTGAATTGTTTTATATAAAAAATGTTTTCTTAAGAAATATAATATTAAATAATTGTTTTAATATGTAAGAACACTTTAAAATAGTGATAGAGAGATGATTTGATTAAAAAATTTAGCAAATTTTGCTTTAAAACGTTTCTGCTACAAGAAAGTGTAAAATGACGATGTTTGTGAAATGGTTTGTACAGTGTACATGTGTACATGTTTCTTTCAGTTATTCGAAACAATTAGTAGAATTTAAATTTATTTGATAAACATTTCAACTTACCGATTTATTTTCAGCACTCATTATTTATTACAAGTTAAAAAGAAACGACATAACATAAACAAAACTCTGAGAGACACTCACAAGGAAGAAGCACTGTACAAACCATTTCACAAACATCGTCATTTTACACTTTCTTGTAGCAGAAAACGTTTTAAAGCAAAATTTGCTAAATTTTTTAATCAAATCATCTCTCTATCACTATTTTAAAGTGTTCTTACATATTAAAACAATTATTTAATATTATATTTCTTAAGAAAACATTTTTTGTATAAAACAATTCAAAAATACCCGCCGTGAAAATGACTTTTCACGCATTTTCACGGTCCAGAAATAATGTTCATCTGATCGAAATTTGAGGTATATAAGCACCTTAAGTATAATTATAATTAGGCGACAATTTCATTTAAATGTTCAGGAAACTTTAGCGCTAAACATTTATTTAAGTGGTACATTTAAATCTTTACATAACTTTAAATAAACATTGCAATTAAATATTCCAAATATTGCAAGTAAATATTTACTAAATTTTCAGGAAAGTTTCGGTGCTGTGGGGGTGGATAAATCAGCCTACTTGCGTGGTTACCCCCATCCACTTTTTAGTGTAATATTACCTCTATTTTGGTTGTAGCTACTTTGAATGTCAATAAATCCAAACGTTTCCATTTACTGTGGGTTAATATTTTCACTAAGAGAAATATTTATTACGCAACCGTAATTCAAACAGAAAAATGTTTGACACAAGATCACCTATAATAACAATTCAATTCGGATAGAACTAACTAGGTGATATAACTTCATCCACAAATTCGAAAAATACACTTTGACACAAAAGTTAGGTTACACTGTTGTTTCACTTCTTACTTTGACATGGGGAATAAAAATTGTCTTGACCTACACTTTTAATACAGTCAGAAAAGTACCATGGTAGTCACAGACCATGAGTGCGAGTGAGACAAACTTATGCGTAACACATGATTTCCTATGACTACACTTGTGCTTGTCTTACTGTACATACTATATTAAATTTCGACTGACACACACTTCGCTAATGCGTTACTTGACTGGCTCGTCGCCATTTTTAATTTTCAACCATCCATCATAAAAGTGGCTGCCGTATCAAACTAAAAATATCCAATATCCAATTGTCAAGATAAATTTCAAATAGACATGTGACTAACGCCTTCAACTGATCTAACTTTTTTAATAGATATTGCAATCGAATTTCTTCTATTTCCAATAAAAAATGTATCCAACCTCCAAAACAGAGTGCCCTTTCTAATTATTTAGATATAAATTGTTTCTAAATTTTTTTTTAATATTATACGCATAACTATCTTGCCGTGAAAGAACATTTTGTTTCTTTCACCAAACTTACTACATGATTGCACTACAAGCTTCCTGCAAATTTTCGTGCTGATTAGGAGGTTGTGATTAAAACAAATACAAATGTTTAAAAAATAATAAAAACTGTACCTTGTGTGCTTAAATTGCAAAGAACCTCTGCTGATTTAGCATGGATTTGAGAAATTCTAGCACAAGCTACTCAAATCATGTGCGTTATTAATACCATCTGTGGCAAAAATAGCATAACTCTATGTAAAAATCGCACGAGTAAGTCTTTTCCCTATTGTAAATTCTCATATAAGATCACTTATGGTTTCTCATATGACATACTGCATGAGATCTTACGAGAATCCTATTGAAAACTCATGATACAAATCTCATGAGTGTCCATATAGATTTCTATATGAGATCTTACATAGGATCCCACATGGGAATATGTAGTAGTTATTTTTTAAAAAAAATATAAGACATATTTTAGGTTTTAAACACAAAATATTTTTGCTTTATATAAAATGAACTTAAAATTTTGTCCGATTTTGCGTATCTCTTACCGTTTTTGAGATATTCACAAATTTTATTTTTCAATTTTCGACCCTATATGGGATTCTATATGGAATCCTGTATGGACACTGATGAGAGGGTTGCTACAATAGTAACAAATTTTCTCAGTGGACTTTTTCTTTCATTATTTTCTTGTAGTGAATAACATTTTACTAATTAAAAGTTAAAATTAAAATCATTCATAAATATTACTTATCCTATCTCTTTCCAGTTTTCTTCAAATTGTGTTTTCTGCCCAAGCTCAGCTACGAAAATTTTCACTGTCCTCTTGTCTATTAGTTGTATTGTATTGATGTTTTGGAATTACTCTCTACAGCTTAATTAGAATTCTTATCTTACACCCCATGTAAGACACTGTTGCAATTTTTCTGCTAGTAGTGAGAAATATCTTGACTACCCCTCCACCTTTGAAGTATTACGTAATTTATGAAAGACTCCTTATAAGTACTCATAAATTTAGTTAGATTTAACTTTTTCAAAATTTGAACTGTTTTTCAACAATTTTGACTAGATTGTGATATTAATAGATTGTGGTTAATTTTACACTGATTTGCATGTTTATTTTCACAATGGTTGCACTATAAATTGTGTAATGAAATATTGGGTATTGATTGGAACAAAAATATATTATTATATCCTAACCTCAATAAATATTCATAACTGTTCTTTCTTTTTATATTAAATTATTAACGGTTTTTTGTATTCTAACAATTTTACAGAATCAAAATGTGTTGATTTGCATGCATGACAAACTGTGATATTCCAGTAATAGTGCGGACACGAACACCAACCTTAATACAAAGCAGGAGTTCAAAGGAGATCACACAACATAGTATCTAATTACTTGTTTTCTACCATCACTGGGTGCAAATTTACATCCTGTTTGTTCAAGCACCTGTACTAAGGTCATCTAGTGTCGATACACCCACTTGGCTATAAAGAAGTGATTGCCTTTAAATTCGGTAGACACATTTTCGTTGTTATCAACAAAGTAATTTTTAAATTAATGAAAGAAAAGTTTTTTTATTTACAACATTTAAATTTAGAGGATTCAAATATAAAATATAACTATATGTAGAAGTTCTAGCCCTTTTTTCATGCATTCGGGATAAAGAATTCCAGAGAGAAACCCATAAACCTATTGAAATACTTTTAACTTGTATTATATTTGTTAGACACCCCGAGGCGAAATTTAAGCCCTAATTTACAAGGAGTAAAGTAGAGTTAAACAGACCCTCTTTAGCTTCCTCAACTAGTCGCAAATTTCCCTTTCTTCCACGTTTGGATTCAAAGTAGGGTCTAAAAATTGATTAAAATATTGAAAATTTTGAAATTGCTCTAATTCTATTAATTTTTTGAAAACGCTTCAAAATATGTTAATTCCAATTTTTAAAGGGTAATTAAAGAAATATTGTGTGAAGAAAAAATTCATTTTGCTTTAATCAAAATAATTAAAAGAGTTTTTTTTTTGCATTTTTTTGTACTTTTTTAATCGAACTAGACCCTCTTTAGCTTCCTCAACCAGTCGCAAATTTACCTTTCTTCCACGTTTGGATTCAAAGGAGGGCCTACGGGAGTCTACAAGATCGTAAAGAGGGCCTATTTAGGTTCTAAGGGAAGCTAAAGAGGATTCAAATTTCGCCTCGGGACAGCAACAATCCCAAAATTTGAGGAGTCAAAGAAAAGACAATTTTCCAGTCTTTTTTTTAGATATTTATAATAGGTAAATAATAATAATATTTATAATAATGTTACATCTCAGTAACAAAATTTTTTTAAGGTCATGTGATAGTTATAATTTCATATGCAAATATTCTCTGCAGGTTTTCTCGCAAAATAGTTGATAGATTGAGCTAAAATTTTGTGGAGAACACAAAGGAGTATAAAAATTCGTTGTCATGTGCCAAAGTTTATTAAGGTTTTTTATTATTGAATTTCAACTCATCGAAATTAATGTTGTTAAGGAGTGTCAATTTTTTTTCTGGCATTATTTGGGATCTAAAATTATTGTGAATTATTAAAATTTTAAAAAAATTTTTTTGACTATTTTAGAAATTTTATTTTTTGAAAATATTATAAAAAATCCATACGGTTCATTGTTCAGAATCATGAAAGAAGCCTACAAAAAATTAAGATAAAAAATAATAAAAATTGTAGAAGACGTTGAATTTTTAAGGATAATAATTGATCAAACTTAACCCAAACATAATTGGTTTGGTTTATGGGTAACAATTTAAAAAAAAAAAATTTAGAACCTGAAATCATATTTCACTATGAAAAACGAAAAATGAAAAATAATAAAAATTGAGACAGAAGTTTAAATTTTTATTTTTGGAAGATTAAGAGTTTTAGTAAAAAGATTATTAATGAATTAATTGAATTTCAATTTCCCATAGTATATTACAGTTTTAAATACTCAATATTGTCAGAAAAAAATTGACAACCTTAAACAGCCTTAATTTCGAAAGGTTGAAATTTCAGCGGTCCCTCCCTTTAATATTTTGTCAAAAAATTTATTTTTACAAATTGTATATTTGAGGAAATTCAATATGTCGGTTAATAGAATTTTGATCAATTACAATTAATTATTTAACATATATGTATTCTTCGCATAAAAATTATAAAATTAATATTATAAAATTATTAACAAACTTATTTGTATATGTATCTCTGAGTTGAGAAGTATTATGAAGTGTCACCCACTCATTTTTTCAGACAGCGGGCAACTTTTTGCCCTGTCTTTCAATGGCATCGATCGGGTAGAATTAATGTTTTTCACACAGATCTTTCCTATGGGACAAATTCTTCCCGATGGGATGTTCTTTTGCCTTTTTAGCCTACAGACTTGTATATAAAAGGCAAGAAGAATCTACGGAAGTCAGTTCTTCTCTTTACCACCTTGTTACGCGCAGTTTTTCTCTTTGCCATGTTACTACGCGAGTTCTTTTCTTTACCTTCTTGTTTCATTCAGTTTTACGTAAAATTAATTGATATTCACCAAAAATTTGCACAAACTGTAATCAAGTGCAAAATTCCTTCAAATCTGTGCGAAATTCTTACTACTTAAAGAAACTGCGAAATTGTACGTCATTTTAAAGAACTGTGCAAAAATAATTGTAATCAGGTGCAAAATTCTTTTTCTGTAAAAATCTGTGCGAAATTGTCATTTAAAACTGTGCGAAATT